>NC_135547.1:66151361-66766611 GCF_045843805.1 Urocitellus parryii
CTGCTAATATGCATATATAACTTTTACTTTTTTATTCTTATCCAATATATCTCTTCTTCTTCTCCAGTGATATTCTTCATGTTTCCTTCAGTATACAAAATAAAACCCCTTCCTCCCACTCCCTTGTGGTCTCTGCACCTACCAGACCTAGAACCCTGTTTCTCTCTACTTTTTAATTGTTTGTCAACATTTCTTCAGGTCAACTTCTCATGTCTTTCCAGGTCAGGCTATTAAGAGCAGTTCTCAACATTTTGCATAATGTTTCTCTCTCTCTCTTTTGTATTCTTCATCAGACTAATATCATTAGTAACTGTTTTACAAACATTTATTTGTTCCTTTTGGATTTATTCACCATCAGAATGTAAAGTCCATGAAATTAGGCATGATAACTATGTTTTCCAACATTTTGTCTACAATGGCCACTACTTAGAATATAGCAGAGACTCAATAAATGAGCTGGTATCAGTAAATTCAGACCTCTATAACAAGAATATTGTAAACTGGGTGGTTATACAACATTCATTTTTCACACTCCAGTGGGTTATAAAATCCAACTCAGTGTATCAGCATGGTTTGGTTCTGTCAAAGGTCTTCACTCAGTCCATAGCAGAATATTTTAGTATCTAAGCATTTTTTAAGATTTCATCTTTTTAATTTGATATTTTCCCTTACAAAGTTCTAAATATCTCATCTGTATTATACTTCCTTCTGGACAGAATATGTCCTGTTGGTTAGCATTGTTGATAATTAGTTAATCACATATGGGATAGAAAAATATTTCTGAACAGGCTGAAGAAAAAAAAAACATTGGAAAGGAGATTATATTACATCTATTTAAATGAAGAGTTAAAACATAGTTTTTCCTATTTATGAATGAGGAAAATGTGGAACAGAGGAAGGGGATATTTACTGAAGATCACTATCATTTTTATTTTGTTCTTGCTATAAGCTAGCCTTATAATAGATGTTATGGATATGAATTGTGAATTACATGTAGTTCTTATTTTCATCAACTCACATTTTGACCCATTCTCCATATTTGAGCTATCTTTGAAATCTAATTGTCTACAATACCTTAAAAAGGTATTTAAATGGAATATTTATTACAGTACACTTAAAAATAAAAGTGTGAGGCATACAATTCATAAACTTTACTGGACTGACAATCATCTGTCAAGTAGAATAGTGTATTGTTATATTATTTGGGTCAATTTCTTTTTTTAAAAGAGAGAGAGAATTTCAATTTTTTTTTTTTTTTTTTTTTTTTTTTTTTTTTTTTTTTTTTTTAGTTTTCAGCGGACATCTTTGTGTGTGGTGCCGAGGATTGAACCCAGGCCGCACGCATGCCAGGCGAGCGCGCTACCACTTGAGCCATATCCCCAGCCAAGGTCAATTTCTTTATTAGATACCATACTTAAGGTCCAGGGAAACTCATATTTAAAATTTTTCTTTTGGATTTTGGAGAAGGACTTTTTTATTTTTCCTGAATGCTGAAGGTATCAAAAGAAGCCAGTCTGAACCATTTCTTTGATATTTTACACATCTGGTATCAAAGAAATTGTTCAGGGTGTAAGCTACTCTGGACTATGGCATGTGCTTTCATGACAAACCCATGTATTTTTCAAATATCAGTTGTAGCTTTCTGGACATTGTTTTCTCCATTTAAGAAAAAATAAGGAAACTGTAGCTTAGAAGGCTTGGTATTCAGCTGGTACAATCTCCTCTCAATCCTTGAGGACAAAAGGTATAAATACTAATTTTAGTATATTGTAATAACAAATTATAAGTGGTTATATAAACTGTGGTTGAAAAATTAATGGCTAAGACTGAATAAACAAGAAGCCAAATATGATTGTTTTCTTTCAAACCATGCTTTTAGTAGGAAATACATATAAGAAAACTATATTTTATGAGCAAAAATGATGTGCATGGGCTGGGGATGTGGCTCAAGCGGTAGCGCGCTCACCTGGTATGCGTGCGACCCGGGTTCGATCCTCAGCACCACATACCAACAAAGATGTTGTGTCCGCAGAGAACTAAAAAATAAATAAATAAAATTCTCTCTCTCTCTCTCTCTCTCTCTCTCTCTCTCTCCTCTCTCACTCTCTCTTAAAAAAAAGACTTTTAAAAAAATGATGTGCATGCAGCTCTGTAAAATAAATTTCCCTAATAAAAATATACAGTAGTTCATGTTTTATCAGCTTACCATTTAATCCTAAGTTTCCCCTGAAAATAGCATATAGAATTGTGTATTTATGAAAAAAATAGTAATTGCCATCTACATACCCTTATCACCACCATGCTCTGTGCATTGCCTTAAACATTAACATATCTTCAGAACAAAGTCATTTAATTTACATGACCTGAATACAAACATTTATAACTATAAGAATTGACCTATCCTACCACATTCTCTAACAAAACCTTTGGAAAATATTTCCTACCAAACTCAATCAAACAAATATCAAATGGCTAAAATAAATTGCAAGAGAGTTTGGGGAATTAGAATTGTAAGATTTGGGTTACTAAATATTATTGTATTTTTCAGTGAATGAATGTGAATGACAGAAGGATGTTTAAAGACTTAATGATTTTCAATTCAGGTAAATTTATTCCTTCTAAATGCCATACCTTATAAGGTAAAATTTGAAATATGGCTCAATTGTACAACTGTTTAAATCCCAAATTCAGTAAGTTAAATCCAAAGACTGGATGTCTCTAGGGTCCAATTTTTTTTTCATCATGACATTGGCAGACAAAACTAATTACATCACCCATTTGGAGCAAAAAAATTATCCACAGATGTCTGGGTTGAGTGATTGTGTGTATGTATTAAACAAGGCTATATTTCATTCATTTTTACTTTTGTTCAAGGAAATGTTCTTTCTAATTGCAAAAACATTAACTCCTAATGCAGTGTAGAAAGCAAAATTTGCCCAAAGGTCATGATTTTTCCATGGAAGAGGAAGAAAGAGAGAGTAATAGAGACGGAGATAGAGACAGAGAAACAGAGACAGACAAAAAGACACACAAACATACACACACACACATACACACACACACACACACACACACACACACACACAGAGGGGGAGGGGGGCGGGGAGGCAATATTACTGACATGTGTAACCAGTGAGAAACAAAGCTATTGGAGGGCAAGTGAATCAAAAGCAAGGTTCAGATTCCAAAACATTATTATGCTATTTTAATTTCTAATCTCAGGCTTCATCAGAGTTTCCCATGGATCAGTACCAGTAAAATTAAAATGAAGGTAAGGCAAATTATGCCATTTCCTCCATGAACAGTATGATTCAAGTCACTTTTTATATTAATACTGTAAGATTCTGAACTGCATCCTGTTTTCTGTGCACTTCAGGGTCTGTAGTTTTGTGAGTATGAATTGGTTGTCCTTAGAAAAGAGGTTATATTTAAAATGCAAGTAATATTTGAACTTTTATTACCACACAACTCCTGTAGGTGAAAAGTTTTTGGACCAATGTTTTGTTTTTAAAATTAAGCATTATAATTTTACATATTTGAATTCATTTTGACAAAATTATACATATAAGGAATTTGATTTCAATTTTTTCTACTCCATTTTCCTCCATTTCTCCACCCCCTACTCTCCCTTGTCTAATAAACTGATTTTCTTCTACATATACATAAAGGTGAAATTCTCACTGGTACCTTTATATATGAATATAACATGATTTGTTAAATTCATTTCATTTTTCTTCCCATTTTGTTTTTTTTCTTCCTCACTCTCAATTTTTCTCCACCGAGCTTCCCTTTATCTTAATGTTTTCTGATCCCCCGAACCACCTTCCTTTATTTTGTTCTAGCTTCCATATTTCAGAGAAACCATTTAAACCTTGATTTTCTGAGTCTGGATTATTACACTTTGCATGATTTTCTCCATTTCCATTCATTTACCAGAAAATACCATTATTTTGTTCTTCTTTATGGCTAAGTAAAACTCCAATGTGTATACATACCACATTTTCTTGGTCTATATATGTATTGAAGAGCATCTGGATTGATGCCATAATTTATCTATTGTGAAGTGTGCTTCTATAAACATTGAAGTGGCTGTATCACTATAGTATGATGTGTTAAGATCTATATTGAAGAAATGGATAACTGTATTATGTGGTAGATCCATTCCTAGTTTTTCAAAGAATCTCCATATTGCTTTCCAGAGTGGTTGTACTAATTTGCTCTCCCATCAACAATATTAAGCGTGCCTTTTCCCCAACGTCCACAACATTTATTAGTGTTCTAGAGTTTTCATTGTAGAGGTCTTTCACCTATTTTGTTAGTTTGATTCCCAAATATTATTTTTAGGCTAAATTGTGAATGAGATGATTTTCCTAATTTCTGTATCAGCTGATTCATCATGAGTGTATAATGGATTCCATTCCTAGTTATTTTAGGAATAAAATTGATTATATGTGTTAGTTTTGGAACCTGCTACTTTACTGAATTGCTAATGAGTTCTAGAAGTTTCTGGTGGACTTTCACTTCTAAATGAAAAATGTTGTCAGCAAACAGAGATAAGTTGAGCTCTACTTTTTCTATTTGTTTCCCTTTAATTTCTTCCTTTTTAAAAGACATTTTATTTGTTCTAATTAATTATAAATGATAGTAGAATGTATATTGACACCACATACATAAATGAAGCTTTTTTATTCTTCTGGTTGTACATGATGTAGAGTTACACATTTATGCACAAAGTTAATAATGTCCAATTCATTCTACTATCATTCTTATCCCATACACCCTCCCTTCTCTTCAATCTCCTCTGCACAATCCAAAGAACTTCTATTCTCCAACCCCTAATTATTAATTAACATCCAAATATCATAGAAAACATGTTGCCTTTGGTTCTTGGGGTTGGCCTATTTCGCTTAGCATAATATTCTCCAGTTCCATTTGTTTACCGGATAAGGCCATAATTTCATTTTTCTCTAAGGCTGAATAATATTCCATTGTGTCTATAAGCCACAATTTATTTATCTATTCATCTGTTGAAGGGCACCTAGGTTGGTCCCATGTTTGGCTATTGTAAATTGAGCTGTTGTACACATTGATGTGGCTATATCACTGTAGCATGCTGATTTTAAGTCCTTTGTGTATAAACTGAGGAGTGGAATAAACAAATGGTGGTTCCATTCCAAGTTTTCTGATAAATCTCCATACTGCTTTCCATAGTATTTGCCCCAATTTGAAGTCCTATAATCAATATATGAATGCACCTTTTCCCCAGCATCTTCACCAACATTTATTCATGGTTATATTCTTGTTAATTGTGATTCTGACTGGAGTGAGATAAAATCTCAGTGTATTTTTCATTTTCATTACTCTAATTGCTAGATATGTTGAACATTTTTCCATATATTTGTTGACTGATTGTATTTCTTCTTCTGTTAAATGTCTATTCCATTCCTTAGACCATTTAATGATTGGGTTATTTGATTTTTTGGTGTTAAGGTTTTTTAAGTATTTTATATATTCTGGAGATTACTGCTCTATCTGAGGTGGCTGTGGTAATGAATTTTCCCCCCTTCTTTTAGATTCTCTCTTCACATATTTGATTGTTTTCTTTGCTGAGAAGAAGCTTTTAGTTTGATTTCTTCCCATTTATTGATTCTTGATTTTACTTTGTGTGCTTTAGGAGTCTTGTTTAAGGAAGTCAGTTCTTAAGCAGACATGGTGCGATTTTGGCCTACTAATTCTTGTATTAGGTTCAGGGTCTGTGGTATAATGCCTAAGTTCATGATCCACTTTCAATTGAGTTTCATGCAGGTTGAAACACAGGGGTTTAATTTCATTTTGGTTCATATGGATTTCCAGTTTTCCAAGCACCATTTGTTGAAAAGGCTACTTTTTCTCCAATGTATGTTTTTGGCACCTTTGTCAAGCATGTGAAAACTGTATTTTTGTGGGTTTGTCTCCATGCCTTCTATTCTGTACCGTTGGTCTACATATCTTTTTTTTTTGTGCCAATACTATGACTTTTTTGTTACTATAGCTCTGTAGTATAATTTAAGGTCTGATATTGTGATGCCTTCTGCTTCATTTTTTCTTGCTAAGTATTGTTTTCACTATTCTTGGGTCTCTTATTTTGCCAAATGAATTTCATAATTGCTTTTTCCATTTCTATTAAGAATGTCATTGGGATTTTGATAGGAATTGCATTGAATCTGTATAATGCTTTTTTTGGTAGTATGACCATTTTGGCAATGTTAATTCTGCCTATACTAGAGCATGAAAAATATTTCCATCTTCTAAGGTCTTTTCAATTTCTTTTTTTAGTGTCCTGTAGTTTTCATCATAGAAGTTTTTCCCCTCTTTCGTTAGATTGATTTCCAAATATGTAATTTTTGAAGCTATTCTGAATGGGGTTGTTTTCCTAATTTCTCTTTCAGTGAATTAATTGTTGGTATATAAGAATGCATTTAATTTATGGGTGGGGTGTTAATTTTATTTCCTGCTACTTTATTATTTTATGAGTTTATAAGTTTTCTGGTTGAATTTTTTGAATCTTCTAAATATCAAATCATGTGGTCAGTAAATAGGAATAGTTTGAGTTCTTCTTTCCTTGCTTCTGCACACTTAATTTCTTTCTTTTTTTCTCATCTCTCTGGTTAGAGTTTCAAGGATGGTATTGTACAGAAATATTCAAAGAGGGCATCCTTGTCTTGTTCCAGTTCTAAGAGGAAATGCTCTCAATTTTTCTCCATTTAGAATGATGTTGGCCTTGGATTTAGCATATATAACTTTTACAATGTTGAGTTATGTTTCTACTCTCCTTAGTTTTTCTAGTGTTTTGAACATGAAGGGGTGCTGTACTTTATCAAATAGTTTTTCTACATCTAATAAGATTATCATATGATTATTGTCTTTAGGTCTATGGATGTGATAATTTCTTTCTTTTGCCTGATATCTCTGGCTAGAGTTTCAAAAACTATTTTGAATAGAGATGGTGAAAGAGGGCATCCCTGTCTTGAACCAGTTTTTAGAAGGAATGCTTTGCAATTTTTTTTTCTATTTAGAATGATGTTGGCCTTGGATTTGATGTATATAGCTTTTACAAAGTTGAGGTATTTTGCTACTCAGCCTAGTTTTTCTAGCATTTTGAATACCAATGAATGCTCTATTTGTCAAATGCTTTTTCTGTATCTATTGAGATAATCATGTGATTCTTGTCTTTAAATCTATTTATGTAGTGAGTTACATTTATTGGTTTCTGTATGTTAAACAAACTTTGCCTCTCTGGATGAACCCCACTTGATCATGGTGCACTATCATTTTGATATGTTTTTATATGTGATTTGCTAATATTTTGCTAAGAATTATATATATATATATATATATATATATATATATCAGGAATATTGATTTGAAGTTTTCTTTGCTTGATGTGTCTTTGTCTGGTTTTAGTACATGGGTGATAATGAGGGTTTGCTCATTTTCTATTTCATGGAATAATTTGAGGAGAATTGGTGTAATTTCTTCTTGAATATCTGATAGAACTTGACTAAAAAATTATCCAGTGTTAAGCTTTCCTTTTTTGAAGGTATTTTAATGTTATTTTCAATTTCATCACTTGAATTTGATCTGTTTAAATTTTCTGTGTCCTCCTGATTCAATTTAGGTCATATATCTCTTGAAATTTGTCATTGTCTTCACGGTTTCCTAATTCTTATAAATTTCCAAAATAATTTCTAATTATCCTCTGTATTTCAGTAGTGTCTGCGGTGATATATCTTTTTTCATCATAAATTTTAGTAATTGGGGTTTTATTTTTTCCTTCTTTCTCTTAATTAGCTTAGCCAAGGGTTAATCAATTTTATTGATTTTTTCAATAACCAACTTTTTGTTTTATTTATTTTTGAATTGTTTTTTTGTTTGTTTCACTTTCATTGATTTTGCTCTTGTTTTAATTATTTCCTATCTTCTGCTTTTGGGGGTTGATTCATTCTTTTACTAGGGCTTTGAGATGTAATATTAGGTTATTTATTTGGGGACTTTCTATTCTTTTAGTGAATGAGCTCAATGCAATGTATTTAAATTTTCATTTTATTTTTAAAGTTTAGGAAACTTTCTCCAATCATTTTATTGGAAAGATTGTGACTTTCTGTAGTTTTTATTTCTGAGCCTTCATTTATCCTGATGAATCTTAAATGTGGCCTTTTCATGTTATCCCAGATTTTGTGAAATTTCTGTTCATTGTCTCTTAACCTCTTTTCTCCATAGTCAACTATATTTTCAAAATTATATATTTCATCTTCATTGCCTGAAACTCTGTCTTCCAAGTGATATAGCCTGTTGGTGATCCTTCCCATTGAACTTTTAATTTTGTTTATGAATTCCTTCATTTCAAGGATTTCTGTTTGGTTCTTTTTCAGAATCTCTGTTTATTGAAGTGATCTTTGTCTCTTTTTTTGACTGAGGAGATTCCCTTATAGATATTTCATTTTTTAAAAAAGTTTTATTTGTTATATATGACAAAAATACAGTAAAATTCACATTTCACATATAAAACACAATTTTTCATATATTTGACTGTACACAAAGTAGAGTCACATCCTACATGTCTTCTTACATGTACTTAGGGTAATAATGACCATTGCATTCCACCATCTTGCCTACCCTTATGCCCCCCTCCCCTTTTCCCCTTTGCTCTATCTAGAGTTCATTTAATCCTCCCATTACCCCAGCATATTATGGATCAGCATCCTTAAATCAGAGAAATTATTCAGCATTTGGATTTGGGGGATTGACTAATTTCACTTAACATTATATTCTCCAGCTTCATCTATTTACCTGCAAATGCCATGATTTTATTCTCTTTTAATGCTGAATAATATTCCATTGTGTACATATAACACATTTCCTTTATCCATTCATCTACTGAAGTGCATCTAGGTTGGCTCCACAGTTTAGCTATTGTGAATTTTGCTGCTATAAACACTGATGTGGCTGTGTCCCTGCAGTATGCTGTTTTTTAAATCCTTTGGGTATAGACCAAGGAGTGGGATAGCTGGGTCAAATGGTGGTTCCATTCCCAGTTTTTCAAGGAATCTCCAAACTTCTTTCTTTTACTTCCTGTATTTTCTCTCTGATTTCACTCTTTACATAATATTTTACCTCACAGATTGTTTTATCTATGAACTTTCTAAATTCCTTCTCTGACATTTCCTCCACTGTGTTGTCAATAGGTTTTTGGTGTGTTTGGGATGGTTTATTTCCTTTGCATTTTCAATTGTTTGTGTCTTCTCATTTTTTAGTATGAATCTGAGGCAGCAGAGCTTCTACCCATGTACTTGTAGTGTCCCTGAAGATTTCTAGGATCTCATGGTTTCAGAGAGACAAACAATAACACCATCCAATGCAAACAATATGCAGCATAAACTACTTATGACATATATAATGTTAATTGGCACAATGAACCAAAATGGTATGATGAACAATAGCCAACAGTTAAGATAGTAAGTTTGCAAAAGGGTTTGCTTTTGCAAAAGGTGAAGATCTATAGGATGTGATGGTTATGAGGGAGGAGGTGAGAAAGAAGAAGTAAAAAATTAAAGGGTGAGTGAAATGAGAGAATAAATTTTGGCTGTTATCAAAAGAAAATATAGAAATATAGAAAGAGAATCAAGAGAAATAGACAATGATTGGGATAATAGCTTAATGATAAGGTGGTTACCTAGCACATGTGAGGCACTGGGTTTTATTCTCAGCACGGCATAATAATAAATTAATGAATAAAACAAAGGTATTGCATCAAAAAAGAGAAATAGACAAGTTTAAAATAATGCCAAATAAAATCTAAATATTCTAATCAAACACCATAGCCCTGAAAAGACGGTCATAAAAAATAATTGCCTTCAAAAATGCTAGAAATGAAAAAAGTGATACGTGTGTGTGTGGATCCAAACAATAAAAAATGGAGAGAGATAAAGGATAAATAAAAGTGAGAAAAATTACAACTAAAAGATTTTCAAATATTCTGGGGGCTGGGGTTGTAGCTCAGTGGCAGAGTGCTTACCTACCATGCTTGAGGCACTGGGTTCAATCCTTAGAACTGCATAAAAAAAACATATAAAAAATAAAAGAATACAGTCTATCTACTACTACAAAATTTTTTTAAATGTATTTTTTTTAATTTAAAGAAAAAGATTCTTGATGATAAATTAAGAAATTTTTTCCATTATCAGGGTTCAAAAATTGTCAATCACCACATACATTCATTCTCTGTTCCCAAATGTCTTTCTTTCAATTTTTTCTTGAGGTATGTACTGCACACAAGAGTAGTAGCTGCAGGCTCTGAAGACCTTCTTCTTTTTGTGTTGCTTGTCAAGTTGACAGTTTGTGTTCAAAAATTCTTGGCTTCCATTCTCAGCAGTATGGAGTGGGGAGATCTGGAGAATTGTCTTCTCCACTCTCAGTTGCAGTCATTGGAGAATTCTGTGAGAGGAGTTCCTGGATGTGGAACTTCTGAGGGTATGGTTTAGTTCTCTTTAGGCCCCAGGTGTTTCATTAAATTGTGATTGGTCTGAGGATTTTGATTTGGTGCATCTCCAGATTCCAGCAGCTGCCAAACCTTGCTGGAAGTCTGCACCCCAGGAGACTTCCATTTGTTCCACTCCTGTGAAGGAAGAGCCAATCCCTCCCCCTCTACCACCTGCATATCCTGTCCTTCCCAGGCTCCTGGGCTCTGTTCCCAAGTGCACTGTCACTCCCACCCACCAGATAAAATTCCTGGCCCAGCACATCTGGTCCTGCAAGCTGCCTCAGTCAAAGGGTGAGAGGAGCTTGGGATCTCTTGGGTCTCAATGGCCAGTATTCCCTTGGGAAATCACTATCCTCTCCACACATAAACTTCTCCTGTTTTCCTAAGCACACTCTCAGTTATGTGGTGGTCCTCTACCTTGTATGATTTCTAGACCCAGTCCCAATTACACAGATTGGGCTCCTGAGCTTGATCCCACAGCCACTATGCAACACAGTGGGTATATGGCTTCTGCTTTGGCTCTCCACAGACAATTAAGAGACATGGGGCATCTTTCTCACACGTGGATATAGTGTAGCTCACCCTCTGAATCAGTCTGACGGTATCCCTGATGTCTGATTTCTCTATACCAAGACATGTCATGGTGCCAACAGAAATGTAGGTTTTCTTGGTCCCCCTGCCTGATTTCCCTATGGTGTATTAACTCCTGCAGTCACCAGTGGTATTGGTGGGTTTTTAAAATTTTATTTTATTGTATCCAGGCTTCTGAGTCCCCTAGTTGTTCTGGGTATCCAGAATTTAATTCCAGTAAAATCATTCTTTTCACCCATTTCACTAAGAAGCTATTTATCTGCTTTCATAGTCTCATGCCGTGGAGTAGTTTGGGAAGTAACCTCCTCTACTGCTTTATCTTACCCCTCTTTGGGCACTATTTTAAGTGATTTGCATGCATCATATCAGTTAATCCTCACAACAGTATAATTGTTATTATCTCCATTTTATAGAACAGGAAGCTGATGTGCAGAGAAGCTATATAATTTCTTCAAGAATACACACACCTTAGAAAGCTATATAATTTGTTCTAGGCCACACACTTTTTTTTTAGTTTGATACCCTCCCATTTATTGATTCTTGGTTTTATTTCCTCAGCATACTATAGTGATATACATATATATATATATATATATATATACACACACACACACACACATACACACACACACATACACACACACACACATACACACACACACACACATACACACACACACACACCTACACACACACACACACATACACACACACACACATACACACACACACACACACATACACACACACACACATACTTGGGTTGTTAGCAATGCAATTCATGATAGTTAAATTATGGAACCAGCCTAGGTGCTCAAAAACAGACAAAAGAGTAAGGAAAATATTGTGTATATATTCAATAGAGTTTTATTCAACCATAAAAATAAAATTGTGTCATTTGCTGGTTAATGGATGAAACTAAAGAATATCATGTTGTGTGAAATAAACTAGACTCAGAATGTCAAAGGTTGAATGTTGTCTCTCATGAGGAATCTAGAGAGAGAAAAAAGGGAAGAAAAAAGATAATCTGAAAATAGAAGGGGACTGGGATTGTGGCTAAGTGGTATAGCGCTCACCTAGCACTGGCGGGACCTGGGTTCGATCCTCAGCACCACATAAAATAAAGGCATTGTGTTGTGTCTCTCTACAGCTAAAAAATAAATATTAAAAAAAGAAAATAGAAGGGAGACCAATAGAGTAGAGGAAAGGGATCAATAAGGGAGAAAGGGAGTGCATGAGGAAGTATTAGAGGATGAATTCTACCAAATTGTGCTGTCCAGGTATAGAAAAAATATAACATGTTGAACCTCCACACTCTCCTCCTCTGTGTCTCTCTCCCCATCTCTCTCTCCCCCCCATATGTGTGTGTGTGTGTGTGTGTGTGTGTGTGTATATATATATATATATATAAAATTATGTCATTATAATACTCTAAACAGAATAATAATAATTGAAGGGAGTTCAACAAATTAAAACAAGCAGATCAGGAGAAAGGAGGGTAATAACGCATTGGGGAATAAGATTGATCAAATTATACTATGTGCCTCTATAAATATGGCATAATGAATTCTACTATTATGTGTTATTATAATGCAATTATTGAAACTCCATTTCCAGCTGGCCACAAGCAGCTTATGTTAATTTATTTCTATCTGTTTAGACATGGCATATATGCTTTAGTCTGACAGGTTCCCACCTACATTTCACTTATTTATCTACTTAGCTAATATAGGACTTTGCATTTATGACCCGTGGATTGGTTGAATTCCATATTGTAATTGAAAATTAGAGAGTGAAACTGAATTACCCATCACCATAAAGAAAGTTGGTAGCAAAATAATACTAAAGTAAATATTTTTGACCATTAACTCAAAGTTTATTTCCACTGCATGGTGTTGCTTTTTTCTGTATCTGGATAAGTTTTTACTACCAATGCTCTCTCAATATATCATTCATTGTGCTCATTATTTCCTTCATAACTAGCCTCAATATTCACTATCTATACATACTCTTCTGAACTAATCTGTTCTGATTCTGATCACAAATATACTCAGCAACCTCTTAGCATATATTAATTTTTACTTGCTGATATGCTGCTTTATAAAGCATTTAGTAATTTCCTGTTTTGTGTTTTGTTTGACGTTGTGCCGCAGTCTGGCTGGGCACAATTCAGGAGCAACTTGTCAAAAGAAACAAACTTTATTTTTAGAACCACACACGCCAAACAAAACAGCTCCTCAGGAAAAACCTTCAGAGCCCAACTGCCACCACCGGCTTCCCACAAGCCTCTCTCCTCCACAAGCCTCTCCACCTCCCTCAATCCTCCTGCTCTTGAGGCCGATTGGCTGGGTCGCGTGGGCGGAGCCAAAATAGTCCCCCAATGAGCAGCTCCGTGGTCTGAAAGGGCAGGGAAACAGCCCAATGAGCATCACCACAGAGGAGCCAATCAGCTAGATGTTGCTGGGGCCGCTGTGAGCCAATCATCAGCTGGCAGTCTGAAAGGGCGGGGAAACAGCCCAATGAGCATCACCACAGAGGAGCCAATCAGCTAGATGTTGCTGGGGCCGCTGTGAGCCAATCATCAGCTGGCAGTCTGAAAGTTTGCTGGGGCCCCTTCGGCTGTGGCTCTCAACAGGCAGACTTATAAAGCTGGTAAAATTTGAATTCAATAGTTCAAACTTCTTTCTCTGATCTTTTGATTACCCAGAGCTCACACTTATATTCTCTTCATAATCCTCTAAAAGCTTTAAGTGAATGTTTCAGATACTGGTCATTTTCTAAGAATCCACAAACTATAATGCTGAATTTGACAGAAGTCAGATAATGTTGATATGACAAACACATTTTAACCTTTTGAATGTCAATGATTTTAGACAAGAAATTCCATTTCTAGTTAATCATAGGCACCTTTAATTCAAATTCAAGTTAACAACAGGCCCCTTTTAACTAGCTTCATAGACCTTATATGATTTATTTTCCTGGATATAATAAGTACTTGGTTTTGTGTGTCTTGTATCATTTTTCATTTAGGTTGCTGCATTATTCCAAAAAAAATCTATTTCCACTTTACCCCAGATTTGAATGCCAATCTTGTTCCCTCTTATATATTTAGGTATTGTAGATAATCTTCACAAAATATCAGTCTGCCTTGTTATTCAGTTACCCATTCCCTTTTGCTAAAGATATGAAAGACATTTGGAGGAACTTCTTAGAATCTCTAAGAACATCAGTCCGTGTTGTTAGTTTTATAAATGTTGTCTTTTTGCCCCTGAAAAACTATTCACAATGCAATTAAAATCTCATAACTGAACAAACCAGAAAAAAGAAAAGCAAATAATTTAAAACTTATTTCAAAAGACTCAATCTACTTATATCCTTATGGAGAAAAAAAAGAACTTATAAAATTACCATGGGCTAAGGATGTAGTTGAGGGGCAAAGTGCATCCTAAGCATGCACAAACCTCTTGAATTGATATCCAACACCACCAAAAAAATTTAAAAAAAAACTTCCTGCAATTTTAGCCATGAAATCCTGGCTGAAACAAAGAAATGGTGATTCCAATCTAAGTAAAACACCTTGTAAAGACATATTAGTCTGGTCCACTTCTTATTGACTTTACTCTTTAGTTCTATTACCAAATATCTATAGTGTTTTGCTAATGAAATAATATTAGACCCTAGACTTCATCTAAATAGTCTAGAAAAGATATCCTTAATATGTTTGTGAAATGTCACTTTGAAAATTATGGGCTAAGAATTTATTTTATTTCATATTTACATCTTGAAAATATCATGTATTGTTCTGATGTACATTAATATATATTGAAAACATGGAGCCATTTTCTTGAAAAATAGCTCCAGAAGTAATTACACTGAAGTTGAGTATATTTATATACAGAATAAATATTACAGATGAAATGAAAATATCTGCAAAACTAATAATTCAATTAAAATAGAAGTTTGAAACACATAACAGAATATGCTTTAGAGACATAGAGAATGACAGAGATGAAACCCCTTAAGGAGTAATTCATTGCTAAGGTGTATATAATGGGAAAAAAATTTGTTACTATATATAATCTATGACATTCATTAAACTACTATTTATTTGGTAGAATTTTTTATTCTTCAAAGAAAACTTTATATTGACTTTTGTTTACTTGTTTCATTTTTCCCTCAATATTTTTTCAAATATAATTTTTAACTAATCCAAGTAGTCATAAAATTATATATAAAAATAAAATTGTTTTGGTGATTATGATAGCAGCAGGACAGTTTTTAGATACTTTCCAAAATCACCTATAAAAACAGATAGACTAGGAAAGTAAACAGACAGACAAGCAAAAAACATATACATCATCTTTTAAAAACTAGAAAAGAAAGTATTACTAATCTGAAAATTCAAGATTGGGAAAAAAAAGCACCAACATGTAGATACATCCATATGGTATTAGTAAGTGTGAAGAGGGAAGTGACAGATCATCTAACAAGTGAGAACTGGAAAGACCTAAAATAACCAGCATTCACTCCATGATAATTGCATTAGTCCAATTTGAGAATAACAGGAGAAAGTGGAAATGTTTTTAATTTACAGAAGAATAAAGTAATCCAAAGAAAGGTTGAAAGGGTTGAATCTGTGCCCTGTGAAGTTATCAAAGTAGCAATCTGAAAAACCTTTCTTAGACAAGACCCCATATTGAACAAAATTCTCAAATTGAGCATGAGATTTTTGCAAGATTGTAGAATCTACAAATGGAGTAAGTGTGAAAAAGATCCAGATAAAAGTGAAATTGGATAATACAAACAGTATATATCAGAGAGAAAGCCATAGTTTTAAAGATCTCTTTGTGAAAACAATAAGAAGGAGCTCCAGAGCCACAAGCTGGAAAATCTCTCCTAACCCACCCTTCCTACCAAATACTCAGAAAAACAATTATATATTAAAATAATCAAAAGAAAATTATTGGGGTTTAATTCCATCCAAACTGCTAAAGCGAAAGTTTAAAAAAAAACAGACTAAGTACCTTGTATACAACAAAAAATACTCCATAATGACATTTCCACTCAAAAACCCTGATATTTCAAAAGAACTTCAAATAAATTAAGTAAATAATAGAAAATATGAAATGACATAAATAAGACTATACATCATCAATATACCACAATGAAACCAATATTTAACTATATAATATATCAGTTTTTAAAAAATATATAACATGCTCAGTTTTTAGTGTAAGAAGCTAAGAACTCAGAAAATGAGACAATAGAACTCAGGAAAGAATTAGAAATTAATCAAAAAGTTATTACATAATAAATTTAAAATCAGAAGAAACATAGCTATAATATTCAGAAATAAAAGATGAAGAGATATTTTTATTTCATTCAGGTTTTAAATTTTCAAAGAAAATTAGAACTCACTATTTTCTCCAAGAATAGGTAGAATAGTCATGAATATGTATCCCAATGCCATCATGATTTACTAAACATTTATGTGGTTTGGATTATACAGCACAATTTTAAAAAATGGTTAGTAAATACATTAGACTCATATCAAGCAACATAGTTCTTAAAACGTCATTGCCTTATATGCTATTCAAAATTTTATGATCACCATTATTTTCTGCACACTGCTTTAAATCATTATAGATTTCTAAAAGTTAAAGGGTTCCTTAATGCTCTAACAAGAAAATAAATATTAAATCTATAAACACTTTTTAATTTTTAATTTTATTTTGTACATTGGGGATTGAACTCAGTTGTTTCACATGCTAGATAAAAACTGCACCATTGGGCCACATACCCAGCCCTGCAATCTCTATTTTAATTAATTAATTATATTGATTGGTACAACATCACTTTATTTCTTTGGTTTCCAACTTCACTATTGCAAAGCAATTTCAGTCCTCCATCTGCTTGGCCACCCTGCTGTCCCTCACTGAAAATGGGGCTCAGGCTCAGTAAAAAAGTAGGGTACTCAACAACTATCCAGTCTGGCAGAGGCCTTGGGGGTACCCAGTGGATGGATCACGTATTCTTACCACCCATTTCCACACTTCTTTCATGGAACAGGCTAGCCTTTTAAGGTGGCCTCGGGTATCTTAAGGCCTTGCATTTGAATTTATCCATGGTTCCTCCTATGGATCACTGAGGATATATATTCTGCCCACTAGAACAGATGGCCATGTTCTAATACTCCACTTGTCCCCAGGTAAAACTTAAATCAACTTTAACTTACCAGTCTTTCTATATCCCTCACAAGCATACAGTTTTATAGCTTCCAACACTGGCAAGCAGTCCTAGTCAACCCATTAAAAATTTTAAAAACCTAAAACACAAAAATAAAAATAGAACCAGCAAACCAGCAAACAACCAAAGAGAACATCTTTATTTCTGCAGCTTTCTAAAGTAAACTATATGGCTGATTTCTGAGTTTCTCTGACCTGGAACTAGAAAATAATAAAAATATACACTTTGAGTCAGGGTACACACTATGGAACCCAAGTAAGATAAGTGGAGAGGACAATGAAGGAGAACCAGGCTCTGAACTCCTTGTAAGAGGGGAAGCTCTTGGAATGGAATCTTGCTAAAAGAACAGCTTTCAAGGCCTGGCCTTGAAAGTTTTGGTGGCAAGTGTGTTGATCATCAGCTTGTGGCCACCCCTGCCACCAGCCCACAGTGGAAGCCATCCTACTGGAATTGATTGGTAGAAAAACTAGTGGCCGTAGTGGGTGACAGGCCATACACTTCTACTATGGAGCCAGTCCTTCCTCTCTCAGGGACTCCTCTCTGGGCCTCCTCTAGGTCATTTTCTGAATAAGCCTCCATTGGTAGAGTTCCTGTATATAGGGCCACTAGAGCTGTCATATTCCTGTCAGATTCTTTCTTTTTCTCCTTAGCCTTTGCCCCTCACTGCCCAAGGAAGGGGTCTGAATTTGAAGTTTGGACAGGTCTCTGGGCCAGCTCCAGGAAAGACTCTTCCAGATGCAAAAGGTGTGGGGTATCAGAGAGGGGTGTGACAGAAGGACAGTTGCCCATGCAGCACCTGCTTTGTCATAGCCCTGTGCAGGTACCTCTGCTAATGACAAAAGGGCACCTAAGAGGCAATAGTTGTCCAGCAGGGAAGGGTGTTCCTCACTTGTTCCTTTTCTTGCTCCTTCTCCTATCTTATGCTTCCAATGAAGTAGGGGTCCTTCCCCGACAGACACTAGCTGTGGTGTTCCATAGTTGTGAGAGCTGGAGCAGTCCTGAAACTGGGGTTCCTCCAATAATTCTTTTGCCACCAGTTTTAATAAGTGGACCTTGAGATGCCAGGAAACCTGTGTTTGAAGCAGCGATCTGATACCAGAGTGTTCAGAAATATGCAATGTTCTAGGTACAACTTGGACTTGATACTATCAGTAAGGAGAGCCTCAGCCCCTCAGCAGTCCTCTCTGCTGGCAGCTTTTCCAGTGCCTCTATGGCTAGGGACTCACTCAGGGCTGTGGCTGGGGCTGAGCAAGCACCAGAGACCAGCAACTTGCCCTTCCATTCATAGTAGGTGGAACGGGAGATCTTGTGAGAATGGCCCAAGGAACTTTTTTATGCTTTAACCACAAAATGCCCCCCACATTGGAAGCTATCCTACAGGAAGCAGAAGCTGGTGGCTAACTTCTGCTCATGCTCTTGGAACTGCCACCGCCAATGGTAGAAGATTCTCTTGATAATAATGTAGCACTCACAGAGGTAAGAGTAGCTGAAGTCACTGTCACCACTGAGTAGCTTCAGATCTTGGCCAGTGATGGCAGCAGTGCCAAGGATGGGAGATGGGGGCCAGGCTGGAAGCACCTTAGTTCTAGTGAGAGAATGGTCAGACCACATGATGTGCAGTGTAGAGGACATTTTGTCACAGCAAGGGGGACAGACAACATGGTTAAAGTAGGGCCAAATTGTGAGGTTTTTCCTAGTTTACATGGTGTATATGTTGCTCTGAAGGATGGAGGCAATGACATACAAGTTCTATAAATTGGAAAAGCTGTTAGAGAAGCAGGTGACATTGACGTCCACATAAAAGATGGTTTCCAGCATAGCAGGTGGCAAGCTGGTCATCTTGTGGGAACTTCTGAGAGCTCAAGTTATAGTACACAATCTGCAGTATCACCTTAGAGTCAATCATGCTCTGAAGGTAATAATGTCAGTGCAGCAGCATCTCCACCACAGTGCAGATATACAGCTTCAGGTTGAGTCCAACCTCTCCCCACAGCAACATACTCACTGTCTTAAACAGAAAGCTGCCTTTGCCCTGGCATGCCAACAGCTGCATATTCTGTGGAACATCCTCTAAGTAGAGGTTCAGGGAAACCAAGTCTACCTCCAGCACCTGGAGCTCTGGGCTCTCCTTCTGACTGGTGGGGGAGTGAAGGAAAGTAGTACCTGCTTGGCCTCCAGGGTGGCACTAATGACACACTCCAGGCTCTCATATTCCATTGTGTCCTCACCACATGATATAGTAGCTGGTCCTGAGAAGTCATCCTAAATTCATAAAGTAGTGTCTGGATACTTCTTTTTAAAAATATACAAGTAAGAATTTCAGTAAGGAACAAATTCTGAATAATAAAAGAATAAAAAAAAAGTTTTAAGAGAAAGTGACATAAAGAGATGTACAAGAATTATCTTACATATGTATAAAAGGAGTAACAAAGGGGGAAACATCAAAGATAAAAAAGTATAAAATGGTAATATCAATCATTAAAAGACTGGAGTATAGTTCAGTGGTGGATTGCTTGCCTAACACACATTAGGTAATGTATTTGATTCCGAGTATTGAAAAAAAATCAAGTATACTATTTTGGAAAACAAACAAACAAAATGTGAAACTCTATATAGTCATGCATCACTTAATAAAGGGATACTTTCTGAGAAATGTGTTATTATTGCATCAAAAATGTCTATTATGCTATGAGGGGAGATAATCATATAACTACTGCCATATATGTGGTCCATCATTGAACAAAACATCATCATGTGGCACTTGACTGTATTCAAAGAGCCACATGATGTATGTATGTAGTTGGGAGAAAAATCCAAGTGTGAGAAATATCAATACATATTTTAATAAACCTACTAGACATTGAGAAAAAACAACTGGACATAGAAGGAGATATATATATATATATATATATATATATATATATATATATATATGATAAATAAAATTGTCAGAATTTTCAAACATAAATCCAATAAAATCTATTTATCCTGCTGATTATAAGTAAAATTCAGAACATCAACAACAAAAATCAATAGCATGAATACTCTGTAAAGCAAAAAAAAAGGAGGCAGAATAGGGAGTGTCAAAGTCCAGAAATGATCCATACATGATGAATTACCTGCATTTTCTATTTTTTATTCTAACTTTGAGTCAAATAAGGAACCCCACTTGAAGAATATCCTGAACAAATCTCAGTCATCTAAAACTGAGAGAAACACTGCCTTCATGTCTAAAGAACAACAACAACAAAGCCCAATACAGATTATATATATATTGAGAGAGATGTTTCCTAACAGACAGAGTTGAAGAGGGATTCCCTAATACTGTGAAAGAATCTGCAAAAGCCCTAAGATCTTTTGTGAACAGCACATATTTGGGAGAGATCCAAAGCAGCATAAACAAAGGCTTTTATAATGAAGCTTAATATTGGTACTTCTACCCACAAATGAGACAAGACTTTCTGTCTACATTATTGCATTGATTGCTTGCTAAAACAAATATTCACCAGAGGATTTTCTATTTATACACAGAAAGTATTTTTTTTTATAAAGTTCTATCAGTTTTGACAAATTCAGGAATTTGTGTTACTAGCACCACCACAATCAAGATATAGAACAGTTCCATCACATAATGACAAGTTTCATTGCCCTACTTTTGTAGTCAAACCCATTATTCAATTGCTTTCTTGGGAGTGGGGAATTTTGAAAAGTTTAGGGATGCAAGTTGGAAAAGCTTTATAATTACATAAGCAGACTTTAATTGGGCAATTCTGGTGGGAGCTCAGAAGACCAGGATGCCAATAGGACTGTGGACAGTAAAGACTGGGCTCATGATGTTTCAGACAAGAGGATTCTATTGGAAATTGAACTAGAGGTCATTCATTGTATGTTCTGTTAAAGAATCTGTCTACATTTTGTCCATTTACTGAGACTTTTTATGAAGTTCAATTTAAATGTGATGGAATAATTAATTTGTCTGAGAAATGCAGCACAGCATTTAGGCAGTGACATGAATATTGTTGGCAGTGTTTAAAGTTACTGTAATAGTCAGGAGCAGAAAATAGAGCATAAAGTTTAGAAAAACTTGAAGTTTATCCAGAAAAGTGTAAGTAAAATGGGTGTTAAGGAAGTTGTGGTCGTTAAAGACCTTATAGCCACTAAACAGATACTAAGTACTTTATAAGAAAGAATAGAAAATATGACTTGTGGGCATCTTAGGAATTGGCAAGACAATGCCTATCTTAGGCTTAAGTGTGTAAAAGTAAAAATTATTTGAAAAGAGGCCATGGGGGCACTCTGCTTCCACAGAAGTTGTTTCACTATGCACAGCCACCCAGGTACTCAGTCTCCTGCTTCCTGATCCCAGGAAACTTGGATACTGTTCAAGGTGTTGGCAAACCTTGGTTTCAACAATTTGGTGCTGGTTCTACAGGACTACAGAACACTGCAATTAGAGATCGTGAAAGGCTGACCTTCCAAAGAAAGACTCATCCACTGAGCTTTCAAAGAAAGACCTGAGAGGCTGAGAAAAATGTTTCAGGTTCAGAGAACTTATGGACTTTCCCTGAGTGAGTAAGGCATGAAAATGTGAGAAGGAAGCCAAACATCTAGTACAGATGCCCAAGATTAAGAGATGCCAGTAACATGGGAAATGTACTATTAAAAAACTGCAGGAATCAAGCAGAGAGAATCAAGAGATAAAGACCATGTGGGCTGCAATCAGTAAGGTCATTGAGTTGGAGCTGGATAAGACCTTTGCTCCATGAGATGCATGTGGACCTATTTGACTTATTTGCCCAGCTGGATTTTGGTCTTGCTTTGGTCATATCTCTGCTTTCTATGCCCCTGTTTCTCTCTTGTTTAATGGAAATGTTTATATTGTGCCATTATATACAGGATATATATATATAATTTTCTTTTTGATGTTTTATAGGAGCTCCTGCTAACAATGTGCCTTGAGACTCAGAATAAACTTTGAACTTGAAATTTTGGGCAACACTGAAACTATTAAGATTATGACTATGGGCTGGGGATTTGGCTCAAGCGGTAGCGCGCTCGCCTGGCATGCGTGCGGCCCAGGTTCGATCCTCAGCACCACATACCAACAAAGATGTTGTGTCCGCCGAGAACTAAAAAATAAATGTTAAAAATTCTCTCTCTCCTCTCTCTCTCTCTGTCTCTCTCTCTCTCCCCTCTCTCACTCTCTCTTAAAAAAAAAAAAAAGATTATGACTATGGAGACACTTGGGAATGGACTAAATGTATTGTGTATTGTGAGATGGGCATGAGCTTTGGGGGCAAGGGGTGCAATGTTATTATGTAGATATGAGATATTTCCCCAAAAGCTAACGTGAGACACAATGCTAAGAATTGTCAGATGTTAAATTATTTGATTATGAGAGATGGATTCTTATCCCTTGATAATAATTAACTTGGTGGTAACTGTACAGTTGAGTGTAGTTGGAGGAGATAGGTCACTGAGACTTGTCTTGGGGGCTAATGTTTTTTCCCTGGACAGCAGAACTGGAACTCTCTCTGCTTCCTGTTGCCATGTTCTGAGCTGATTATTCTGCCACACCTTTCCACCATGATGTTCTACCTCACCTCAGGTCCAGAGTTATGTACTCAGCTAACCATAGACTAAACCTCTTAACCATAAGACAAAATAAACTTTTCCTCCTCTACTTTGTACTGTCAGGTGTTCAGATCATAGCAATTAAAAGTTGACTAAAACAGATTGCAATATTATTTTTCCTATGTGGATATATCCATTGTTAATTTTTACTAAATTATTCAAATATTTATTAATTTATTTTTAAATATAATAAGTATATTAGTATATTATGACTATATTTTTCTAAACAACTAGACTAAAGCCGATTTGTGAAGAATGACATTTTTTCATCATCTTCAATTTCATTAACATCTCACTCAGTAAAACATAATAGGTACAGGTATCCTGTACCTATTTCTTCATTCAATTTGTTTTGCTTTGTTACTTAATTAAAGCATAACAGGAACTCTTGCCTTGTAGTTATTGGCAAATAGAGACATATTTTAATAGTTTTTCAGATGATTATGCATATCCCTTTTTGCTCCTATACTGAAACTCAGCAAAAGGTACTTTCTTAAATGTAAATTGTAAAGTGGAATATAGAACTATATCAGTAAATTTTTCTACCCTGTTGTATAATGACTCTTTTATCTTTTATGTTTTAGATATTCTTTTATTCCATAGAGGAAGTTATATCACCTTAAATTGTTTTTTTAAAAAAGTAAAATAGTATCTGTGCATTTATGTAAACACAGTGCTCACCTTTTGACCTATTAATAGTACCAGACCACACTTTGAGATCTGATGTCTACAGGTTCCTTTTTCATTGTTGCATATTAATTGCACAGAATGGTGGATTTCATTGTGATTATATATATATATATATATATATATATATATATATATATATCATAGTTTGATCAATTTCATTCCCTAAAACCTCCTATTACCTTCCCTGCTTCCCTCTTCCTGTTCTCCCTTTTCATTCTATTGGTCTTCTTTCTACTTTTGTGATATTCTTCCCTGCCAAATGCACACTAGCTTCTATATATGAAGGGAAATGTGTGCTATTTCTCTCTATGGGTCTGGCTCACCACACTGAGCAAGATTCTTTCCAATTCTACCAATCTTTCTGTAGGAGAATGGATCCTCGTTGTGTACACATGCTAAAAAGGAAAAGATAAAGAAGAAAACTATAAAAGCAAAACAGAGAGGAAAAATTTAAAAAACAGAGTTCAGTGACTTATGGCATAATTTCAGTCATTCTAATATACTATAACTAGAAAACCATAGGAGAAAGAGGGGAGAAGGGAATGCAAAACAAAGAATATAGATATATAGAATTATATTTCAAAAATGGAAATAAAATACCAAGACAGCAGGAATCACATTTTTTTATATATATGATAAGGTAGAATTCAGAACAAAATACCTCAAAGTAGAAAAGGTTGCTTTATAATATAAGTAGCTAAAATTTATAATAATGTTATAATAGTTATTATTACTATTATTATTCTGAAGAAAATGAATAGCAATGATTTTAATAAAACAGAAACTACAAGTGATGTATGGATGAATAGAAAGAAGCATATTAATAAATAGGACTTTAGCATACCTCCTTCTTTTCAACACAGATCATATGGAAAAAAAATTGTAACATTATAGGAGAATTTAACAGGTAACAAGTAAAAAATATCCAAAAGATATGTAGAATTCTGTTTATATAAAATGCACTTTCTTCTCAAATGTCTATGAAACATTCACAAAATTACCTATATCTTAACCTCAAAGAAAATTATGATACATTTCAGAGTATAAAAATAATACAAATTGCATTTTTACTGCAATGGAATAAAACTAAAAATTAACATTGCCCTTTCTGCCAATGTACTTTCACTTAAAAGATTAGAATAAAGCATAATACTAAATAGTTTTAGTCAAACAGAAAATGGAAAGTAAAATGACATGATTTGTTAAGTTTAGTGGTTACAAAAATGTGAAATATGAGAATCTATGATATATAACTGAGTATTAAATGAAATTAAATAACATTTAACACCTACATAAAACACTTACCTTAATAAAATAATTAAACACGTTACAAACTGTTAAAAATACAATAAAACATACTAAAAAGAAATAGAAGAAAAAATAAATATTGAGACAGAAATCAATAAGTCATAATAAGTATAGAATTGATAAACAAAACCAAAATATAATTCTTAAAATGCTGACAAACTGTTAGTAAAGTCACAGTTAACCTATTAACCTAATCAAAACTAAATGGGAGGAAGCTCACATACACAAAATTAGAAACGACAAAGGGAATATAACCATTACAGTAGAGAACTGCTGGGCTTTTCTTAATTATTTTATTAGTGCATTATTCGTGTGCATAATACTTGGGTTAATTTTGACATAATCAGGCATGTATGGAATTTAATTTACCCTATTTCAATCTTCAGAGCCTCCTCTTTCTCGCCCCCTCATCCCTTCCCTCTTACCCTTTCTGTACTCTACATCTTCCTTTCACTCATTTATTTATTTATTTTGATTGCTGATTTATAGATATACATAAAAGTGGAATTCACTATAGTATATTTATATATGCACATAGCATAATTTTGTCAAATTAATTCCTCATTTCCTCTCTTTCCTTATTTCTCCTCCCTCACGACTCGCAGGTATTGAGGAGCATGCATACAATCCCAGTGACATGGGAGGCTTTGAGATAGGAGGATCCCAGGTTCTAGGCCCGCCTCAGTAATTTATTTTGACCCTCAGCAACTTCAGGAGATCCTGTCTCAAGGCAAATAAGAAAACAGGACTAGGGATAAAGCTCAATGGTAAAGCACCCCTGGGTTCAATACCCAGTACTGCCTCAAAAAGAAAAAGAAAACATGGGGCCTGGGTTGTAGCTCAGTGGTAGAGCCCTTGCCTAGCATGTGTAAGGCACTGGGTTTGATCCCCAGCACCACATAGAAATAAACAAATAAAATAAAGGTATTGTGTCCATCTACAACTAAAGATATATTTTTTAAAAATCACTACTTTGTATAACCCTGTGTAAATAATTTTGACAACATAGATAACACTATTTTAAAATGCTGTTTATCAAAATTAACTATAGTGAAGAAAGTCTAAATAAACCACTACAGGAAATATTTTTAAGTCCTATTCCTGTAAAAAATAAATGAAAACTCAAACCACTTAGATATTTCACAGGAAGAATTCTAAGAATTTCAGTAAACTCTAAAAATAAGATTATTCCAGTATAAATTAAACTATTTGGAGCATTAACAATAAATAAAACTGCCAAATTTATCTTAAAAAGCAAACGCAAATCCAAAAAGCAAGCAAAAAATATACTGAAAAATCATTTCTCTCTTATACTTTTTCCTCAACCCCTTATTTTTGGATTAGCTTCTGAATATCATAGAAAACATTCAACCTTTGATTTGGGGGACTTATTTCACCTAACATGATAGTCTCCACTCTGGAAAGCAATATGGACATTGCTCAAAGAACTAAGAATGGAACACTATATGACTAAGCTATCCTACTCCCCGATACATATCCAAATGATTTAAAATCAGCATACTACAGTGATGTCACCACATCAATGTTTATAGCAGCACAATTCACAGTAGCCAAGCAATGGAACCAACTTAGGTGTCCTTCAATAAATGAATAGATAAAGAAAATGTGGCACATAGACACAATGGAGTATTACTCAGTGATAAAGAAAAATTAAGTTATGGCATTTGTCAGTAAATGGATGAAACTGAAAACTATCATGATAAATGAAATAAAGCAGTCCCAAAATGTATATATATATTACATTGAATCACAACATCAAGTATATCCGCAAAACACTGGTTTGAAAAAAAACCTACAAAAATTTATAGAAAGATCACTAGAGTGGATGAAGTAGATCAGAGTGAAGGAAGAAAGGGGAGGAGAAAGTGCTAAGAATTGAGTTAGAGCAAATTATATCCATACCTCTGTGATTATGTCAAAACATATCCTAGTGTAATATAAAACTAAGAAGAATATATAAAAAGGCAAAAAAATAAAGAAGAAGGAAAAATTGTACACGGATTCCTAAATGTTGCAAAAATAATGAATTAAATATAAAGAGAGGGGGAGTACAAATACAGATATAAATATTGATACACACAAACCAGAGAGGATTCATTACAAATACCAAGGGTGGTTCAATGGTTCAATACTAAGAGATCCTTGAATATTATTAAAGTGAAAAATCTCAGAGAATGTCCACACGTGCAAAAATCATTCCTATAAAAGCAAACTATTTCCTTACTATGATACAATATATATAATATCTTATGTGCATAAGAATTAGAAAGGAATTTATATTTGTATATATAAAATATTTAAAAGAACTAATATTAAAAAGTCTACAAAATATGTAAGAACTTAATTAGGAAGTTGTAAAATTAACACAGAAAAATTGATAGCTTTCACATCTATGTAAACAAAAATCATGTAGAAAATACAGTTGAAGACCCTATTTCTGACAGCATAAGAGAAAACTGAATATGTAATCATAAAACTAACAAGAAATGTCTAAAGTTTTTGTAAGGAAAAGTAATACACTCCTGAAAATACAAAAGTAGACTTGAATAAGTTGAAAGACATAACATTCTTGAATAGTGCTATAAACTGAATTGTACCCCCCCACACACACTAAAATTCATGAGAGAAAGAGATATCTCCACCATGTGATAACATGGCAAGAAGGCAGTCATCAACAATCAGGCAGTGGGCATTCACTAGGAACTTGATGGTCCAGGACACTGATTTTGGATTTCCCAGCCTCCACAGCCATGAGAAATACATGTTTGTCATTTAATTAATTCAGTCTGGAATTTTGTTATAGCTAACCAAACAGAATAATATATATTTTAGTACTGAAATGTAGAGTGCTGCTATAAACATTACTAAACAGGTAGAAGTGATTTTAGAACTGTGTAATGGGTAAAATCTGGAAAAGTTTTGAGGTGCGTGCTAGAAATATTGATGTAAAGGGTAATCCAGTTGAACTCTCTCATGGAAATGAGGAACATTTTATTAGAAATTGGAGCAAATGCAGTCTTTAATTTAAATAGCAAAAAATGGCTCTCCTGTGTCCTAGTGTTTTGCAAATGGTAGAACTTGTGAGTGATGAAATAACATATATCTAAGCAAAGTTTTGATGGAAGTTTGGTTCAGATAAGTGATGAAGAAATAATTATTAAGAAACAAGGATGCAGAACTTAAAGGTTGAGAGTGTTCTCAGTCTATCAATATTGCAAAATTGGAGAAAGTTTTTCTGAAGAGAACAGTAAGGGAATGACTTGGGAGAAATTTAATAAGAAAACATCGTTGCACTCAGGAATTTAATCAGCCATTTCAATAGCAAAAAATAAATAGATATGTAATCATCAACAAAAATTCTGCCAATGTGAATTAATGGGACAGAAAAACAAATGAAGTGAAGCAAGTCTGTTGGACTTATTTTATCAATCAAACATAGAATGATTTGGCTGCTGATGCATGCTATTTGTCAAGAAAAGAGAAGAAGGACCCCAAAGTGACACACAGATCATCAAGGTCATCACCCAGCAGAGTTTGGGGAACAAGACCACCTTGGGGACACAACTACTATCCAGCAGAACCTCAGAGGCAGGACTGCACTCATGTGGGTTTTGAAGGTAGGGCATCAAACCAGGGGGAACCATTCTCAATTCATAAGATCTAGTGAAATTTGTGTCACGAAGTTATGGGCTTGCTTGGGACCCATGATGCTTTCCTTCTTTCCTATTTTTCCCTTTAGAATGGAAATGTCTACCCTATGCTGGTCATACCATTGTTATTTTTGGAAGCACATAATTTGTATGGTTTTACAGATTCACACCTGGAAAGAATCTGCCTCAGAATAAACTGTACCTGAAATTTCATCCACATATAATTTATATAATATTTAGATGAAATTTTGAAATTTAGACTTTAGAGTTGATAAAGGGGAAAGATTAAGATTTGAAATGGAACAAATACATTTAGTATGTGAGAAGTCCATGGATATGTGAGAATCAGAGGCAGAATTCTATGTACTAAGTTCTCTTCCACCAAAATTCATGTTGAAGCTTGAATCCCCAATGTGCTGACATATGGAGAATGGCCTTGAAGGAATTAACTGGGATAAAAAGAACATGATGGTAAGTCCCTTATGATGGGATTAGTAGCTTTATTTTAAAAAGGGGAAGAGAAAGGTATTTCTCTATCCACCATGTAAGAAAGTGGTTATCTGTAAGCCAGGAAAATAATTCTCACTAGAAAAAAAAAATCAGCCAGAACCTTGATTTTGGACTTCACAGCCTTCAAATTTGTGAGAAATAAATATCTATTGTTTAAGCCACCTAAAAAAATCTATGGTATTTCTTATAGCAGCCAGAGTATACTAATACAAACAGGAAGATAGGAAATCATAATAATTTCAATTAACCATAAATCATTACTTTAATGCAATCTTAATAAAACTTCCATAGTTTTGCTTTCTGTGAAACAAGACAAAGTAATTACAAAGTTTACACAGAAGATTAAACAATCATAGCTTGGAAAACCCTTAGACAAAAGAGCAAGTGGAATATTTCAATGCCAGCTTTTAAACAGTCATTATAAAGCCTCTATAATTAAAATAATATGGCATTGAATCATAAATATATAGGCAGATTAATGGAACTGAGTAAAAAATCCAATTAAAATATATAAATTAGTTTATGCTAAAATTGTCTTATTTTGCATTCCTCTAGAAAGAAATCCTGAGACAAATATTACAGTTCATTTGTGCAGTGATCTGAGGAAATACCAATAAGGCAGTGTGGAAGGGAAACAGGAAATGGGAACCAGTCAATTAAAGGTTTTTTATCAAACAGATTACTTCTGTGTGTTTTCAGAATTTATTTCAACTCTGTAATTCTGGAAAAAACATATGCCTCAGGGTTATCCCACTTAAAGATTAATTTGTTAGCAAGTTTTATTAGTCATCATGGGCTACTTGTGTGGGGTATTAATTCCCAAGTGTTTCCAGCCTGCCTTGTGTTGGCAGACTGGGTTCTGATAGCCAAAGATTTTTCAGGTTATTAAAAGAACTCAGTTACTGGAAGTCCTGGATGCACTAAGGTGGTAAGGGCAAAGGGATACAAGGAGGGTTCCTATAGTTTCTGTTTCAGATGGAAGCTCAAGTCAGTAAGGAAAATGTGGACCTCTTAATAATTGGCAAAAGGATAACTGGATAGCCATATGGTAGAAATAACAAAATGTCTCTATTTCTCAAGCTATACAATAGGGCAAACTCTACCTGTATTAGACATTTAAGAATATAAAATGAAACTATACATGTACTAGAAGAAATATGGCTAAATTAAATTATAATTTGGGAGTATACGACTTGAAATTCAGAAACAATAATGGAAAAGATAGATTAATTTTATTATATATTTTTAAAAATTATGTAAGAAAAGATACTCATTATAAAACAAAAACAAATGGCAAAATTGGAAAAAAATCTATACCACCAAGAAAGGTTTAACATTACTACTATGTAAGTTATTTTAATAATAGAACAGAGCGACCAATCACATTCAAAACTAAACTAGACAAATAAATTGTTAGTTCACAGAAAAAATGCAAATAGCTTTGCTCGGTGCAATGATGCATGCCTATAACCCCAGTGGCCTGGAAGGCTGAGGCAAGAGTACTAAATTCAAGGCCAGCTTCAACAATGTAGTGAAGCCCTAGGCAACTTAGCCAGACACTGTCTCTAAATAAAATATTTTTTTAAAATGCTAGGGATGTGGGCTGGGGTCATAGCTCAGTGGTAGAGTACTTACCTAGGATGTGTGAGGCACTGGGTTCGATTCTCAACACCACGTATAAATAAAATAAAACAAAGGTCCATTGACAACTTAAACAAAATGCTGGGGATGTGACTCAATGGTTAATTTCCATGAAGTTCAATTCCTGGTACCAAAAAAAAAAAAAAAAAAAAAAAAAAAAAAAAAAAAAAAAAAAAAGCAAATAGCCTTGATCTTGATTCTATTGTTTCTTGTGAGTGAGAACTAGGATTCTTAACTTTGGTGAAAACAGATATAGATGTAAGATCAAAGAAGTTATTTTAAAACTGTGGTCTGGAATTTAAATTTTAAGTATCGGTATGAACTTATGAATTATTTTATTTTTAAAATAAATTCTTAGCTATTTTCACTGAAAATACCTAGGAATAATGACCAACCCAGGAACAAGGAGCACTCCTAGTACCTAGGTTCCCTCTAAAATAAAGCGCTGTTACTTGGAGAAATTCAAGGTTTGGGGCAAGAAATGTACAAGATGAGCCTGGAACATCTTGTCATACCAGAAATAATAAAGCTATTATTAGACTACTGGGAGCTGTGTCAAAAGGACTCAGTAGCCAAATTTAACAGACTCCCACAGGTCAAAGACAGTCAATTTGAACAACCATAAGAATAATAACTCTCATGGATTGAAACACATTAATTAACAGGCTCATAGTGAAAGTTTAAAAAATAAACAATTTGTCACCATTGGAAGCTGATAGTAAAGAAATCCATCTTGAGAATTGGAAGAGCAAGAATCAAGATTTTCCCTGCCTCTCCTTGATAAAATTATCCCAGGGTAACTAAAAAAATCTATATGAGATGAAGTAAAGTTTCTCATTGTAGAAGTAGGTCAGATAATAAACCAAGGAGGAATGTTATAATTAGAATATCACTATTTTGCAACCCTAATTTATTAATGTATTTACACATTTAACATAATGAGCTGCTAACAGATAGACAGCCAGAAATACATAAAGTATAGCCCTGAAGGAAGACTGTAACACCAATATTGCAATATCCCTGCCGCTCTAAGAAAATAAAGTGAAATTGAATCTGATCAAGTCTTTAGATACATCTACCTATTTACTGGAAATACAGAGAGGAGAAGAACTTATCAAATGATACTTGTGAGATGCAAAAAAAGAAATCTGCATTAGGAAATTCTATGAGATAAACGACCTACTCGTTTATCAATAATGTTCAATAAATATAGTGAAAAATGGAAAAATGAACCAGAAATCTACCAATTAAAAGATACCAGAAATATATTAATTGATCAATCTATGGACTTTATTTGGATCTTGATTCAAACAACTGCTAAAAGTATATCATAATTTTTATGAGATAATTAGAAATTTAATACTGGATATTTGGTGATTTTAAGTAGTTATTAATTTTTATGAGTGATAATAGTATCTTGGTATAATGAATATAGTTCTATTTTCTAAAAATAAATAATAAAATTTTATAGGGGATATGTAATTCTGAGATCTGCTTCAAAATCATAAGAGTTGGGTGTGGAGGTAGACAATAAATGGAAGTAGGCCCTACAGTGTATGAAGTCAACCACTTTCTTACCAGCTCCTTCAATTTCTTTTCCCAGTCGTCTGAGACTGCTGATCAAAATATAAACAAAAACAAACTTCTCTAGGATCGATTTAACGATTCCCCTTCTTTGGTCCTATTCTCAGAGCTAAAGGAGAAAACCATGAGCATGAAAATTAGCATTACCACAATTTTCACAGCCTGTTAAAACTGGAACTATCCTTTTATAGTTATCCATTTAACACTCTCTGCAAGAATCTCTTCTGCTTTTCTAATTATTTGAAATCCACTTTCATCAATTAATTCCATTCCATGCAATTCCTAATCCTGTGGATTTTGAGTTAGAAATCTCATGAACTTACCTGCTTCTCAACCAAAGAGTTTTAAAAATCTTAACCCACTGGTATAATATTAAAAGTTGTTGAAGCAGGACACTGTGCTGCACCCCTGTAATCCCAGTGACTGGAGAAGCCGAGACAAGAGGATTGTGAGTTCAAAGCCAGCCTCAGCAATGGCAAGCTGAGGTACTAAGCAACTCACTGAGACTCTGTCACTAAATAAAATACAAAATAGGGCTGGAGATGTGGCTCAGTGGCTGAGTGCCCATGAATTCAATCCCTGGTACCCCTCCCAAAAAAAGTTGTTGAAGGTATGACATCAAAAGTACATAGGAGTATTGAAGTGTTAACACTGAAATATCTGGTGCAGTCTCTTTCCACAGGGCTCTGAGACACTAGTTCTTGGTTAAAAATGGGAATTCTGGATAGAATCTGATTGCACAAATTCAGGAAAACTGACTAAAACAGAAACTATATATAAATTATAGTCATTTAAAATGGCTATGGCTGATTTTTCAAAAGTGAAAGATGTGTTGAAAGTTTATGAAAAGAATAATACATCTGCAAGGAAATTTGGTCATTTCTGTGGCATGCAAAATAAAGTACAGGCACAACATTTTTTTAAACCATGGGTTAAACCATGGGTGTTTAACCACTAAGCTGCATGCCCAGCCCTTTTAATGTTTTTTTTTAATTTTCAATTTGTTCTTTGGATACATGCATGACAGTAAAGTATATTTTGATATATTATACATATATGGATATATATTTTTTAATTAGGATCACATTCTTGTGGTTATAAATGATACGGAGTTATACCAGTTGTGTTCATATATGAACATAGGAAAGTTATGTCTGATTTGTTCTACTGTTTTCCCTTTTCCCATTCCCAATCCCTTTCTTTCATTCCCATTTGTCTAATATAATGAACTCCTACTCTTCCCTCACCCTCCATTATTGTATATTAGCATCCACATATCACAGAACATTCAGCCTTTGGTTGTTTTGGGGGGATTGGCTTATTTCACTTAGCATGATAATCTTCAGTTCCATCCTTTTACTGGCAAATGCCATGATTTCATTTTTCTTTATGGCTAAGTAAAATTACATTATGTATATATACCACATTTTCATTATCCATTTATCTGTTGAAGGGTACCATAGTTGGTTCTGTACCATTTTTTTTTTTAATTTTGGGTCATGGTCTCTCTGATTTGCTTAATACTTTGCTAAGTTGCTAAGGTTTGCCTTGAACTTGTGATCCTCCTGCTGCAGCCTCCAGAGTCACTGGAATTACTGTTGTGTGCTACCACATGCAGCATAGGCATACCTTTTTAATGTGCTTCACAAACACTGTTTTTTTTTTTAAAAAAGAAGATTTTGACAAACCTGCATTGAGCAAGAACACAGGTGCCATTTTTTTCAAAAGCATATGCTCACTTGCTGTTTCTGTGTCATATTTTGGAATTCTAGGAATATTTCAATCTTTTTAGCTATTATTTTATATGTTGTGGTATCTGTCATCAGTGGTCTTTGATATTACTATTAAAATTGCTTTGAGGTGCCAAGATCCTCACCCATTTAAGAGAGTGAATTTAATTAAGATGTTTTGTGTATTGACTGCTCCACTGAGCTGCACTTTCCTCATCTCTGACCCACTCCACAGGCTTTCCATTTATTTCAGATAAAACTATATTAAACTAAACCAATTAATAACCCTACAATGACTTTTAAGTGCTCAAGTGAAGGGAATACACACATCTTTCACTTTAAATAAAAACCGAGAAATGATCTCTTGGTGAGGAAAGAAAATCATAGGCTGAGATTGGCCAAAAGCTGTCTCCTTTGCCAAACAGTAAGTCAAATTATCAATGCAAAAGAAAATTTCCTGAAGGAAATTAAATAGGTTACTCCAGTTAACACATAAATGATCAGAAAATGAAAGAGCTTTACTGTTGACATAGAAAATTGTATGCTGATCTAGATATAAGATCAAACCAGCTATAATATTATGTTAAATTAAAGTCTAATCTATAGCAAGACTCTAACTCTTCAATTCTGTGAAGACTGAAAGAGGTGAGGAAGGTACAGAAAAAAAAATTTGCAGTTAGCAGAGGTTGTTTCATGAAATTTAAGGAAAAAAATTGTCTCCAAAAGATAAAGGTACAAAGTGAAACAACAAATATTGACATAGAAGTTGTAGTAAGTTTCCAGATGATCTGGCTAGTATAATTGATGAAGGTGGGTATATTAAACAAAAATTTCAATGTAGGTGAGACAGTCTTATATTGCAAGAAGAGGCCATATAGGACTTCCATAGCTAGAGCGGAGAAATGAATGTCAGGCATCAAATTTTTGAAAGATAAGATAACTCTCTTTTAGGGCTTAAGTGTTGGCAAATTCAAGATGGATTCAATGTTCATCTATTTTAATTTAACTTTTATTCACCATTTAGAAAAATACAAGGGCCTGTAAGAATTGCGGCCTAAATCTGTTGTGCCCATCCTCTACAATTGGAACAACAATGCCTGGATGAGTGCACACTTGTTTAAGCACAGTTTCTTGAATATTTTAAGCCTATAATTAAACCTACTGCTCAGAAAAAAAAATGCTTTCAAAATATTACTGTCATTAACAACCATAAGAATGGGATCAAAAACGTAATGGGTTGCATCCCATGTATGTATAATGTGTCAAAATATACCCTACTGTCAAGTATATCTAAAAAAAAAACAACAAATAAAAAAAGAATGAAAGAACACTGTACCTGGTTACCCAAGAACTCTGGTTGAGCTGTGAAATTAGACTAATTTTTTTCATGTCTGATAAAACATCTTTTCTGCAATCTATGTATCAAGAAGTAATTTCAATGTTTAAGTTTTATTTAAGAAATAGCACCTCGTAAGGCTATAGCTGAAATAGATATGATTCCTCTGATAGATCAGGGGAGAGTAAACTGTAAACATTCTAGAAAGCATTCACCAGGGTCTCACTAAGTTGCTGAGGCTGTATATGAATCTTCCTTTCATAGACTTCTGAATTATTGTGATCACAGTTGTCTACCACAGCTCTTGGCTTTCCTTTTTTTCTTTCTTTCCTTTTTTCAGGCCTGAGGATTGGACCCAGGGACTTGTGCATGCTAGGCAAATGATCTATCACTGAACTGCACATCTCCAGATCAGTAACATTTATTCACATAAAACTAGGGATGGGTAATTGAGAATTACCTGCTATGCATTAGCATTTAGTGCTTAGGAGAGCTTTTGGACACACATACAACTTTTATAGCCATACACATTCCACATATAACCTTTCAATGTTGCAAAAAATGAACATATTACTATGACCGAAAGACATACTTCATCTATAAGAATATGAAGTGGAAATATATAAATATAAATTTCTGCTTAGTTATCAGTTTCATTTTATTTAGATTTGATGTAGACATCCAGTGAATCCATTAATTAACTGAATTCACTATATGTCCAAGATATTTTTTTTTTGAGAGAGAGAGAGAGAGAGAATTTTTAATGTTTATTTTTTAGTTTTCGGTGGACACAACATCTTTGTTTGTATGTGGTGCTGAGGATCGAACCCAGGCCGCATGCTTGCCAGGCAAGTGCGCTACCGCTTGAGCCACATCCCCAGCCCCAAGATATTCTTTTTAACCAGTCCAAGATTTTAAGTTGCTTAGAGATCTTGAAAATTATCTCCAAGTTGATATACCCTAAAGCATGGTGCTGAAATGAAGCTTACCAGAATAATGATTTGATTTGTTTAAATGAACATTTTACAATTTTTCGTAATCTTAACAGCAAGTAGAAATACTGCTAGCTTAATTGGTCAGTAAACCTGTATAAGTTGAGGAAAAAAAATATCCAAGCATAATAAAAACTGTTTTCTTATATTTTACTTAACACTGACATTCAGAGAAGAAAACACAACTACTTTCATAAAGCCACAATTGTAGATTTCTCTTATCTGCTAAATTTCACCTAAACTATGAAAACCTTGATTTGTAAAACATTTCTAAGTCAGTTTCCTCAAGAATAATATTTTTACCACATGGAAATTTTTAAATACTCAATTTCCTTAATTTCTTGGAATCTTAGAAATATTCATTTTACATAAGTTTCTATTTTTCTCTATTGGCTATACAAAATAGAAATCCTTTAATTTAAGGGACTTTATTATATAATTTATTTTTAGGCAAAATTAGTTGCTTTCACTTATTGTATTAAAGTGATAGAATTTATTAACATCATCTGGAGGTAGAAATATCACATACATAATGAGAGGTCAAGAACTTTATGAATTACAGGCACCTGGATAAAGACATATAGACAGGGTTTATAGCTTCAATTCTAAAATTTCAGCACAAAATGTTATCAGTCCAGCCAGGTGCTATGGCATATATCTATGATCCTAGCAACTTGTGAGGCTGAGGCAGGACTCACATGTTCAAGGCCAACCTCAACAATTTGGTGAGACTCTGTCTCAAAATTAAAAAAAAAAAAGAAAGAAGGTTGAGGATGCCTCAGTATTTAGCTCAGTGATAAAGCACCACAGTGTTGAAATCTTCATTATAAAAGAAAGAAAGAAAAAGGAAAAATGAGGGGCTGGGGATGTGGCTCAAGCGGTAGCGCGCTCGCCTGGCATGCGTGCGGCCCGGGTTGGATCCTCAGCACCACATACCAACAAAGATGTTGTGTCCGCCGAGAACTAAAAAATAAATATTAAAAATTCTCTCTCTCTCTCTCTCTCTCTCTCTCTCTCTCTCTCTCTCTCTCTCCTCTCTCACTCTCTCTTAAAAAAAAAGAAAAAGGAAAAATGAAAGGAAGAAAAGAGGGAATGAAGGAAGGAAGAAAGGGAGTGAGTTACTAGTATAGATATTAAAGAGCTCTTCTTACTAATGATTTTAGCTCAAAGTGGACAAGTAAGCAAAACAAACATAAACAACAATCACAATTAAGATTCTCTGTTGTTTCTCGCTGAACAGAGAATAAATGCCTGTAAACTATTAACCCACTTATAGAAAACATTGATGAGACTAGAAAACTCAAAATTCCAATATATAGTCTATAAAACCAAATTCCCAATAATTGTTACCACCAATGGGATATACCTTATCAACTATAAATAAACCAAAACCACACCAAAATACAAAACACAAAACTAGAAAAGAAGAAAATTATAAATTGAGATAAAGTTGTTTAACCACTGAGCCACATCTCCCCCAGCCCTTTTTTTATATTATATTTAGAGACAGGGTCTCACTGAGTTACATAAGGCCTTGCCAAGTTTCTGAGGCTGTCTTTGCACTCATGATCCTCCTGTCTCAGTCTCCCAAACTGCTGTGGCATGTGTCACCACACCTAACAACTATCTGTTTTTAAACTGCCCATGATATGCACATCTCTTTTTAGAAAGTTTATCTGGCTTTGTTGTATAAGTCCTTTGGGCATCTCTGGAAAACCAATAAAAAATTTTCACAAAAAAAGTAAAAACATGACTCATACAGATATTTTATTTAATCATGAAAGAATAAGGCAGATGAGATTACTGGTTAAAAAGAAACTCTGAAGAACAAACACATTAACAGATAAGGAAAATTAAAATGAATGTGCAAATGGAGGTAAAAACTTTTTCAATAGGGGTGGAACTGAGAAAGGGAAGTCTATTGGACTCCTACTGCACAGGACATAATTCGCAACTTTATAAACAACTATTATTTCCATTACTATCAGTTATTTACAATTTACATGGTTGTAAAATATTTCCCAGATTCAGATAACCCAGAAGGGTGTTCTATAGATGGTACACAATGCATAGTTTTCCACTGAGTCACATTTTTTTTCTGCACAGTATGTGGTCTCTAACTCTTGTCAAACCCAGGTTTAAATCCCTACTATCACTGCTAACTAGATGTACAACCTATATCAAGGTCCTTTACTCTCCCTCGGTTTTTTCATCTATAAAATTATAATAAGGATACCTTTCTCCTTGCGTTAAAAAGTTTAATGAAATATCCAAATAAAGAGTGCCTGTCATAGCAGAGGTTTCCATCCTCATCTCAGATAAAGTAGACTTCAAGCCAAAGTTAACCAAAAGAGACAAAGAAGAACATTTCATATTTCTTAAGTATATATCAGCAAGACATAACAATTATAAATATTTTTGTTTGTTTGATGAACATAGATGCTCTCCAAACAATGAGCACCTATGTACATCAAAAAATCCCTCCTCAATTTCTAAAATCAAAAAGAACACAACACAATAATAATGGGTGACTTTAATACACTCTCTCACTATTGGACAGATCTTCTAAACAAAAATCAAGAAAATACAAAACTGAATAACACAATCAATAATTTAGACTTAACAGGCAGAGATAGAATATTTCTTCCATCAATGAGCTAGTATACTTTCTTCTCATCAGTACATGACTACTACTCTAAAATACACCATATCTATGCCACAAAACAACTCTTAGTAAATACAAAAAAAAAGAGATAATACCCTGCACTCTATCAGTTCACAATGGAAATAAATTAGAAGTCAATGATAAAATAAAAAATAGAAGCTACTCTAACAAATGGAGATTAAATAATACACTATTGCATGATGAATGGATAGTAGAAGAAATCAAGGATCAAATAAAAAAATCTTAGAGGTAAATGAGAACACTGACACAACACATCAAAACATATCTCTGGGACACTATGAAGGCAGTACTAAGAAGAAAGTTCATTGCATTGAGTGCATTCATTTAAAGAATAAAAAGTTAACAAATAAATGACCTAACACTACATCTTAAAGCCCTAGGAAAAAAAAGAACAAATCAACACCAAAAGCAGTAAAAGACAGGAAATAATTAAAATCAAAGCTGAAATTAATGAAATTAAAACAAAAGAAACAATTGAAAAAATGGACAAATAAAAAAGTTGGTTCATTGAAAAAATAAATAAAATAGATAAAACCCTGGCCATGCTAATGAAGAGAAAAAGAGAGAAAATAAAATTAATAAAATACAAGATGAAGAAGGAACTATCACAATGGACACGTCTGAAATACAGAAGATAATTAGAAACTATTTTGAAAATTGATACTTGAATAAAACAGAAAATATCAAAAACATCGACAAATTCCTAGAGACATATTACCTACCCAAACTGAATGAGGAGGTCATACATGCTTTAAACAGATCAAATTCAAAAATGAAGTAAAAAATGCCTTCAAAAATGGAAATATCTCCCATGCTCCCGGATAGAAAGAATTAATATTGTCAAAATGGCCATACTATCAAAAGTATTATACAGATTTAATGTAATTCCAATTAAAATCCCAATGACATGCTTCATAGAAGTAGAAAAAGCAATCATGAAATTTATTTGGAAAAATAAGAGAACAAGAATACTTAAAGCAATCCTTAGCAAGAAAAGTGAAGCAGGAGGCATCACAATACCAAAACAAACTATACTACAAAGCTATAGTAACAAAAATGACATGGTATTGGCATGAAAATAGACTTATAACCAATGGTACAGAATAGAGGACGCAGAGATCTTTCCATCTTCTGAGGTTTTCTTCAATTTCTTTCTTTAGTGTTTTGTAGTTTTTGTTGTGAAGGTCTTTTACCTCTTTTCTTTGATTCCCAGGCACTCTTTTTCTTTTTTTTTTTTTTTTTGAGGCGATTGTGAATGGGATAGTTTTCCTAATTTCTCTGTCAATGAATTCATTGCTGATATTTAGGAATGTGTTTGATTTATGGGTGTTGATTTTATATCCTGCTAGTTTGCTGTATACATTTATTTGTTCTCAGTAAATACAGTTATCTCATACTAGACAAAGGCACCAAAAACATATATTGGAGAAAGGATATCCTCTTCACAAATCATCCTGGAAAAACTGGGAATACATATGTAATCAAATGAAATTAAACCTCTATCTCTCCCCCTGCACAAAAATCAACTCAAAGTGCATCAAAGAACAGAGACCCTGCATCTAATAGAAGAAAAGGTAGGCCCAAATCTTCACTATGTCAGCCTAGGATCTGACTTCGTTAAGAAGACCCCTAAAGCACAAGTAAAATCAAGAATCAATAAATGGGATGCATTCAAATTAGAAAAACTTTTTCTCTGAAAAGGAAACAATCAATAATGTGAGGAGCGAGCCTACAGATTGGGACAAAATCTTCATCACATGCATCTCCAATAAAGCATTAATCTCTAAAATATATAAAGAACTAAAAAAACTTAACACCAAAAAACAAATAACCCAATAAATAAATGGGCTAAGTAACTGAAAAGACACCTCACAGAAGAAGAAATACAATTGATCAACAAACATATGAAAAAGTGTTCAACATCTCTAGCAATTAGGGAAATGCAAATCAAAAGATTTCATCTAACTCCAGTCAGAATGGCAAGCATCAAGAATACAGGCAACAATAAATGTTGATGAGCATGTGGGAAAAAATGTACACTCATATATTGCTGGTGAGACTGCAAATTGGAACAATCACTATGGAAAGCAGTATGGAGATTCCTCAGAAAACTTGGAATGGAATCACCATTTGACCCAGCTATTCCACCCCTCGGTTTATACCCACAGGACTTAAAATCAGCATAGTACAGTAATGCAGTCACATCAATATTTATAACAGCTCAATTCACAATCGCTAAAGTATGGAACCAACCTAGGTGTCCTTCAATAGATGAATAGATAAAGAAAATGTGATATATATTTTTTCAATGAAATATAACTCAACTTTAAAGAAGAATGAAATTATGGTATTTGCCAGTAAATGGATGGTGTTGGAAAATATCATGCTAAGTGAAATAACCCAATTCCAAAAAACCAAAGGCAAAATGTTTTCTCTAATATGTGGATGCTAATTCACAATAAGGGAAGGGGCGTTAGAGAAGAGCAGAATTACCTTAGGTTAGGTAGAGGGAAGTGAAGGGAGGGGAGGGGAGGGGATGTAGGGATAGGAAGGATAGTAAAATGAAACATGAAGCAGACTTTATTACTTTATGTATATATGTCACTGTATGACAAATGTGATTCTACAGCATGTACACTCAGAAAAATGAGAAATTATATACCATCTATATATGATATACCAAAGTACATAAATTCATTATACTGTCATGTATAACTAATTAAAACCAATAAAATATTTTTTTTAAAAAAAAATAAAGTAATAGGTGTCAAAAAGACACCAGAGGCAGCTTGAAAGGACTCCTACAGTCTACCCTGGGACCAAGCCAAGCATCAAAAGGAATAACGAAAGGAGTGAAATATAATAGGTTGGACAAAAATGAGTCCATATGAAAACAGGAAGGACAAAGAGAAGAAAGGAAAAAAAGGGGCTAGGTTGCAGTTGAGTGGTAGAGCACTTGCCCGACACATGTGAGGCACTGGGTTCAATCATCAGCACCACATAAAATAAATAAGTAAAACAAAGACATTGTGTCCATGTTCAACTAAAAAAAAGAAAGGAAGGAAGAAAAGAAGGTCTCTTCTTTACAAATGAATGGCAACAACTAAATATAGAAAAACTGGTTTACGGCCAGCATAGAATTAATATGTTCTGGCAGTGACAGCAGCAAATGCAGAAGTTATTAGGTGGATGGCCATGAAGATACAGTTCTTTCCCACAGTGTCCACAGATTAGATGTTAATTATAAAGGCAAAAAGGTAGCTTACACCAGAGAAATCCAGGAGATGCCACCTTAACCAGACATACACACTCATTATCAATGATAGAAAACTCTGTCTTCATGTGCCCATGTGGCAATACCTACATCTTGTAAAAAAATATTTAGCCTAAATCAAAGTGTGCTTGAAAAAATCCAAATTGTGGAGAAATAGGCTGGACCTTTCAAAAATGTTTAGATAAGAGGCAAAAAGTTGGGTGAATCATTTGAACCTGAAGGGGACTGAAGCCCTGGCACCCAAAGCCAACACCAGTTTGGGGGGAACAACTCACAGTACATTATCAGAGATATTGAGAAATGCAGACCACATGCTATGTAATGGTCCTGTATGAAGGTTAAGCTTCCTGGCAGCCAACTATGTGTGGTTATGTGGGAGAATGCCCTTGCTGTATGACAGACCTGCGGAGGCATTTCAAGATGCAGTGTCATCAGATCTCCAAGGGACTTTCAAATTCTCTGGGGGAAGGTTGAGGGACAGAAAAGGAGGGAGGCAAGTGTGCCAAAATGGGAACGTTTAGTGACCAGAATGAAGAGAAACAGGTACTCTCTATACTGTTCTGGCAACTGTTGTAAAGGTTTTATAGTTGTTCAAAATAAGGTGGAGAAAGAAAGCAAACTAGGTTTGAATTCCAGCTTATCTTCACCTACTGTCTTGGTAGGAAAGAAGCTAGATTTCCTTTAATTTATTCAGCTAGAATAAGCTAGCCTTGACTTAAGGTGAAAGAAATACAAGTTCTGAGTCCTTTCACCAGAACCAGGCCTAAGCACCCAAGAGCAACATCCCACAGCCAGCTCAGTCACAGAACTGGAATATGTGCACAAGAAATAAGCAGAAGACAGCTGCCCCAGTGATTACTTTTCTTGCTCTTCCTTATTCCAGAACAAAGGGCTCCAAGAACCTTGTAGATGAGGAAGAAGAAGGAGAGATCCTTGTAATAGACTTCCACTCTTTGGAATTTGGAAAACAGTAGCTATAATTTAGTTTTCTTGGACATACATTTTGACTCTACAATAATATTTTCCTATCTCACAGAACTCAGACTGAGTTTGGGCCTGTTTTAACAGGGAGACATTACAGCAGGGCTGGTGAATGTACAGTGCCAGGCCCCTTCTGGTTTTTGTTTGCTTAGCCTACAGAGTTACAAAATGTTTTAAGTAGCTACAACTTTCAAAAGTCACAAAAGTTCACACAAAATTCTAAATTTCCACCTAGTCATGGAGTACTTAGGGCCTGGCAGTACCAGGTCCATATTCCCTCAGCAACAATCAGCTGGAACTGGTGTGAGCTGCTCTGTGTGGAGGGAGCGTTTGTGCTCAGGTTCCCACCTTCCCCACCACTCTGTCCTCTAGCTGATGCGTGTATTCATTCATGTGTTCATTTTTATTGTCTGCCCAGTCTCTGAGAACAGCTGAGTTGGAAACAAGAGAGCCTACATCAGGGGAGTGAGCAAATGCTTCCATGGGGATCAATCCACATAGCATGAAGTACAGAATGGTGGGTGCTTACAACAGGTTAGGCTCATAACAGTTTTTGATAGGTTCGGAAACTTCATCTGTTACCGGCTGAACTGTTCCCCCCAAAAGCTCACATGTTAAATCCTGCAGAAAATGACCTTGTTTTGAAAGAGAAGAATTTCAAATATAAGTTGAGGTCATTCTGAAGTAAGGCAACTCCCTAATCCAATATGACTGGTGTCCTTATTTTTAAAAAATGGGGGCATGTCTGGACACAGGGAGAATGCCATGGGAAGATGAAGGAAGAGGTGAGTCAACGTGGCTAAAGACACATTGCCAAAGATCATCAGCCAACACAAGAAACAAGGGGAAAATAGCAGAACAGATTCTCTCTCATGGTCCTCAGGAGGAATAAGCCCTACTGACACCTTGGCCTGAGACTTGCAGCCTCCAGAACTACCAGACAATGAAATCCTGTTGTTTAAGTTCCCCAGCCCCCCTCCTATCATCTACAATACTTCATTACAGCAGCCACAGGAAGGTCTTACACCCTTCAGTGGCTGCTCACACAGAGGTGGGTGGAGTGGTTCAGATCCTAGTGACAGACTGCTAGGGGTGCCCCTGCCGTCTACTATTTCGATGGCCTGGTCAAAATCCTGAAAATACTGTCCCTGTCGCCTCACCTTACAGTAACAGTGACCTTCGTAGGGCTACTGTGCAGGTGAATTTGCTTCATATTTGATGTTATGGTATGGGTATGAGGTATCCCCCAAAAGCTCATGTGTGAGACACTGCAAGAATGCTAAGAGATAAAATGATTGGGTTATGAGGGCAACTGAAAGCAGATGGGGTGTGGCTGGAGGAGCTGGGTCACTGAGAGTGTGCCTTTGGGGTGTATATTTTGTCCTCATTGAGTGGTGGTCTCTCTCTCTCTACTTTCTGATCACCACGTCCTGAGCCATTTTTCTCCACCACACATTTCTGCTATTATGTTCTGCCTCTCCTTAGTCCCCAAAGTATGGAATTGGCCTTTTATGGACTGAGACCTCTGAAATCATGAGCTCTAAAATAAATATTTCCTCCTCTAAAAAAAAAAACAGAATGTCTATCATATAGTACTTTCAATATTTAATATTGTTATTTGTTAATTAATGAATCTTTAATATATTGACACTCTTTTGTAACTTTTGTCATAATCTCATAATCCTATGTTATGAGAGGCAGCATGATATACTGGAAAGAGTACAGATTTTTAGATTCAAACATATCTGAGTTGATATACAGATTCAAATACTTATCAATGGTATAACATTTGGCAAGAGATTTACTGTTATTCTTAGTTTTCTTGTGCAAAACAGGATAATACTATCTCATAAGATTGCTGGAAGAATTGAACAAACATAGCATCATGTTTGTTCCATAGTTAATGGTAAATGTAGGCAGTTTTCATTTCATTATTGTTATTTAAATATCTATACAGGTAATACAGCTTCAAACCTAGCCTTCCAATAACAGGACCTTCACCATTCTACTTTAAGCAGCACTCTCACGTGTCTATACCTTGATTTTAATTCTGTTCAACTTCAAAGAAATTAAGTTTAATATGAGAGTATGTCTCTAACTTATTATTTTACCAATTCCTTTATGATATTGCTTCCTTAAAACCTGCTTTTTAAACTCAAGTCCCACATTTATTCCATTACTTATATAATTATGAGCAGTAATATGATTTCTCTTTTTTTCCCAAGATTATCTTGAGCCCCAGGATTTATCATCTGAACTTTTTTTTTTCTCAAGCCAATTTTCCTGTACACATTTACCTTTCTTTTGTATGTTATTTCTCAGAAATTATCCATTCTTTCACCTAAATTATAAATCTAAGATTCAGCAATTCTTCCCTTTCACATCTATAACTGCTTCTTTCACATGAAAAAAACATTTCTCAAATTATAATCTTCTCTCCATTCCTACATGTATCATTTTCAGAGCTTCCTATTACTTGTCTTTTTTCCTCTCCAATTTAAATCGGACCAGGTTAAAGACCAGATTAAAAACTCTTCAATAATTCTCCAATACCTGGAGAGTAGTATGCTGATGTTAGTTCCTTTTGAAAAATAACAAGGAGTGAGATAGCTGAATCATATGGTGGTCCATTCTTAGACTTTTGAGGAATTATTATTTTTTAATTTATTTTTAAGACAGGTCTTTATAACTTAGAAGTGCTGGTGTTGAATTTGTGCTCCTTCTGCCACAGACTCCAAGGTAGTGGAATAACAGACATACATACTGAACCCTAGCTGAAATTTTTAACTTAATTCCATTTAAACTTACATTGCCATATGTTACTAATGACTTTTGTATTATTCAACACAATTCTAGAAAATTTGAGTACCTCTGTTCTCACCCATTGAGTCATATATTTACTGAGTTAACTGTGCTCAAAACATGTTTATTCCAATTACATTTGTTGTAATTATAAATTATATAACATATATAATATAAAACACATAATTATATAAGTCATGTAAATATTATTAAATATCATCTAAATTGATGGAATAAGTGCAAAATGGAAGATATATGTAAAGTAAAAATTTTGGAAATACTCAATAAATATCATTAAATGATTTTTCTCTCATATTAAGTGTGGGTGATGCAAGTGTAAGAAAATGGATGCTATGTGCTATCATCACAAAAAATGATAACTATGGAAGGAAGTACATTTGTTGATTGGCTAGACTTAATCATTCCACAATATACATATACTTTGAAAACATTGTGTTGTTCATAAAACGTTAACGTATAATTTTTAAAAAAAGTGTAAACAAGTGGATATCATTATAATCTAGAATTCTGCAGTAAGATTACTTTGTAAATACCTTTAATTTCTTGATTCGTTCTAATAAAACTTAAACTGAAATAGATACAGTTTATGTGAGAAAGTTGACATCGAACTCCATACCCAAGAAAAATGTTTGTGCTAGTACAAAAGTTTGGTTATTCTATGTGCATGTATATGCCTTAAATTTATACTTAAGACATTTTGTTTTCATTATGTCCCTTTCAGTTTTTTCAATGAATTCACCACCATTTATTAATCCCTTTTCAGAATGCATCAGTGGATGGAATTTCTAATATAGTTTAAATACAGAAAAATATTGAAAGAATTATAATGCTTAGGCAATCAACAAATTAAGCAAAGTTAATTCAAATGAACTCTTGCTGAGGTACATAGTTGCATATCCAATTTAATTTCAACAAAATAACATCATAAATCATATTCATGTTATTATTCAATTTTTATCTGGTTTGTTGTTTTGTTTGTAGAGAAATTATAAATTCAGTTTGGTTAGATAGTGGTATAACATACATTGGTTAAGCATACTCATGGTATAATGAAAATACAACTTTATTATTGTTATTATTTTGTTTCTTACTTTCTCTTGAATTTTTATTTATTGGAGGTAATATTCCTCCTCCTTTAAAAATACTCCAACAAAACCCATACTTTTTAAAATCATCTGTAGGTAATGAGTCCAACTGTGACCTTAAATCAAAAATACAATAAATGGAAAAATAAAAATATTTAATATATGATAACAAAAAGACTCTGAAGTTTAATTATTATTCAAATAAACCCTTCCCCAATTTGAACTTAGTTAAATGGCAGGAAAGTATGGTTGATTTATTTCTTTGTATTTCTTTTTTTTTTTTTTTTTTTTTGCTTTGCATTTACCCACTACACCCTCCTTTGGAGGGTATAAGTATGGGATAGTCTCATTGGAATGGTTCTGTTCTAGACTGGCTTTATATTCTCTGTGTACAAATGATATTTAAAACTATCATTTTTATTGGTTCTTCTTAGTTATACATGACAATATAATCCATTTTGACATAATTATAAAACCATAGAATATACCTTGTTCTAATTGAGTCCCCAGTACCTCTTCTTCCTAACCTCTCCCCCCAAGCTCTGCTCCCTTCCATGATCTTTCTGCCATTTACCTATAGTTACTTAGTTTAATTACTTTATTGTGGATATACACAATGGTGGGACTAACTGTTGTTTAGGGTACTTTAGAACAACTCTCCTGTGATTCTCTTGATTAGGAGATAGGTGTGTCTACCCTCATAGGTCACTGGTGACTCCTTCTTTAGTTCATATGAATCTAGCATTCACCTCTAGGTCTTGCTGCTGAAATCCTCATCATCATCCCTCTAAGTAACCCTGTCAAAGGTAGCCAGAATGACCTCCTGCTAATTATTTCATGTGGTCCACATCTAGTCCCCATAAAATACTCAAGCATCACTTGTCCAAATTGCAATACTTTTACCTCAATCCTGCTTTTATAGCCTACTTTACCTTTCTCATGTGTAAGGCTAGCATTAGTCCTCTGTGTTCTCCTAACTGTAGAGAAAACATTTATGTTATTCCATGAAAACCCTACCACTAATTTTTATTAGAAAATGAAGAACTTTCTTGCTTCTCATCCTTTAAGGGTATATGAGAACTCACAGCAGTGGAGAAGCTCTTTCCAAAACAAATCACCTCATAATTTCTCCTCCTTCTCCTCTTTCCCCTTTTATAAACTTTAAAGTCAGAAAATTCAATAGGCGGGCAACTTTGACTTTAAAATTTTGCATATAACAATCTCACACCCATTTTGGTATGCAATATCTATTGGGATGAAGCCAGAAATGAAAGTGAGATGGGAAAATTGTATTTGAATAATGTATCACAGATGTGATAAGAGCTAGATTTATGTTCTTTCCAAATCTAGCAAGATCTTTAACCCTTTATCTAAGGACGTTTTCACTCTTTATCAACTACATGTCCTTATTTTCTTCATTATCCAGATAGATTTCAGGGCCCATGTCAGGTTTCCATTGTTGTGACAAAATTCCTGGAAAAAAAACTTAAAAGAGGAAACATTTTGGTCTACTATTTTAGAAATTTCATTCCTTGATCTCTTAGCCCCGATGTTTCTAGATCCCTGGTGAGATAGTGCATCATGCTGTGGTATATTTGATGGATAAGAGCTGCTCACCTCATGCAACCAGGAAGCAGAGTGAAAGAGAGAGGATGAAGGATGTGGGGATAAAACACAGGCTTCAAGGATTTGTCCTCAAGAACCTACTTCCTCCAATGGGGCCCTCCCTCCTGAGTACTACCACCTCCCAGTAGCCCATTAAATTATGAATTGGTCAATGAATTAGTTTGTTGATGAGGTTAGATTTCTCATGATGCACCATCTTCCAAAGGCCCTACCAATAACCAATGCTGTAGTGGGGAACCAAGCAAACCTTCAACAGATGAGGCTTCAGGGTACGTTTCAGATGTAAAACATAGCAGTCCATCACTATATAACCATTTTCTTGCATACACTCCTTGACCTTATTTTTCTTCTGTCATAATCACCTTGTGAAAAACTAAATTTACATAAACATGCCTTGCCACCTATTATACACCTGAATTAGACAGCAGAATATAGGTGAAAATCATCACAGAACCATGTTGACTATCTAACTTTAAAACTATGGTCGTTTCCACTCTTGAAAATTCTGTTTTATTTATTCATCATGATCTTATTTTCTACTCTCCGAGACAAGTATTCATATCTTCTCATCTCTCCTCAAAATTCCAAAACTTCTTTTTTGTCTTCAATCTTGCTTATTACTTTATATTTTATTTAATTGAGAATATTGAAACAAGCAAACGAGAACAATGTAATTTTCTACCATACTGTCTGAATATATTAATTTTTAATTAATCTATCATACTGTCTGCAAATTTATCTGTATATATCCACTTTTAGATTTATCTGCGTCCAAGGTGTATGGAGCATTTATCTCAGTTTCTTGGTATTCTCATAAAAACATAATAAAAATAGTTATTTTCTAATGGGGATGTCATGAGGATGAAATTAGTTAGTAACACTTTGAATTGATTCTGTCACAAAGTATATTTGAAATAAGTATTAGTATTTTTATTAAAAAATCCTCCTCCTTCCTAAGGTCAGTTGTAGTATATAGCACTATACTTGCATACCTCTTAATTCTTCAGGACTTTACTCTAGAAATTATCTGCTATATTTACTTTCTCATCAATGTATCTATCTCCAGTAATCATTCCTATAATCACTCTGGCACTATAATATCTCTCCTCTTTGAAAGCTGCTCTCTAAATTACATTTCCCTATTTATCTAGCTACTCTGTTACTCTGCTTTTTTTAAAAAAACATACCTCTTGTGAAGGTATCCAACTAGAAGTTTCTAGTGTTTTACAAAAAAACACAAAATATAAAATAACTACAGTTTAAACAGATGCTGAGTTAAGAACCCCAGAGAACAGCAAAGCAACAATAGAAATCTTACAGATCATAGGAAGTCAGGTTGTCTTTGTATACAAAGGAAGAAAATGTCTTGCCTTACAATACCACTGCATTCCCTCCTTTTGGTATCAGCTGCAAACCTGGGGGCATGTTTCCCTGTGTAAAAGGTATTCAGGAAGACCCCAGTAGTCCCCAACACCACAACAGACACCTGCAGTCTTCACTATTGAAAATTCCTATATATCCTGGAGATTAGTGCTTTACCTGATGTGTGTGGCAAAAATTTGCTCCCAAAATGTAGGCTCTTTGTTCACTTCATTGATTGTTTCTTTTGCTGAGAAGAAGCTTTTCAGTTTGAATCCATCCATTTATTGATTCGTGATTTTATTTCTTGTGCTTTAGGAGTCTTGATAAGGAAGTCGGGACCTAATCTGACATGATGAAGATTTGGACATACTTTTTCTTCTAATAGGTATAGGATCTCTGGTTTAATTCCTAGATCCTTGATCCACATTGAGTTGATTTTTGTGCATGGTGAGAGATAAGGGTTTAGTTTCATTTTGCTGCATATGGATTTCCAGTTTTCCCAGCACCATTTGTTGAAGAGGCTATCTTTTCTCCCATGTATATTTTTGGCACCTTTGTCCAGTATGAGGTAACTATATTTATGTAGGTTTGTCTCTGTGTCTTCTATTCTGTAGCATTGGTCTACATGCCTATTTTGGTGCCAATACTATGCAATTTTTGTCACTATAGCTTTGTAGTATAGTTTAACTTCTGGTATTGTGATGCCTCCCACTTCACTCTTCTTGCTAAGGGTTGCTTTGACTATTCTCAATATCTTATTTTTCCAAATGAATTTCATGATTGCTTTGCCTATTTCTATAAGGAATGACATTGTGATTTTAATTGGAATCACATTAAATCTGTACAGCACTTTGGGTAGTATGGCCATTTTGACAATATTGACTCTGCCTATGCAAGAGCATGGGAGATCTTTCCATCTTCTTAAGCCTTCTTCAATTTATTTCTTTAGTGTTCTGTAGTTTTCGTTGTAGAGTTCTTTCACCTCTTTTGTTAGATTGATTCCCAAGGTTTTTTGTTGTTGTTGTTTGTTTGTTTGTTGAGGCTGTTGTGAATGGGGTAACACCCTGCAGTCCACATGCTCAACTATCTCCAGAGAAAGGCATAACTTTGTGCCCTGTTCCCTATGCTCTTTGCTGGTATTGCTTTGTGACATCTTAGAACCAGAGTTCTAAGATGCTAGAGTAAATCCCACAACAGTGTCTGTTGTGGTGTTGGGGACTACTGGGGTCTTCCTAAATGAAGATCCATTACATCCTTCCATCACTAAAACCCAAACATCTCTGTATAATTTCTATGCTATTTTCAAGCAATGCTTTTGCTATACCTTACCCTTTAGGGTCAAGCTACCACAGTGCTGCTGCATCTTCCCATCCAAGTCACTAGTCTACTCGTCTCTAAGAGCTAACCTTAAGGGGGGGCACCTCTAGGGACCTGGAATTTTGTACTACCAGAGTAGTTGTGTTTCCCAGAACCACAGCCAAATTAATATTCCACCCCACCAGGGATCTTAGACCAACAACACCTTGGAACAGTCAAACCTCTGGCCCCAAAAGAGATGCTACACCTCTTTCTGAATCAAAGGCCTCAAATCTCCTGCACAGAAAGTAAGGCAGAGCTCCAAACCCAAGGGCCATCAGATGTTAGAGCAGCTGTGACTCTGAATACCACATCATCATTCTACTACTCTAGACCTTCCAAAACACAATTCACAGAGCAATTTTTCCATTCCTGAATCATTCTGTTCCTGCTGCTGCACCAGACCTGACAAAGCCTGACTACTACAATGTACCACCCTCCTGGGATCCAGAATCACAAAGTACCATATGAAGTACCATGATACTTCATCCTCCAGAACCCAAACTGTCACTCTGTTACATTGGAATTGGATACAGACTTGTAGCTGTGCCCTTCTCCCCAAGTACCTCTTATTCCCTTGAATTATGCTAGTGCTATACTCTCTTCCCTAGGATCAGAAAAATCGCAATGTGACAGAACAGAGAACTCAAGATTATTGTGTGGCTGAGAACAACAGACTCTTTTGTTAATGTGAAATTGGTATCTTCCCTTGAAGAGTGAACCTATGCCTTAAATCCTAGGTGCTACAGTAGTTTTTCAAGATCCTGAGCTCAAGATTTTGATTCCACAACAATTGTACCTGGATCCCAGTGCTGCTCTAAATGTCTGTAATTCATTTCATTTGAAATATCCTGAGTGATACCCCTAACTAAGACTCCTAATTTTAGGGAAGATATGAACTGGGGGATCCCTATTTGCATGTACAAATAGCATACATAATCACTGTAACTCACAAATTCCTGCAAACTAGACCATTGAGGAATACACAGTCATTGCTAACATTGATGACAACTGAAGAAACTGCACAGAGAATCTAACACTGTACAAATGTGGAACCAGAGCCAAAGCACCCTGCTCAACTGGCAACCTCAAGCCAATGTAAAAGTGAAAGTTCCATAAAGAAACTGTATAAAGTTTGGAAGAGGTGACTGCTCCACCAGATACACAAATAAAAATTCAAAACAAAAAACATTTTAAAAGCATGAAAATATGAAACACCAACATAACACATTAGTTCTCTAGTAACTGATCCAAAGAAAAAAATTATAAATTATCAAAGAAAAATTCAAAATGATGTTAAAGAATCTCTTTTTTTTTTTTTTTGGCGATGCTGGGGATTGAACCTAGGGCTTTATGCATGTGAAGCAAGCACTCTACCAACTGAGCTATATCCCCAGCCCCCAGATACATGAGAATACAAATAGAAAATTTTGATGAAAACTGGGAAAAAATCATGTTCTTAAAGAGAAAATTTTTGAGGATTCCTTCTGTTTTAGTATTTTTATCAGTACATTTCAGTTATATACAATGTTACAGTTCATGTTTATGTAATCACACAAGCATGGAATATAATTTGCTCCACTTCAGTTCCTGGTATTTCCTCTTACTCTCTTCTTCTCCTTGCTGCAGATTCTTCCTCTATTCTACTGATCTTCTTTCAATTTATTTTATACAGTTTTTAATTGGTAATTCATAGTCATAAAAAGGTGAAATTCACATATTTACATAGCATAGTTGGTCATCTTCATTTCACTGTTCCTCACTTTTCCCATCCTGCCTCCCTCACTGTCTTTCAACTTCTTCTACTTCACTTATTTCCCTTTATTTTCATAGGATTCCCTCCCCTTTCCCCTTTATTTTGGTCTAGCTTCAGCATAAAAGAGAAAACATTCAACCTTTAAGTCCCCAAGCCTGGCTTATTTCACTTAGCATGAAGTTCTCCAGTTTCATTCATTTACCAGAAAATGCCATAATTTCATTCTTTGTGACTGAGTAAAACTATATCATACATAAACACCACCTTTTCTTTATCCATTATCTGTTGAGGGGCACCTGGTTTGATTGTATAACTTGGCTATTGTGAACTGTGCTGCTATAAACTGTGGTGTAACTCTATCATAACAGTTTATTTATTTTAGTTCTTTAGGTTAAACAGCAAGGAATGAGATAGCTGGGTCATATGGCGGTTAAATTACTTTCTTTTGAGGCATCTCCATACTGCTTTCCAAAGTGGTTGAAACAATTCTTTGTGTGTTTGCTTTTTGCAGTACCAGGGATCAAGCTCAGGGCCTTGCCTATGCATGGCTAGTGCTCTGTCACTGAACTACATCCCAGCCCTTTTAAATTTTTTTTGGTTTTGAGGCAGGGTCTTAATAAATCTTCCAGACTTGCCTAGAATTTGTGATCTTACTACTGTAGACTCTAGTAGCTGGGATTATAAGCATGTGCCACCATATCTGGCCACTTAATCTCTTTGAGTCTGAGTTTCCTTATAGACAAAACAGAGAAGTCACATTAGGTGACCTGTGTCATCTCTGTCATCCTTTCAGTGTATATGAAAACTATATATATAATTTTATATCTCATGAAATAACGATAAGCTTATATGCCAACAAAATTCATCCAGGATATTATTGCACTTTGAAGTTGTGAATGTTCTGAAGCTCCACCCCTAATCTAGTTGCTATATTTGTGATTGAATGATCAATAGCCAAGATTCATAAGGCATTAATTTATGTTGTGACAAACCTTATAGCTTGTATAGCCAAAAATTAGTTCCATCAACTCTGTGATAGTGTTCTGTATGATGGAGGAGGGCACATAATTATATGAGCAAATTTTCTATCATATAAATCAGACATACTTTGAAACACAGAAAACATTTTTTCCTTAATGTTGTGTGGATACATACAAAATCTTAGGCTAAATAATTTTCTCACTAAACTATCTAATAAAGATTTACAACATGTTTTACCATAATTTTCATGATTTGAAGAGAATTTAGGTAAACTGTCTGTAATATTCAGCATTACAGTATTAATTCTGAGGTAGAGATATTACAAAAGAGGTATGAACAATAAATAATTCAAGGAAATTGATTTTGTGACGCTTAACACCAATTATATGGTTGAATTGCATTTTAGAATGATTTAAAAATCTGTGTACAGGTTTCAAAATAAATGTTAATAGAAGACTTAATTTCACAACAATGATATAATTAACACTTCATAATTTGCATTGCCATATAACATTGAATCTAATAAAGTTTCCATTCAAAATTGCAAAATATTTTATTCCAAGATGTAATGCAATAATGTCTGATGTAATTAAGTGTGTACTTTTATGTATTTTTGTAAAATTTTGTAAAATTCCTAATTTTACAAAATATAGGGTCATCTTACACAATTATTTTAAAATTTATTCTTCTTAACTAATAATACATGATAGACACCCCTCAATTCACTCAAATGCAACATATTTCATTTTATTGTTATTATTATTTGTTCTACTTAATTGTACATGACAGCAGAAGGCATTTCAATTCATTGTACTCAAATGGAGCACAACATTTCAATTCTCTGGTTGTACACAATGTAGAGACGCATCGTTCATGCAATCATACATGTAACTAGGGTTATGATGTCCATCTCATTCCACCATTTTTCCTACCCCCATAGCCCCTACCGACCCTCCCCTTTGCCCAATCCAAAGTTCCTCCATTCTTCCCATGCCCCCCATCATAGACCAGCATCCACTAATCAGAGAAATGCCAACAATGTATTCATTTTAGCCGCTACATTTGTATTTCCTGATGTTCTATAATATTCCATACTAATGCACAGAATTTACTGTATTAATTTTCCCTTATTAATTTATCTTCCAATATTTTCATTTCTTCTGGACTCACACAAACTATAAACAATACTCCAATAAACATCCTTGTATGTATATTTCTTTTTCTGTTTTTTTTTTTTTTCTTTATGAAGCTGGGGTTTGAACTCTACCACTGAACTATGTCCCAAGCACTTTTTAAAATTTTATTTTGAGACAGACTCTCACTAACTTGTTGAGGCTGTCCTGGAAGTTTTAATCCTCCTGCCTCAGCCTCCCAAATAGCTAGGATTACAGTTGTGTGCCAACATGCCTAACTAGTATGCATATTCATATGTATTGGGCATTTTACTTATGCAGGCTATAATTCTTTAGTGGGGATATGGTCAGATAACTTCCAATGAAAGAAGATTGCCACAATTTCAACAAGCATTGTATGAGAGTGAGAATTTTTCCACACGCTTGAAAGCCTGTTGCATTTTCAATTTCTTTGCATTTGTCAGTTTGATGGATGTAAAATCATGTATTTTTGTTTTTTTTTAATTTCTTCCACTATCTGTAAGATTGTATTGCTCTCTATATATTAATCGGCCAAGCATTATTTCCACTTCTGTGAAATACATTTTCTTTTTATTTTGGATAATTGGTTTCAAAATTAACATATTCACAAGAAAAATAATGAAATCTATAAGATTTGTCTCCGGAAAGATGAGACCTTACTTTCTACTGACTGGCAATAAATACCTAACATTTCAAAACGTACTACTGTATTTCCTTATAAGACATATAACTACCATAGTGAACTACCTGCTTTCATGGTTTCTGGATTCTCTTCTGATTCAGACTCTATTTTTGCACTGATAAAAAGAAATAAAACATTGAAGTATCTACAAAAGTCCCAGTTTCCCATTTGCAAAATAAGAAGATTAGGTTTAAATAAATAAAATTTATTTTTGTGAAAATATTTATCTTCCCAAACAAAATAAATCTACAAAAAGAATAATACTATTCTATATTTTGTAAATCCATTTAAAGTCTACTAGTAGGTTTAATTATACATATTTATACATTTGATCTTGTTTAATATACTGTTTATACTGAAGTATTGGAACAAAATCAACCTCACACAGAGGTATAGTTGGTAAATGCAGAAGTATCTTAATAGTATTTTTACACAATTGTAAAATATTCTTTGCTACTACACTAAAATTCAACAAGCAATGTATTCTTATAATTTAGTTGCAATGTGGAATTTTAAATTATATCAAGAAACTTTGTATACTGTTACATTAAAATCTACAACAGTGGCTACGGTTGTAGCTTAGTGGTAGAGCACTTGCCTAGCACTGGGTTCCATCCTCAGAACCACATATAAATAAATAAAATAAAGGTATAAAAAAAGATGAAGCTTGTCTTAAAAAATAAAATCTATTATACTATCTTTTACTTTGAATGTCTAATTGTACAACATTATGTATTGGGTATTGATAAAAACATTGGTTAACTGAGTTACACAGATTCTTCCAAATGTTAATATATTTCTTTACTTTTTATTATATTATTTATTTTTATTTGTGCTATTTCATTATACATGACAGAAGAATATATTTTGATATATTTGTACAAGCATAAAATATACCTTATTCTAATTAAGATCCCAGTGTTGTGTTTGTACACAATGTTGAGATTCATTATGCTGTATATATATATATATATATATATATATATATATATATATATATATACACACACACACACACACACATAGGAAAATTATGTTCTGTGTCATTCCTATTTCTCTCCTCCCTGCCTTCTTCCTTCATCCCTATATTCACCTTTTTCGAATGCATTGAACTTCTATCCCCCTCGCCCCCCCCCCCATTGTGGGTTAGCATCCACATATCAGAGTGAACACTTGACATTTGTTTTTTGGGGGGACTGGCTTATTTCATGTAGCGTGATAGTCTCTAGATCCAGCCATTTACCAACGAATGTTGAAGTCATTTTTCTTCATATCTGAGCAATACCCCAATTTTTATATATACCACAATTTCTTTATTCATTCATTTCTTGATGGGCATTTAGGTTGATTCCATAACTTAGATGTTGCAAATTGTGCTGCTATAAATATTGATGTGGCTGTGTTGCTGCAGTATGCTGATTTTAACTCCTTTGGATATATACTGAGGAGTAGGATAATTAGGTCAAATGGTGGTTCTATTCCTAGCTTTTTGAGGAATCTCCATACTGCTTTCCAGAGTGGTTATACTTATTTAGATTCCCACCAACAATCTATGAGTTTTCTCTTTTCCCCACATTCCAACATATCAGCTTAGGAACTGACTTCCTCAACAAGATTCCTAAAGCACAAGAAATAAAATTTTAAAAATCAATAAATAAAATGGTATCAAAATAAAAAGCTTCTTCACAGCAAAGGAAACAATCGAGAGCACGAAGAGAGAACCTTCAGAATGGGAGAAAATCTTTGCCACCTTCAACTCAGAAAAGGTGTTAATTTCTAGGATATACAAAGAACTCCAAAAGCTTATCAACAAATAACACACTTCTTGATACAAAATAAAATAATCACAGTTACTAATATCACCACTGGTCATATCAGAAAATTGTTTAATTATAGAAATTTTTCAACATAGAGTGATGTATACAAATTTTCCAATTCTGAATTTTACTTGATCTTGAAGTTTATCATTAGTAATGGATACTGTCAATTGCTTTTTTTAAGTGGCAAGTGTTATGGTTTGGATGTGAGGTGTCCCACAAAAGCTCACATGTGATACAGCCAAGAAGGATTAGAGGAGAAATGATTGGGTTGTAAGAGTCTTAACCCAATTCAGTGATTTAATCCCCTGAAAGATATTAACTGAAGGCTGTGGCTGGAGGAGGTGGAAATTGGGGTATGGCTTTGGGCATATATTTGTATCTGGAGCGTAGACTCTCTCTCTCTGCTTTCTGATCACCATGATTTGAGCTGCTTCCCTCTGCCACCTTCTCCTGCCATGATGTTCAGCCTCACCTCCAGCCATGGAATGGAGCAGACATTCTCTGGACTAAGACCTCTGAAACTGTGAGCCCTCCAATAAACTTTTCCTCCTCTACAATTGTTCTGGTCAGACATTTTAGTCACAGCATCTAAAAAGCTGACTAAAACAGCAGGCTACCTCTGTTAGTGTTTTGAGAAAATGTCTCCCAAATACCCACATTTGAAAAAGTGAATAGTTCAGTTCACAACTCAAATAACCACAAAAGTGCTTTTCCTTGGGATAACCATAGTAATTTGGTATGCAACAGAAGCACTTTATGCCTCTATTTTCCATTAAATGGGATTGAGATATTTTTTTTTAAACCTGATCGACTTTACTGCTTCATCAATGAAGTAAATCTGAATTTTCACCCTACAAAGTGCATGGCACAGATAAATACAATGACTACTAATACATTTTGTGTTGCTGCTTTTCTTTGTGCTAAGGTGTCAATGATTTCACCAACCATTGTATTATCAGTTTAAAAAAAACTAATAACATCTAAGTATTATTAAGATAATAATTTTACCTTGAGGACTCCCTAGAAGACTCTGCATCTTGTGGATTATTTGGTGAATTGTTGAGCTAGATAATAATCAATGATTCTTCTAATTCTGCAATTTCAAGACACTAGTAAAATTAGTATCTCAAATTGGAAAAACACTGAATTGAGATAATGTAAGTTTTCTGAGTTTGCATTTTGCTTATCATAACTTCAAGATCTATGAAAGAGAATAAATATGTGGCTCAAGTTAGGGTGTTATTTTGGGCTGAGGCCTGTCTAGTCGAACAAATTAATCAAAAGAAATAATGTTAACAATGAACACATGTCCTAATTATTTATGCCAATAAAATAACATTTAAAAAACACATTTTAAAATGATAGCCTTGAGAGTAATCAACAATGGGGCTGGGGATGTGGCTCAAGCGGTAGCGCGCTCGCCTGGCATGCGTGTGGCCCGGGTTCGATCCTCCAGCACCACATACAAACAAAGATGTTGTGTCTGCCAATAACTAATAAATAAATAAATATTTTAAAAAAAAAAAAAAAAAAAAAAAAAAAAAAAAAAAAAAAAAAAAAAAAGAGAGTAATCAACAAAAAATGACACTAATATAGGAATATGCACATATACCAACAGAACAGAAGAGAAAGCCCAGAAAGTTATTCAATGCATGCAGAGTCACCTTACCTTCAACAAAGGCACCAAAAATACACAAAAATTACAGCAGAGTCTCTTCAATAAATATTGTTCAAAACACTGGATATTTTTGGGGTGCTGTGGCAGTCATGTATAATCCCAGCAACTCAGAAGGCTGAGAAAGGAAGATCACAAGTTTGAGGCCACGCTCAGCAACATAAAGAGATCCTAAGCAAGTTAGGAAGTCCCTGTCTGAAAATACAACATAAAAGGCTGGGAATGTAGTTCAGTACTAAAACATAGTTGTGCTCAACCCATAATATCTAAAAGAAAGAAGGAAAAATACTAAAACACATTCTGTATGATCTTATGTATATGTGCAATCTAAAGAAGTCAAACTTATTGAAATAGAATAGAAGGGCAGCTACCAGGGAAAGGTGGGGGAACTTAAGATGAATAAATTCTGAAGACCCAAATGGTGACCATAGTTATTAATACTGAATTGTCTACTTGAAATTTTTAAGAGAGTGGATCTTATGTATTCTCAGCACACATACACACAGCAAAAAAAAAAAAAAATACGCAAGGTGAGGGAAATATTAATTAGCTTTACTGTGGTAGTCTTTTCACAGGGAAAACATCAAAACAGTATGTTGTATATCTTAAATATACTAAATTTTTATTTGTCAACTATAACCTCAAATAAAACTTGAAAAAATATATAAAATGTTGAACTTGAGCTAGAAAGACCTTGCTTGCTTTTGTCTTGCTCTATCTATTTTTGCCTTCCCACCATGAATCTGGCTCCATCCTAATCCCCAGAGCAACACAATGGCAAGAAATTACTTTGTAAACTTTATTTCATCATCCAGTAGAACTTAGATTATGCTAACTAACTCAGAACAAAAATTTTATAACCTTGCTTCAACTTCTTTTTTCTTAGGCACTCATTTTCTACTGGATTTACCCTTCTGAACTCTGGTATCAAAGTTTTTAATGTCCACATACCCCTCTGAGTATACAGGAATTTCATAAAAGTAGGAAGAAATTTATTAATGGGTTAGGAGAGAGCAATGGGGTAGGACTATTATTAAAGACGGCACTGTCTAGAGTGGCAAATCAAATAACATTACTAAGAAATGTTTTCAAACCCCAAAGTCAAGCCAAAGATGCAAATTAAAATCAATGAATAAAAAGAACAAGATAAGGCAAAGTTTGAGCATAAGCTGAAGCACTCTTTGCCCCTTTTTATTTAAGCATGCCTATGGGCTGGAATCTATGTGATCTCTCCCACTAGTTTTTTGTCTGATTACTCTGCTTAGTGCATCTTGTCTTTCTGTAAGAAAGGCACATTGAAAACTTTGGTATACTGTATACCTCCAATCTGAATATTGTTTCCAACATATTATTTCCCTCACAAACCCTTACACCTCCCATCAGGAAGTCCTGCTTTGTATAGATTGATTTTGGTTGTCTACTGTACTGTCAAAAGGAAACTGAATTCTAAATAAGATTAGTTGTAGGAATTCTCATTACTCTGCATAGAATACTATAGTTTCTGGTAATAAGAATTTCTTAAGTAATAGACTCAAAATTTTCTAATTCCTTTTTAGTTCCATAAAATAACTGATCAAGTGGCCTTTTCAGGGCTAGTTCAGCAAGTTGGATAGTTCTTTCATCCCATAAAGTCTTATCTCACATTGTATAGCTGAGCAAACTCTCAAATGAGCCCATGATGGTCTCAACACTGAAGTTACCTCTATAATTTTACAGTGCAATGGTAATCTACAATATAGCAAGATTTTAGATCTCCTCTGCTATAGTATGAGCACTATGATAGCAGAACATAAAAAGATAATGAATACAAAATCTTCAACTACAAATAAGTCAGAAAAGCCTAAATTATCTAACAGAATTAAAATAAGCTACAATTTATGTTACTTAACTTCATGCCTCCCCTAAGAATGCTAATGCCAATATCTAAGAGTTGTTCCTCTGATTTTACAGAAAATCAGACTTATTGCTAGCAAAAATTCATAAGTATATTAGGTTTATTGTTTTTAAGGTAGAAGAAGCAACATGAGATGTAGATTTACATAATAAATGTTACTCATCAAATAACCAACAACATCCAATGAACCCAGTTAAAAGTTTGAAATGAATACATTTTGTTTTGTCTAGCATCAAAATCACATATTGATAAATATGATTTGGGGAATATGTTTGATTTCCCTGGAATGGGTACAAAATATAAGTAATGTGAGGAAAAGGATAAATGATCAATACCCAGTTTTTATCGGACATTGTTTGTGGCCTCCCTAAGAGCTATCCTGCCTTTTTCTTGCTAACAAAACCCCAATTTTGTTCAAGTGGCAGTGTATACAGCCTCATAAGATGAAGAAGCTTTTGTCTCAGTGGGACAAATGAGCATCCAGAAATTGTTTTAGAAAGCAATAAGAGTGATGTCCTTGTTGTCATGATGACTGGAGTATTGCTAGCATTGAGTAGGTGAGTCTCATAAATACTAGGTGTCATATAATGTACTCTGTAGTCCTACAAAATTAAAAGCTATGTCAAATTTCTTTGAATCTCAAATGTCTACTCAGATATTCATTGAAATTATAAAAAAGCCTATTTAAAATTTTCAAACCTACATCTGTTTTCACATATATATTACTCAGTTTTGCATTACTAAAACAATAAAATACCTGAAGCAATTAACTTTGTAAAGATACAATGTTCATATAGCAGTTTTGGAGGTTCAGAGGTATGGCACCTTCATTAGCTCAGTTTTCGTTAGGACTTTACAGCGAATGGCAGAATGGCAATGGCAGGAGTGGGTGTCAGAGGGAGCACTCACATCTCAATCAGGAACAGAGGAAAAGACTATGGGTTACTACAGGCTTTCTCCTTTTTAAATTTATTTTTATTTGTTCTAATTAGTTATACATGACATCAAAATGCATTTCATTTCAGGCTTCCTCCTTTTATAACATTCCTCCCAAAAGAACTCACTCAGTTGAACTACCTCACATTGCCAGTGACATAAGAATCTCTCAATTGGGGCTCACCTCCTGTCAGTGTTACCCTGTGAACCAAACTTTTAATCACAATGGACCATTGGAGGTCATAATTTAATCAAAATACTAAAACATTTCACTCCTAATTATTTTATTTTTGGTGCTTGCATTAATGAAATTATTTTCTTGATTTGCATGGCCCCTTTTGACTCCTTCTTTTGTGCTTGGAATACTATCATGTAGACTAATATTATCTGTGAACATGAAAAGATAAAACACCAGCATATTAAAGCATATTAAAAATAGCATCAAGGAAGAATCTAGCTCCCCAATGATAAGGAGATGTGTTTGTTTGTTTGGTATTGTTTTTATTTGTTTTTTTAATTTATGGACTGGGGATTGAATCTAGGATCATTTTACCATTGAGCCACATCCTCAGCCCTTTTTATTTTATATGTTTGTATAATGTGACTTTCTCTCTCTCTTTTTCATTCTCTCAGTCTCTTTCTCTCTCTCTCTCTCTCTCTCTCTCTCTCTCTCTCTCTCTCTCTCTCTCTCTCTCTATCTCTATCTCTCATTTTTAGTTTCTATTTTTTCCTTTCCCCATTCAGAGTTTACAGAATACTCTTTTTTCCCCCACAGTTCTTAAATAACATAATGCTTGGTATGAGTCTATGTTTATCTATCATTGTAGTAGGCATATAGTAAGCCCTTTTAAATGCATAAATAATGCTTTTGACATTGAAGAATTATTTTGGATCATTTTATTGGTCCTGCCATCTTTTCTTCTTGATATATTCTTTCTGGAACTCCTAGTAATGAAATGGTGAATTTCTTGGGCTAGTGCTTTAGGTCTTACTTGTTTTCCATTATCTTTGTCTTTTGCAGTAGGTTCTCAGAGATTTCCTCATATTACCTTCAGATTTTTCAACTGAGTCTTTCACAGATCATATCATATTTTCCTAAGACTATTTATTTCAGGCTTTACAACAGATCAACGGTTTTCTCACTCTAGCATTTTTTCTTTGCTTTGCTATTTTACCTCCAGATAAAGGCATCCAGAACAGCAAGTAAAGACATCCCCTAGGTAAATTCATGTGGAAAAGAAAGGATATTTTATGTATACAACATTTTTTTTTTGGTATCAGAGATTGAACTCAGGGTTGATTAACCACTGGGTCATATTCCCAGTCCTTTTTTTTTTTTTTTTGTATTTTTTTAGAGACAGGATCTTGCTAAGTGGCTTAGGGCCTCTCTAAATTGCTGAGGCTGGCTTTGAACTCCGATCCTCCTGTCTCAGCCTCCAGAATCACTGGGATTACAGGTGTGTGCCACTCCACCAGGCACAAATTTTAATTATACAAAATCCTTCTCTATTTTATCATCATTATGACTTATATAAGTAATTAATTATTAGAGAAGGAGGAAGGAAGGGAAAAGGAAGTTACTGGGAAAACAGATTGAGCAAATTAAGTACAGGCATGAATGTGGTATAATAAATCCCACTAATATTATAATTATGATGCACCCACCTAATAAAAATAAATTTTAAAAATAGAAGAAGAAAATGAAAGTATTGGAATAGTTTGAACTTCAAATTTATGTTGCTTAAAGCAAAACAAACAAAAACGAAAATACTTTTACCACCAGGTGCAGTGATGCATGCCTGCAATCCCAGAAACTCTGGAGGCTGAGACAGGAGAATCAGAAGTTCTAGGCCAGCCTCGGCAATCTAGTGAAACTTGGCAACTTAGTGAGACTCTGTATCAAATTCTTTAAAAAAAAAAAGAAATAAGGATGTAGCTCAGTGGTAAAGCACTCCTGGGTTAAATCCCTCACACCAAAAAAACAAAGACTTCACTAAGCAATAGACTACTTAAACTCTTATGAATTATGCTCATATTTTCCCTCAAGCTAACATAGTATGTTTAAACTACTTAATTGGAATTTGGTAAATATATATATATATATATATATATATATATACATATATATACAAATACATATATATATATACATATATAGCATAGAATATGAGGTTTCGATTCACATTGTGGAATGGTTAAATCAAAGTATTTAATTATGTAGTACCTAACATATCATCTTTTTGTAGTGAGAACATTTAAAATCTATACTCTTAACATTTTCATGTATGTATTATGTTGCTGTTAATTATAGTCACCATGATATATATTAGACCTCTGAAACTTGTTGCTTGCTCCTTACTAAAATTTTAAATATAAATTGAAGATACACTCTGATATAGGTAAAGGTGTATGTTATAGAATTTAAATTAACCACTAAAATAAAAAAATGCAGCAAGAAGATAAAATGTAATAAAGTTATTCAATATAAAAGGAGGCATAAAAGAGGAAAAAAGAGACAAAAATTGGACAAATAGAAAAATAGCAAATAGGGGCTGGGGTTGTGGCTCAGCGGTAGAGTGCCTACCTAGCACAGGTGAGGCCCTGGGTTCAATCCTTAGCACCACGTAAAAATACATAAATAAAATAAATGTATTGTGTCCAACCACAACTAAAAACTGTGAATATTTGAAAAAAAGAAAAATAGCAAATAGATTTAATCCTAGCTATGTCCATGATCACCTTAAAGGTCTCTGGTTCAAATATTCAAATCAAAAGTTAGACATTGTCAGATTGGATAAAAAGCAAGATGTAGTGATACTATGCATTAAAGAAATGCAACTTAAGTATAAAAAACACACATAAGTTAAAAATGTGACATGATATGTCATGCAAATCATACTTAAAAAAACTCAAATCACTTGGGTGGATATTTCAATATCAAACAATGTAGATTTCACAGCAAAGAATATCACCAGGGATAAATCAGGTCAATTCTCAGTTATAAAGTTAACAATAAATTAAGAAGACATAATAATACTAAATAGGTACACAACTAATCATAGAGCTTTGAAATACATAAATAAAAACTGACAGAACTGCAAGAATTAGGTAAATCCAAAATTACAGACATAGTGACCAGGAAACAAACAGAGAAAACAAAATTTGTCAATATCAAGAAAAAGAAAACCAACAAAATTTAATGATAATACAGATGTTAAAAAATACTAGTGTATTAATGGGGTTGGGGTTGTGGCTCAAGTGGTAGAGCGCTCACCTGGCATGCATGAGGCACTGGGTTTGATCCTCAGAACCACATAAAAATAAAATATATTGTGTCCACCTAAAAAACTAAAAAGTTAACATTTAAAAATAGTGTATTACTATTAACTTTATGACAATAAATTTGTCAACAAAACATAAAAATTTCTTGAAGATCATAAATGACCAAATCTCACTCAGATGACATATCCTGAGTAGCCATGTATCTACTAGGGAAATTGATTTGTGGCTTACAAAGAAAACTTAGTCTTTAAAGATGAATTATATCAGAGATTTAAAAGAGAAATAATACCTGTCCTGCCCAAACGCTTTTAGGTAGTTAAAAAACCATGGACTATGACCATTGAGTAGGTCAATAAATCAATTTAAGTGAAATAAAATATTAAATATACCCATGAATTCAGTCATATAGTTTATTTCAGTTTTAATTTATATATGTATATTTATACTGCATTAAAATATATATTTTATTTCTTACAGTGGATTGGAATAAATAAAATTAAAACCCCCAAAGAGGGGTGCACCATATAATTAATCACATGGCAAGAATAAAAAAGGAAAAAGATAATTAAAATAAAAGTATAAAAATTAATTGACCAAATCCAACATCCGGTCCCCCAAAACTCTCGGAAAACCAAAACTCATAAGATTTATTATGAGTTAACCTGACAAGGAGTTTAACCTGCCCCAAACACTAAACTTAGTGGTGAGAGACTAAAAAATTACCCTGTAAGATTTATGAGAAGCCAAAGATACCTTTTCCTTTCTGATCACTGCTCTTTAATATTATACTGGAAGCTCTGATTAGTGTAAACAGGCAAGAGCAAGAAGGAACGGAGCAAAGAAAGGAAGGAGAAAGAGAAGAAGAGAAAGAAAAGAAATAAAAGTCATCAATTTCTCCAAGTCTGCCATGAAATTAGATGGTACTGATTTTCACCACCCCCCTAAGGAAAACATTATAATAATATGGCTACACACTAGGCAAAATTATTATTATTTAAGAGACAAGCATTTTGGTGAAGCCCATGGGAATCTTTTAGTTGAGAGGCATTTGGCAGCTTACTTCAGCTATTTAATAAAAATCAATATGAATTCTAATACATTCTTCTGTCATATATAACAAATAAAAAAAATAACAAAAGAAAAGTCAGAGGCAATGGTCTTTTTAGAGACATAGATACAATTTTTCTACTCAGTTCCTTATCCTCATCTATTTTCAAGGTTGTTTCCTTGTGTAATACTGTAATATTATATGTGTTGATGAGTAAGTTTAATAAGGAAAAGTTAAAATGCTCTTATAATAAGGAAATAAAATCATTTTACAATGAATTCAACTGTCAAATCATATCAAACATGACCAGAACACACACCACACAGTCATCAGGATGCATTCCCTGTCATTAAAGGAATTCATAAAGTCCCAAAGTTGTAAATCTCCATGTGTAGGTAGTCTTTATAAACAATGGAGAGTAGCATAACATTTGGGTTTCCAGAGTATGTCATAATTCCTTATTTTTTTTCTATTAAAGGATATGAAAGTCTACATAGTTGTGTGCATTTTCAAACAATTAGGGAAAACAGAAACATTAAATTTTGCAAAGATGTGAAGTTGAATACCACGTGTTTTTAGAATGCCAGTGTGTTTTTCTTTATATTTTGTGTGAAAATAATAAAGAGGTATGAAATTACTGTTCAAAACCAATAGAAAAGTAAAAAAACGAAAAGTAAAACAAATAAAAATAAATGATAAATGAAAAAAAAAAGTCGTCAAGATTGAAATGAGGGCTGGGGATGTGGCTCAAGCGGTAGCGTGCTCGCCTGGCATGCGTGCGGCCCGGGTTCGATCCTTAGCACCACATACAAACAAAGATATTGTGTCCGCCGATTACTAAAAAAAAAATAAATATTAAAAAAATATATAAAAAATATTAAAAGAATATTTTTCAAATTATTTGTTCTAAGCAAAACAATGAAAACACACAGGGAAAATCAAAATATTTAAAATAGTCACAAACATGTTTGAAAATAAAGAAAAATGTTGGAGGACTAAAACTGTATAATCTCAAGATGCGTTATTTACCTGTGTGACTGGCAAAAAATAGACAAATAGATAAATGCAGGATAATACAGAGCTTATAAATAAACTTGAAACTATATGGACAACTGATTTTTATTTGTGTATTATAATTATACATAATAGTAGGTTTCATTATGCCATATTTGTACATGCACATAAAATAATTTCCTCAAACTCTTTCCCCAGTACCTTCTGTTTTCCTCCTCTATCTCTCCCCCCCACACCTTTTTTAATCTACCAATTTCCTTTGTATCATCATTATTATTTTAATTAGTTTATTATCATTGTATAAGTGGGATTCATTGTGGTATATTTTGTACATAGACAGAATAATTTGATGGATGTCATTTCCCTGTACTTCCAAATGTCTTCCTTTCCTACCTCCCTCTCAAGCCCCTTCCTTCATTATATTGAATGATTTATTCTTGGCAAAGGTGCAAAAGCAATGCAACGGGAAAAGAATAATCTTTTCAACAAGGACCAGAAAGGGACATTCACTTGCAAACATAAAGAAATAGCAAACAAAGTTAAACACTTGCCTCAAACCATATTCATTTTTTAATCATATTTACAATAAAAGTAAAAATAAATCATACACCTAAGCAAATTAGAGGAAGTTTGTATTTCCAGCTTCTCTGTGACTCTGCATTCAAATAGCAAAAGTACTGCTTTTCAGTGAGGACTATAAAAAAGGGAATTCACTGAAATTCAATCTCAGTCAGTCAGAGTTTCTTAGAGACTGAAACATTCGAATGCATTAAACAAAAAGCAAGCAAGAATACATTGGAGCTGATCTGGCAGCAGTGGCAGTAATGCTTGTTCACTACAGAGGAATAATACAGAGGGATTAACACAACAGATAAATTTGGCACAGAAAAACATGTACATCAGAAAATCACCCTGAACTTAGCTGATTCAGAGGCTGGACAGCAAACTGGCATCTAAAAAGTGCTCTGGGTTTCTCAACTGGCAAACAGGGATCTGAGGCAGGAGTGATCTTGAAGAGTTCATGTGCATCTTTCTACTGTGAAACCCTGGTAGATCATACCAAACATTGACCTAGTGCCCCAGCAAGTGTCTGCCATGTGGCCTAGATGTTCATCACGTGTACCAAGATGAACACAAGTGAAACAGGCACAGAGACAATTATATTCAAGGGGAATAAAGTCAGAAATACAGAAAGGGGTACATCTAACTTTTCCTTTAAATCTGGAGGCTCAAAAATTTAGCCAGAAGGTTGGAAAACTCAAAAGGCAAGTTTGAATATACTAAGGGACTAAGCCAGGGAATTCAATATGCATGGGCAGCAGAATATGTGAGACACGTAGAGAGCTAACTACCCTGAATAGAATTCTTGGAATACTCATGACATTCAGACTCCTAATAGAAATCAGCATCTTCCTGGCCCTGTAGATGTGTTTATCTAAACTTTCCAGAGCAAACATCACCCAGAAAAGTCCCTAAACCCTGATTAGATCTAAGTCCCAACCAAAAGAAATCCCCTTAGAACTTTACTGCAACCGCTCCCTGGGAGGAGTGCACTGATCTGAATTCTCCAGACAAAACTCCAGTGCATAGTACTTCACATTCCATCCTATATTATACTCAGGATAAAGGAATCTTAGAGCTATTTAAACCAAATAGAATTTAGGCCGTGAGAAACACAAAAATGGAAGAAGTTAACAGCTACCATTTGTGTTCTCTCTCTCAATATCTGTCTGTCACTCATATATTCATTCATTCTCTCTGTCTCTCTCTCTCTCCGTCCCAGTGCTTAGCTCCAGAAGAAACAAAAAAGAAGAACAATAGGACATAGGCAATGGCAATCCATCCTTATGAACTGTTTTGACCATCTCAGTGGAGATAATTCTTTCCTTTTTCATCAAGAGTCTTTTCTCTCTCTCTCTCTTCTCTCTCTTTCTTTCTCTCTCTCTCTCTCTCTCTCTCTCTCTCTCTCTCTCTCTCTCTCTCTCTCTCTCTCCCCCTCACCCCCCCTCTCATTTTGTTGTTGCTATTGTTGCTCTGCCAATTGGTTCATGGATGTATATACATATATATATATATGTTTGTTTCTTTTTCTCTCATTTTTGGCATTGCTTTACAATTGCTATTTTTCTGTCTTGTCTTTTGATGGTCAGGGGTTTTTGATGTTTTTTGTTTTGTTTTATTTGTTTCTATTTCTCTTCTTTCTTCTTGCCCTAGCAGAAAAATTCTCTTATACACTCTCTCTGCCTTTGTATTTTTTCTATTTTTTAATAGACACCACTTTCTACATCTCTTTTGAATACTCTCTGTTCACATTTTGAAAATTACAAACTTTCTTTTACTTCCTATCACATTATCTTTTATCTCAATGAAATTTATTTCCGCATATTTTAGAAGTATTGGATTTATATAATTTCTACTCCCATGATTCATGTTGTTGCAGTCATTATATTATGAACATCATAGTTGACACCTGCTCTTTCATGCTAGATTTTGATTATAGCTGTCATAGGTTTTCTTATTGGCAATTGATGACCCTATCATTCTATTTTGTTTCAGTTGTTGCTGTTCTTTTGTTTCCCATTTTCTGTGATGTTCTGGGAATCTGCAGAGACACCACAAGTTCATGGGGTAGGTTCTGAACTAACCTGAGCCAAGAGACAGCACACCTTGCTCTACACACAAATAAACCACACTCAGACTTCAAAGATGAATCAATACAAATAATATAAGAAAAAAAAACACACTAAAGGCCAGACTTGAAATAACACTGGGAGATGCTGCTGCAGGTCCCACTCATAGATATCCACTCCAATAGCAAAAACAGAAGAGTTAACACAAAAACTGTGGATACTACAAATATGATGGGTATGGGTTTCAATCTAGAGCACTCTAGGATACTGTAAAAGTCTGTGCCCTAAAAAGGCCCACAAAGAAGGGTGGAATAGAGACCCTTCACAACAAATGCATAAAAGCCAACACAGAAATACAAGAAATAATTAAAAAATCAAGATAACACAACTCCTACTAAAGTTCATAATTCATCAAAAACTGAATCCAAAGATACTGAACTGTATAAAAATGGGATAAAGAATTCAAAAGAATGACTATAGAAATGACTAATGAATTACAAGAGAACATAGAAAAACAATGGAATAAATTAGTCAGTATAGGGTAGGAGCAAGAAATTCAATAAGGAGATAGAGATATTTAAAAAGACCCAAAACATGAATCTTGGAAATGAAAGATAAAATACATCAAATCAAATGTTCAACTTAAAGTCTCTCTAATACAGTAAACCATGCTAAAACAGTCTCTGAGAGCTGGAAGGCAAAAGGCTATTCTTGAGCATTCAGATAATATTAAGGAAAAAATGAGTTAGTAGGCTCAGAAAAGCTTTGGGACAACATTAAGAGACCAAATTTAAGAATCATCAGAAGTGAAGAGGGTTGAGAAATGCAGGCTGATTTCAGGGATAACCTCTTTAGGAAAATAATAATAGAACATTTTACAAAATTAGAGAGTGAAACAGGCATCCATGTACAAGAGGCATTCAAAGCTCCAAATAGACAAGATCAACAAAGAACTTCTAAATAACACAACATTATACATAAAATGCCTAACATACAGAACAAGTACAGAATTTTAGAAGCCTCGAGAAAAAACAAAAAGTTAGGTCACTTCTAGAGGGAAATAAATCTGAATTACTTCCAATTTCTTGGTAAAATCTCTAAAATCCATGAGGGTTTGAAATAGTATGTTCTAAAGCATGAAAGAAAAATAACTTCTAATGAAGATTGCTATATCCAGCAAATCTGTCCTGTAGAACCAAAGAAGAAATAAAAGCCTTACAAGAAAACCTGAAACAAGAATAAGTTATGACTACTAAGCCAGCACTACATACAGTACTGAAAGAAATACTACACATAGAAGAAATCAAAAACACCAGAACTCACAAATGGACAAATCTCATTTGAAGACTAGCTAAGAAAATAAGAAGCTGGACCAAATTAAACAGAAATGCAGAAATTAACAAATATCTATATAACATTGGCTATAAATGATCTCAACTCTCCAATTAAATGGCATATGCTCACAGAATGGATTAAAAACAATTTACAGGGCTGGGGATGTGGCTCAAGTGGTAGCGCGCTCGCCTGGCATGCGTGCGGCCCGGGTTCAATCCTCAGCACCACATACAAACAAAGATGTTGTGTCCGCCGAAAACTAAAATAAATAAATATAAAAAAAAACAATTTACAACTGTATATTGTTTTCAAGAGACTCACCACAATGGCAAAAGCAGTCACAGTCTAAAGCTAAAAAGATAGAAATTTATATACTATGCAAACAAAGCCTGAAAACAAACAGGAGTAGCTACTTTAATATCTAAGAAAAAACTTCATACCTAAATTAATCAGAAGAGGAAAAAAAAGATTGCTTCATACTTGTGAAAAACATTTCAACAAGAAGATATGATGATAGTAAATATTTATGTCCCAAATATTGGTACACCTAATAACATAAAACACCATCTAAATTAAGAACTCGGACACCAGTGAAATAACACTGGGTGATTTCAACACATCTTTCTCAATGATAGGTAGGTCATCCAAAAATAAACTCAGTAGAGATTTATAAGACCTAAAAATATTATAAATCAACTGGACTTACAGAAATCTTTATAATATTCATCCAACAACATCTATATACTTTTCTCTCAGCTGCTCATTCATCATTCTTCAAAATAAGACTTTATTTAAGACTACAAAACCAACCTTAGCAAATACAAAAAGTCAAATCCCTTGCATCCTCTCTTATGATAATGGAATAAAATTACAAATCAACACCAAGAGAATTCTACAGAAATGATATATAAATATATGGAGATTGAAAACTGAACTTTTGAATGATGAATGGATGGTAGAAGAAATCAGGGGAGAAATTTAAAAATTCTTAGAATCAAACTAGAATAGCAAAGCAAAATATCAAAATCTCTGAGACACTATAAAGGTGGTTCTGAGAGGGATATTTATAGCTCTGTGTGCCTGCAAAAAATGTCCCAAATAAACAATGTAATGGTGCATCTGAAGACCCTTGACAAACAAAAGCAAAGCAATTCCAAAACCAATACAAGGAAAAAAATTAAGATCAGAGCCAAAATAAATAAGATTAATAATTTTTAAAAGAGCAATAAAAACTTCCATGGAATTAAGAATTGGTTCTGAGAAAAGACAAAAAAAAAGAATGATGAGCCAAAAACAAACTAAGCAAAAGAAAAAGAGAGTTGGGCACTCTAGTGCATGCCTGTAATCCCAGCAGCTTGGGAGACTGAGACAGGAGAATCGTGAGTTCAGAGTAGCCTCAGCAACTCAGCAAGGTCCTAAGCAACTCAGCAAGACCCTGTCTCTAAATAAAATACAATAAAGGGCTGAGGATGTGGCTAAGTGGTTAAGCATCCCTGGGTTCAATACCCTATACAAAAGAGAGAGAGAGGGTGGGAGGGAGATAGATATATTTTATATAATAAAATTATATAAAATTTTATATAATAAAATTAGAGATGGAAAAGGAAAATTCACCACAGACATCACAAAAATCCAGAGACTCATTAGAGAAAATATTGAAAACTTTTACTCTAATAAATTTGAAAACTTTTAAGAAATTGATCCACTTCAGACATACATGACTTGCCAAAGTTGAATCAGGAGGACACAGAAAGCATAACAGACCAAAAACTTCCAAAGTGTTAAAAGCAATAATAAAAAGCTTTCCAAAAAAGAAAAGACCAGGACAAAAGGGAATGTCAGCTGAATTCTACCACATCTTTAAAGGAGAACTAATACTAATGCTCTTCAAATGACTCCATGAAATAGAAAGACATGCAACACTTCCAAATCCATTCTATGATGCCAGTATCATCCTCATGCCAAAACTAGATGAGGACATATAAAAGAAAAAACACTAAGGACCAGAAACTTAGATATAAAAATTCTTGATAAAATGTTATGAAATCACAGTACATGATATATTTAGAAGATTGTATATCATGACCAAGTTGGTTTTATATCAAGGATGCAAGAAAGGTTTATCATATATAAAACAATAAACATATTTCATGACATAAAGAGAATCAAGGAAAAAATTCACATATCCATTTCAATAGATGTAGATAAAGCCTTCAAAAACTGCAGTACTCAAACATAATAAAAACTGTCAAGAAACTAGGGATAGAAGGAACCTAACTAAACATTTGAAAACCTACATATGACAAACCTAAAATCAATATCATAGCGAATAGGGAAAAACTAAAAGCATTTCTTTTAAAATCTGGAACAACACAAGAATGCCACTCTCACCATTCCTATTCAACATAGTAATAGAAATTCTAGCCAGAACACTTAGGCAAGAGAAGGAAATAAAAGGGATAAAAATGGAAAAGGAATCAGCCAAATGGTCACTGTTTGAAGATGATGTAATTCTACAATTAGAAGATCCCAAAAGTTCAACCTGGAGACTTCTAGGGGAAATAAACCATTTCAGCAAAGTAGCAATTTCAAAATCAATAAGTAAAAAAAATCAATTGCTTTCCTGTATACCAATAATATAGCCCCTGAAAAAGAAATTAAAAGTCCCATTCTAAGCAGCCTCAAAAAATACCTGAGAATAAATGTAACCAAGGAGGTGAAAGACCTCTACAATGAAAACTATAGAACACTGAAGAAATAAATTGAAAAAGATATAAGGAGATGGAAGGACCTCCTACGTCCATGAATATGCAGAATCAGTATTGTTAAAATAATCATACTGCCAAAAGCAATATATAGAGTCAATGTAATGCCCATCAAAATATCAATGGCATTCTTCACAGAAATAGAAAAGAAGCTCTAAAATTCATTTGGAAGAATAAAGACCCAGAATAGCCAAATAAATTCTAAGCCAAAAAAGCAATGTTGGAGGCATCACAATTCCTGATTTCAAACTATGCCTCAGAGCTATAGCAATAGAATCTGCATGATACTGGCATAGAAACAAACACATGGACCACTGGCACAGAATGAAAAACACAGAGACAAACCCATGCATCTACAGCCATCTGATCCTTAACAAAGGTACCGAAAACATGCATTTCAGAAAACACAATCATTTTAACAAATGGTGCTGGAAAAATTGCTTATCTGTATGTAAAAAAAAAAAAAAAACAAAAAAAAAAAACTAAATCCTTACTTCTCACCCTGCACAAAGTCAAATCAAAATGGATCAAAGACCTAGGAATTATACCAAAAATTATAAAGAAAACCTAGGAGCAACATATGCATGGGCATCAATTTTCTCCAAAAGCTCAGAAAATAATGTTAAGAGTTAATAAATGGGATGGCATCAGATTAGATAGCCTTTGTACAGCAAAGGAAATCATTAAATATGTAAAAACAGAACCAACAGAATAGAAGAAAATCTTTGCTAGCTACTCTTCTGACAGGGAATTAATATCTAGAATGTTCAAAGAAATTTTAAAAGCACCTAAAAATTAATTTATAAATTAATAATTAATAAAATTAATAATAATCATTAATGGTAAATGAAAATAATTAATAAAATACCAATTAATAAATGAGCAAATGAACTAAAAAGACACTTCTCAAAAGAAGAAATGCAAATGGATAGATATACATAAATATGTATGTATATATATATATATATATATATATATATATTTGACATAATTTGTAATTAGGCAAATGCAAATTCAAACTACAGTGTGATTTCATCTGACAACCACCCAGAATAACAATCATCGGGATCACAAATGATAGTAAATGCTGAGACAATATGGAGTAAAATGAACACTTTTACACTGTTGCTAGGACTGTAAATTAGTACAACCACTATGGAAATCAGTATAAAGTTTCCTCAAAAGAGTAGACATGGAACCACCCTGTGATCCAGCTATACCCCTCCTCGGTATTTATCTTGAAGAATTAAAGCCACCATACTACAGTGATACATACATACCCATGTTTCTAGCAGCACAATTCACAATAACCAAACTATGGAACCAGCCTAGGTTTTCATGAAGAAATAAATGGATAAAGAAAATGTGGTATATATACACAATGGAGTTTTATTCAGCCATAAATAAAAATAAAATTATGTCATTTGCAGGAAAATGGATGGAACTAGAGACCATCATGTTACGAAAAATAAGTAAAACTTGGATGCTTAAGGGCTATATGTTTTCTCTCATATGTGGAAGATAGAGAGGACAAAGGAAAAGAAAGGTGGAGAGGAACTCATAAAAATCAAAGGGAGATTGGTAGAGGAAAGGGACCAAGTGGTGGGGGTTGTAGAGGGAGCAAGGAAGTGCTGGGGAGTGATACTGGCCAAATTATATTGTTATATTGTATGCACATACAAATATGTAACAAGAAATCCCATCAATATGTATAACTATAATGCACCAATAAAAATGTAGGAAAAAATTTATACTGAAATTTCATCTTACAATATTTAGAATAACAGCCATCAAGAATACAAACAAGGGCTGGGGATGTGGCTCAAGCGGTAGCACGCTCGCCTGGCATGCGTGCGGCCCAGGTTCGATCCTCAGCACCACATACCAACAAAGATGTTGTGTCCGCCGAAAACTAAAAAATAAATATTAAAAATTCTTTCTCTCTCTCTCTCTCTCTCTCTCTCTCTCTCTCTCCTCTCTCACTCTCTCTTTAAAAAAAAAGAATACAAACAATAATAAATGGTGGGTAGGTTGCGGAGAAAAGGGATCACTTTGACACTGTTAATGGGATGGCAAATTGTTCTAACTGCTATGGAAATCAGCATGGAGTTTCCACAAAAAACTAAGAATATGGGCTGGGGCTGTTGCTCAGTGGTAGAGCATTTGCCTGGTACTTGTGAGGCACCCGGTTTGATACTCAGCACCACATAAAAATGAATAAATAAAAATAAAGGCTTTGTGTTCATTTACAACTAAAATTAAAAAAAAAACTAATAATATAATCACCACAATACGTAGCTATTCTACTCCTTAGTATTTATACTAAAGAATTAGCACAGTATAGTGACATATAGATTCCCATGTTTATAACCACACAATTCATAATAGCCAAATTATGGAAGCAGCCTAGGTGTCCATCAATAGTTAAATCGATGAAGAACATGCTATATATACACAACAGAGTTTTTTTTGGTTTTTCTTTTTTGGAGGGAGGGGCTATACCAGGGATTGAACTCAGGGGCCCTTGACCACTGAGCCACATTCCCAGCCCTATTTTGTAATTTTTTTTTTTAGTTTAGAGACAAGGTCTCACTGAGTTGCCATTGCAGAGGCTGGCTTTGAACTTGCAATTCTCCTGTTTCAGTCTCCAGAGCTGCTAGGCACAATGGAGTTTTATTGAGCCACAAAGAATGAAATTATGTCATTTACATGGAACTAGATGAAACTTGAGAATATTATGTTAAGAAAAATAAGTCAAATTTTGAAAGTCCAGGGTAATATACTTTCCTTTACTCATGGAAGCTAGAGAGGAAAAAAGAAAAGAAAGGTGCAGAATGATCTCAAGAATTTCAAGAGATCAGTAGAATATAAATAATACAAAGGAGGAGAGTAAAAGGGGAAATACTGGGGAATGATATTGTCCAAATTATATAGCTATATCATGTATGTATGAATATGCAACACCAAAATGCCACCACTATCTACAATTATATGCACCAATAAGAACATGGAAAAAATGAATAAGAAAATTATAGAGCTATATGTAAGATGAAAACAAAAATTTAGAAGAAAACACAATAGAAAATATTTGTTGCTTTCTTAAACAAACACTTCTTAGATATAACAACAATGGTGATACACATAAGTGATAAAATACTAAATGGAGATTCATCAAATTTTTTTAAAAGCTTCTAATCTTAAATAGATGCTGTCAAGATAATGAAATAACTATCCGAATATTGTGATAAAATTATTGCAAAACATAACTGATGAATGACTTGTAACCAGAATATTAAAAGACACCTTGAAATTCTATGAAAATTAAATAACAACCGAAAAAATATTGGCATAAAATTTTAACAAAAGCTTTGTCAGTAATAATAAATGATGGAAAACAAATGCATGAAAAGTTATTCAACATTGTTCTTCACTAGGTGAATCTAAATTAAAATCTCCATGAGATACCATTATATATCTATTAGAGTGTCTAAAATTAAAAAGACTATCCATAGAAATATTAGCATATATGTGAAGGAATTGGAACTCTCATTCAATGCCAGTGAAAATGTTAAAAGAGTAAAACCAGCCATTCGTCTCCTAGGAATTTATGCAAACAGATGACAGCACATTCCCACAAAAGGGCATGCAAATGACTATTTATGTCAGCTTTAATAGTAAGACCCAAACATTGAAAATAACACAAATGTCCATCAATGGTGAAATGGATAAATAAACTGAGTCAGAGGAGCAAAGATAACAAAGAATGAAAAAAAAAATCAAAGGGAGCCTAAGTTGGCTTTTTGTTCTGTATTTGTGTGTGTGTGTGTGTGTGTGTGTGTGTGTGTGTGTGTGTTTACACTGTCTCCAAGACCTGAAACTGAAAGCCATTAGTTAGTCAGTCATGTGTTGTTGGAAATTCTGTGGCACTGGGGAACAAAACCCACCAGCTACAGCCAAGCTGACAGGTTATGAACTGTGCAAGAACATAAGGTGTTTATGGGACAAAATCCAGCAGAATAATACATATTATGGTAATATCAGAAGAAGAAAGAGAAAGATTATTTGAAGAAATTTGTCCCAACACTCCTAAATCTGAAAAAAGAAAAGTACATACTGATTTAAGAAGCTCCAAAATCTTTGACTAGAATGAATCCAAAGAAAAAAATTAAGACAAATTATAGATTTACCTCAACTTACAATGATTCAACTTGGTTTTTTGTATCTTTATAATATCGGAAAGGCAATATATATGAGATCAAAATTATACATTGAATTTTGAATTTTTATCTTTTCCTAGTGATATGTTATATGATACTCTGATGGAAAGCAGCACCATGGCGTGGCACCCAGTCTGTAATATGATCATGAGGATACATAACAATTCTCTCTGGTGTATTGTCTTGCTAACCTATGATGTTCAGTGAAAATAAATTTACATTTACTAAATGCATTTTGATTTATTATATTTTTCAAATTATTTGTGTTGGCTAAGATATAATCTTATTGTAAACAAAGGATCACTTTTGTAACAATACTTTAAAGTCAAAGACAGGGGGATCATGAAAGTAACACAAAAAAAGCTATTCATCAAGTACAAGGAAGCATCCGTAAGATTGCAGTCATATTTTTCAGCAAAAAGTATTTATGTCAGAATGGAGTGGGATAACATATTCAAGATGCTAGCCAGGCATGTGGCACATGGTGGCACTATGATCCCATGTAATTACAGTGATTAAGAGGATGAGGCAGGAAGATCGCAAGTTTGAGGCCAACTTAATCAATGTATTGAGAACCTGTCTTAATTTTTCAAAATAATAACATGAAAAGGGCTGGGGATGTTTTCAGTGGTAAAGCACTCCTGGATTAAATATCCATTGCCACAAAAAAAGAGGAAAAAAAATAAAATAAAAGCAAGCAAGTATGAAAGGAAACAAGAAAAAAAGTTAAAAAAAAAGAAGGAAATAAAGTGCTGTATATCTTACCAAGCAGAGTGGTGCATGCTTATAATCCCAATTACCTGGGAGATTGAGGCAGTAGGTTTACAATACAATGTTAGCCTATACAAATTAGCTAGACCTTATTTCAAAATAAAAATAAAATTGGCTTTGGATGTATATGAGTGGTAGAGAGCCCCTGGGATCAATCCCCATTACCACACAAAAGTAACTGAAGAACCCTTTTTTTCTGGAAAAACTACCCTTCAATAAGGAAGGAGATAATGAGATAAACAAAATCTGAAGGATTTGGTTATTAATGAAGTCACACTATAAAAAATACTAAAGAAAGCCCTTCAAATTGAAATGAATGTACAATAGACAGAAACATGAAAGTATATAAAAATAAAGGTTTCCAATCTATGGTAAATGTATAAAATATATAGTAACAAACACTATTCAAATTTATATGCATAGAATTCCAATACAAAAAAAAGTTTATAAAAACTATAAATCTATGTTTATGGGTATATACTATACAAAAATGTGATTTGTAACACTAATAAAAAGTAGGAGAATAGAGTCATAAAGAACTACAGATTTTAGGATTTTTTTAGTTGTAGATAGACACAATACCTTTATTCATTTTTATGTTGTGCTGAGGTGCAAGGCAAGCGCTCTACCACTGAGCCACGACGCCATCCCCAAGAACAACGTTTTATGTGTGATTGAAGTTAACAGTTTAAAATAGATTGCTAGAATTTTAAGATAATTTATATAATTACAATAGCAGTAACAAAGAAAATATCTGTAACAAACTGAGAATGGAATCAAAGCATATCATGAAAAAAATCAATGAAAAGAAAGAATGCAGTAATAAAGTAAAGGAAGGAGAGGAAAAGCTAAAAGACATATAGAAAAAATAAAATTGCTATAGAAAGTTTTCTCTACCACTAAAAATTATTTAAATATAAATGGATTAAAATTCTCATTCAAAAAGCCATAGATTGGAAGATCAAGATGTCAGGGTTTAAAACTGGCAACACATCTCAGCCCCTCTGCAGTTTAGAATCAATATAGTGAGACAATGACTCCTCTAAGTTTAATATTGATTTTGCTAATTTCCAACTTTGAGGTCTATTCTAGAAAAATATTCTACCTTTGTATTAGCATAGTATACAGAGAATTTTCAATAAGTTCTTATGATTTATTAGTATATGTTTTCCTTCAAATGGTCTCAATTTCAGGTGATTATTTTCTACACTCAAAATGGTGCTAAGGGTTGATTATAGCTCTTTGAACTTGTTGAGTATGTTCTTTGATGCTGAGATATACCGCCAGTCTGGGTATATATCAAGGAGAATGTAGCCCACTAAAGTGAACCCATGCCAGTAGTGGTGGCACACACCTGTAATCCCAGCAATTCAGGAGGCAGGAGGATTGAAAATTCAATCACAGCCTCTGCAAATTAGCATGGTCCTTAGCAACTTAGTGCGACCCTGTTTCAAAATAAAAAGTAAAACAGACTGGGGATTTTGCTGAGTAGTAAAGCACCTCTGGGTTCAATCTCCAGGAAAGAAAGAAAGAAAGAAAAAGAAAAGAAGGAAGGAATTCATATAATAATAGAAGAGATTTACGTCCCAACAGATGTGAAAATCTCAATAAAGAAACACAATCATCACTAGAAAGCAAGGAAATAAGATATTTCTAAAAATTTATAACTGTCTAAAAACTAATAGATATCAAAGTGGAGGAAATTCTGGACAAAGAATCCAAAAAGTTCCTGTTAAAATGTTCGATAAATTAAAAGAATAACCACAAAATTAACTAAGGGATAAAATCAGGATAGGGAAGAATTTTTAATAAAGAGGAATTATAAAAAAAATAAGAGCCAAATAGAAATCTTGGAGGAGAAATAAATTAAACAACAAACTTAGTGGAGATTCTCACCAACAGACTACATGAAGCAGAAGAAACAGTATCAGCACTGGATGATAAGATGCAGGAAGTAGAACTCTCAGACAGTAATAAAGAAAAAATTATAATGAACGAACTATACAAAAGATCCAGAATAACATTAGAAAATAAAAATTGAGCCTACAAAGTGCTGGGCATGGTGGTAAATCCCATAACCACATCCACTCAGGAGGCTGAGCAAGAAAGATTTCAAGTTCAAGGTCAGCCTTAGTGATTCAGCAAGACCCTGTCTCAAAACAAAAGACTGGGGATTTATCTCAGCGGTTAAGTGCCCCTGAGTTCAATCCCAATGGCCACAAAAAAGTACTAATAGATACTAAAGAAAGAGAGGTTATACATAATAATGGTATAGAAAATGTATGCAATCAAACCAGAGCAGAAAATTTCTCTACTCCTGGGAAGATGATAGACATATAGATACTGGAAGTATTTAGAACTCCAAATAGAAAGGATCAGAAAGGAATTTTTTGATGGCCTAAAATTAAAATGCAAAAATATATGCCACATTTTCTTTATCCATTCATCCACTGAAGGGCATCTAGTTTGGTTCCACAGTTTAGCTATTGTGAATTGTGCTGCTATAAACATTGATGTGGCTGTGTCACTGTAGTATGCTGTTTTTAAGTCCTTTGGGTATAGTCTGAAGAGACAGATAGCTGGGTCAAATAGTGGTTCCATTCCCAGTTTTCCAAGGAATTTTCAAACTGCTTTCCATATTGGCTGTACCAATTTGCAGTCCCACTAGCAATCTATGAGTGTACCTTTTTCCCCACATCCTCAAGACAGGAATTGGGTGTCAACCTACTTTATACACAGAGATATGAATAATTGTGGTATATATGTGTAATGAGAATTGTAATTTAAAAAAACCCAAAGTACATGTATAAAGATATGAATTGGTGTGAACATACTTTATATACAAAGATATGAAAAATTGTGCTCTATATGTGTAATAAGAATTGTAATGCATTCCTCTTTTGTGTATTTAAAAAAATAAAATCAATTAAATAAAAAAAAATTAGCAGTTGAGGAGCTGGGGTTGTGGCTCAGCGGTAGAATGCTTGCTTAGCATGTGTGAGGTCCTGGGTTCCATGCTCAAAACCACATAAAAATAAATAAATAAAATAAAGTTATTGTGTCCAACTACAACTAAAAAATAAATATTAAATTTTTTTAAAAAATAATATGCAAAAAAATCCATAACAAAGAATTTTAGAAGCCTCAAGAGAGAAACACAAAGTCACTTAAAAAGGCAAATTAATTAGAATAACAATAGATTTCTCAACAGAAATTCTAAATGTTAAGAGGGCACTGAATGTCATATTCTAACTACTGTAAAATGATATCTTCCACCTATTTGTTGTATGCCTGTAACCCCACTGACTCAGGAGGCTGAGGCAGGAGGATAGTGAGTTCACTATCCTCACTAAATTGCTAAGGCTGACAGTATCTCCCAAGACCCTGTCTCTGAATAAAATCTAAAATTAGCTCGAGATGTGGCCTAAAGATTAAGTGCCCCAGGGTTCAATCTCTGGTACCTAATAATAATAATAATAATAATAATGTCTTCCAACCCAGATGACTATATCCAGCAATCCAGCAGTGCTGTGGTTTAGATATTAGTTATACCCTCAAAAGCTTGTGTGTGAGACAATGAAAGAGTTTAGAGGTGAAACTGTTGGGTTATGAGATTCTTGAGTGAATCAATGCATTAATCCTCATATAGGGATTAATTGTGTAGTAACTCTAGGCAGCGAGGATGCAACTGGAGCAGGTGGGTCATTTGGGGAATCCCTTTGGCGTATATATTTTGTCTGTGGTGAGGGGAATCTCTCTCCACTTTCTGATGTCTTGTTCTAAACTGCTTTCCTCTGTCATTCCCTTCCACTATGCTGTTTATTTTTTTTTATTGGTTGTTCAAAACATTACAAAGCTCTTGACATATCATATTTCATACATTAGATTCAAGTTGATTATGAACTCCCATTTTTACCCTAAATACAGATTGCAGAATCACATCTGTTACACATCCACATTTTTACATAATGCCCTATTAGTAACTGTTGTATTCTGCTACCTTTCCTATCTTCTACTATCCTCCCTCCCCTCCCCTCCCATCTTCTCTCTCTACCCCATCTACTGTATTTCATTTCTCTCCTTGTTTATTTGCCCGTTCCCCTCACAACCTCTTATGCTGTTTAAACTCAACATTAGGCCAGAGTAATGGAACTGAACATCTACAGACTGGGACCTCTGAAAGTGTGAACCCCCAAATAAAATTTTCCTCCTATAAAATTGTTCTTGTCAAGGTCTTTTGGTCACAGTGGCAAAAAAACCTGATAAAAAGAAGCAATAACATCCTTCAGAATTGAAGAAAATATAAAAAAATCCTCCACAATATGCATAAACTATGAGTTCATCACCATTAAGCAAGTAATGCAGGAGATACAGGAATTCTACAGACAGAAAAAGGAAGACAAAAATAACCAAGAGAGCATGAAAATGAATAAATCTCATTAGAATAAATAACCAAATGAATATTAGAAATTCTTCCTATATTAAAGCAGAGAAAGCCAGAGATGGTGGTGCATGCCTGTAATTCCAGTGGCTCAGGAGGCTGAGGCAGAAGGATCACAAGTTCAAAGACAACCTTAGCAAAAGCCAGGTGCTAAAAAACTCAGTGAGATCTTATCTCTAAATAAAATACAAAATATGCTGGGGATGTGGCTCAGTGGTCAAGTGCCCCTGAATTCAATCCCTGGTATCCTCCCCTGCCAAAAAAGGCAAAATGACAAGAAGTAGCACATATGTCTCTGTAATGTTTCTGAATGTAAATGGTTTAACTCTCTAAATAAAAGACATTTACTATAAGATTGGATTAACAAAAGCAAGACCCAATGCTATGGTACATCCAAAAAACATACCTCATAACCAAAGACCTTCATAGACTGAAAGAGGAAGGAAGTATAATATCATTCCATACCAATGAAATTTTAAATCAAGCAGGCAGTTTCTCTTCTACCTGAAAACATACACTTTATGCCAAAATTAGTCAGAAGAGACAAAGAAGATCATTATATATCAGTAAAGGGAATAATCTAACACAAAGGTATAACAAATGCAAATATTTATGCTTTAATGCCATGCACCTAATTTCAAAAAGCAAACATTATTCAACATAAAGAGACATACAGGCCCCAATACAATAGTAAGTGACAATTTAATATTCCATTACCACCAACAGATAGGTTATCAAGACAGAAAATTAATGCAGACAAAGCAAACTTAAACTATACTATACATCAAATGGACTTAACAGATGCCTACAGAAAATTTCATCCTACAGGAGCTCAAAATACTTTGTTTTCAGTTTCTCTTAGAACTTTCTATAAATCTGATCATGTATTAGGCCATAAAAACAAGCCTTAACAAATGAAAAATTGAAAAAATCTCTTGTATCTTTTCAGATTATACTGTAATAAAATTAGAAATAAATAGCAAGAAAAACTGAAGAATATGTACAGATACCTGGAGATTGAACAATACACTTTTGAATAATGAGTGGGTTATTGAAGAAATCAAGAGGGGAAACTTTAAAAATTCTTAAAATCTAAAGAAGATAGAAACACAACATACCAGAGGAGAGAGTGATGGCAATTCGAAGAGTGAAGTTTACAGCTATAAGTGCCTACATTTAAAAAAAAGCAGAAAGATTACAAATAAACAACCTGAAGGTGCATCCAAATATCTTAGGAAAAAAAATAAGAAAACAATGCCAAAGATAATAGAAAGAAAAATAATAAAGATTAGAGGTGAAATTAAAGATAGAGAATAAAATATACACAGTATCAATGAGGCAGAGTTTATTATTTGAAAAAGTAATCAAAAATAATTTAAAAATAAGAAAAATAAGAAGGAAGACTGAAATTAATAAAATTACAGATGAAAATGAAAATACTAAAAGAGACACCACTGAAATCCATAAGATTATTAAGATCGATTTTGAAAATTTATTTTCCAATGAATTGGAAAATATAGAAGAAATGTATAAATTTATAGATACACAACCTACCAAAACTTAACTGAGAGCAAACAAAACACCTAAACAGATAGATAACACACAATGAAATTGCAGCAGAAATGAAAAGCCTCCCAACACAGACACCATCAGGCTAAGATAAATTCAAAGCACGATTTTCCCAGAAATTTAAAGAAAAACTAACATGACTACCCCTCATATTATTCCATTAAATATGAAGGCAAGAATACTTCAAAACTCATTGTATAAAACCAGTATGATCCTGATACCAAAATCTAATAAGCGCACATCAGGGGAATAAAATTGAAGACCAATAACCTTGATGAATGCAAACATCATTAATAAAACACTTGCAATTTGAACTCAGCAAAATATCTAAAAATGTCAAACACCATGATGAAGTTGACTTGATTCTGGGGATATTAGAATAATTTAACATACACAAATGAAAAAATATAATTTACCACATAAATAGAACCAAGGACAAAAATCCCATGATCATCGCCATAGGTATAGAAAAAGGCTTTGTCAAAATTCAATACATCTTCATGGTTTAAAAAATTCAAAGACAGTAGGAAAAAAACTTACCTCAATATCATAAGAGTATATATAACAAACCAAAGTCCACAATAATAATGCAGGGGAAAATTGATAGCATTTGCTATAACATCAGAAACAAGTCAAGGATGTCTACTCTGACTACTCCTATTCATAATACTTAAAACATTACCTGAACAATTAGGCAAGGGAAGGAAATATAAAGTATACAAATAGGAAAGGAGGAAGCCAAATTTTCCCTCTTTGCAGATTACATGAACCAATACTTAGAAGTCCCTAAAGGTTCCATAAGAAGACATCTAGATCTAATAAAAATTTCAGCAAAATAGCAGGATACAAAAACCATGCAAAAATCAATAGTTTTTTATACATCCAATATTAAGCCCACCAAGAAAAAAAACAAGGAAAACAATTCCATTCATAGTAGCTTAAAACATATGTAGGGCCAGGCTTGATGGTTCACACCTTTAATATTCATAACTCAGGAGATTGAGGAAAGAGGATTGCAAGTTTAAGATCAGCCTCAGCAATTTAGTGATACCCTGTCTTAAAACAAATAAGAAAAAAGGACAGGGGATGTAACTGAGTGGCAAAATGCCTGTGGGTTCAATCCCCAGTAGAAAAAACAAAAACAATTATGTAGATATAAATCTGATCAATGAAGTAAAAGATTTCTACAAGTAAAGTTACAGAACGGTAGAAAGAGTTGAAGATGTTAGAGGATGCATAAGCTTCCCAAATTCATGGATAATCAAAATTAATATTGTTAAAATGGCTGTATTGGGGCTGGGGTTGTGGCTCGGCAGGAGAATGCTTGCTTAGCATGTGAGAGGCACTGGGTTTGAGCCTCAGAACCACATATAAATAAATAAATAAATAAAGTTTTTTTAAATAGCTGTATTGCTGAAAATTATCTACAGAGTTTATTCAATCGCCATTAAAATAACAGTGATATTTTTCATAAAACTGGAAAAGCAATCCTAAAATTCACATAGAAGAATGAAAAACCAGGAATAGCCAAGGAAATCCTAAAGAAAGTGTCATACTGAAGGCACACCAATAATCAATTAAAATTATACTGTGTATATTATGAATGGGATAGTTTTCCTAATTTCTTTTTCAGTAAATTCATCATTCAGGTATAGGAACACAATTGATTTATAGGTGTTGATTTTATATCCTGCTTCGTTGCTGAATTCATTTATGAGTTCTAGAAGTATTCTGATGGAGTTTTTGGATCTTCTAAATATAGGAATATGTCATTGGCAAATAGATAATTTGAGTTCTTCCTTTCCAGTTTGTATTCCTTTAATAGGTTTATTTTTCCTTCTGCTGTCATTTATTTTTTCAAAAAAATCAATTAAAATATATATTTATCATTCCTAATTGGTCTGGTCAAAGTTTCAAGGACTATGTAAAATAGTCCTTGAAATAGTGGGCATCCCTGACAGGGGAGCTGGCTTGTGTGCTCATGGCTATGATCCTGCAGGCGACAACTCAGGCCATGGGGCCTGTAGCCATGGATATTTAGTTATCAAAATTGCCTCCAGAAGAAAGAACCTGACAAACCAGTAACAAAGAAAATAATCGGAAAAGTTACTAGAATGCTAATATCCCTCATACCATATATTCAGCTGGTATCACAGGTTTTAAAAAAAATCTTCACAAAGAAGAAAAATCTTAAGCAACATGATGGATTCAAAAGCTCATGAAAAGAAGCCATGGATCCTTACATCTTCAAAACAAGACAGCTCACCTCATATTACAAATGTTGGTGAGATGAAGCATTACATGTACAGCTGCTGAGCAACTTTCACCAACATAGCCATCATACTTCCCATTGAGAAGATCCTTCTTTGGCAGCAGCACTATGCAATCTAAACCCACAATGTTGTGCTTCAGTTGAGGAGGGATGGATTTAGAAACTTGTATCACAGGATCCTTCTGCCATTAATGCAGAAAACAACCACCATGTCACTTATATTCATGCTATATAAGTTTTTGTCTTGCCTTCTCCAAAAGCATGTCAGTGCCACAGCGTTTGCAACACATGGTGTGGCAGCAGTACCTTACAGAAACAATAGAAGCCATTTTAATTCCATTGGAAAAAATTCAGACATTCCTTCAAGACCACAAGCATCATAACAAGTTCACAAACACTTATCAGGCTTTCAGAGCACTGAAATGCTATGGAATTGGAGAATGTTATTGAGGATTGATGCCCATTATTTTCTTTAATGGGTTCAGTATTGTCCTTTTTGGGCCTTTGAGGTCCCATTAAGGAATATCTGCCTACTACACTGACTCACAGTGCTCATTTGGTCAGTGACTTTATCTGGGGAGGTCTATTGGGTGACTTGTTGGTATTCTTGTTTTTTTTTTTTTTTCCAATTGGTGTTGTTAAAACTTGCACACAGCCTCAGAATGTTGGGGAGTTTCAGTCTTTCCCCAAGTTTTTCAAAACAATCTGGCTTGAACATGAGGGGAAACTGACAAATCTTTTCATAGGTGCAGATCTGAAATACCATCACTCTCTTATCTCTTGGGACATAATCAGTGCTACTTATGAGTTCCTGTTAAAGATTATATGAGAAAAGTCATTGGTGAAGTACCATTTGTCAACTAAATAGACCTAAGAATATAGTTTGGGGGCTGGTGTTGTAGCTCAGTGGTAGAGTGCTTGACAAGCATGTGTGAGGCACTGGGATTGATTCTCAGCACCACATATAAATAGATAGATAGATACATAGATAGATAGACAGATAAATTGGTCCATATAAAAAAGAAAATAGGGGATGGGGTTGTGGCTCCGCTGTAGAGCGCTCACCTGGCACGTGCAAAGCCCCGGGTTCGATCCTCAGCACCACATAAAAATAAACAAACAAAATAAATGTATTGTGTACAAATAAAAAAATATTTAAAAAGAATATAGTTTGGTCTTATTCCTAATTGCCTCAAATATAAGTTGGTGACATTAAGTACAGACCACATGAATTATGGGCAAAGTTAATTTCCTTAATCTTCAACAACAACAAAAAAATAAAAACAATAAAACATTTCAGTAGAAAAAAAGTGGGCATCCCTGTCTTATTCCTGTTTTTAAAGGAAATACTTTCAATTTTTCTCAATTCAGAATAATGCTGGCCCCAGTTTTTTTTTTATATATGGCCTTTACAATATTGAAGGATGTTTCTTTTATCCTTAGTTTCTAGTGTTTTAAAATTCATGAATGCCATACTTTGTCAAATACTTTTTTCTCCATTCACAACAGCCTCAAAAAATAAAATAAAATATTGGGAATCAATCTAACAAAAGAGATGAAGACCCTCCATAATGAAAACTATAGAACACTAAAGAAAAAAATTGGAGAAGACTTTAGAAGTTGGAAAGATCTCCCATATTCTTGGATAGGCAGAATTAATATTTTCAAAACAACCAAACTACCAGAATAACTATACATTTCTATGCAATTCCATCAAAATACCAATGGCATTCTTCATAGGAATAGAAAAAGCAGTTATGAAATCCATTTGGAAGAATAAGAGTCCCAGAATAGCCAAACAATCCTTAGTGAAAAGAAACAAAGCAGGAGGCATCACAATACCAGACCTCAAATAATACTACAGAGCTTTAGTAACAAAAACAGCATGGTATTGGCACCAAAACAGGCAAGAATACCAGTGTAATAGAAAGGAAAATACAAAGAAAAATCCACATAAATACAGTTATCTCATACTTGACAAAGGTGCCAAAAACATACCTTGGAGAAAAGATAGCCTCTTCAACAAATGGTACTTGGAAAACTGGAAATCCATTTGTAGCAGAATGAAATTTAATCCCTATCTCTCACTCTGAACAAAACTGAACTCAAAATGGATCAAAGACCTAAGAATTAGACTAGAAATCTGCACTTGTGATAATATAGGCCCAACACTCGAACATGTTGGCTTAGGAGCTTAGTATCTTAACAGGACTACTAAACCATAAGAAATAAAATAAAATTCAATATTGTGATGGCATCAAATTAAAAATCTTCTTCACAGCAAAGGAAACCATCAAGAGCATGAAGAAAGGGCCTACAAAATGGGAAAAAAAATATTTGCCACCTGCACCTCAAATAAAGCCTTTACTCCCAGGATACTCAAAGGACTCAAAAAACTTATCACCAAAAATTCAAACAACTCAATAAATAAATGATCAAAGAAACTAAACAGACTCTTCTCAAAAGAAGAAATATGAACAGTCAACAAATATATGACAAAAAAATGTTCAACATCTCTGGCTATTATATAAATGCAAATTAAAACTACACAGAGATTTCATCTCACTCCAGTCAGACTGAAAATTATCGAGAATATAAGTAAAATAAATGGTGAGTCACTGGGTTCAATTCTCAGCACCAATATAAATAAATGCATAAACTAAAGGTCTGTCAACACTAAAAAATATTTTAAAAAAGATTCACTCTATAAGTAAAAATAAATGCTGGCAAGGATATGGGGAAAGGGTACACTCTTATATTGTTAGTAGGAGTGCAAATTGGTGCAACCACTCTGGAAAGCAGTATGAAGACTCCTCAGAAAACTTGGAATTAAAACCTCATTTGACCCAGTTATCCCATGCCTCAGTACATACCCAAGGATACTACAGACTACAGTAACACAGCCACATCAATATTTATAGCAGCACAATTCAAAATAGCTATGCTATGCAGTTAATCTAAGCGCCCTTCATCAGATGAATGGATAAATATAATGTGGTTTAAACATACAATGGAGTATTACTCAGCAATGAAGAAGAATGACTTTATGACATTCACAGATAAATGGATGTATCTGGAGACTATCATACAAAGTGAAATAAGTCAATACCCTGCAAAAAAACCCAAAGGTAAAATTTATTCTCTGACATTTGAGAGTAAATTCACAGTAAAACAGCATTAAAAAATAAAATTTCAGTGAAGTGCACAAAGGGGAATGGAGGAGGAATGGGAAAAGGAAAGACAGTGGAATGAATCTGACATCACTTTCCCATACATAAATAAATTTGCCTCAGTGAATCTCAGCATTGAGTACATCTGGAAGAAATTAATTTTAAAAACATCTAAGGATAAATGGCAGAAATATCAGTAAAGCAGAGGAAAGGAAAGAGGGAGGGAGATAGAGTAGGGGATGTGAAGAGTATGCACTAGGAACTGAGTAAGAACAAGATATATTTCATGCTTTTATAATTATGAAAAATGGATTCTACTGTAATGCATAACTAAAAGACTAATAAAATTAATAATAAAGATATTACAAAAAATAGGAGTGAAATATCCTCCATCCAACATAAATTTGTTTGATTTTACCATTACCTCAGCATATGTAAAATAGGATGTTTCCTCAAATAAAATATTTTTTTCACACACAAAAAATTTATACTGTGGAGCAAAAAAAAAAAACAGCATGGTATGGGCATAAAAATAGAAACATAAACCAATGGAATAGAATATAAGACACAGAGACAGAGCCACTCACCTTATTTTGACAAAGGTACCAAAAACAGTCGCTGGTGTGTAACCACAGCCTCTCCAATAATTTGTGTTAGGAAAATTGGGTATCCATATGAAGAAACACAAAATTTGTTCTCCATCTCTCACCCTACACAAAATTAACTAAAAAAAATAAAGGCCTAGGTTTAAGATTAGAATCTTTGCAATTTCTAAAATTAAACATAAGGAAAATTCTTTAACACATAGGCACAGGTGACAACTTCATGAATAGGACTACTATAACTCAGGAAATAACAAGGCCAATAAATGAAATAAAATTGAAAATGTTCTATACAGCAAAGTAAACAATTTACAGATTGAAGAGACAACCTAAAGAATTGAGTAATATCTTTCCCTCTTACTTTCCATCAGACGATTAATATCCAGAGAATATAAAATAACTAACACTCAGCACCAAAAATTCCTAATAACCCGCTCAGTAAATGGGCAAATGAAATGTACAGACACTTTTCAAAAGAAAGTACAAATGGCCAACAAGTATATGAAAAAATATTCAACAATTTTAGCCTTCAGAGAAATCAGAATCAAAACTTGTTGAGAGCCACAGCCAAAGGGGCCCCAGCAAACTTCCAGCTGCCAGCAAACTTCCAGCTGCCAGCAAACTTCTAGCTGCCAGCTGATGATTGGTCACAGCGGCCCCAGCAAACTCCTAGCTGCCAACTGATTGGCTCCTCTGTGGTGATGCTCATTGGGCTGTTTCCCCACCCTTTCAGACCAGGGAGCTGCTCATTGGGGGACATTTTTTGGCTCTGCCCACACGACCCAGCCAATCGGCCTCAAGAGCAGGAGGAGTGGGGGAGGTTGAGAGGCTTGTGGGAAGCCGGTGGTGGCAGTTGGGCTCTGAGAGAAATCCTGAAGAGCTGTGTGGTGCTGTGTGTGTGTGTGTTCTAAAAATAAAGTTCGTTTCTTTTGACAAGTGGCTCCTGAATTGTGCCCAGCCAGACTGCGGCAAAAACTATCCTGAAATTCTAACTTACTCTATTCTAAATGGCAATTATTGAGGAAAAAAACTACTGTAAATGTTGGTGAAGATGCAGAGAAAAGGAACTTTTATACATTGTTGATGGGAATTTAAATTAGTACAACCACTATAGAATTCAGAATGGAAGATCCTCAAAAAGATGAATACAGGGGCTGGTGTTATAACTCAGTGGTAGAGCACTTGCTTAGCACATGTGAGACACTAGACTCTATCCTCAGCACCACATGAAAATAAATAAATAAAATATAGGTATTGTGTTCATCTACAACTAAATATATCTTTAAAAGATAAAACTATCATATGACTCAGCTATACCCCTTCTTGGTATTTATCTAAAATAACTGAAGTCAATATATTTTAGTGATACATTGCATACCCATGTTTACTGCAGCACAATTCAAAAGAGCCAAGTTATGGTATTATTCTCAGTTTCTGTCAATAAATAGATACAGATAATGTGATACATATGTGTTCAATGGATCCTCATTCAGCCAAAAGAAAAATAGAATTGTCATTTGTAGGAAAATGGATGGAATTTGTCAGCATTATATTGAGTGAAATAAATCCCACTTTGAAAAGCAAGTATTGCTTGTTTTCTCTCTTATGTGGAAACTAAAGGAAAGGAAAAAGTACATTATTAATGTAAAAGGGATACAATTAGTGCAGGGGAAAGCATGATCAGGGAAATGAAGATTAGAGGGAAAAGAGAGGAAAAGGGGAATGATTTTGACCTTATTATTTTATAAGCATGTATGAATATATCACAATAAAAGCCACAATTCTGTATAATGAATATGAACAAATAAAAACATAGATTGAATGAATTTAAAAACCAGGATAAAACTACATGTTTCCTAAAATATTACTCACCTTTAGATCTAAGACACATATAAACTGAATATGAAAGTATAGGAAAAGATAACCCATGTAAATGTTAACGACAAATAGCAGGAGTTACAGTATATGAAAAAATGGTCAACATCTCTAGAAATTAGAGAAATGAAAGTCAAAACTATTTTAAGATTTCATCTCACTCCAGTCATAATAGCAATTATCAAGAATACAAGCAACAATAAGTGCTGGAAAGGATGTGGGGGGGAAAGGTACACTCATATGCCGCAGTCTGGCTGGGCACAATTCAGGAGCCACTTGTCAAAAGAAACTAACTTTATTTTTAGAACTACAAACGCCAAACAAAACAGCTCCTCAGGAAAAAAACCCTCAGAGCCCAACTGCCACCACCGGCTTCCCACAAGCCTCTCCCTCAACCACAAGCCTCACCACCTCCCACCATCCTCCTGCTCTTGAGGCTGATTGGCTGGGTCATATGGGCGGAGCCAAAAAAGTCCCCCAATGAGCAGCTCCGTGGTCTGAAAGGGCAGGGAACCAGCCCAATGAGCATCACCGCAGAGGAGCCAATCAGCTAGATGTTGCTGGGGCCGCTGTGAGCCAATCATCAGCCGGCAGCTGGAAGTTTGCTGGCAGCTGGAAGTTTGCTGGGGCCCCTTTGGCTGTGGCTCTCAACACTCATACATTGCTGGTGGGACTGCAAATTGTTGCAACCAATCTAGAAAGTAGTATGGAGATTCCTTAGAAAACTTGGAATGGAACCACCATTTGATCCAGCTATCCCTCTTCTTGATTTATACCCAAAGGACTTAAAATCAGCATACTACAGTAACTCAGCCACATCAGTGTTTATAGCAACCCAATTCACAATAGCTAAACTATGGAACCAATTTAGATGCCCTTCAACAGATGAGTGGATAAAGAAAATATGGTACATATACACAATGGAATATTACTCAGCCTTAAAGAAGAATGAAATTTTGGCATTTGCCAGTAAATGGATGGAGTTGGAGCATATCATGTTGAGCAAAATAAAACAATCCCAAAACCCAAAGTCCAAATGCTTTCTCTGATATGCAGATGCTGATCCATAATGGGTGACAGCTAGGGAAGAAGGAACTTTGGATTGGGCAGAAGGGAGTGAGGAAGGGGAGGGGTGTGGGAGTAGGAAAGACGGTAGAATAAGATGGACATTATTACCCTCTGTACATGTATGTTGCACAAATGGTGTGACTCTGCATCATGTACAGCAGTGAAATGAGAAGTTGTGGTCCATTTGTGTACAATGAGTTGAAATGCGTTCTAATTGGTTTATGTATACCAATTAGAACAAATAAAAAAGTAAAATAAAAAATATCAGAAAAAAATACATTGAATAAAAAACTGATGGAAATTATGAAACAAGGAATGAAATAATTATAAAATGTCAATTCACAAAGAAAATTATAAATATTTTTCTTTATTTTCCTGGTTTTATTGGTGCATTATAATTATACATGATAGTGGGATTTATCATTACATATTCATTCATAGACACAATATAATAATATAATTTGGTTAATATTGTTTCCCTGTATCTCCCCTTTCCTCTCCTCCTCCCTCCTCCTTGTTCCTTTCCTGTACTCTATTTGTCTTCCTTCTATTTTTATAAGACCTCTCCCCCACCTTTTTTTCCCCATTTTTCTCTTTATCTTCCACATATGAACAAAAATGTATGACCCTTGACTTTCTGAGTTTGTATTATTTCACTTAATGCTCTCAAGTTCCATCAATTCCCTACAAATGACATGATTTCATTCTTATTTATTGCTCAATAAAATTCCATTATCTTTATATACCACATTTTCTTTATCAATTTATCCCTTGATGGACACTAAGTCTGATTCCATAATGGCTTTTGTGAATTGTGCTGCTATAAACATAGTATGCACCTACTGCTATGATATGATGACCTTAATTCTTTTGTATAAATACATATATTTGTATATTTGAGTCATGTGTTGGTTCCATTCCTAGTCTTTAGATGAACTTCAACACTGATTTCTAGAGTGAATATACTAATATATAGTCGAGCAACAGTTTAAAAGTGTTCCTCTTTCTGCATGTCTTCTCTAGTATTTATCATTGTTTCTAATATTTTAATATTTCTTTCTTTCTTTTTTGTACTAGAGACTGAAATTATGTGCACTTTACTACTAGGCTACATCCCAAGCCTTTTTATTTATTTTTTGTTTGTTTGTTTTAATTTTTAGACAAGGTCTTGATAAATTGCTTAGATTGTTGAGACTGGCCTTGGACTTGCAACCTTCCTTCCTCAGTCTCTGAAGTCACTGGGGTTATAAGAATGGGCTGCTGAGCCTGGCTATTGTTGGCATCCTTGATAATTGCCATTCTAACTGGAATTAGATGAAATATCAGTTGATTTTTGATATACATAAAAAAGACGAATATATATTCTTCTCTAGTGCACATGGGATACTCTTCAGGATTTACTATATGTTAGGCTGCAAAACAAGTCTTAGAAATTTCAGGAACACTGAAATCATACAAAATATATTTTCTGATCACAATGAAATTATTAGAAATGAATAGCAAAAGGCAAACTAGAATATTTGAAGTAAATCTGTGGACATTGAACAACACGCTAGTACAGTTCAAACAAGTCACACAGAAAATTTTTAAAAATTTGAGTCAAATGAAAATAAAAACACAATATACCAAAATGTATGGGATGTAGTAAAATCAATGTGAAGAAATAAATTTATATCTGTAATTTCATACATTAAAAAGAATAAATATCTCAAAACAACAATTTAAATTTACCTTTCAAAAAACTAGAAAAACAAAAAAAAACTAAATTCACAGCAGAAAAAATAAAATAATGAGTATAGCAGATATGAGAGACATAGAGAATAGAGAAACAATAGAAAATATGAACAAAACTAAAGATGGTTTTCTGAAAAGATCAACAGCACTCACAAATGCTTAACTGGATTAAGTAAGAAAAAAAGAAGGAGGAGTTACCTGGCTGAGGCAGGAGGATCACAAGTTTGAAGCTAGTCTGGGTAACTTAATGAGACTGTCTCAAATAAAAAAAAAATTAAAAAGAAATGGAGATGTACCTTAATTGTAGCATACCCCAGGGTTCAATCCCCAGGACCACATAGGAAAAGGAAGAAAAACAAAGTTAAAGAATCCAACTAAAATAATAAATACGGTTGCATTACAACTGATGTCACAGAAATCAAAAGGATAAATGCAGGCCAAAACGTTGCATAACATAGAAGACATGGATAAATTCCTAGAAGCACATAATATACCAACACTAAAACATGAAGAAATAGAAAATCTGAATAAAATTACTAAAAAGATTGAATCAGTAATCAAAAACTTCCCAACAGCCAGATATAGTGGTGTACACATGTAATCCTGGTGACTGGAGAGGCTGAGGCAGGAAGATTGTACGTTTGAGGTCAGCCTCAGGAACTTAATGAGACTCTCTCAAAATTAAACATAAAAATAACTGGGAATGTGGATCAGTGGGTAACTCCTGGGTTCAATTACTAGTAACAACAACAACAACAAAAAAGAAAGAAACAAAAATATGCTAGAAAAAAAAAAAAAAAAAAAAGCTTTCCAACAAAGCAAAGACCAGGACCAAATAAATTCACTAGAATATTCTACCAAATATTTAAGAAAAAATTAAAATAAATTCTCTTGAAATTCTTCTTAAAAACTAAAGGGAAGCTATATGTGTCCATCCTCATTCTATGAAGCCAAGATTGCCTTGATATCAAAGCCATAAATAACAATACAAGCAAACCACAAACCAATATCCTTCATGAATATCAACATAAATGTCCTCAATAAAATATAAACTAAATTCAATTGTACCTTAAAAGGATTATACACAAAAGTCAAGTGTATTAATTCTTGGAATGCAAGTAGATTTCAACTTATTAAAAAATCTCACAATCAAACAATGTAATACATAACACTAACAGGGTATAGGACACAAACACATGATAATCTCAATAGATGCAGAAAAAAATATGAAAAGATTCAACATCCTGAGTAAATTCTAGGTTTCTGGAGATAATGAGTTTTATAGGTTTTTTTTTAAGAAAATAAATCATTCTGAAATTTTGAACGATCACTTATACACATACAGAAAATGAAAACGAATATTTAGTTATGGAAAAACATTTTCCAATGAAGATGTCTACATTCTATGCAAACCAAAGTTACTAGGTAAAAACACTTGATCATGCACAAACAAAAAACATTTATTCTCTTAAATTGACAATAAATCTATATTTTAGGGGCTGAAGTGGTGGCTCAGTCGTAGAGTGCACGCCTAGCATGCATGAGGCACTGGGTTCGATCCTTGGCACCACATAAAAACAAACTAATGTCTCCACCTAAAACTAAAAAGATACATAAATAAATAATTTTTTTAAAAAAACTATATTTTAGAAGGGCTGCGGTTGCAGCTCAGAGGTAGATTCTTGCCTAGCATGCGTGAGGCACTAGGTTCAATCCTCAGCACCACATAAAAATAAAATAAAGGTATTGGGTACAACTAAATAAACAAAATATTTTTAAAAAGAAACTATGTAGCCAAAAATATGAATCTGTAAAAGTTCTGCCAATAGTTTGGAGCAGATATATTGAACCTAAGTGATTTGAATTCACAAAAACATAAGATAGCATGAACAAAATTGGTATTATAGCATATTTGAAAATCTAAAGAGATTCATGTTTTTACAACATTGTGTTCAATTTGCATTCATTTTTTACTTTTATTAAAATTTCAAAACCAAAGACAAAAAATTCACCTTACTTTCATCATCATCATCATCATCATCATCATCCATCTCAACAAACTAGAAATGCAAAAAAATTACCTCAAAAAACAAGGACCGGGCTGGGGATGTGGCTCAAGCGGTAGCGCGCTCGCCTGGCGTTCGTGCGACCCGGGTTCAATCCTCAGCACCACATACCAACAAAGATGTTGTGTCTGCCGAGAACTAAAAAAAAAAAATAAATAAATATTAAAAATTCTCTCTCTCTCTCTCTTTCTCTCCTCTCTCACTCTCTCTTTAAAAAAAAAAAAAACAAGGACCATTGATGAAAAGTCCACAGCTACTATCATACTCAATATAAAATCATTTCCTCTAGAATCACAAACAAGGTAAGGATGCATGCTCTTACCACTTCTATTGAACATAGTAATGGAATTCCTAGCCAGCAATTAGTCAAGAAAAAGAAATAAAAGGCATATCACATTAGAAAGAAAAGAAAAAATTTTGTCTGTTCATATGATATGATATTACATGTAGGATACCATAAACACTCCATCAGAATGTATAAGAACTAATAAGTGAATTCATCAGAACAACAGTATACAAAGTCAAAACACAAAATCATCCAGGCACAATAGTTCACACCTATAATCACAGCTGCTTGGGAGACTGAGACAAAAGTTTGAGGCCACCCTGGCAACTTAAAAGAGCCTGTCTCAAAATAAACAATAAAGAAGGAAGAGCTTGGGATGTAGTACAATGGTAAAGCACCACTGGGTTCAATCCTCAGTGCCACAAAAGAGAAAGAAAGGAAAAAAGAAGGAAGGGTTCCCAAACAACTTATGTCAGAATTAACATTATGCAAAAACATGAAAAAAAACCTGTAGTTTCCTGGGCATCCCTCTCCAAGTGCCTGCTGCAACTGCCTTGATTCATCAACTGTCCTCTGGCCAATTTCAATAATCTCCTCCATTTTTTCTTCCTTCTAATCTGTCATCTTTGCTGCTGTAAATACCCCATCCAAAATGGAAACGTGAACATTCCAGACTCCATCTTAACATTTTTAATGGAATTCTATTATCCTCAGAATAATCCTACTCATTTCACCAAAATCATCTCCCCATCACTCCCTGCTTTGCACACTATATTCTACCTATTTGTAACTGCTTTATTATTCTAATGTTCCAAACTATGTCCATCCTCTGTACCTCTGTGCGTGCTGCTGCCCAATAATGATTTTTTCCTCCTCTAGTCTGATTAGGATCTAATCTTACAATTCTTTGTACATTTTCTCACTCACATCCCCTCCTTTTTCCCCACTCCAAGCACACCAGAACTAAACATCCTTACTCTTACCATAACCACAGCCAAATTCAATTATTCTCTGAGGTGTAAATGAACAGAGTGGCTTACAAAAGTCATTCACAATGACCAATACTAGCTTAAAGTCTCTGCAGATGCTTATGATTTTGAAAAGATCCATAGTTTTAACAAAAAGAATCAAGCTTAAGCCAAATACTATATCCAAAGAATGTATGATGATTCTCAAGTCAATTTATATTGTCTTGGACAGAGAACCTTTCCCCAACCTCAAATTATAGCCTAAATGTGTAGGCACACCTACTTCTAAGTCCCATTTAACAGTTTTTCACTAAGGATGTTAAGAAAATTCTTGAAATAATGTCTTTATTTACTGATTGACAACAAAGAATGTACCCTGGGATTCCTTTCTCAAGAACTTAATTTCTATCAAATAAGTTTCAGTTTAATTTGTCATTTTGTTCTTCTTTGGACTGGGACTACCATATTTGCATATCATATAATTCTTTAGCTTTCTCAAGTCACATTGTTTAAACTTAGTGACAAGTGAGAGTTCTTTTTTTAACCTTTTTTTTGTTTCCTAGAGCAATATTTCTAAATACTCTGAGAAACATTAATTTTCCCTTTAGTGGGATAACCCAATTAAAAAAAGTAACTACATAGCAAAAACTTTGTGAAGTGGTTATGGGTTATGATTTTTATTCTTTTTTAAAACTTAGAAAGATGAATCAACCTTTTCTCTTAAAATTTTAGTTTTAAGCAGGCACGGTGGCATGCATCTATAATCCCAGTGGCTCAGGAGGCTGAGACAGGAGTTACTGCAAGTTCAAAGCCAGCCTCAGCAAAGTAGTGGGACTCTCAGCAACTTAGACCCTATATATAAAAAAAAAAAAAACTTGAGAAATTAGCTCAGTGATAAAACATCCCTAGATTATATTCTCAGCACATAAAAAAATTTATTCTTGGCACAATAGCCCTAACAGGCATAATTTAAGTAAAACATATTAATGCATGGTTTAGGACCTATCTGAACAAAAGATTTTGTATGTAGTGTAGTAACCATATGTCAAAAATTTTTATTCATCCTAATTTCAAGTAACCTGTCCTTTACATGTCAACATTCTTTCTTAGTAGGAGAGAACTCAAAAATTTATGCCTGGTTTTCCTGGTTTCATATTTACTTCAAATTATGCTTTCAATATTGACATAGGCCTGAGTATAAAGATCAAACATTATGTCAGGAAAATACTTATAAAATTCCACATATGAGATTATTTAGAGAAAGCTTCAGCTCCTAACCAGGATACATACAAAATTTGTTTCCAAGAAGAAAACTCAAATGTCAAATAAAACAAAACAAATCAAAACAAAAACAGACAGGTGTTGTAAACATATAGCTGTAACTATCAAAATCTAATTGTAAGATCAATATTATTATATTAACTACAAAAATGATTACTTCAGAATCTCAGAAAGTGATTGTAATATAAGAATTCTAAATTTAAGTTTCTGTCACTTCATTTCAGATTCAGGTATTAAGAATATTTTGTGACACTAGAGTTATACAACAAAATGCTCCCACTATTTTGGTACAATTTTTTCAAGGAAGTTTAACCAGAAATAAATGATACTAATCCATGATTATCTCTCTCAATAATTCATTAAAAGAAAAGGATATGGCCTTTCCTGGCTTTCATCCGACACTCATTTGCATTTTCCTAAGTTTTCATTTCCTCCCTTCTGTGCATGTAGCTGCAATTTCAATTTCAACATATCAAGAACAATTCTTAATGAGAGTTTTAGCCACCTCTGAAATCTTTATTTCTATCATGATGTTAGGTGATAGAAAGATGAGGGCAGTGGGAACACAAGGTCAAGAGAATAATACTACAAAATAGGCCAAATGTGCTGAATCCCACATACTTCTTTTGCCAAAAAGCAATTTACCTGCAGTCCTGTCTGTCCTGTCTATCCTGTCACATTCCTCATCAAACTACTTGTTATCTGCAAGGAAATAACATTGATAAGAGGAACACAGTTACTTTGAAGGGAGTTACTTTTGTGCCCCTTTACACAGACTAGATCCCAGAATATAAGGATAATTCCTCCTAATCATAAGACTTATAAAAATTATTAAGAATCCAGTTATAATGGGCCAAGGTGGCATACAGTTGTCATGGCATTGGGACTTCTAAGTCTGATGTCATCTTGCTGTCAGTCAAAAATCAAGAGATAAACCTGGGTTGGAGTCTTTGCAAACTTCCTTGGGATCCCCAATAAAACTTAAATGCAGGAGAGCCACATTGTATCTCTCCTCTCTGAGAGAACCAACTCTCTTCTTTATAGTGCCCCCTTTCCTTTTTCCTATCCCTTCAATAAAGTCATGCCTGTTCTTATGAGCAATGTATCTGAAATCTTTCTGACTTGATCACAAGAATCAGGATTTGAAGCGAGTTCTTCACACTGTCTCAGCTTCCCAGAAAGCTCCAGCTCTGTAACAATAATAGGTGTGAAATTTACCACCACAGGCAACACTTCAAGTATAAAAATCTCAGATTTATCTTGATTTCCTCAGTCCTTAGTCTTAGTCCTTAGTTTTCCTTTCTATTTCCATAACCAAACGTTTTAATAATCTAGGTTTTAATAATCTCCTGACTAGAGTAATGCAATATTATATTCACTGGTTTCTTTAAATCTTGTACTTTTGAATAATTCCAAATGTTGTGACCAAGATTTTAATGCTCAGAGGCCATTTTTACAACACTACTCACTTATGTTAAGCCTTTTGTAATCCCCCATCACATTCCACAACAGTCTAAGTTCTTCAGGTTTGTTTTCAGAACTTGAATCAATTTTTCATGTTCTACTCTTATTCCCTCACACACTTGATTCTTTAGCTCCATCAATCCTAGTCAGGTATAACTATGCAATCCATCTGCCTCCAGTTCCTCTACTAGTTACTTTTTCTACCTCCACTTCTCTTCTACTTCCAGTATAACTGTAGTCTCATGAACAGTGAGGAAGTGATTTTTTTCCTCTTGTTTTGTAGTCAGCTATCCCAATGTAGGTAGAATGATTCTCTAGTTTTAATTATTCTGAGTCTGCTAAGCTTTTGCTCACTTCTAACCTTAGAGAGATATTTGCTTACTCATTTCTCATTTGAAATCTGTCCTAAATTTCTCAACTTTTCAATTTCCTTTGAACATCCAATTCACATTCTAAACTACATCAGGATGTTCTCTTAGTTTCTCACTCATTCCTTCTCCCCACAAATCCTGGAATGACCATATATTTTACTAACCCAGATTATCTCTTGCATATAACAACTATATATTTAACAGGTTTTATTTGTAATAATCCCTGTCTCCCAACTCAAAGGAATTTTTTAAGTACATATACAGCATGGAAAGGGTTAATTTTCACACTGATATACATCATTGCTCCAATAAGCTCTGATATTCACCCAGGATCTCATTCATCATTCTGTATAAAATTACATTCCTTAAACTGCCAAAGGTTCACTTCAAATTCCCATCTTTCAAGAAATGTTTCCTGAAATGAAATACTAAATGACACCCCAAAATAGTCTCAACTGGTGTCCTTTGCTCCTCTATTTAAAAGCAAACACCAAACCCTGTATCTATGAATCTTTAATTTTCTCTCTGACTATTTACCATAGAAGACAATTTCTTTCTGTCCTTCAAGAATAGTGCTATCATACTTTCACAAGAAGAATGTTATATTATTTTACATACCTTATGACAAAATAGTCATAAAGCAAAGCATCCTGTATGTTCTCAGACTTTAACATTTTACAACAATCTTGGGGTCTCATAAACTTAGTTATTCTTTGAAATGCCATTTAAGACATTGAGTAAAATCTAGTTATATACAGAATAGTCATTCAGTCCCCCTCACTCTCGCCTTTCTCCTTCCCCCACCTCCTTACTTGGATCTCATTGTCTCATTGTAAAACATATTTGAGACTGGTAGACTTGTTGATACAGTTCAGTGGGATAAGAACACAGGAGTAATGAAGCAAAATTTCAAGGTTTGCTTTTGAATAGATTCAACTCTTTTGTATATTCATTGTGAAAATTTCTAATGTAAACTTATTTTACAAGTCTGTATTATATTTTTCATGTAAAAAACAACATGTTATTAAAGCTATCAAAGGTAGCTATTAGAGCTGTCAAAGATTTTAGAAAGTGAGATCTGAACATGGGCTATTTAAATAGCACAAGATCTTTGTGCTTCCCATACCTAAGTATTGGCATCTATTCTCAGATTAGGGGTTTTTTTCAGCTATAATTTAAATACATTAACTTTCTGACCTTTTTTTCTCCTTCTTCTTCTTATGTAAATTCTATTATACAAATATGTGGTATCTTAATGATTGTCCATAATTGCCAGTATATTTCTTCATTTTTTCATTCTTTTATGTTTTTTTAATTACCTCTGACTGTGTAATTTAAGATTCATATATATTCTTGCCCATTGATATTTTTCTTCTGCTTGGTAGAGTTTGCTGCTGAAACTCTACAGAATTTTTCAGTTCAGTCACTGTATTCTTCATCTCTGGGATTTCTATCTGGCTGTCTTATTGTTTCTGTTTACTTCTTAGACTTTGTTGTTTTCTGATCACTGTTTCTAAATTTCATTTATATATGTATACATATGTATTTAATACACTGAAATTCTTTACATGTAAGTGCTCTCATAAAAGAAGCCTGCAGTAGCTTGTTTACCCTTTCTATCTACCATTTGAGGAAACATTGAGAAGAAGCCATATCTATGAAAGAGAGTTCACACCAATCATTAAATATTCAGGCATCTTGATTTTAGATTTCCCATACTCCAGAACTATAAGAAAAATATTTCTGTTGTTCATAAATTTAAAAACAATACATAAACACATAAACATAATGAACTGGAAAGTGCAGAAGTTATAAGAATAAATAGCATGTAAGTTTTATTACATAATATCTGGAAAATATTGACAAATAATAAAAAGAGTTCTTGCTGTGTACAGTAGTGCATGCTTATAATTCCAGCTATGCAGGAGTCTGAGGCAGGAGAATTGGAAGTTCAAGATCAGCCTGGGTAACATAGTGAGACCCTCCCCATCTCAAAATAAAAAATAAAAGGGCTAGAGATATAGCTTTGTGGCACAGCACCCTGAGTTTAATTCCCAATACTGAAAAAGTAAAAGAAAGTAAAGTAAAATCATGATAGAGGATGATAAGTACTGTAATAGAGATATACACAATGTGTTAGAAGAGCATTGAAGACTGACTACACCCAAATGAATTATGATATCTGCTAATAAGAACTATTATTTTGAAGGGAATAATGTTTTAGACAATGTGTGTGTTGGTCATTTTATTCACTTTTTGAAACAACTCATTAAACTACTTTTGATTATCCCATTTTATAACTTGAAAAAACTAAAACTCGACTAAGCACTTAACTTAATAACAGAAGTTGTTTAACTTATAGAGTAATTTGTTCAAGCTTAACAATTAACAAGTGCATTTCAGCACTAGAGTTAGGGAAATTTTGACAGCATAAGTGAAATTTGAGCTTCTTTTTTTTTTCTTTTTTTGATGCTGAGAATTGAATCCAGAGGCACTTAACCACTGAGCCACATCCCCAAACCTTTTTAAAAATTACTTTTAGTTGTTGATGGACCTTTATTTTATTTATTTATATGAGATACTAAGAAATCAAACCCAGTGTCACACACACGCTAGGCAAGTGCTCTTCCACTGAGCTACACTCCCAGCCCCCATGCCTTTTGGATATTTTATTTAGAGACAGGTTCTCACTGATTTGCTTAGGGTCTCACTAAATTGCTGAGGCTGACTCATGAACTTGTGATCCTCCTACCTCAGCCTTCCAAGCCATTGGGATTACAAGTTTGTGCCACTGTGCTGGGCTGTGCTGTCTTTTGAAGGATGTGTTTCTCAGACTGAGAAGGAAAATAATATAAGCAAAGATATACAGCTAGTAAAGTTCTCTAAGTGTTTGGGAAATGTAGTATGGAGAATAAGTGAATAGTGTTGATGGAGGAAGTAGTGTAAGGGGATAATGCTAGACAGGTGAGATGGAGCCAGACTTGTAAAGAGTTTTGTAGGCTATATGACTACATTGAACAGCTCATGTAAGAGCATGCCTCAAAATTTACTAGAATATTTAGGAAAAGAAAAGAGATAATTAAAAAGTTTGTTAATAGAAGAGAAAGAGGATTGAAATGACTTAAAGTTTTTCATTAGCACTTCCATCTTTAGATACTAATACATTCCAAATTTCTGAGCCTTAGAAGTTTTTTGTTGTTGTTGTTGTTGTTGTTTTAAAGAGAGAGTGAGAGAGGAGAGAGAGAGAGAGAGAGAGAGAGAGAGAGAGAGAGAGAGAGAGAGAATTTTTAATATTTATTTTTTAGTTCTCGGCGGACACAACATCTTTGTTGGTATGTGGTGCTGAGGATCGAACTGGGCCGCACGCATGCCAGGCGAGCGCGCTACCGCTTGAGCCACATCCCCAGCCCAGAAGTTTGTTTTTTAAATTCTTTAATACCTGGATGACTTTGTTCTTTGTTGTTGTTTTTTTCCTGTAATGCACATGCTAATTTTTAAAAGATAGAAGCTATTTTTAAAATCCTGAAAATAATAAAATAAATCCTTTAATATTTCTCAAAGAAACTTTCTACTATTTTCTAACAGTATAAATTATTTAACCAAGGTTCAGCAGTGCACATCTGTAATCCCATGAACTCAGAAGGCTGAGGCAAGAAGATCACAATTTTGAGACCAGCTGTGAAAACTTAGTGAGATCCTATCTCAAAATTGAAAAGGGCTGGTGATGTGACAAAGTGGTAGAGCACCCCTGTTTTCAATCCACAGTTCCATAAAAATTCATTTTTTTCTAGCTACATGATTTTTAAAACAAAATTGTATTCCTTGCATTATTTTATATGTTTGGGGAACTCTTGAATTCAGTTTTTCAGGCTTTCTGGTAGATTTTTAAGACTGATTTCAATGAACGAGTCAGGACTACCAGATAACTTGTGTTTATCCTAATAGTAAAAGCATGGGGCAGTTTTTCTGATTTTGACATACATTGCTCACTTTAAAAGTTGTTTTGTTACTATGGTAACATAATCCACTCTGAAATGTTCTATAAATGGTCAGTAATCCAAGTCATTTTCTCTATACTCTAAGTGCCTTAAATAGGTGAAAATATCTTGAAATTAAAGGTCTATCTCAAGCATCTTTTGCTAAGCTAAACTTAAAAACAGATTCAAATGTCTTTTGTTAAAAACATATTTGAAAGATTTAATAAAAAACTTTGCTAAAAATAACATTTCTATTATTTTTTGGCTATGAAATTAAAATCAATGAGCATTTCCACTCAAAAACATTTTTTTGGCATTAGCCGTTAGGTGATTTTAGCAATACTGTTGGAGGTGTGACTATAATGATTAATGTAATTCTGACTTTTTAAGCATTCTAAGATGTGTATATCTTTTTAAAAATCAAATTATATAATTGTTAATATTTTTTGTTTTACATGTATTAACTATATATATATATATATATTAATGTAGTTCAGTGTGATATTTTAACACATGAATGTAGCATGCATTGTTGTCTTAAGAGTGTTACCTTTTAGACAACAACATACTATTTGTTTATTAATTTATGATCTGTAAGCATTTTTTTGGTATTGTGTATTGAACCTAGGGGCACTCAACCACTGAGAGAATCCTTTTTTATATTTTATTTAGAGACAGGGTCTCATTAAGTTGCATAAAGCCTCATTATATTGCTGAGGCTAGCTATAAATTCACATTCCTCAAACTGCTGGGATGACAGGCATTTGCCACCACACCCAGATTTCCATAAGCAATCTTTTAAAATCTTTTTTTTTAGTTGTAGATGGACACAATATCTTAATTTTATTTATTTATTTATTTTTATGTGGTGCTGAGGATCAAACCCAGGGCCTCACACATGCTAGTCAAGTGCTTTACCACTGAGCTACCACCCCAACCCCTCCATAAGAAATCTTAAAGAAACATTTGAACTATAGAAAAGAATATCATGAATTAGAATACTCATCTCCACTTCAGGCCTCTGAAACCTATATTAGATAAAAATGGAAACAATAATACATTAAGAAATGCATTCCTGTTCTAGGTTTGTAGCTCATTGGTAGAGTGCTTGCCAATCATGTGTGTGACACTGATTTTGATACTTAGCACCACATAAAAATAAGTAAAATAAAGGCATTATTTCTATCTACAACTAAAAATATTAAAAGAAATGCATTCCTTCAATGTTCCATTAATAGACTATATTTTAATAATTAGGAAAATCCAAAAAAAGTAAAAGAAAATGATAAAAAAGAAGTAAAAAAATAGTAAAATCTTAGTAAAATAAAGATAATATCTGAGAGATTCAACAGACAATCATAGGATACTGCAAATATTTACATAATTAGTTATTAGTACAATTTACAGTGATAAGATACAGTTATTCACAAGAAACAAAAGATGGAAGCAACCCAGATGTCTATGTACAGATGAGTGCATAAACAAAATGTAGTATATGAATACAATAGAATATTTTTCATCCTTAATATGGAAAGAAATACTGACACATGATACAACATACATGAAACATAATGACATTATAGTATATCAAATAAATCAACTATGAAAATACAAATACTGCAAGATTCTATTCATATGAGTCACCTATATAAGTCCAACTCATATATATAGAAAGGTAGAAAAGTAATTACTAGGAGTTGGAGGCAGAAAGAAATGGGGAATTACAGTTTAATGTGTACAGAGTTTAAATTTTTTAAAATGAACAGTGTTTGGAAGATGGATGGTGGTAATTGTTACACATCTATGGGAAAGTATTTAATACCACCAAACTGTTCAGTTAAAAATAAAAATAGCAAATTTCTTAAAAAAAAACATTTAATTTTTGGTTTTAGGTGGACACAATATCTTTATTTTACATTTATGTGGTACTGAGGATTGAACCCAGGGCCTTGCACGTTCTAAGTGAGCACTCTACCACTGAGCCACAACCCCAGCCTAGCAAATTTCTTTATGTGTATATTACTAAAATTAATTTTAAATTGGTAAGTTAGAGCTTTCTCTAGAAATGTGAGTAGTATGTCCATTGTTCTAATTACTTCAATCAGATATATTTACATGTGGTTATTATTATCGTATATTAATTTGGTGGTGGGATGGAGAGAATGGAGCTAAAAAGATACCAAGGAAGTTATCAAAGATTTATTAAACATCTGTTATGTGCCAGGTTGTATGAGATGAGGTCAGAGATTTTTGTCTTTATAATTATACCACTAGTGCATATCAAAGTACCTGGTGCCTGTATATGCTCCTTAAAAATGAAGAAACAATAAATGAAAGAATGAATGATCAGAGTTGAAGTAGACAGTCCCTGTCTTTTCCTTTTCCTTTTTCTTTTTTTTTTTTTTCTAGTACTGGAGATTGAACCCAACGGCACTCTACCACTGAACTACATCCCCAGCTCTTTCTTATTTTTCATTTTGAGGCTGGCCTGGAACTTGTGGTCCTCCTACCTCACCCTCCCAAGTAGTTAAGATTATAGGTATGCACCACCATGCTCTGTGGCAATTTCCATCTTCAAGGATATCATAATTTAGTGGGGGAAAGAGACAAATTATTACAATGCAATGCGAAGTCTTATAGTACTTTAATAAAACTCAGTGACAAAATGCAGAAGAGAGTCACTAAATTGGAGCAGGAGATTATGGGAAAGTCACAGAGAACTGAGGAAATTCGCGTAGGCCCTGGTAGGCCCTGAAGCATGAATGGAGGTTTGCCAGGCAGAAAACAAAAGGAGAGAAGATAGCCCTGAGGAGAAATATAGAAATTTAAAAAGCATGTACTTAGCCTGGCTTACCCCCTAGATGGATTCTGAGACAGACACTTCATTTGGCAAGTTCATTGGAATCATGTGGAACTTCTGAGGAGCCTTATTAAATGCATCTTTTAGAACTTTTCATTCAGGAGACAAAAGGAAAGAAATATTTATTTATTGGTTTCTTTCACTCATTGATGAAGGGTGGACCTATTAAAGAACTGGGGCCCTCCAAGAAACTGAGGCAGCATGAAAACTCCCCCTTAAAACCCTGATTCTTGTGATCAAGTCAGAAAGATTTCTGACATGTCACATAGAGTAAAAGGAATGAGTTTATTGAAGGGATAAGAAAAGGGAAAGGAAAAACTCTCAAGGAAGAACGAAGGGTTTTCAGAGAGGAGAGAGAAAATGTGCCTCTTCTGAACTCCAGTTTTTTTTTTTGTTGTTGTTGTTGTTTTTTGTTGTTGTTGTTTTGTTTTGTTTTGTTTTTCAGTGCTGGAGATTGAACCTAGGGCCCTGTGCATGGTAATCAGTGCTCTACCACTAAGCTACATCCCCAGACCTACACTCCAGTTTTATTGGAGGTTCCAGGGAAGTTTCCAGAGTCCTGCCCAGGTCCCTCTCTTGACTTTTGTCTGACAACAAAATGGCATCAAGTCCCCACTGTCATGGCAACTCTATGTCACCTTAGCCCATGCTGAGCAGTTCTAATTGCATTCTTAATAATTGTTATAGGTTTTATGGTTAGGAGGAATTATCCTTATCTTCCAGGATCTAGTCTGTGAAAAGGATCACAAAAGTCTTTCCCTTCAAAGCAACTTGTGTTACTCTTATCAATGTTATTTCCTGCCTTCATTTCCTTGCAGATAACAGGTAGTTTTCTGAGGAATGTGATATATCCTGTCCACTTAAGCCTGGAAGGACTGCAGGTAAATTAGTTTTTGGCAAAGAAAGCATTTTGGGGTCAGCACAGTGGGCTCATTTCATAGAATTATTCCCTTAACCTTGTGTTCCCACCATTTTCATCTGTCTGCCCCCTAAAAGACCAATGGGCATTAACTTCCCCACACTCAGGGCTATACATTTTTTGACTAAGAAGCAGGTTCTCAACATTTTCTCACACATGTCAATGAAGCACTGGAATAGAAAATGAGGAGGATGTGGAACAGACCAAAGTTCATACTATCAGGATGCGATTGCACAAAACTGGTGGAAAAGTGATTGGAACTTGTCATTACAGCAGAAACTGAAAGAGGAGATTGAAGAGGATTTACAAAGTAGCACACAAGAGGTATCTGAAACAATATATAAGAACAGTATTATAAGTTGGATTTAGAGATTAGTGAATATTTTCACTTTGGTGGAAAGGAGGATTCCAGGTAATGACAAATACCAGAGATATGAAAAATTTTGCTATATACATGTAATAAGAATTGTAATGCATTCTGCTGTCATTTATTTTTAAAAAATCAGTAAAATATAAGGATTAAAAATAGGCTACAAACAAATTATGAAAGGCTTTGTATCATAAGCTAAAGTATTTGAAACTTATTCTATAGTAAGTTCTCCAAGAGTCAGATCCTGCCTACAGGTTAAGGAACTTGGTTTAATCTTTTGACACAGTTCATTAAAGTTAGGGTATGTGATGGATGCTAATCAATTTATGAGAGGCTGCTTGGTAAACCAGAATGTATGTTTGTTAATTTATACTAAGAAAATACATCTAAAGAAGATCAAGAAATTTTAATATGTTTTTTAGAAAGACTTTATAAGAAACTACATTTCTCTCAAAAGTTTGCTTGGTGACTACAGAGTCAGAGTTAAGGAGGCAAATGATCCTAACAGTTACATAATGGCCTGATAACACCTATATCTATTTTTGATATAATGTTAGGTGCTCAGGGTATACTCTTTCCTACAAAGATAAATATTCACTTTGTATATTACAGACTGCCCTTTCCCAAGAACCTATGCAGATGACCATCCTTCTCTAAAAACAAGCTTTTATGTCAGACATGATGGTGCAAGTCTATAATCCCAGTGACATGGTGATTGAGGCACAATGATCACAAGTTCCAAGCCAGCCTCAGCAACTAAGTGAGGCCCTCAACAACATAGTGAGAACCCATCTCAAAATTTAAAAAAAAAAAAGCAAAAAGGGCTGTGGATATTATTCAGTGGCAAAACACCCCTGAGTTCTACTCCTAACACTGACTTAAAAACATCCTTTGTAAAAAAGTTTTGGTTAAAAATATTTCTAAAGATACACCACAGTTGTAAGAAAGATCTCTTAAGTGTTTCCCAGTCACCACAGAGACACCCACATATACCAACTTTTAGTATGGGGTACTTCATCAGATGGCTATGTGAATTTTTATTCTGCTTTTTTTAAATTTTATTTTTAAGTTTTATATCAGAATGCAGCTGTATGTTCCCTTAACCTAAAATTCTTCTCCCCCTTTGCTGGAAACAATTTTATACTGAATACAATATACATTAATTATTAATGTATGTGTGTATGTATGTGTCTTGTGTATTCAGTAAATGGTATATATTTATTAAAAGAAAGTACTACTCTGGCTGCTCTAGTTATGAGGAATTGATTGAAGCTGATGGTATAAATGACTTGTGATATTTGCTTAATGATTAAATGGACTTCATATTAAGCAGCTAATTAAATTTTTACTGTGAAGGATTTGAATCTTTTATAAATTTAGACTTCTGAATTTATATAATGTACTTATATATCAATAGTCTTACATTTAAGTATAATATATTATATAAATATAATTATATATTATATATAATGATGCTATATATAATATATGTTGAAATATAAACATTCTTATATTATATTTAATATATATTAATAAATATACTTACATTTAATATATACTATCATGGATTGAACCCAGCGGGGCTCAACCACTGAGCCACAAGCCCAGCCTGCCCTTTTTATATTTTATTGTGAGACAGGGTCTGGCTAAGTTGTTTAGGGTCTCAATATTGCTGAGACTGGCTTTGAACATGTGATTCTCCTGCCTCAGCCTCCCAAGCTGCTGGGATTACAGGCATAAGGGACCATGCTTGGCAAGAGTGTATTAATTTGACTACATTATTCTACTGCATATAATCTTCCTTAGCCTTGTGTTCTTCATCAGGTAAGCATGTAATATATAGTAGTGTTTAAATTTTTAATAACATTTTATTTAACCCAATATATTTCAATTATTGCAATGTTAACAGGTAATCAGTACAATGAATTATTATTTTGTTTTACTTTTTAAATTTAAATTAAACTCACATATTAACTTATAGGTAAAAACAAAGAATTATACATATTAATAGGGTAACAGGATGTTGAGATACATGGATACATTGTAAAAGGTTTAAATTCAGCTAAATGTATATCTTCTCAAACATTTACTATTTCTTGATGGGGAAAATATTCAAAATTCTTTCTAGCATTTATAAATTCACAGTACATTGTTATTATCTATACTCACCCTATTGTGCACACCAGAACTTCTTTTTCTTCTCTAACTATAACTTAATACCCAATTATCAAACTTTTCCCATTCCTCTCTCCCCTCTGCTCTTCCAGCATCTGACAACCACTATTCTACTCTCAGTTTCTATGGGATTAGCTTTTATTCCTCTAGTTTTTTATTGGTGCATTATACTTGTACATAATGGTGGGGTTTATTGTTACATATTAGTACATACATACAATATAATACTATGATTTGGCCTATACCACTCCTCAGAACTTCTCCTTCCGTCCCCTTTTCCTACTCCTGGATAAACAGTAGTTTTAAAGTGATATGAGTTTCTGTTTCTAAAAGCTTAACACAATAGAAAGCTGGTATGACTAATTTTTACATGTACATTACTTCATATATTTACTCACAAAAATGTACTGATCTGTAAATGAGGCATAGATCCATGGATAAATATATTTTTGACAAATTGGAGACATAATTTTTATTCCAAATAAAAAATTTTGCAACATCTTTAATAAAATATATCTACTAATATAGTGAGTTTTTCTACATTAAAAAAAAGCATTTGGCAAATAAGATACTCTTTCCACTTATACTTAAAAGAACATTTATTTGAAAGAAAAGTTTAATTTTAATTAAACGTATTCTAACTGATACATAAAACATTGAATTTATACATATTTATAAATTGCCATGTGATGTTTTGATATAGCACATTGGGTTAATGTTTAAATCAGAGTAAACGTAGCAGTCTCCTCAAACATGTATCATGTCTTTATGGTAAAAACATTCAAAATCATTCCCTTTATTTATTTTTCAATACAACACATGTTTATTTCTTATGAAAATGTGAACAGAGATACTCTGCACTCCAGACAAAGTGAAGATGGAAGTTGAGACACTAATTCAAAAAAGGGGAGAAACTAGGTGAAATTTAGCATAATTTTGAAAATTCCATATCTAAGAAAAATATTTAGATAATTTATTCTAGAAGAACTCAGTGGCCCCAGAGACAACTGACATTCAGGGTTTCCCAAGTAAAAAGGCTGCTCAGCACTCATTTGACAAACCAATAAACCCTTATTTTGATAAGGTTTTTGCTTTCACCAACAGTTTCCAATCATCTTTTAGAACATCATGTTAGGTGTGGACTGACAGACAAAGGTTGTTGAACATTCCAGTGTCTGAAATTCTTTTTACATTTTTTTTTGTTTTGATAAGAATTTAAGTAGGTTTTTATGAAACTTTTTTCTGTTGTTCCTTTTGTTGTCCCTTTCTTTAGTTGTCTTTCACAAGACAAGTTATTATTCTTATTTCATTGAGATAATAAATCAGATCTAACTGGGGCTTCACAATGCCGTGAAGTATTCGGCCTCCTTCTTTTAGAGTAGGACAGTTCCAGAGGTCTCAGTCCATAGACAGCTGGCTCTCAGAGCCCAAAAGCAGAATATCTTGGTGGAAGGGTGTGGCAGAGGAAAGTAGCTGGGAACATGGCACCAGGAAGTACATTATCATTATCTTTAGTTACCATACTGTGCAGTGGAACACCAAACTTATATCTCCTATCTAACTGTAACAGTACATATTACTCAATCTTTCCCAATTCTTTCTCCCTATCCTCTGGTAACCACCATTCTACTCTCAATTTCTTTTCTTTTTTTTAATATTTATTTTTCAGTTGTAGTTGAACACAATATCTTTATCTTATTTTTATATGGTGCTGAGAATCAAACCCCAGGCCTTGCTGGTGCTTGATGAGCGCTCTACCATTGAGCCACAATCCTAGCCCCTACTACTCTCAATTTCTATGTGATCAACTTTTGTAGATACTACATGAGAGTGCAGTCATATGGTACTTGTCTTTTTGCACCTGAAAAATTTACCTTAACATAATGATCTCCAATTCTATCCACGTTACTGCAAATGACAGTATTTCATTATTTTATGGATGAATAATGTTTTATTGTGTATATGTACAGAAAAATGTTTTGGAAGATAGCATATCACTGTCTTGAATAACAAAGTTTTAAAAGAATTTTAAACCTCAGACTATGGTAGCTTTGTTTTTAATGTCAGTAATTAAATGTTTATAAATGTTTATTACAAAGGACACAGAATAACAAAGAAATTACAGTGACTGAAAAAGCTCTGTTTTTTTCCATACCAGGGATTGAACACAGGGGCACTTAACCACTGAGCCACATCCCCAGCCCTATTTTATTTAGAGACACGGTTTCACTGAGTTGTTCAGTGCCTCACCATTGCTGAGGTTGGCTTTGAACTCGTGATTTTCCTGTCTCAGCCTCCAGAACCACTGGGATTCAGTTGTGCACACTGTGTCCAGCTCCTCAGCCCTTTTTTAATATTTTATTTAGAGACAGGGTCTCCTGAGTTGCTTAGGGCCTTGATAAATTGCCGAGACTGGCTTCTTTGAACTTGCAATCCTCCTTCCTCAGCTTCAGAAGCCTCTGCGATTACAGGCGTGCATCACCGGGTCTGGCTCCAAATAAACTTTATTTTCTTCAAATCAAATAACTGGCAAACTAAGCAAAAAGTGTCCTCACTCAATTCCGTGTACTAGTTGCAGAAGCGGGGAGGGGGGGAGAATTAGTAACAATATCATACCAGATTAATATTTTAAAAATTATTTTCCAAGAAATGTCACTTCGGCCAATAGCGTGACATGTTGCAAGTTTTTGTAACTCTATAATGAGGTCTGATTTATTAATTTATTAATTATTATTAATCCTAAAGCACTAGAAGAACCCATTAACTCATTGCCAATCATGTTTAAAGTCCGAAGTTCCATAGACAATCTGTCTTCTCTCATTTTCATGTTGTTTATTACATGCAGGGTTTATTAGTTGTAAGGTAGAGGTCTTGTAAGGAGGGGTCCACTCCATCTTGACCAGAATTGGGAACTCTCAATATTTAATTTTAATAATATACAAGAACTATAAGAGAATTCAGAATGCAAACTTTCAGCTAATTAGTTAAAATATGCTTACTTTTCACCATACTGGATATATTAACATGTACTATAATGAATTAATGATAGTAAAACATTTTCAAATTGCTTTTCCTCCTTCAAAATAATGAAATTTTTAAAGCTTCTATGGTAAGCAGCCTGTGAAAAGGTCCACAATAATCCCCAACTCTAGTATACACATCCTCATGAGTAATTTCCTTCCCTTGAGTATGAGCTGGACTTGATGACTTGCTTCTAATAAATAGGATACAGTAACAATAATGGAATGTAACTTCCAAAATTAGGATACAAAGAAACTGTGCCTCCTGTGTTGTGCAACTTCTTCCTTCTTACTTGCTCTGAGAAGCCAATCATCATATTGTGAGCAACCACTACATTGTGAAATACCCACATGGCAATAAACTGATAAATCTCTAGCCAACAGTGAACAAGAATCTGGAGCCCACCAAGAACCACGTGAGTGAGAGTAGAAGCAAATCCTCCCCAGTTGAACCTTGAAATCTCAGCAACCAACCCCAGGCAACATTCTGGATGCAGTCTCCTAAAACTCCCTGAGTAGAGTGACCCAAATAAAATTCTGTATTTAGATTCCAGACACAAAGAAACCTCAAGACAAATGCTTGTCTTTTAAGTCTGTAAGTTTTAAGCAAGGATTTGGACTGGGGGTTCTAATACATTGTTGGTGGGGCTAAAAATTAGTACAACCACTCTGGAAAGCAGTATGTAGATTCCTCAAAAGACCAGGAATGGAGCTCCATATGGTGGTGCATGTCCGTAATCCCAACAACCTAGGAGGCTGGGACAGGAGAATTACAAGTTTAAGGCCACCTTTAGCAAATTAGTGAGGATCTCAGCAATTTAATGAGTCCCTGTCTCAAAATTAAAAAAAAAAAATAGATAAACAGGGCTTGGGACATAGTTCAGTTGTAAAGCATCTCTGGGTTAAATCTGCAGTACCAAAAAAAAAAAAGACTAAGAATGGAACTACTGCATGACACATCTATCCCACTTTTTGGTACTTATTCAAAAGAACTAAAATCAGCATCCTGTAGTGATTGAAACATCCTCATCAACATTTATAGCAATTCAGTTCACAATAGCCAAGTTATAGAACCAGACCTATCCATAGATGAATATTTTAAAAATATTTTTTTAAATGTGTGTGTGTATAATGAAGTTTTACTCAACCATAAAGAAAAATGAAGTTATGATATTTACCAGTGAATGGATGCAACTGGAGAAAATTATACTCAGTGAAATAAGCCAGACTCAGGAAATTGAGGGTTGAATGTTATGTCTCATACGGGGAAGCTAGAGCAAAGTAAGGGGAAAACATTGGCGGGGGGGGGGGGGTGTCAGATAGTATAAAGATAGCAGTAAGATCAATGACTTAGAATAAAGAAATTGATAAAATTGAGAGGAGGGAGGAGAGATAAGAAAAGGGAAGGAATGGAGAATGAATTTTATAAATTACAATATGGATGTGTATAAACATACCACAGTGAATTAATGTTTATATGTATCTATAAAGCACAAATAAATAAATAAATGAAAAATCAGTAGACTAGAGGCAGGAAAATAGTAGGGAGGAGGAGAGGAAAAGGAGGAGCACCATGGGGCAAACTAAATTCAATGCATGTATAATTATGTCAGAATGAACCCGACCACTATGTGTAACTATAATGAATAAAAGCATAAAAGATCTCTAAGTTTTAGAATAATTTATTACATAGTACAATAGATAAACTAATAAAGCTACTAAAATAAGTTAATATATTGATTACAGTGATTCCCTGCAGTCCAGATTTTACCCACTTGATGTTTGTTTTAGCTGTAATTAAAGCATTTTAGCTAGCACTGTGGCATATGCCTATAGTCCAAGCTATATTAGAGCCTGAGACAGGGGGATCCCTTGATTTCAAGAGTTCAAAGCCAACCTAAGATAGTGAGATGCCACCTCATTGGGAAAAAACATATTTAAATGTATTTATATGTTAGATTCTGACATTATTTTTGATATTGATATACATCTTCAAAAGTCCATACATACCACCTTTTTTATTGATTACTTAGTCTTATATACTTTTTAAACATTAGTTAATGGAAAAATCTACTTATGTCTTTAGGTGTTCTGGGGTAAAATGAAGAAAAAGCATGCATGATTATACAAGATGATCTTTTTTCAAAAAATATGTTTTTAGTTGTCAATGTACTTTTATGTTATTCATATGTGGTGCTGAGAATCAAACCCAGTGGATCACACATGCAAAGAAAGCACTCTATCACTGAGCTACAAACCCAGCCCAACAAGATGATCTTTAAGGTCTCTGCCATTGTTGAAATTCTATGAATCTATGAAAAACCAAATTTTTGTCATGTTTTTCTCTTCCTCCTCTTTCATTCCTTCTGCTCTCTGCTCATGAACAATAAGATACTATATGTATAATATTTTTAAAAATTTAACTATTCTGCTTCTTTGGGGGGATAGAAAGCTAGAAGCATCTCTACTCAAGTAGTCTCCCAAGTGTGCAGCTGTCACCTTCCAATGCCTAATATGGCAAGGGCCAGAGCAACCTGAAAATGCACTAACTCTCGCTGCAAGTTTGTCTAGTTGGGGAAAAGCCCAATTGGAACAGTAAAACTCACGAAGTATGTTATAGGAAAAAAAAGAAATATTATATCCTTGTAAGTTTTGATAAGCTTATTGTTCCATACTTTGCATTTATTAGGGGATAACAGGAATATATTCCATTGTGTAATAATGATACTAATACATTGTATTTGTTTAGTGTTTTATATTTTGCAGTTGTTCCAACAAGAAAAGTGATGCCAGAATTATCAAGATTACAATAAATGTTGGTGAGGTTGTGGGAAAAATGGTATATTCATACATTGCCAGTAATACTTCAGATCGGTGCAACCACTCTGGAAAACAATATACAGAGTCCTCAGAAAACATGGAATGGAACAACCATTTGGTCCAGTTATCCCACTCCTTGGTAAATACCCAAAGGACTTAAAATCAGCATATTACAGTGTCGTTGCCACATCAATGTTGATAGCAGTTCAATTCACACTAGCTAAGTTATGGAACCAACCTAGATTCCATAGATTCATCATCAACAGATGAACCGATAAAGAAAATATGGCATACATACACAATATAATATTTCTCAGCCATAAAGAATGAGATTATGGCATTATCTGGAAAACGGAAGGAACTGGAGATTATCATGCTAACTCAAATAAGCCAGTCCCAAAAATCCAAAGGCTAAATGTTCTCTCTCATATGTGGATGCTAACACATGATAAGGGGGGGAGGAGAATAGAAGTTCAGTGGATTAAACAAAGGGGAACAAAAGGAAGGGAGGGATAGGAATAGAAAAGACAGTAGAATGAATCAGACAAAACTTTCCAATGTTCATATATGAATACATGACCAGTATAACTCCACATCATTTACAACCACAAGAAAGGGATTCTAATTAGAATAAGTTCTACTCCATGTATTTATAATCTGTCAAAAAAACATTCTACTGTCATGAATATCTAAAAATAACAAATAAAATTTAAAAAGAAAAAAAGTGAAGCCAGGCAGAGTGGTACACATCTGTAGTCCCAGTAGTTTGAGAGGCTGAAGCAGGAGGATTTTACATTAAAGCCAGCCTCAGCAATTCAGCAAGGCACTAAACAACTGAGTGAGACCCCGTCTCAAAATTAAAAAAAAAAACAAACTAATAAATAAAAGGGCTGGGGATGAAACTTAGTGGTTTAGTATCCATGGATTCAATCCCTGGTAAAAATAGATAGATAGATAGATAGATAGATAGATAGATAGATAGATAGATAGATAGATAATGATATAAAGAGATTAGATCGAAAGCCTACAGATACACAGTTGTGGCCTAATTTGTAGACATGAGCCAAGACCAGAACTTGTCTCTAGATCCCCTGTCCATTGACTTTTAATTACTTTGAGGGTATTTCTGTTTTAAAAATAGTTCCAAGAATGGATGAGAAATATATCAATCAAAATGCTAATATGAAAACATTGTGGAGACCTGCACATGTCTGTAATCCCAGTGTCATGGAAAGATGAGGCAGGAGAACTGGAAGTTCCAGGCCAGGTTCAACAACTTAGAAAGATAAGACCCTGACTCAAAGAAGTTGGGCATGTCAGTGCATGACTGTAATCCAAGCATCTCAGGAGGCTGAGGCATGAGCATTGCAAGTTAGAAGCCAGCTTCAGTACTTTAGCAAGGCCCTGAGGCATTCAGTGAGATCTTGTCTCTAAATAAAATGTAAAAAAGGGTTGGGGATGTGACTTACTGTTTAAGCACCTCTGGATTCAAACCACAGCACTAAATGAAAAAGAAAAAAAATAAGATCCAAACCATAACTAAAAACTTAAATGCAATACTACATTCTAAAACTTGAAATGTATCCTTTTTTCAATACAAGGAAAACAAAATATTTTGTCTGGAATATCTCCTATGCATGAATTGAAGTTTTAATGTGTTGGCAAAATAAAACACATTATAATATAAATATATAAGTAAAATATAATATATTAGTAAATTATTTTGTCTTTAAAATATTCAAAATACATCTGTGAAATACATATAAAGAAAATTTAACTCTAGGTGTACTGATTTTTAAACTGACATACATACTGTCTGCAAGATCAACACAATACTGAACATCTAAATTCAGTTGATGGCTGGCTGCCATAACACAGATATAAGAAATGGAATTGGTACATGCAGTAACAGATGGTATTATTCCATACAGATGGCACTTTGTGCTATATTAAATACATTTGTAAAACAGTAAAATATATTTATATTTCATAGTGCCAATATCTTATAAATTATGATACAGATAAGATATAATACAGAATTTGGAAACAAAAGGAAGTGTCTTCTTGACTAAGGACATTTTTGATAGCTATTAGACTAAAATAAAATGTGATTTTTTGTTGTGGAGCACCATCTAGAGGAAATTTGGGAAAAAAATTCCTTAAGCAAGAATGGAGCGAAATGCAAATCAAATTTAAAGCAAATTAAAAGCCAGGCCTGGCGGCCCACACCTGTAATCCCCTAGAGGCTTGGGAGGCTGAGACAGGAGGATTGTGAGTTCAAAGCCAACCTCAGCAACTTGGTGAGGTCCTAAGCAACTCAGTGAGACCTGTCTCTAGATAAAATACAAAAAAAGGCTTGGGATGTGGCTCATGATTAAGTTTCCCTGAGTTCAATCCCAGGTACCAAAGCAAAGGAAAAAAAAATTAAAAATCCTAATGAACCATCAACTTTAGGATTCTAAATAATTTTGAAATTCTATCATCACTCAAACACCAATTTTTTAAATTAAAAAATGAAAACTTGAGCGGGGGTGTAGCTCAGTAGCAGAGCACTTGCATAGCCTGTATGAAGCCCTGGATTCAGTACACAGTAACACACACACACACACACAAAAAAAAAATGTTAAAATCTTAATAGTCATATATGATGTTTTATTTCCTAATTTGACTTCTTTCTGAAGAATTTTCTATAACACTAATATTTCTAGAATTTCAGAACTGAAAAGGACCATAGAAATCAAATGGACCTCTCCCTTCCTTTTATAGGGAAATAACATGAGGCCCAGAGTAGAGAAATAACCTTTTTAAAAAACATTTATTTTTTAGAAGTAGTTGGACACAATGCCTTTATTTAATTTATTTATTTTTTAATGTGGTGCTGAGGATCAAAACCAGGGCCTCGCACATGCCAGACAAGCACCCTACCACTGAGCCACAACCCCAGCCCAAGAGAAATAACTTGCTCGTTCTTAATTATGTTAATGATAGAACCAAAACTAAAATTTCCTGGTTTTCCTCATTCCCAGAATAGAACTTTCTCATTCTAGATTACTATATTTTAAACTGTATCTTGCTATGACCTTTATGACAAATGATACTTTTGACCAGACAAAAGATTACTGAAATCTCTGTAATTCTATTGAAACATATCACAGAGTGACTCTGTACTCATAACATTACTGATTTATTTATAGGTAATGGAAATTAATCACTTTATTTTCTAGTTTGGAAACATATTTATTTAGTAACTAATGAGTTAGTTTTTAGTAGGTTATATCATTAAACAAGACAAAAAGTGAGATGGTGTACCAAATAATGGCTGAAGTTAATTATTTAACCAAAGTAAAATGAAATTATAGAATTACACTGAATAAATATGTGGGAAATTATTATTCACCACATTCTGATGGTAATAAAAACCCATCACTTTTAGAATTATGATTTTTTTTGGGGGGGGGCAATATGACTTTATTTTTTATTAATTTTTTATTGAATTTTTAAAAATAAATGACAGCAGAATGCATTACAATTCTTATTACACATATAGAGCACAATTTTTCATAATTCTGGTTGTATATAAAGTATGTTCACACCAATAGGTGTCTTATAACTGTGCTTTGGATAATGATGTCCATCACAGAGCTTGCCTTGCATGTACAAGGTCATGGGTTCAATCCCCAGCATCACAAAAAAAGGTGATAGAATCATGATTTTGAATTTCATAAGACTATATATAATATAAGATTCTATATAATTTTGAATTTAAAACTTATTATTAATAAAAAATTACTGAGATGTAAGAAAGTTCAGTCAATGTGTTTAATAGAAAGTATAGTAGTTTTGTTGCCAGAGAACTGGATTTGAAACCCATTTACACCACAATCTGCATAAATTTAGACAAATTATTTAAATGTCTTGACCTCAGTTTCTTCATATACTGATGTACCAATTCCTCAGTGTTGTCACAGGAATTAAAGTGAGATAATGCATGCAAAACAATAGCACAACACATGGCTAATAAATGATAGTTTGTAATTGAATCAGACATAATATAAAACAATGAGTAGATTACTTATTCATTTCTAAAAATGAATGAATGACTTGTGTGAGAGATTCTCAGACTTTTGTAGAATAGCAAATGTATGGGGATCTTATTTTGAATATTGGTGTAGAAGTTATTGGTGTTATCTTTAATATACAACTCAATCTCAGAGTAGGAGCACAGAAGACCATAAATAGGATGATTCTTCTCCTTAGATTTTTCAATGTCTTAAGATATTTTTGGTGTCAGCTTGGATACAGGTGGGCTTCAGATATCTAGTAGAAACAGGAACAGGATAGTACAAAATATCCTACTATGCATAGGACAACCTCCAAAGTACACACACACACACACACACACAAAACAAAGAATTATGTGGCCCCAAATGTCAATAGTGATGGGTTTGAGACCCTCTGAACTAGTGTATGGAAGTTATAGTTATCAAAAATTAATGAAAAATATATGTTTAAAGTATATAATAAACAGTTGCAAAATAGAAATGCTTATCTTTAAAATACTAAAAATCAGAATAGACTCTTTCTACTAACTGTTCCATTTACTAGAAAATGTGTCTACAGCACTTAAGGATATTTGTAAGAATCCTTTTTGTATCTAAGCTTTTCTACTGTTCATCTTGAAAAATTTTTAAAAATTTCTCATTACTCTGAATTGAATAAGATTTACTATAAAAGTGTAAATCACTGTCTTTGGCCTCAAGAAGCTCTTAATTCCACTGGAAAAATAAGTCATACATTCAAAAATTGCTACTGATATAAGCTCCACGAGGGCAAGAGTTCTACCTATCTTATTCACCCTTGTTACCTGTTTTGCTCAGAACACCACCTGGAAACAGAATACACTCAATAAATATTTTAGTATATGAATAAACAATTAGTGAACTAGGTACAAGTGTCTTTCATTAAATAAAACAATTGTTTATGACATAGTCTTTTTGGTCAATGCCAAAGCAAAAGAACAGCAATGCTCATTATAAGAGAAAATGGGCATAAAAGGATAAAATTTGTAGATTTGAACAGAAAAGCACAAGGATTGAAATTGAGAAGAACTTTTTAAGAAGGATGGCAAAATGTGTTTTTTGTTCACTTGTACATAGTGAATTAGAAGTTGGAAAAACATTGAAAAGCAATGTTGAAGGAGTAGACAATTTGAAGATGGCTACTTGATGTGAAACTCTATGGTCTTAATTCATTCTTGTTCCTCCCAGTACACTGTGTTCTCTATGACATGCAGTTGTTTGCACATGCTGTTCCTTCTTCCTAGAACTGTCCTTTTAACCTTGCCCTCCCATTCTACCCCACCTCACCTGGTTAAATCCTACACATCCTTCAAGTCTCTACTTGCATTCTTTGGGAAGTCCTCCCTGACATCCCCCAAGATTAGATTAAGTGTTCCTTTTTTTTTATGTTCTCATAATACTTTCTAATTCAAATGTAGCACTTACCATGAATATAGTAATATATTTTTTTACTTGTCAGTTTTCACCACAGGTCAACAAGTTTGCCATATGTATGGAATGTTTCTTGTTTACCTTTGTATTTTCATTATCTATCATTGTTTTAGACAGATTTTTTTACTGCTGTAACTAAAAAACCCAACAAGAACAACATTAGGGGAAGAAAAGTTTACTTTGGGACTGAGAGGTTCAGAGGTCTCACTCCATACACAGCCAGCTCCATTCTTCAGGGCCTGAGGTGAGACAGAATATGATGGTAGAAAAGTGTAGTGGAGGCAAACAGCTCATGTTATGATCAGGAGCAGAAAGAGAGAGACTCCACTCTCCAGATGCAAAACATATGCCCCAAAGGGAAACCCATAGGCACCTACCTCCTCTGCCATGCCCTACATGCCTTTGTTAAAACTCAATTAATCCCATGGGGGGATAAATTCACTGATTAGGTTAAGACGCTCATGACTCAATCATTTATCCTCTAAACCTTCTTGCACTGTCTCACACATGAGCTTTTGGCAGTCACCACACATCCAAACCATAACAATCATGGTGTCTGCCACATAGAAATCACTCAATATTTTTTGGATAAAAAATTTGGATAACCAATTAGACAGATGAAGGAACTTACAAGGATATGAATAGAAAAAGAAGAACTCAAACAATTATTATTTGCCAACGACATGATTCTAAGAGGATTCAAAAACTTCAACCATAAAACCTCTAGAATTAATAATGAATTCAGCAAAGTAGCAAGATACAAAATAAATATGTGTAATTCAAATGCATTTATATACATCTGTGATGAATCCTCTAAAAGAGAAATTAGGGAAATTACCCCATTCACAATAGCCCCAACAAAATAAAATAGTTGGGAATCAACAAAAAAGGTGAAAGACCTCTATAATGAAAAATACAGAACACTAAAGAAAGAAATTAAAGAAAACCTTAGAAGATGGAAATATCTCCCATGTTCTTGGATAGGCAGAATTAATATCGTCAAAATGACCGTACTATGCAAAAGGCTATACAGATTCAATGTGATTCAAAATAAATCCTAATGTCATTCCTCATAGAATTACAAAACATACTCATGAAATTCATTTGGAAAAATAAGAGACCAAAAGAATAGCCAAAGCAATCCTTAGCAAGAAGAGTGAAGCAAGAGGCATCATGATGATGTCTGACCTTAACCTATACTACAAAGCCATGGTAACAAAAACAGCATGGTATTGGCACCAAAATAGTCATGTAGACAGTGGTACAGAATAAAAGACACAGAGACAAACCCACATAAATACAGTTACCTCAAACTAGACAAAGGCACCAAAAACATACATTGGAGAAAAGATAGCCTCTTCAACAAATGGTGCTGGGAAAACTGGAACTCCATATGAAGCACAATGAAACTAAACCCCTATCTCTCACCATGCACAAAAACCAACTCAAAGTGGATCAAAGACTCAGGAAATAGGCCAGAGACCCTATGCCTAATAGAAGAAAAAGTAGGCCCAAATCTTCATCATGTCAGATTAGGCTCTGACTTCCTTAACACAACTCCTAAAGCATCAGAAATAAAATCAAGAATCAATAAATGGGATGGATTCAAACTAAAAACCTTCTTCTCAGCAACAGAAATAATCAATGAGGTGAACAGAGAGCCTACATTTGGGGAGCAAATTTTTGCCACATGCACATCAGATGGAGCACTAATTTCCAGGATATATAAAGAATTCAAGAAACTTAACACCAAATAAAGAAACAACCCATCAATAAATGGGCTAAGGAGCTGAACAGGCACTTCTCAGAAGAAGATATACAATCTATCAACAAATATATGAAAAAATGTCAACATCCCTAGTAACTAGAGAAATGCAAATCAAAACTACTCTTGAGATTTCATCTCACTCCAGTCAGGATGACAGTTATCAAGAATACAAAGAACAATAAGTGTTGGCAAGGATATGGGAGAAAAGGCACACTCATACATTGCTGGTGGGACTACAACTCAGTGCAACCAGTCAGGAAGGCAATATGGAGATCCTTGAAATACTTGGAATGGAACCACCATTTGACCCAGCTATCCCACACCTTGTTCTATACCCAAAGGACTTAAAACCAGCATACTACAGTGACACAGTCACATCAGTGTTTATAGCAGCACAATTCACAATAGCCAACTGTGGAACCAACCTAGATGCCCTTCAATGGATGAATGGATAAAGAAACTGTGGTATACATACAAAATAGAATATTACTCAGCATTAAAAGAGAATAAAATTATGGCATTTGCGGGTAAGTGGATGGAGTTGAGAATATCACGCTAAGTGAAGTAAGCCAATCCCTAAAAAACAGGGACTGAATGTTTTCTGTGATAAGTGGATGCTAATCCATAAAATGGGTGGGGCATGGGATGAGGGAAAGAACTTTGGATGGGGCAAAGGGGAGGGGGAGAAGGGATGGGGTTAGGAAAGATGGTGGAATGAGATGGACATCATTACCCTAGGTACCTATATGATTGCATAGATATTTTGACCCTACTTTGAGTACTACCAGAGAAGTCAAAATTCTGCTTCATTTGTGTACAACGAATCGAAGAGCATTCTGCTGTAATGTATAACTGATTAGAACAAACAAATTTAAAAGAGGATAGCAGAAAATCAGACATTATTACCCTATGTACATATATAACAATATGACTGTTGTAATTCTACATCATGTATGAAAGAATCCTCCATGCAATGACACTTTGCCGGGAGAATTCCAATTTTATTGCAAAAGGCTGTGTGCTTATATAGATCTAAGGAGAGATGGCAGGGCTTAGTTAAATGGCAGGCCACCTGTTTATTGTCAAGTTCTTCCAGATATCAGCTTTGGAGCCCAGGAATTAGTTCTTATTGGGGCTAAGGTTCCCCGCCAGCGAGATTTGAAATTGGCGCTGGCGGGAGAGTTCACACCGGCGGGAAATTTTCCCGCCAGTGAAAAAAAGGGGAAAGTAGGAAGAGAAGGTCCTTAGGCGCCATGTTGGGGTTTTTCTCTGGGGTGCAGCTGCCGTTTATACTTTTCCCAACAATGTACAACCTGAACAATGAGAAATTATACTCCATTATATATGATGTATCATAGTGCATTCTGCTTCAGGTATAACTAATTAAATAAAAAAATGGCATCCCTTCCAAAATGTTTGTTATATGTCTTAATTACTATATAATTTGTTATAAATATATATATTATAATTAACTTAATAGTTTATATTTGGTTTCTTTCCTCTTTGTTAATATCACTAAAGCACAATTTAACATATCTATGCTTTTATCTTTGAATATATTTTGGATTAGTGTCTCAGGATAGATTCATAATTTTGGAATTACTAATTGAAAGGATGAATTTTTAATTTTTTTTTGTTGTCAATGGACCTTTATTTTTTAAAATTTATTTATATGCAATGCTGAGAATCAAACCCAGTGCCTCACGCATGTTTGGCAAGCACTCTATGAGTGAGCTACAACCCCATCCCTACATTGCATCCTTGAGTACAATTTTTGTGCTATGTATATTCATGTTTCTTCATTACTGATTTACGCATACATAATCCTTACTAAAATATTCTTTACAAAGATTCTTATATCCCTTGTTAAAATTGTTATTTGCTCCATAGTCTTAATTCTCCAGAACCCCCATAGATAGTGCCTATTACATGCTAAGGACTGAGCTAGATCTTTACATGTGTTGTTTGTAGTCCTCACAAAGCCCCTATGTAGTAGGTATTTTCTATCTCCACCACAGAGATAAGGAAATGAAGTCTCCAAGACATTAAATGGGTGCTTGCAGCCAAAAACTAGTAAATATTAAATATCCCTTAATTTAGTACAGTATTTCATTTTCTTGTTTTAAAAGAGTTCTTCCCCTACCACCACTTAATGTTGTTTTAATTGGTTATTGCTGGACACTAGAAAAGCTATTTAACATATATTTTAAATTCAGCAAGTTATTTGTACTATGTTTTGCAGGGGAAAAAAAGAATTTTTACTGGTCTCATTTGGTTGATGGACTGGCAGAGAGATCTGGGTAGTTTAAAAAGTCTTCTTATGCTGATTAGAATTAGGATGGGGGAACATCATAAAGCACTGAACTTTGAAGTATCCAACTTTTTGCCAAAAGGTTCTCAATCAGCCAAGCCTCTACCCTGCCACTCTGTAAAGGTTGATTAGGTGATCAACCCTTTTCTTGTTGAGTTTCACCTCCTACTAGGAAGTGTTTTTTTTTTTTTAATATACTTTTAGTTGTAGATGGGCATGATACTTTTATTTATCAAAGCCAGTGTGTCATACATTTGAGGCAAGTGCTCCACCCCTAAGCTATATCCCCAGCCTTAGGAAGTGTCTTATCACACTGTTTTTACTTTGTCTGTGTACCTAATGAATTCAGGGCATGCAGATCCAGAAGGCCTGGTTCAGGTTATTTTCAGCATCATTGTGGTCTCCTCAGCAACCCCACTCAACTTAGAATGGTAGTTTCCATATGTCTGGAAAGAAGATTTGGCTACATTGTTGGTTTTCCATATTCAAGAGACCCTCAGAACCCCTGTGCTTTTCTACCAATTTATGGAAGAAGAGGCTTATACCCTTCCATGCCACATATTTGTGGTTCAAACAGAAGCCTAGAGAGACAGATCTATGTAGGAAGCCTGATACAAAGCCTGATCAAAGCCTGATACAATGCAGATGATGTCAATTTTGACATTGGCAGATTAATTTTAGAGGATCTGGGAACTCATGGTTGGCCACTGACATAGAGCTTACCACACACACACACAAAAGGTGTTAGCTGCTACTGGAAGCTGGAGTTGGTCTAGAACATGGACAGTAGGAAGGGTGGAGAGTGTTAGGAGACTAGAATAGGGGAATTCTTAGATGTTTTGCTGATACTGTTGAAGCTAGAGACATCTGAATGAACTGTTGTGCAGTGCCTAAATATTATTTTAATTCTAACCCATTTATTGATTCTGAGGCCATATACTATAGAAGTTTAGGAGCCCTTAATATATAGATTCAAAATGCCTTGAATAAAGCAGTCTGAATCTAGGCTCAGACACTTAAGTGATCTTGAAGCAAGTTGCTTAATTTCTAATCCTCAATTCCTTCATGTGTGCATAGGAGATAGTAGTATTTACTTTATAGGATTATTGTGGGGACTAAATGAGATTAGGTGTATCTGTTTCACAAGAAACAATAATTATTTACTAACAGTTTTCTTGTAATTTTATAATTGATAGGTTTCTGTAGGTAGAAAATTAAGTAGTTTATTAACAGTAATTGGTTTTGGGTACCACAGATTGAACCCAGTGGTGCTTAACTACTAAGCTACATCCTCAACCCTTTCTAAAAGTATATATTTTATTTTGAGACAGGTTCTTGTTAAGTTGCTACAGGCCTCCTTTAGTTGGTGAGGCTGGCTTTGAACTTTTGTTGAGTTTCACCTCCTACTAGGAAGTGTTTTTTTTAAATATGTTTACTCACTATCCTCCTGCCTTAGCCTTCCCAATCTGCTGGGATTATAGGCATGCACCACTGTACCCGGTTTAAAAGTGATTTCATTTCCTTTCTGAATTTTAAATTGATCAATTTGTTTCATCCTGGGAGTTGAAACAAAGGGCACTTTACCATTGGGCTACCACATACTTAGCATTTTTAAATTTTTTAAAATTTCTGACAGAGTCAGTCTCCCATATTGATTAGGGTCTCACTAATTTATGGAAACTGTTCTGGAATATGTGATTGTCCTGCCTCAGCTTCCTGAGTTGCTGGGAATACAGGTATGTAACACCACACCTGGCTCTTTATATTTATTTTAATTCATGTCTTATCACACTTATCAAAATTTTCAAAACAATTCTTAGTAAGAATGGGCATAGCTGGGCTCTGTGGAGTATGATTATTAAAAAATGTTGTAAAGTTGGAATGTTGACTCAATGTGACAAATCTGAGTTTTTTAGAAGATGTAAATCCAAAATTTTGTGATAAATTCCTCAAGCTGCCATTTAATTCTAGTTGGAGTTATAGCTCCATGACAGAGCACAAATTAGCCTTTCATGTGCTAGATCCTTTTCTGGGTTTAGTCCACAGTAATGCCAAAAATAAAATAAAAAATAAAAACCCTGTATGGGCAAAGCAAATTAAAATAAAACAAAAGGTCCCAACATATCTGAAAGCTAGATCTGGCCTGTGAATGCCAGGTTTTTCTAAATCTCTGGAGTAGATATTTTCTTTCATGAATTTTGGCAGTTTTTTCATTGCCTGGGGACAGTGCACATAGTATCATTCAAAAGTTTAATAGTCACAATTGAATGATTTCTTCCTTAAAGTTTAAAATTACCCCCTTAATTGTTCTCTACAATTAATTGTTGTTTACAAATTCAACCAGAGCCAATCCTGGTAAAATCCCAGTTGCATCCAATTAAGCAACAATCTCAGTTGTAATTAATTAATTATGTACCATTTAGTTTTAGCCAAAACATTTCAAGGAAATTTTTGTTTCAAATTTTAGGGATACTTTAGGAGCACTATATATAAATAGTCTAGTGTCTGTCCATATTGCAATTCTATAGAATAATATCCAAAAGAAAACCATGGTGTTATTTAATCCTAAGAGCCTAAAATAGAATTGTTGGTCTTCAAAGAAAAATGATTTTAGTATTTTTATTTACTAATATATGAAAATATATTCCTGTAGTTTTAAGAAAATATGATTAATCATGTAATATATGCCATAATTCCTCATTCCCCAAGCTCTCTGAGTAAAATAAAGATCTTAAACTAATTAATTTACAATGATTTGAAGTCATTGATCATTCAATGTAGTGTTTCATATTTTGAATACTATAGTTGAAGTTAAATCACCTACTCACAAAATAGCTTCTCTATCTTCAAAGTGCCTCAAACTAAAGTCTCCCTACATGAGTGTCTGATGTCAATTTTTTAGTCTGAATAAACTTGTTTTCCACCTGAGCTAACAACATCAAAATGAATTTTATGAGTGGACATTGAAATATTGATGTGCTTACTAGTAGTCTTATTTCTCTCAAAATAGCTCTTTCCAGCATAACACAGTAGAAATAGTAACAGTGTGAGGGGTGGAAAATTTTTATTCCAATCATGTTTTCTTCATTATCTGTGTAACCCCAGGGGAAAAATCTATATAATGAATGTACTCTTTCTGGCTCTAGAATTCTGTTATTGTGGTGTTTACTTCCATCCCATCATTTCCTCAATTTCAATTTTTTTATGGTACTGAGGATTGAATCCAGGTGAACTTTACCACTGAGCTATACCCTCAGCTCCTTATTTTTATATTTTTATTTTGAGTCAGGGTCTTGCTAAATTGCCTGTTATCCTCCTGCCTCAGCCTCCCAAATCACCGGGATTACAAAGTCTTTCACTGCACCCATTCTCCCCTTTCAATTTTCAATATCTAATCAATGAAGACTCGAATCTCTTATTTCTATAACCTCCTTCAAGATGGAAATACTTATCTGGTATATCTCTACTCTATTTTGCTCTTAATTTTTCTAAGTTTTTCTTTTTTCCTTCCTATGGTGTACTTTGTGGAGCCTCTGATCCTTTGTTAAGAAAATTATGCTTTATCTTAAAACATGATTCTAATTCTGAAAACGTATAGCTTTCACATGAAGACAGGAGTTTCTCTGTAGACTTTCCTCATGGAGATTCGCATGCATATTTCTGAGGTGATATATGGCTTCTTCACTGCCAAACTTATGCAGCATGGACAGCTTCTCCAATGCCCCCATAGTTCATGTGATTTCCCAAGTGCCTAGATCCAGAAGTACAGGGGGCTTCTTCAGTGCTCATCTCCTGTGTCTTTCTTTGGTATCACTTTCTCCTCAAGCATTATTCTAGTGGAATATTTCCAAATGAGACACATTCCACCTTCACTTGATCAGCTTTCCTAAGGTGCCTTAGGGGGTGATTTTCTGATAAGCTTGGTAGGACAAGTTTCCATCAAGTTCCACCAGCATTTAACCAGGGTGACTTCCCTTCCATGATAACCTCCAGTAAAACAAAGTCTGGATCTTAGCCCTGAGTTGGGAGGTTAAGAGATGATGGTGTAAGTTTCTTCCTTGAGTGTTCTATTTCAGCCATTGTTTCAGTGGTTGCTTTCTATTTCTTTTTCTAAAAAAAGATCTCCTCAATTCTTTATACCGAATTTGTGGTTATTCTCATCTGTTGTTATAGATAACATTGTTTATCTTAAATTTATACCATTCAAGTTATTGTTTTATTTCTTTCTCCCAATGAGGCCCAGATAAATACATATATTCAGATTAATTCACTCCTTAATTCCTTCAACAGTCTTCTATTCCTACTGCTACTGAAAATGATTGTGAAATTCAACCACATTTCTAGATCCAAATTGGCTGCTTAAAAAACGAACTTCTTGAAACTCTTAAGATATTCCTTTTTTATTCCTGAATAGTCAATTGTTCCTTCCATGTTTAATGATATCTAACTTCTCCTCACATTACTTAATTCTCATTCTAAAGTCTGAATATTTAGATCTCAGTTATTTTTTGTTTATTTCTCTTATCTATGTAACTTATATTCTCTTGACTTTAGTTACCATATTTTATCTAATAACTTCCAAATTGCGTTTGTAGTCATATTACCTCTACTAAACTTAATTCTATATGATCCATTTTTTTTAAAGAGAGAGTGAGAGAGGAGAGAGAGGAGAGAGAGAGAGAGAGAATTTTTTAATATTTATTTCTTAGTTGGCGGACACAACATCTTTGTTGGTATGTGGTGCTGAGGATCGAACCCAGGCCGCACGCATGCCAGGCAAGCGCGCTACCGCTTGAGCCACATCCCCAGCCCCCTATGATCCATTTTTTAAAGGGTAGAATTCTTTTCACTTTTACATACTACCATGTTAAAAGAAATATCAAGAATCAACTGACAATGGTGCAGTAAATATTACAACTAATTATTTTAAAAATTAAACCCATAATGCATCTGAATTTTAGTTTTTCTTCATTTTACCCAGGATTTCCACATTTCTTTGCCACATGTAGTCTATGTGGGAGTAAATCCTCTTTATGTTCTCAAACGCAGATATAAGGTCCATGCTGATTTAAAGTATTTTAGAGTTTTTCTTATTTGTAGCAATAATAGAGTGTTTTAGAATTTCTCTCTTTTTAAAATTTGTTCTAATTGGTTATATGTGACAGTAGAAAGCTCTTCAATTCATTGTACACAAATGAAGCAGAATTTTGACTTCTCTGGTAGTACTCAAAGTAGGGTCACAATATCTATGCAATCATATAGGTACCTAGGGTAATGATGTCCATCTCATTCCACCATCTTTCCTAACCCCATCCCTTCTCCCCCTCCCCTTTGCCCCATCCAAAGTTCTTTCCCTCATCCCATGCCCCACCCATTTTATGGATTAGCATCCACTTATCACAGAAAACATTCAGTCCCTGTTTTTTAGGGATTGGCTTACTTCACTTAGCGTGATATTCTCAACTCCATCCACTTACCCGCAAATGCCATAATTTTATTCTCTTTTAATGCTGAGTAATATTCTATTTTGTATGTATACCACAGTTTCTTTATCCATTCATCCATTGAAGGGCATCTAGGTTGGTTCCACAGTTGGCTATTGTGAATTGTGCTGCTATAAACACTGATGTGACTGTGTCACTGTAGTATGCTGGTTTTAAGTCCTTTGGGTATAGAACAAGGTGTGGGATAGCTGGGTCAAATGGTGGTTCCATTCCAAGTATTTCAAGGATCTCCATATTGCCTTCCTGACTGGTTGCACTGAGTTGTAGTCCCACCAGCAATGTATGAGTGTGCCTTTTCTCCCATATCCTTGCCAACACTTATTGTTCTTTGTATTCTTGATAACTGTCATCCTGACTGGAGTGAGATGAAATCTCAAGAGTAGTTTTGATTTGCATTTCTCTAGTTACTAGGGATGTTGACATTTTTTCATATATTTGTTGATAGATTGTATATCTTCTTCTGAGAAGTGCCTGTTCAGCTCCTTAGCCCATTTATTGATGGGTTGTTTCTTTATTTGGTGTTAAGTTTCTTGAATTCTTTATATATCCTGGAGATTAGTGCTCTATCTGATGTGCATGTGGCAAAAATTTGCTCCCCAAATGTAGGCTCTCTGTTCACCACATTGATTATTTCTGTTGCTGAGAAGAAGGTTTTTAGTTTGAATCCATCCCATTTATTGATTCTTGATTTTATTTCTGATGCTTTAGGAGTTGTGTTAAGGAAGTCAGAGCCTAATCTGACATGATGAAGATTTGGGCCTACTTTTTCTTCTATTAGGCATAGGGTCTCTGGCCTATTTCCTGAGTCTTTGATCCACTTTGAGTTGGTTTTTGTGCATGGTGAGAGATAGGGGTTTAGTTTCATTGTGCTTCATATGGAGTTCCAGTTTTCCCAGCACCATTTGTTGAAGAGGCTATCTTTTCTCCAATGTATGTTTTTGGTGCCTTTGTCTAGTTTGAGGTAACTGTATTTATGTGGGTTTGTCTCTGTGTCTTTTATTCTGTACCACTGTCTACATGACTATTTTGGTGCCAATACCATGCTGTTTTTGTTACCATGGCTTTGTAGTATAGGTTAAGGTCAGACATCATCATGATGCCTCCTGCTTCACTCTTCTTGCTAAGGATTGTGTTGGCTATTCTTTTGGCTATTCTTTTAGTTTCTTATTTTTTCCAAATGAATTTCATGAGTACTTTTTCTATATCTTACCCCAGGATGTCATTTTTTGATTCTGAGGATTGAACCTAGGGCTTTGTGAGTGTCAAACAAGCACTCTACTGAATAGCTATACTACGAGTACTTGCTATTTTTACTGGAAGATAAAAAAAATCTGATCAGTTTCTCCTTATTTGAAGTATATGTATACATATTTTTGAGCTCATTTCAGAATCTTTCTTTTATTCTCTGAATATCTAAGTTTGAGAAATGCTTATCTCTGATCATCCGTAATACACCAAATACAGATATATATATCTGTATTTGGTGTATATATATCTCCCCTAAGGAAACACAGTACTTTTTTGTACATTCCCGGCCCTCCACCTTAGCCCAAAGGAGCCCTAACCTACCATTTTCTCTATAAATTTTCCTATTCTGCACATTAGATATACATGGAATCATATACTATGTGTCCTTTGTGACTGGCTTCTTTCACTTAGTATAATATTTTCAAGGTCCATCTATCTTGTAGCATGTATCCGTACTTCATTCCTTTTCTTGTTTAAATAATATTCACTTGTATGAGTTTACCATATCCTGTTTACCTAATCACCAGTTGATAGACATTGGGATTGTTTCTACTTTGGTCTATTATGGGTCATATGGCTGTAAACTTTTGTGTACAACTTTTTGCTGAACTTAGTTTTCAATTCTCTTGAGTGTTGGCAAGTATTTAACTTTTTGAGGAACTGAGAAATAGTTTTCCAAAGTGGCTGTATCTTTTGTCTACCCCTCAGCAATATGTGAGGTTTCCAATGTCTCTGAATAGTCACCAATATTTATCAGTGTCTTTTTTATTATATCCATTCTACTGGGTGGAAAGTGATATTTCATTGTGATTTTAATATTTATTTACCTAATGGCTAAGGACACTGAGCAACTTTTCATGTGACTATTGATGTTTTAGTTACGTTCTTTGGAAAATATTTATTCAAATACTTTATCCACATTAAAATTGTTTTGTTTATCTTTTTGTTGTTGCGATGTAAGCAAGTGTTCTTTACATATGAAGAAATAGCTGAATATATATAATAATGTATTTTCTGTGGTGTATGTTGGAAAGTGGCTAGTCAGGGAAACAGGATATGAAAAAGGCTATGAAAGCAAACACTTTTGTCTAGCTTTAATGCATTAAATAATGACCAACTTTGGAAACTAATGATACTCTCTTTTAAGTAATGACAAAATCAAGTTTAATAATCAAGATACATTAATATCAGTGTTACTCCATGTTCTTTAGAGCCTTTTTTCTAGTAGTTCTTTTCCTGTGTGCTTCAACTGTATAAAAATTTATACCCAGATATTCATAATGTCAGACTGTATTATGTGAAAACTATATTATACTTACAACTCTCCTCTACCCAAAGGACAGAAGTTTTGTTTCAGTTCATCTTTGTTAGTTGGCTTTCCTGAATAAATATTGTACTTCAGTACTTTATTGTTGTAATGATTTATAAGGGAGCATGACAAATTGAAAGTTTTTAACAAAAGTATTGTAACTACTTTCTGCAGTATATTCCTTCTTTCTCTACATTCCCTGCATTTTGTTACTGCTTAATATTTTACTACCTACAGATCTGTTTACAAAACCTAAATTTAAATGAAACAGAACCCCTTAAATCAATCAATCGTAGACATTAGCTTTACTAACACACTTACTGATTGAATAATTGAGGATACTTAAATCTCAGATGGGCACTGAGTACCACCTGTGTAGGGAGATCATCCATAATTAGGCTATGTTCCTTGAAAGATCATTCTCTTACCCAAAGCCTCCACATATTTCTGGAGGCAGAGGATGGCAGGCAATAACGCTTTAATCATGCTGAATGTCTTCAGGAAATATCTATACTTTGTGGTTTACTCACAAACTTATTCTCTTTCCTTAGGCCATTCCAAGATTTTATGCTTTTGAGGTTAGGGGAATAATTTCAATCATGTATGCCACCATAACCACAATCAATTTTAGAACATTTCATCATTCCCCCAAACGCCCCCACACCCTATCTCCTCTCATGCAATCACTCCCCATTTTCCTGCAACCCTCCAAGCTCCAGGCAACCAAAAAGTTACTTCCTGTCTCAATCAATAAATGACCTATTCTGGACAGGTCATATACATGGAACCATACAATATGTGGTGTTTTGTGAATGAATTCTTTAATTTAGCCAATTTTCAAAGTTTATTCCATGTTTATAGCATGTATCAATACTTCTTCCCTCTTAATTGAAGAATATGATTTCATTCTGTAAGTATACTACATTATGTTGATCTATTTATCAGTTGATGTAAATTTCAGTTGTTTCTACTTTTGGTTATTATAAATAATGCTTCTAAGAACATTGGTGAACATTTATGGACAGATAAACATATGGACATATGTTTTCAATTCCCTTGGGTATGTATTCAGCAGTGAAATTGTTGGGTAGTTCTATGTTTATATTTTTGAGCAACTGCCAGTTTTGTAAAACTGCTGCATGATTTTACATTCCCAACAGCAGTGTTTGAGGAGTTCACTTTCCCCATATCCTCACCTGCAGTCATTATTAACTATTTAATTCATAACCATATCCACATGGCTATGAAGTAGTTTTGATTTGCATTTTCATTTTGGTTAAATATGTTGAAGATCTTTTCATTTATTTATTTGAATTATTTGTCTATTTTCAAATTTTTGTATTTACCTTTTTATTTTGGAGTGTTCTTGATATATGATTTGCAAATATTTTTCTTGCTATGTAGATTTTATTTACAATTTCTTGGTAGTGTCCTTTGATGCACAAAAATTTTTGATTGTGATGAAATGCAACTTACACATATTTTTTTTTGTCTTTTTGTCTGAGTTTTTGTTGCCTTATCTCTGAAATTATTGCCCAATTTTAAATCATGAAATTAATTTTTTCTCCTAATAGTTTAATTATTTTTTAGAGAGGGAGAGAGAATTTTAATATTTATTTTTTAGTTCTCGGCGGACACAACATGTTTGTTTTCTATGTGTTGCTGAGGATCGAACCCGGGCCGCACGCATGCCAGGCGAGCGCGCTACCGCTTGAGCCACATCCCCAGCCCTCAATAGTTTAATTATTTTAGCTCTTACATTTATGTCTGTAATCTATTTTGAGTTCATTTTTGTATGTGGTATAAGATAATGTTTTAGATTCATACTTGTCAATATGAATATCCAGTTATCATAGCACTAATTGTTGAAGAGACTATTGTTTTCCCTATTGAATTATCTTGACACTCTTGTCAAAAATCAAGCTACAGAAAATATGAGGGTTTACTTCAAACCATTGAACTGTGTGTTCTTATATCAGTGCCATACTGTCTTGACTATTTGTAACTTTGTAATAAGTTTTGTAAGCAAGAAGTGAATCATCCAATTTTGATCTTTTTCAAGTATTTTTTGGTGATTTTGGTCCTTTTCACTTCTAGATGAATTTTAGTCTCAATTGGCCAATTTCTGAAATAAAAACAAACAAAACCAAACCTGGGATTTTGATAGGGATTATATTAAATCTGCAGATAAATTTAAAAAAATATTGCCATCCTAATAGTGAGTCTTCTGATACATAAACACTGACATGTCTTTCCATTTATGAAGGTCATATTTAACTACTTTGAACAATATTTGGTAGTTTTAGTGTCCAAGTCCTCAATTTTTTTTGGTTAAATTTATTCCCAAGTATTTTATTCTTTTTAATGCTATTGTAAATGCACTTGTTTCTTCAATTATGTTTTCAGATTTTTTACTGAAAATATACAAAAATACAATTGACTTTTTGTACATTGATCTTTTATCCTGCAAGTTCGCAGAACTCATTATTTCTAATTGTTTTTTTAGTGTATCCTTTCATATTTCCTATATACAAGATCATGCCCACCTATAAATAGTTTTACTTCATCCATTCCAAAGTGTATGGCTTTTCTTTCATTTTGTTTTTCAATTGTCCTTGCTAGAATCTGCAGTAAAATGTTTAACAGATGCGATGAAGAGACATCCTTGTTTGTCCCAGATCTCTAAGGGCAGATAAAACTAAGACCTTCTTTTCCCCATTAAGTATTATATAGCTGTAGGGTATTTAATAAATGTCCTGTATCAGGCTGAATAAATTTTTTTATTGTTAGTTTGTTGAGTGACTTCTTTTATCATGAAGTAGTGTTGCATTTTGTCAGATGATTTTTCTGCAAGTATTCAAATAATCATGTGGTTTTTATCCTATATTTTAGTGTTATGATGTATGTCATTAATTGTTTTTCACATTTTAAATTTACCTTGCATTCCTGTGATAAATCGTGATTACTCATGATTTGTAATCCATTTTATGTGTTTGAATTTAGATTACTAGTATTTTGTTGAGCATTTTTGGCCTTTTTGGTTTTGGTACTGGGGATTGAGTCCATTGGCCCTTTACCACTGAGATACATCTTCAGTCCCTTTTATTTTATATTTTGAGACAGGGTCTCAGCATCAGCCTCCCAAGTTGTTAGGATTACAGGCATGTGGCACCTGTGCCCAGCTTTGTAGTGGTTTTTTTGCATCTTTATTCATAAGAAATAGTCTATAGTATTATTTTCTCATGATTTTTGTCTGCTTTTTTCCATTGGTTCATTGTAGTATTCGCACATAAAATGAGATAATTTGATCTAGCTCATTCCCCAGTGTCTTCCCTTTTCTTCCACACCTAAATCCATTGATCTCCTTGCTCTACTCTACTGAGCTCCCTACTATTTTTATTATTTTTTAGTACACTATAATTGATATAAAGTTAATATGACCTCATAAAATGAGTTAGGGATCATTCACATCATCATTTGTTTTGTAAGAGTTTGTTAATGTTTGCTAAGAATTCTTTAAATGTTTGCTAGAATTCACCAGTGAAGCTAAATGGGCTTAGGTGTTACTGGGATTTTTTTTTTTTGATAGCTAAATCAATCTCTTTAATTGTATAAATTTATTCAGTATTTTTTCTTTTTTTCAAAATTTAAATGGTATTTCTTTATTGTCAGATAATAGTGTATTCGATTTAAGAAAATGTTTTTTTCTGATTAAAAAATAGCTTAAACTAATTTAGAAAAACTGGAAAAATATAAAGTGGAACGTAAAAATCCACTACACCAAGCTATTCACATTGACATTTTTGTGCATTCCTGTGTAATCTTTCTTTTCTTTCTTTCTTTTTTTTTTTTTTTTGTACCAGAGATTGAACCCAGGGGTACTTAAACACTGAGCCACATCCCCAGCTCCTTTTATATTTATTTACAGACAGGGTCTCACTGAATTGCTCAGGGCTTAGCTAAATTGCCAAGGCTTGCTCATGAATTCTTGATCCTCCTGCCTCTGCCTCCCCAGCCTCTGGGATTGCAGGCATGTACCCAGGACCACTGGAGGTCTTGAAATGTATCTCTTATGGATAATCAGGCAGCACTGAACCTTCTGAATTCAGTTGTTTCCAGCTCAAAGAGTAATTTCCTCTAGTATTTCCTATGATTCTGGTAGCAAAAAAAATCATTTTCAGTTTTTATTTATCTAGGAATGTCTTTTTTCATCTCCATTTTGGGGGTTACTGTGGATTTAATACAGGGGTGCTTTATCATTGAACGACATCCCTAGCCCTTATTTATTTATTTATTTATTTATTTATTTATTTATTTATTTATTTTGAGTCAGGGTTTCACTTAGGATCTCACTAAGTTCCTTAGGGCCTTGCTAAATTGCTGAGACTGGTTAAGAACTTGTGATCCTCCTGCCTCAGTCTTCCAAGCTGCTGGGATTACCAGTTTGTGCCACTACACTGGACATCCTCACTTCCATTTTTGAAGTTATCTTTGCTGAAAATAACATTTTTGTTTGATGTGTTCATTCTTTGGTCACATTAAATATGTCACCCTACTGCCTTCTGTTCTCCATAGTTTTTGATGGGAATTCAGCTGTAATGTTTCCCTAAAAGTTAGGAGTCACTTTTTTCTTGCTGCTTTCAAATTTTCTTTGACTTTCAGCATTTTAATATAGTATTATGTTTTATGGGTCTCTGCATTTATCCTACTTGCAGTTCACTGAGCTTCCTGTATTATATAGGTTTATGGTTTTTCAACAAATTTAGAAAGGTTTCAGACATTACTTCTTTGAATAATTCTTTTTCTGCTTCCTTCTTGCTCTTCCTTCTAAGACTTCTAAATAACATATATATTAGTATATTTAATGTTGACCCACATTTCTCTAAAGCTCACTTCATTTTTTCTTTTTCGTATTTCACCACTTTTTTCTGTTTTTCAGAGTTCATAATCTATATCAATTTAATGACCAATTTGTAAACACTTTTTATTATTTCTTTTTCTTTTTTTGGTATTGAGGATTGTGTTGGGAAAAGGTATAATGGCAGCTACACCCCCCCCCCCCAAAAAAAAAAAACCAACATGGCGCCTGAGGAGCTTCTCTTCCTGACTCTCCTTTTCCTGCCGGCGCCAAAAACTCCCGCTGGCACCAATTTCAAATCTCGCTGGCAGGAAACCTTAGCCCCAATAAGAACTAATTTCGTGGGCTCCGGAACTGACATCTGGAGGAACTTACCAATAAATGAGTGACCCGTCATTTACCTAAGCCCTGCCATCTCTCCCACAGCCTTTAGTAATAAAGTGGAACTCTCCTGGCGAAGTGTCTTGCGTGGAGGAATTCTTTCAGATGAACTCAGAGGCACTCTACCACTGAGACACACCCCCGTGAATTTTTATTTTGAGATAGGGTCCCACTAAATTGCTTAAGATGACCTCTAACTCATGATCCTCCTGCCTCAGCCTCCAGAGTTGCTGGGATTGATTAGAGGTGTGTGCCATGGCCCCTGCCTTTCCATTTTTTTATTTATATTTTGTTATTTTTTTGGTACTGGGGATTGAACTCAGGGGAACTTGGCCACTGAGCCACATCCCCAGCCCTATTTTGTATTTTATTTAAAAACGGAGTATCACTGAGTTGCTTAGCACTTCGTTTTTGCTGAGGCTGGCTTTGAACTCATGATTGTCTCAGCCTCCCCAGCTGATGGGATTCTACGCCCACCTTCCTTTACCTTTTTTTATATTCATTTTTTAGTGGAAGTTGTCATCACCTTTATTTTATTTAATCAGTCTTCTTTATTTCTTGGAACACATTTATAATGGCTACTTTGAAGACTTAATTAATTAAATCTGATGTGCTCATTTTCACAGGCAGTTTCTGCTCCTTGCTTGTTTCTAGCATATGGTTTATACTTCCCTGTTTCTTGTCATGTCTCATAATTTTTTATTGGAAACTGGGTACTTTAGAAAATATATTGTAGCAGCCTTAAGTACTAGTTCCAGCTACTCCTGGTCTTTTTATTGTTATGTGCTTGTTAATTCATTGTGTAAAGCCACTGATGTTGCTCCTCAGTGGGTGCAGTCTTGAGTATGCACATAATCATCCTTGAACCATACTGGTTTGTGTCAGGGCTCTCTTTGTTTTGGGGGATTTTTTCCTCTGACCATTTTCAGCTTTTAAACCCCACTACCACTAGTTGTCTGCTGATTGATTGCCCTATTGTCTCCAACAGTGCCCTGGGGGATAAATTGCTTCAGACAGAGCCAGTCAAATTTGGGTTCCTTTGAAAGGATATTTCTCTAGGTCAATGTTTTGAGATTTGGTCTGGCTCCTGGAGGGCTCTTCCCAGGTGTCCTTTTCCTCTGTTTCTAGCAAATTAGCTGGCCTACAGTTTAGCCTAAGACTCCAATGAATCAATCAATTTCCTCCCAGCTGCCTTTTATCACAACCATCTTTGTTTTCTAAAGCATTCATAGGCTTGAATTTCTCCACACTGGGTTGCAAATAAAGTCATTTCCTTTGAGCACAAATTTGGAGCTTGCTCTTCTAAGGTCTGCATTTTCCCTAGAGCAAAATCTCTGAGGCACAAATCTGGTAATATGGGCTGGGACACAGCTGATTTCTCTTTGATATTCCTACTTTAAAAAATGCCTGTTTGCAAGAGGAAGTGGGAAGTAGCCCTAGGTCATTTGGCTTGCTTCTCTTTATCATGACTATTGCTCTTCAATTAAAGTCCCTGGCATTTGAGGCTCGGTGGCGCCACATCCAACATGTAGTTTTGTGCAATGTATACAGCTGAGTAGAAGGTAACCACCACCTAGTGTCTACACTGGAGAAGCATTTAGCCTCAATAACAAGGAATCAGGGGAAACATTAGAAATGCTATTGTCCTGCCCCTTCCAGGAAGGGAGTTACCCTCCACCAGGGAATTAGGTGTCCTCCATTCTTGCCTATTTTGGTTGGGAGCCAAATTTCCCTTTACACTGGGCTTGGGAGAGCAGGCTTGGGACAGATTGAGTCTTGGTTCAAGTACCACAGACTTTATCAGTTCTTAAGAATTTTACATTTTCTTGAATAATATTTTTTTCATTTGCTTTATGTCATTAGGACAATTTCCAGAGACTTTAGATGGTTGTTTGTATTTTCATTTTCATCAATTTCATTTGCGAGCTTGTCCACAAAACTCATGCTGTCAGGTGGACGTGGTATGTTTCCACTCACATGTAATGTTACTATTAATATAGATGAGTTTACATTTCCCATTTCAATTCTGTTTTCTGTATATCTCATGTATTTTTGTTCTATTTCTCCTTTCTTGCTTTCTTTTGCATTAAGTATTTTGCAGTGCAACTTATAATGATAGTTTCACTATATTTTCTGGGCTTTTTTTAGTAGTTGCTTTTGTGCATACTATATAACTCTTAGCTTTTCAGAATATACTTTAATCTCACATTAACTTAGTTCTTATGAGTTATACAAATGTTACTTTTAAACAGTCCTACTCCCTTGTCCCCCTTTTCCTATTATTGTTAAGCATTTTAAACCTAAGAAGTATGTTTAAAATATTAACATTACAATGTATGCGTTTTTAAATTATTCTATACAATTTAGTTTTCTTAAAGAAGCTGAGATTAGGAAACAATAAAAACTGCCAACTGCTAGGAGTCACCAGAAGCTGGAAGAGTCAAAGATGGATTATCATTGAGAGCTTTCAGAGGTAGCATGGCTCTTATTTTGGATTTTGGGCCTCCACAACTGTGGGAGAACAAATTTCTGTTGTTAGAAGCCATCCAGTTCATAATGATTTATGGCAGCCCTAGGAAACTAATACACCTACCTAGTAAACATTCTAGAATATTTTCTTTGTAAATCCATGTTTTGGCTATAGTTTTATGAAGTTTTCACTCTCTTCCCAATTAAAACTTTGGTCCCACAGTTAAAACTATTGATTCAAAATGTTATAAAACCTTTAAAGTATTAGCTCCAATTAATTAGCATTAATTCTGAACAATAGACAAATGCATTTTCAGTGAACATACACATTCCAATAACTTCTTTATGTTTTTCATTACAGCCAAGAGAACAGCATATAATTTGTGCCATTTTCATCAACTAGTTGCTTATCATCTCCAAATTCACCCTCACTTCTCTGTGATAAAGCATCTGGATCATTTAAATATTTTTTTCTTTTGTTATCTGGCATCAACACTTTATCAGTAAAAGATGCTGGAAAGATAGTGCAGGAGATTTTGCTTTCTGCTTCTGTGCTCAATGGATAGTCTGCTCCTTAAAGATGTACAACCTCTTTTTTTTTTTTTTTGGTCTGGCTTCTGTGATGCAGTTTCAGCAGGAACAAGCAACTTCCCCTGGTATCCTCTCTCTGGTTGGTTTTGTAGTAAAGTGCCTCTGGTGAGACTTCCCTGTGAATGTCTTTCTCAGGAGCCCTAGAAGATTGATTCTAGAGGATGAGTTTCTAGCAAGTTCCAGTGGGACAAATTTCAGTAATTTTCAGAGTTTGGAGTGTTAGCAATTTCTGCCTGCAAGGCATCACAGCATTTTTCCTGCCATTGGGTGAGCAAGCCTGTCAGCTGCAACTTCAACAAAATCTGAAGCTTAGCTCTGGTTGTAGAGCTGGGGTGGAGGGTGTTCTATATAAGTTCTAGGTGGTACTGGCTATATCCATTTTATCTCCTATGTCTACTATATATCTTGTAGTCTATATTCTCTGGAGTTCTTTTTAGTCCTTACTAGATAATACCTCCTTACTCAAATTTTCTGTTATTATTCTTCACCTTAAATTTCTGTTCTAATTATTGTATGCTTTTTCTCTCTTTTCTCTACTTATACAGAAGTAATTGTTGAAACAACAGTGCCACATAAATTTTGAAATTGAACATAAACATATTCTCACATGACTTTTACAAAAATTCTTATGAAGCATGGAAAATACTATTCATTACTCACACTTCACAGGTGAGGAATAAGGTTCACAGAATGTTAGGGGTCCAAAGTCATAAAGTCATTTTTATTATCTGTATAATAGAGTAATTTTCTAACCTACTCCTAGGGTCACTGTAAAGATTAAATGAGGTAAAAGAATGTAAAGTACTTAGTACATTGTAGCGGTTTGATAAAATATTATACTTGAATGATAAAATTATTCACTCAGGTATTTTGCTAAATCACTTGTAACGATTTGTCTAGATCTTATATCTTTTCATTATCTAATTTTTTGTTAATGGTGTTTGTTTTGTCAAGTACCATAGCAAAGCAAAGATAAATCCATCAATTTAAAATTACCATATATTTATTGCTGAGGAAAAAAATGGCGGGGTGGATGGGGGGAGAGGGAGGGAGCTGGGGAGAGGGAGGGGGAGAGGGAGGGGAGAGAGAGAAGGCACTTACAGGAGCAAGCTAGTCAATTTGGATAAAGTTCTCGTCAATTTAATGGAATTCTAGACCCACTGTGGTCAATGCCTGAATTATAAGTGAGGAAATCAAATTCCTAATAACACCCTAAACTTAGGTGAAATTTCAAATTTGGATATTTCAACGTAATATACACAACTCAACAACATTTCTAGCCTCATCGGGTTCAGCTTTTATTAATTATGTTAAAGGTGGGGTGGGAACAGGATATAAGTAGGAACAGAGAGACCTAGTTTACTGTCTGTGTCAATTATTACACAAACACTTTGATCAAAAGACAGTGTGTACTAAGAGTGGGGGTTTCATATTAAATAACAAACGCAGTCCCAAATCTGTGGAAAACTACCTTGAATATACAGATTTCCATAACCAGGCCATACTTAAAAAAAAAAAAAATCCTTAAGTAGTCGGATAATGTTTGAAAACACGATAAAAACTATCCAATAGGAATGGGACAGATATAGCTTATGTTAAACTTTCAGAAGGGGTAAAATGCTTCATGGCTGACAGAAAATTTCTCAAGCAATCTTTTTCAGAATCGGGGGACATTTTAAGTAGTCTTGTAACAATTTTAGCACCACACTGGGACCGGTAAGTACAACATTTTCAATTGGTACAAAAATCATGTTTTCTTCTCTCAATCATAATGCCCCTTATGGGCTAGCCTCCTGTTGGTGGGGGAGGGAGAAAAACAAAACCGCTTAGGTGCCCCATGAAGGCAACTGAGTCTAGGCAGCCCCCCACAAGTTCTTCACCACCCAAGCAGGAAGAATTCTCTGCCGGAAAGGGCCCAACTGCCCTCACAGGAATGGCAAGCGAGTCCAGAGCTCGCGGACGCCAACGCCACCACAGAGTTCTACGGCGGTTGCCAGAGCGTCGGTTGTCAGTTAGCACCTCCTTCTCCTTTCTAGAGCCCGTAGCTAGGCAACCCTCAGTCCTCTGGAAGAGCTAAAGTCAGGCGTTTGCGTTAGTGCCTCTGGCGGCGACCAGCGAGTGCTGCAGGCTTGTTTCAACGTTTTTACCCTCCCCTCTCTCCACCCCCTTTGCCCCCGCCCACCCCTCCGCGACTTCGGCTCCTCCCTCCTCTTCTCTCTCCCTCTCCTTCCTCCTCCGCCTCCTCAGCTCTTGGGCTAGAATATCTATGGGTCGAAACGTGATGCGATGAATTCGAGAGAGACCGAAACTGGGACGAGGAGTGCGGCGGAAGCGGCGGGACTCCCGGGCATGGGGGCTTCACCACAATAGAGGCAGCGCCCCCACCCGCCCCCGCCAACCCCTCCGAAGCGAGCCCCCCAAACCCCCTCGGGAAAAGGATGGCGGCGGCACCTACTCAGATCGAAGCCGGTGGGTAGCTGTGTCCAGAGGCTAAGGGGATGGGGGCTTAGCGCGTTGGCTGTCAGTTTCTTTTGAAAAAGCTTCTATTTCTCTTCTTTACCTTCCTCTCAACCTCTTTTCCCCCCCCTCTTCCTCAGAGCTGTATTACCTGATCGCTAGGTTCTTGCAGTCCGGACCCTGCAACAAATCCGCTCAGGTGAGAGGGAGAAGATGATCCGGGAGTCGTGGGGAATGGTTCTTGTGGGGGAAATTGAGGCAGCGGGGTGAGAGCAGTTGCGTTGAGGGTGAGGGAAAGGCCGGCCTTGACTAGTCCTACCGTCAGTGGCTGGGTTCTAAGTGGAAAAGGAGGAATGGGTTGGTGATTTGAGCTGCTCCTCATATCCGTGTTTCCCTTTTGCTCAGGTGCTAGTGCAGGAGCTCGAGGAGCATCAGGTAAGGAGCCCCTTCGGGAAGGGGTGGGGAGGGTTGGGGTGAGACTGTAGGAAGGGGAGGGCAAGTCCTAGGCGGAGGGCAGGCGCCAGCAGGGAGGCTTCTATATGGGCACCCATAGCTGTTATCACAAGGGTGAACCGGTTTCTTCTCTCAAAGGGGGTGGCCGATGTTGGGGTCTTAACTCGCCCCCTCTTTATGTCTTTGGGAGTCGGTTTTACAGGATATACCACCCCTCGGCCTTCCCCCCACCCCTCCACACACACACCCGTCCACCTTTGAGGTAGTAGCTACTGGGACAAGAGAAATAAAGACACCAAGGGTCGAGGAGCTGGGTCCAATTGATGGGGAGTGGAGGCTTCGCCTTCATCGTTTGCCCCCCCTCCCCCTTTCTTTTCCTCCGGCCCCCAGCTGATTCCGCGCCGCTTAGACTGGGAGGGGAAAGAGCACCGAAGAAGCTTCGAGGATCTGGTGAGTAAAGTTTTCATTTCAACTTAATCCAACTCTTTCTCCACTCCCTCCCCACCTTGTACCCCCAACCCTCCCCTGACCCCTCATCCTTAGGCGCTCCAGAGCTTGTTGCCTAGCCTAAGGACGACTGCCCCTTCCCCCTCCCCCGCGAGTCGGAGAAAAGGGTACCTAGCCTTCCCTTCAGCCTCGCTTGTTTCTACCCCAAAACTTTGAAGAATGTGAGTTGATTATTAGAGATGCCCTGTTGTGGATTATGAATGTTACAAACATCAGGGAAGGCCCATTGTAGGGGGAAAAGGGAGAGAAACCAGGGGGTTATCTTGGGGCACGTACCAAGGACTGACGCTAGCCAATGACAGCGTTGGTAACAGCCCGGAGTTCCGGATTAGTGGAAGAAAACTGGTTTCTGGTTGGTCCTGGCTTGAAATACGGGAACTGAGGCCAGGCTTGGTCTTTTTTTTTTTTTTGAGGGGGGAGAAGGGGCTCAGAAGGGGAGTTGACGGACCCCGGACTAGGAGAAACGACACAATTAAAAATAATAAGGAACATCGAGTGATTCCAAAATTTGCCGGTTTTAGATAATAGGCTACCGAATAAAAAGCATATCGTTGTATATCTCAGATCATAGAAAATAGCTCATTAAATCTTCAGTAAATCACATTTATACAGATGCATTTTCACGAAATAAAAACTGTGGTTATGACCTTTTTGAGAATTGGTGAAATATGATTTTGGGATTGCAAGGAGATAACAATGGGCATATTTAAAAATATACTCTATTAAAGGACCAAAGGCATTGAATCGACTGTTGTATCTCCTACAAATACAGTACCTACTGTAAATGTACCTTCTGCTCAGCATTGACACAAAAACATGGTCCTTTTTATTTTAAAGAGGATTTTTGTATTAATCATAGGCATAGTGAATTGTAAGGTAATGAATCAAGAAAGGGGTGCTGTTACTGAAATCTAAATTCAGCTATCTTTCCATCAAATAAGATCCAAATGAGGAAAATCAGGCAAAGTTAAAGAAAGTTGGAGCATTAAATATAAACAAGATGGTTTAAAATATGCTTTTAATAGAACAATATTAAATTACTTTTTATTTTGATATTTCTTTGTATTGTTTTGCAAGTGAGTTCATGTTATTAATTATTATACAATCTACTCATTAAACATTTTTTTTTTATTTTGCAAATTACCAAAGGTGATATAAGAATCATTACAAGGGTAAACTAGACATCTGTACTATTAATGGTAATAATTTCTCAGCAGTATAAAATTATTTTTGAAAAACTATGTATTACCAGGTTATTTATAGTCAGGCTCTTTGTTGGACTTAAGTTATGCCTGTCCATCAAAAGGCAAAAACAACAGTGCCTACTAATATATGTTTTAACATATAATTACCAATACTGCTTTAAAAACAGTTTTAAAGTTGAAGTATATTGAAAATGTTTTTCTTTACCTTTGTGCCTCTTACAGTCTGTATGTGTATACAGGTTAGTCTTTTTTAAGCAAGTGGAAAAGGAGACTTAAAAAGACTTTTTTTAAAAATTAACTTGATGGGATATTTAAGTAAAAAAGTCAGCTTACTAGATATTTCCTTTTGTTTATATTGTAAAGGCAAAGTTTTACAAAACTGTAACCAATGTTCATTTCATGCTTTATATTTCTCTGTATATTTTATGCTTTATATTTTTTGCACATACTTAACCTGTGTAATTAAATAGTCATCATTTTTTAATGGTAAGAGAAAATTCAGTTGTATTTAAGATATTATATTTTGATCCCATCTTCCAGTTGAGCATTTGTTGCTTCTACTTTTTCACTTATGTTTTTTCCTGGCTAGGTGTATTTTTTCTGCACCCTGCTTCCCTTGAGTTATTTTCTTAGACTTTAAAGTAGATTTATCAGGTCAAGGGGCTTATCAGTTTAAAATGCTTTTGTCATATGTTATAAGATTAATCTACAGAAGACTGTAACTGTACTAATTTTTAATGTCCACTTCTAGCAACTTAATGTGAGTTTTCATTATGATTTTTTAGTCTTTTGGTGGCTTTAATAGGTGATAATGGACCCTAGTTGATTTAAATGACCTTATTTTTATTATGAGTGAGGCTTAACCTTTAACCAATTATTTTGAATTCTTGTTAACCCATTTATAAAGGATATACTTTAACCTTGATTTTTTTTAAATTTTGTATTTTTTATTTACTGATTCTTTTTTATTTTAATATTTCCTTATGCTTTTTTTTCTGTGTTAGGGATTGATTGCTAGGACCTTGCACAAGCTAAGCAAGTGTTCTACCATTTGAGCTACTCTACCAGCCCTTCTTTATACATTGGTTTTTTCGGTACTAGGCATTGAACCTGGGGCCTCATACATGCTAGGAAAGCACTGAGATACATCTCTAGCCCTTTTTTCATTTGAGACAGTTTGTCTAGGCTGACCTGGAACTTGTAGTACTCCTACCTCAACTTCCCTAGTAGCTACAATTATATGTGTCCTTTACCACACCTACTCTCCTTATACATTGTTAAAAATTTATATACACAGATAATTTTGCTATTATTATTTGAACATTATGTATACTTTTTGTGTTTCATGTAATTTGTATATCATGCTTTTAGATATTTTGTCATACTTAGATGCATATTTTCACGGGATATTACTTTTTGATATTCTGTCTTAAATCTGTTCTCTACCTGTGAATTTCTTTGTAAAGAAATAAGGGGCAGGGTTGAGTGAGAATTTGAACAGAAGGAACAGAAGTACAGTGGCTAAGAACTGTGTGTGTGTGCATTATTAATTGCTAGATTCATCAGTTGTAGATTAAAATTAGTACATATCTGACCTCTAAATTTGAGTGGCTTAATTGTGCAAAAGATGGATTATTTTTTCTTGGTAAATATTTTTAAAAGTGCTGTTATTAGAGCAATGAATTTATAGAGTGTGGTCTTTGATTTAGCTACATGTTTTGTATTGAAATTTAGGGCTCAGTATTAATAAATAGCATAATTTTGATATATATGGCTCATTAAATTATATAGCAATACTTCAAACTTAAGGAATACTTGGGTATGAAAATGAAAGAATAAAAATTCATAATGAAGTGGTGAAAGATTGTAAACAGGGATATCAACATTTGATCAGAATTGTATAACTTTATGTACTTCATATATAAAACAAAAACCCTGCCTGTTTGTTCATATTATATACTTTGAATTCATTGCAGTCTTAGCTTGATTAATCCAGAAAACTATTAAGGAAAGGATAAATTTTGCATCTTTAACACTAAATTACTACTTTTACTATTATCTCTCCCAGGGGGACCCCCCCCCACTTTTTAAAAAATTCATTTGATGCATTTTTTACTCCTAATTTGGAATAAAAGGGAAGGTAATTTTTTGTTAAAGTTACCAGTAGGTATGTATTGACATATCTAGATCAGAAGTACCTTTAAAAAAATGAGTCTGTACATGAAATGTTTGCAAGTTCATATTGAACTAAGTTTTGTGAATATGGCATTCAAAAGAAAGCAATCTAAATTAGTTTTCCAGAATTTTAAGTAATGGTGGAGAGTTTTGAAATTGTGATTGTGTCTGAAGTTTGATTTGGGCATTTTTCCTTATTTTCTGTTTTCTAGTTGGCTGTTATTGATAATAGATTTGCTGCTTGCAATTTATCTTAAAGTTATAATTTAAATAATTGCAAATGTCCTTTCATTTTTGGTGATCCTGGTGAATTGTTGGCATCAAGGATGTGTCTGTCTCTGTGTGTGTTGTGTATCTTTAAATAGTTTTTGTTAATATTAAATTTTATATATTGAAATTATGGTTTAGAAACTTTTAATAAGACATGGCTTAATATTTTTGAGCCATTTTAAGAGTCTTCCCATCATAAGACTTAGCCAAAGATATAATTATCTTCAGGTATGTTACATATTTTTACATTTGTTCAAGATTTTTATCTATAAAATTGAAAGCACTAATTAGTGCTTACATTTGGAGTGACATAGATTGTACTACCTTCATTTTATATGCAAAAGACTTGAAGTAATTTAATGGTATTTAAAAAAATCTTTCAAGATTATAAGTTCATTAATATCTTTAAAAGAATACATGCATCTATGATGATAAATGTTACTAGAATTTGCATCTGCATATAAAACATTCGAGTTTAAAAGTGTTTTCACATTGTATCAATTGATTCTCACCAACTAATTTAAAACATTATTTGAATTCCTGACGTACCTGTATTCTTTCCTTACCTAACCTAGCTGTTTTTCTCCAATCACTAGTTAATAGTTTGAATTGTCTATTATAACTGAATGACACTTCAGTTCTACTAGCATAGTCACGCATATCTTAGTATTGAAGAAATTTACGTATGTGTGATTTATTAACTGCCATTTGGACACACAGCCATAGTTTGGAAGAACAGAATTTTTCATGAGAAACCAAAATCCATGTGCTGCTTAAGCCCAGTGCAGCATAGCGTGCATATGATGCTTATAGGTTTTATGGCAGAGAACAATTAATATGTGGAAACCAGGATTCCTAACTCCTGACTTACTGAGTCAGGTATAGACTCTTTTGCTCTCCAGACTTTTTATCTGTAACTATTTTTATGGGTTGATTCTTGGCTTTTCACATTTGGGTTCTAGAAAACACTTTGTGTTTGTGTGTGTGTATTACTGGTATTGAACCTAGAGGCATTCTACTACCAAACTACTCTACTTCCCAGACCTTTGTATATATGTATGTATGTATGTGTGTGTTTATTTACATTTTGAGAAAGGGTCTTGCTAACTTTCTGAGCTTGGCCTTGAATTTGTCATCTTCCTGACTCAGCCTCCTGAATAGCTGGTATCATAGGCTTGTGCCACTGTGCTTGGCTAGGAAACACACTTTCAGTGATTAAAATTCTGGAGATTAGGAAATTTGTTATCTCAGTACAAATGAGATGATATTATAAAAGTAAAGAGAACTGTTGTTAGGTAAGAATTTGGATTCTGTAAATTTGCCTTACAAAATTTTTTTCCTGTGATCATTGTTCTCAAAATTGAAATGCTTCAGTGTGTTTGTGTGTGTTTTCATTTTTTGTGGTACCAAGGATTGAACCCAGTGATGTTCTTGCTCTACCACTTAGGTACATTCCTAGTCTCCCCCAACCCCATTTTGAGACAAGATATCCCTAAGTTGCATGGGCTGGCCTTGAACATGTGATCTTCCTGTTTCAGCCTCCTAATTACAAGTGTGCACTATTATGTTGCCACTTCTTAAAATTTGGTCAGAGTGGCTGGATGGCAATGCATGGAAATCTGGGCAACTGTAACCCCAGAATTTGTATTTTTCTAATTTTCCAAATATTATATAAAGGATATATAAAACAATACTATATAAAAGAGTATTTAAAATATGAGCTTCAGAATTGAATGCCAAATTAGTGTTTTGAAGTGTGTGTCAGCAGAAAAAAATGAGTTAGATCAGCGTGGTGGTGCACACTTGTGCTCTCAGTGACTTAGGAGACTGAAACAGGAGGATTGCAGGTTCCAGGTAAACCTCGGGTGCTTGGTAAGACACTGTCTCAAAATAAAAAAAAAACTCAAAATGACTGGGGATGTAGCTTGGTGATAAAGCACCTCAAGGTTCAATCCCCTGTACCAAAAAAAAAGAACATATGTCAAATGATATTTAGTATTATTCACATTGTATGCCATAAAAACAATTCATTGAATATAGTATTCACTCTTAGGAAGTAGAGTGAGTCTTTCAGATATCTTATTTCAGAGATTCTCATCCCTTCTCATTGAACTTATTTTCTATATATTATTTATAATTATTGTATTTTAAGTTATCTTGCTTAAGGTGTTTTCTTATGCTGCTGAGTATCTACCATGGTGGTAGTTAGCTGGCCCTCAATTATTATTTAATTTTCTTAACTTTTTAGAAGCATTTTTTATGTGTGCATATGTTTATATGTGTGTGTGTATATGTGTGTGTGTGTATGTGTGTGTGTTTATACTTATGTGTATATAACTATGGGTGTATATATATATATCTGTATATAGATGTAATATCTATATATTATATGGACATGCCTATTTAAAGATATAATATCAGATTAATGTAGATATATATAAACACATAGTCATATATATTTTATATATATATTTTTTATATATACACATACACACACATACACGTACACATTCATATATGGTTTTGAACCTGGGGCCTTGCACATATTAAGCAAACGTGGAGGTTTATTCCCAGCCATTTAGTTTATTTTAATACAGAGTTTTGTTAAGTTGTCCAGACTGGTCTGGAACTTGCCATCCTCCTGAGTATCTGGAATTACAATTGTATGCCACCATACCTTATTTCATGATACATATATTTTATATTTATTTAATCTGTTAACTGGTGCTGAGGAGTTCTTTCATTGGACCTTTCTCTGCTGAGCAACTTCTAGAATTTAGGTAGTTCCTCTGTCCTAATCTTGATTTCATTTGCCCTCAGGGTTATACTTTTAGCACTCTGTTGAGAAGTACCTTACCCTAGAGAATACTTAAACCTAGGAGGGTGGCCCTGGCTTCCTGAGTGTACCTTTGTTTTTTGGTATTGAACCCAGGGGCACTTTACCATTGAGCTACTTCCCCAGCCCTTTTTATTATTATTTTTTAAATTTGAGACAGGTTCTCCCTAAGTTGCTGAGGCTGGCTTCAAAGCAATCCTTCTGTCTCAACATCCTGAGCTGCTGGAATTTCAGGCTCCCATACCTGGCCCTGAGTAAATCTTAAAATTAATAAAAATAAAAAGTAATTTTATGGATAATAATTAACATTTTCAAAAGAAGGTCATGGGAAATATTAATACTTTGTAATCCACCTTGGTAACCAGTGGTTTGACTAGAGAAAGACCTGCTTGCCTTCCCCATTTCTGCCTAGGTTTACTCTCTCCTTTCAAATTTGGTAAATATTAAAACACAACACTTTAAATTACAATGTAGGCATTTACACACACACACACACACACACACGTGTGTGTGTGTGTGTGTGTGTGTATTTTTTTTTTTTGAGAAGTGGGTCTCCCTTTATTTCCCAGGCAGTTCTCAAAATCATGGGCCCAAGTGGTTTTCCCACCTTATCTTCCTGAGTAGCAGGAATAGGTGTACACCACTATGCCTGGCTATTTAGATATTTTAATTTTTTGGAAGATTATGTAGAAGAAACAAAACTATGGTTAATTTTTTTGTTTAATTTTTTTGTACAAGCATTTGTATTCTTTTCCTTCAAAATCAGATGGTACTCTGAAGGACATAATTTGTAATTTTTTATAACATTAGCAGAAAATACTTAAACATCGAGAAGATATTATATGTTAGTCACTGTGCAAAGGGTTTTACTGGGTGGGGTTGTATTTCTCTTTGCCTGGAATGCTTGGTCCATACTCTTTGTCTGTCTTTTGAATTTTCACTTATCCTTCAAGTGTAAAATTGGACATGAACCCTTACCTTCAGGCAATATTAGGTACTGTACTTCGTTTCCTTAGCACTCTGTATTAACCTCTGGGCCCTTGCAGTTTTCATTTGTTTCTATTTACTAGTTTGTTTCCTTCACTTGGACTATGGGTTCCCTTAGGGCAGCAGTTGAATCTTCTTTTCCTTGCATCCCTTACATTTCAATTGTGAATGAATGAATGCAAGTGAATGATTTTGTTTTTGTCTGAACCAAATCATATGAGGTAGTTGTCACTGCTTCCTTTTTTATAAATGAGGAAGCTCAGATTCAGAGAGGCTAAGTAACTTTGCCCAGGGTCACATAAGTAGAAACTGGGGATGCTGGAATTATTCATAACTAAGTCTTCTATATCACATTGTGAAAAACAGTAAAAGCTAGTAAATTTTAGAGCCTGAATAATCCAGCCTGACAGATTTCAAAGTAGCTTGCTTCTATCTATACTTCTATTAATATAGTTAAACCTATTTTTCAAAATCTATTTTGTTTTTTATCCCTATTGATTTTAAGATTATGTGACTAACTTTTGTATGTCTCTTCCATCTTCCTTTGTAAAACTAATTTAAAAATACCAGATAGTGTTTCATTTTCCTTAAGCATACAATACCTGTTTGCTTCTTCATTTTACCTCTGTAGCCATAGTCTTAGTTAAAAACAAACAATTTTTTTCTTATACTTTTAAGAGTTACTTGTTTGTATTATTTTTAAAAGCTTTGGTTCAAAAAATTATACCATTTCCACTTGAAAAATTATATTTTAGATGTAGTTCTTGGTGTAGGACTGTCCTTCCAAGATAGCTACCTATATAGCACTTTACTCAGTGCTCAACGGGATTTCTCTTAACTAATTATGATATGCAGGATTATCTAGCATTTCAGGTCTTCTCGCTTGCCAAATGATTCTGAAGTGAATTCAGTCATTAGGTTTGCTCTCTAGGTCAGCCAGTCTTCTATCAAAAAGGTTTATAATTTAGGATTTTTTAGTTTTGCTTTCAATGTATTCAGGTTTATAGTTTACATCTTTTTGCAGCCTTTTTGTCAGTTTCCAACTTTATAATTTTCAACTGTTAATATAAGTGGTAGAGAGAGGAGTGGGCAGAGTTCCAGATTCCTGTCTATTCATTGTGACATTTAAACAAAGCACTTCACTTCTCTGTAACGAGGAGTTGGGTTGATTATACAAAATGTCCTTCCAATTCAAATATTCTATAATGCATTGGAGTTGTTTTATAGAATAATACTTGTGTTATACTCTTAAACTTTGTTTTCAGAGAAGTTCCCAAAACACTCGAGAAGAGTTATTAGTCAGCCATTATATTCCCAAGATAAACATGTAGTTGAATGATTGAAATTAGGATGTTTGAGCTTTAATTGAAAAAATTGAAAAGAGTTGTTTATAATATTAAGCCATGAAAGAATATTTTAAGTACAGACTTTTTTTTTTTTTGTACTGGAGATTGAACTCTGGGGTGCTTTATGACTGAGTGAGCTATATCCCCAGTTCTTTTTTATTTGAGACAGAGCCTTGCTAATTTTCTGAGGTGGGCCTTGAATTTCTGATCCACCTGCCTCAGTCTCCCAAGTAACTGGGATTACTAATGTGTGCTACCTTACCTGACTTAAGTACATACTTTTACAATTATATTTTGTGACATATTATTTTACATTTATATATATTTTAATGTAGAATTATAGAAAATCTTTTTTTGGGGGGGGAATTGGGGATTGAATTCACTTGCCCTTAACCACTGAGCCACATCCCCAGCCCTTTTTTATATTTTATTGAGATACAGGGTTTTGTTGAGTTGCTTAGAGTGCTGCTAAGTTCCTGAGGCTGGCTTTTAACTCACAGTCCTCCTGCCTCAGCCTCTTGAGCCATAGGAATTATAGGATGCACCACCATGCCTGGCTTATAAAAATTTTTGAAAAGTAACTATTCAGTGTTCACAGTTCTTTTTTAAAAATATTTTTAGTTGTAGATGGACAAAATACCTTTGTTTTATTTATTTTTATTTGGTGCTGAGGATTGAATCCAGTGCCTCAGCCGTGCCAGTCAAGCACTCTCCCACTAAGCCACAATAGAATCCCAGACTCTGTACACAGTTCTTATGTCTGAAAAGATCATCTTAAAATAACTCTATTTTTATTAAGAAATAAATGGATTCCAGTAAACATTAACTACCACTTCTAAAACCCCAAATTTGATTTGGAAGGAACATTGTAAGAACTGCATTGATAAAGTCTGGAAGTATGCCAGTATTTAAGGAGAAGTTAGTATGCTTAAAGTCAAAATATTGTTATTGCCATTCTTTTTGTAGACTCTGTATTTCTTTAGTACTACCAATAATGACATTTTTATTGATTTTACAGAAAAGTTGTTTTTGAGACTGCTTAGAAATTCAACAGTTCTCTGTCATGTAAATATCAAACTTGTGAACTTTATTTGCTGGTTTATCATACAAATAAAGTTCTAATTAGAGAAACTGAGGATATGGCCAAATGCTACAGTGCTCACCTAGCATGTACAAGCTTCTGTATTTGATCCCCAGTCTGTGCACACACACATAAACACAAAGATTGCTATATATGTTGTATTTCTATGGTATTTAGTTAAGCTTTTGTATAACAAGTTTTATATAACTGTTGAGTTGATCAGGGGATGAGAAAAAGAAAATTGTCAATAAAAGATATCTAGTAGCATCCTATATAAAGCCCCTGGTATAGCATTTACTTGATCAAAAAATAATGGCTGATATCAGAAGCCTGGTTTTTCTAAGACAGTATTGGGAAAAGCACAGCTGTTATAAATAGTAATATGCAGTACCTTAAAGCTGTTTTCCCCCTTCAGAAACTGTATATATTTTAATAGTACTAACTATATGTGTATGCACATGATAGGAAAAGCCCTATATTGTGTTAAGTTATGAGAAATAATTAAAAAATTTTGTTTGATACTTTGTCTCAACCCATAAGCTAAAACTAGTAGATGTAACCTCGTTGCTATTCTTCTGAGCTTTATGATAGTTGCTTGTGCCCTATCTATTTTAGTAGAGTAATTTTTTTTTCCTTCAGGAGCTTATGAGTGATATTTTACAAAAGGAAATAACTTCAAAAAATAATAATCTTAATAGAATCACTTATATTCCCAGAATTCTGAATACATATATTCTAGTTCTTTAACCTATATTTCCTAAGACAAAAAAGGCACTGAAATTTTTCCCCTAGAAATTCTTATAACATTGATTATAGGTAGACTTTACTTTGATATTCATTCATTCATTGATTTGTTCAACAAATATGTATTCTTTATGCAAGGGACTTTCTCAGTACTAGGAATATGGCAGTGAACAAAAGACAAAATATCTTTTCTCAGAGTGATCACCAGTGATCACCAGTGATGATTTACAAAATTTTTCTTTTGTGTTTTACTGTTGTTCTTGACCTGTTAATGTATGTCCTTTGCAATATACATATGAAGTACATATAAAAAAATGGCATTCTAGCCAGAAGTGGACCTATGTCAACGTGAGAGTATGGATGCTCTTTGTAGCTAACAATCTTATTTTCTGTTTACTGTTTTCATAATTAGGTATTTATGAAACCTTTCAAGGATTTGAGCATTAGCTTAGATTTTAAAATTGTTTCTTTATTGATTAGTTCCTACTTTATGTGTTTGCACATGTTCTGACATTTACTTGCAATTAAAAAAAAATTGAGTCTAAGTTACAAGTCATGTTTGTTACGTGGATTCTTTTTCTAGAGTGTGGTATTTATAAAAATCATTAATTAGATTCCCTTTTAGAAACAAATGAACTTACATAGGAAAACTAATTCTACTTTATTGTATAAATGTGTTACCTTAATTATAAAGGGACTTGGGTGAGATTTGATGCAAGTAATATCTTTCATTTTTGTTCTTATCATTTGTATAGAATCCAGCGTTTCTAATTCTTGATAAGTTCATTATCAGTACTGAGTAAATCAAGTAACAGTGTTTACACATTGCTTTTCTTTGGCGTGAATACTTTTGCTGCTTTGTAACACATATTTTGTGAAAGTAACAGCTAAGCATATAAGTTTATACAGATATATTAAAGTAAAAAAAATAAAGTAAGTTAGAGTGCCATCTCATTTAAATGTTGTCATATCATTCTTTTTTTTAAAAGAATTTAACATTTATTTTATTCATTTGTTTTTATGTGGTGCTGAGGATCAAATCCAGTGCCTCACCCATGCTAGGCAAGTGCTCTACCACTGAGCCACAACCCCAGCCCTGTCATATCATTTAAATGTGCTTATTTTGTGGCTGTTTTCTTAATTTAGTTCAAGCACTAAATGTTTAAAATTTTATTTTACTCATTTCATATTTAAAACTATACTCTGCTCCATGATGGAAATGGTAAGAGACTCAATTAATGTTTGTAAGCCAAAAATGTTATGTTTTTCCTCTTGTGTTTAATTTCTCTGTTTTAGGTGGCAGCCAATGCACACATTCCTCCAGACTACCTCCTTAAAATTTGTGAGCGGATTGGTCCCTTACTAGATAAGGAGATCCCTCAGAGTGTTCCTGGGGTACAAACATTACTAGGTGTTGGTCGGCAGTCTCTGTTACGGGATGCCAAAGGTAAGATTTTCATACATTAGAACTTTGTTATTAGAGGAAGGAGTAAAGAGAAAAAATGTTCTCTTGTTTTTGATAAATACTCATTTTCTTCTAGATTTTGTTATCTTGTCCATATTGTTTTTACTTTCTTAGTGTACAAGTAAATTTTTAGAGGCCTATAAAGAAACCCTTTGTGTCAATCTGAATATTAGAGAAAAAGAATATAAAATGAAGTATGTTGATACCCAATTCAGGTCTTCATAATTTATATACAAACAGATACAAAAACTGTGGTATATATGTGTATAAAGAATTGTAATGCAAAAAAAGTACATGTATAAAGGCAAAAAAAATGAATATTGTTACCTTAGATTAGGTAGAGGGAAGTGAAAGGAGGGGAAGGCAGGGGATATGGGGATAAGAAACATAGTAGAATGAAACAGACATTATTACCTTATGTATATATGTGACTGTATGACCAGTATGATTGTATACTATGTATACTCAGAAAAATGAGAAATTATATTCCATCTATGTATGATATATCAAAGTATATAAATGCATTCTTCTGTCATGTATAACTAATTAAAACAAATAAAAATTTAAAAAAAGAAAAAGAAAAGTACACCCTCTCAAAAAAAAGAATATAAAACCCCTTTATAATTTTGAAATAGAAATCTCAAAGGCTACTGTTGTGATTACAATAGTATAAATGTTTAAAAATTATTTTCTTATTTTAAAATATTTTTCTCTTTATTAGTCTTAATAATATAGTCTAATCTTATTGTTCATTTCATGACAAATAAATGAAAATTAGATGTAAATTTTTCATAATTGAAAATATTTAAACCAAAAATATTAATCATTGCTGACTGTCAAATACTGGTTTCTCTATTTTGCTACTTTTCAGTTTTTATAGACTTTTTTCCAACATGGAACCCCCAAATGTAAAACATATATAAAGTGGAATTTTCTAATATAAAAATGTGAAATTAGCCTGACATGGTGATGAATGCCTATGAGCCCAGTGATATGGGAAGCTGAAGCAGGTGGATCACAAGTTTAATCTAACCTGACAACTTAGCAAGACCTATTCTAAAAATTAAAATAAATAAATAAGATAAAAATGAACTGGGGATGTAGCTCAGTGGTAAAGTCAAATCCTGGGTTAAATCCTAGTACCAAAAAAAAGTAAAATTGGGCATTAAGAATAACTCTTAGAATATTAAATACTTCTGGGCAAGCAACCAGTTTATTTGTATGTATTGTTTTATTAGCATACTGTTTTTAAAGATCTACTTCATTAAGATAGTTACATGGTTGTGGCTCAGCGGTAGAGCGCTTGCCTAGCACGTGCAAGGCTCTGAGTTTGATCCTTAGCACCACATAAAAATAAATAAATTAAAGGTATTGTGTCCAACTACAACTGAAAGATAATTATTTTTAAAAAGAGATAGTTGTATAAATGATGCCAGATTTTATTTTATTTTGGTACCAGGGTCACTTGACCATTGAGCCATATCCTCCACCACTTTTTATTTTTTATGTTGAGACAGGATCTCCCTAAGTTTTGCTAAGTTGTTGAAGCTGGCTTTGAACTTGAGGTCCTCCTGCTTCATCCTCCCAACCTGCTGGGATTACAGTCATTCACCACTGTACTTGGCTGTTGCAGATTTTAAGCATCTCATTTTATAATTGCAATTCTTTCATTGAGTTAATTTGGAAGCTTTTAAGAGTACTCATATATTTTTATTTCTCAGTCTAATTATTAGGAATATTTAGATTTTTTTCAAATTTTTAACATAAAGATAAGAGACAAAAATGATGACTATTTATAGTTAGTAATCATCTGATATGCTGTGTTACTTCTTATGGCACAACCTGTAAGTACTCAATAATATGAGCTTGCACAACGTGTAAATGTGCCTGAATTTTCTGTGGAAAATTTGTACAAAGATTTGATCAGATCTTTGCTTATACAATGTCATGAGTAGGCATGTATAAGCCTAAAGATCAAGAAGAAAAATGTAAACCAAATTTTTTTCATCTGTGACACAGTTGCATAAGATTTAAATGTACATAAAAGAAGTTTTAGTTTGAAAGAAATGCAGAAATACAATATCCTGTGATTATTATGTGAAGGTATTGTGTTTACTAGTTATGATTTAGTTTAAGAAATGTTTAAATATATGAATATCATTTTGTTGTGGCTTTAATAGGGCAACATATATTCCAAGAAATGAAATTGAAATCAGATATGTGCCTCAGAGGCACAAAGGAAAAGAAAAATACTGCTGTATTCCTTGACTAACTTTTAGTCTTTTTACACAGACTGTAAGAGTACACTATGGAATGGGTCTGCTTTTGCAGCTCTACATAGAGGCAGACCTCCAGAACTACCTGTAAATTATGTGAAACCTCCAAATGTGGGTGAGTAATTATCCCCTTGAGTTATAAACATGTTCTTGATTCATTCTTTCTTGAACTTATTAGAAAGGCAAAAATGTTTATAAAAATTAAATTTGAAGTATAAATAAACTGGTTATGTTCCTAAGGAGTTTGTTAGTCTGGATTTTAAGTCATTTTTAGTTAAAACAAAATATAACCATGTTTTTTTTTTTTTTTTGGTAAAAGGTGACTTTTTTTCATTTCATTTCTTTCTTGGCAAAAACATTTCTTTTAAAAAATATAGTACAGATGTTTTTATCCCCGTGATTGTCTGTGTGCTGGATTTCCCAGAAGTTTTTACTTTTCCCAAAAGTTTCCCAAAACTTATCCCTTCTGATTGCTTTCACAAGGAAACAAAAGTATATTCTGCTTATATCTGTTTGCCAAACTTGTAATGATGTTTATGTGTCTTATTAAGAAAAAAAGTCACTCTTCCCAATTCTACTTTACTTCAATTTACATCTCCCATTCAAATTACTATTGGGACATCTCTGGCCAGAACATTTTGAAGAAATACTAGTTGTGGTTCCCAAGGAGATTTAGGCACAAAATCATTTATATGATTAGCTCTCACAACACATTTGCCAAACAAGGTGTTGGATGAACTGCCATTCTGTTTCTCTGTTTTCTCCCTCTTCAAAAATTATATAGTTTTTATAGTGCATAGTGTTATAGAGTATGTATTAAAATTTTAAAGGACTGAATTTCAGATTGAAAAATAAGAGTACTTTTTTTAAGCTGGCATGGTGGTGCATGACTGTAATGCCAGCTACTCTAGAGACTGAGGCAGGAAGATCACAAGTTTTAGTTCAGCCTGGACAACTTAGTTGAGACCCTGTCAGGAAATAAGAATTAAAAAGGACTAGGGATGTAGCCCACTGGTAAAGTGTACAGGTTTCAATGCCTGATATAAAGAAAAAAAAATAGAATACTTTTTTACAAAAAGATACTATTATATACAATAAGTTTATAAGAATGTATTTACCTCCAGACATTAAATAAGTTAGTGTTAGAAATTATTTAAAAATATATTTAGACCACAGCTGGGCATGGTGGTGCATGCCTGTAATCTCAGCAACCCTGGGGGTTGAGACAGAAGGATTATGAGTTCAAGGCCAGCTTCAGTGACTTAGCAAGACCCTGATTCTAAAACAAACAAATAAATAAATAAGGCTAGAAATGTGGCTTATTGGTAAAGTGATCCTGGATTAAATCCCCAGTACCAAAAAACAAATAAATAAGTAAAATAAATAAAACTATTTAAATCAGGTGTGGTAATGCACACCTATAATTCCAGTGACTTGGGAGGCTAAGGCAGGAGGGCAGCAAAAGTATAAGGCCAGCCCGAGCAACTTGGTAAGACCCTGTCTCAAAAACAAAATAAAACAAAACAAAACAAAAACAAACAACCTCCCCACCACCACAAAACAAAAAATGGACTGGGATTGTAGTTTAGAGGGAATGCACTCCAGGGTTCAGTATCCCCCCTAGTACCCCCCCCCAAAAAAAAGATATTTATGCAAATTCATTGGTTAAAGAACATTCACAAGACATATTAAGGGAAATTTGATACTTTCAATTGTACCGTTAGCAATAGTTTTTTATAGTCTGAAGTTAGTTGGCAAATACATTACTGGGTTGGGTTTAATTGGATGTAACATTGCTAACATTTTTTTTTTCACTTTAAAGGGTACTTTGTTTACCTCACCAGAATTCTTCAATGTGCACTTTCCCTTAAACCACTTAAAACTTCATAATTTATTGCACTGAATTGAGACAATTTCCATCCATTTATTTTTGCTAACAATATATATTTTTAGCCATAATATTCAATGTTATTTTTCTAGTGTGTTATACTTCTTTAGTGGTCACATGTGAAGAGCAGAAGAGCAGACTTTACAAAGTATTTTCAGGCTTTTAAAATCTTCTCTAACCTTCCATCTTGTTTCCATTTTCTTTTTAAAAAATATCTTTAGTTGTAGATGGACACAATATCTTTATTTTCTTCATGTAGGTTTATATGGTGCTGGGGATCAAACTCAGTGGCTCACATGTGCTAGGCAAGTGTTCTACCACTGAACTACAACCAGCAGCTCCTCCTTTTTCTTTTAACTAAGCATGCTCTTTCAAATTTATGCTGGTTTTGTATAGTAAGATTTTTACACTGACTTGAATCAGTTTATTATACTTTTAGTAATTGCTTAGGAATTGTTGTATTCCTGGTATTGCTCTCAAATTCTTAAAATCTGCTATGTTATTTGGGAAGGGCTTTTAGAATAGAGGTAATTCAATCGTGTATCTTCAGGTAGTACATAGTAGTGAACCATACCTAAGTTAAAGAGAATTGGAATGCAGAGCCTGATTGAAAACTCAGAGGATTAAAAAAAAAAAACCTCAGGATTTCTAAGATAGTAATCAAGATAAATATGAAATTTGCTTTTGACTTTGTGATTTGAGGCAGGTTTTTCATTGTGGGGTACAGTCTACACAGAACTTAATTAGGTAGATAAGTCTTATAAAAGTTTTATGAAAGAATCTTAGAACTGGAGAAAACTATAGCAACATTTTGTTGAAAAACAATGTTCAGTGAAGTGCGTTTTACAATAATAGGAAAATATTGAATAGATATAGGAATACTTTGCCTTTTCATATGCTAAATTATATTGTTATTCACGTTATGGGTACCATATCTCAAGTAATTTGATCTTGGAAACCTTCCCCCAGAATAACTGTGAAGATTCTGAATGTTTAGGAACATTCTGATTTAGGAAACTGTTGTAAACCCTTCTGTTTATAGCAGGGAAGCCTAAAGCCAAGAGTAGTCATGTAATTGGAATAAGATATATTGCTTGCCTTCAAATCTAATTCTATTTTTATATCATGTTCATGGTCATATGGTACTATACTTTCTTGCTCTAATATATCTATACTTACAGATCTGTAAAGGTAGAGGTTTGGGTGTATTGCACTCATTCATTTTTTAATTGATTGATTGGTACAGGGAATTCCAGGGGTGCGAGTCACATCCTCAGACCATTTATTTATTTATTTATTTATTTATTTATTTAGAGACAAGATCTTACTAAGTTGCTTAGGGCTGACCTCAAACTTGCAGTCCTCTTGCTTCAACCTCCCAAGTTGCTGGGATTATGCATGTAACACCTTGCCCAGCTTACTTTTATTTTTTAAAGTCAAGTATATTAAGGTATAATTAATAAAATTCTCCCTTGTTAAGTGGGTAGTTCAAGGAGTTTTTGCAATGTATACATTTGTATGAACACCGACACACGAAAAATACAGAATATTACTATCACTTCCTTCTTCCTTAATATCCTTCCCACAAATTCTGAAAATCATTAATCTTTTTTTCTGTGACTGTATTTCACCTTATTTAGAATGTCTTCTAAGTTAAATTGTATAGAATATAATCTTTTTGTTAGTCTGATTTCATATGAACCAGTGCTTTTAAGATTCATGCATGTAATTTCATTTATCAGTAGTTTGATCCTTATTACAAAATAATATTCCATTGTTTGGATATATTGCTGTCTGTTCATTTTTCAGTTGATGGACATTCACATTGTTTTTACATTTTGGCTATTATGAATAAAGCTACTCCTAACATTATTGTGCAGATCTTTTCATGAATTCTGGGGCATGAATATCTAAATAGTAGAAATTTTAGATTATATGGTGAGTACAGGTTTAGCTTTGTAAGAAACTGCCAAACTGAACAGTGGCTGTCCTCTTCTGTGTTCCCACTAGCAATATATGAGATTTCCAGTTGCTTCATATTCTCAATACCTTCTGATACTGTCAGTTGATATCTTTTTATGTGTATAATTGCCAATCTGTGTGTCTTCTTTATTGAGGTGTTTTAGTCAGCTTTTTTGCTGCTGTGACCAAAAGACCAGACAATAACAATTTTAAGGAGGAAAAGTTTATTTTAGGGCTCACGGTTCAAGAATTCTTAATCCATAGACAGCCCACTCCATTCCTTGGGGCCTGATGTGAGGCAGAACATCATGATTACAGTGTGTAATAGAGGAAAGCAACTGGGAACTTGGCACCAGGAAGGAAAGAGAGAGTTCTCTCACCAAGGATAAAATATAAGACACATCCCCCAGTGACCTACCTCCTCTTGTCATACCCTGTCTACAGTCACCACTCTGTTGATCCTTGTCAGGGGATTAATGCACTGATTAAGACTCTTATATCCCAGTCATTTCACTCTAAACTTTCTTGCATTGGCTCACACATTAACTTTTGTGGACACTTCATATCTGAATCATAACATGAAGTACTTGTTTATATCTTTTAACCCCCCTACTTCTTTTGCATTAATGGGATGAACCTAGTGCCTCCAGCGTAAGCATGATAGGCAAAAACAAAGGTATATCCCTAGTTCTTTAAAACAAATTGAGACAAGGGTCTCACTAAGTTATCATGGCTGTCCTTGAGCCTGTGATCCTCTTGCTTCAGTCTCCCAAGTAGCTAAGATTACAGGTGTGCATCAACAGGCCTGGCTGCTTTTTGCCTATTTTTTAAAAAAATTGATTTATTTTTCTTATTGTTGGGTTTGGAGTTTTTATATACAGTTTGTGTACAAGTTCTTTGTATTTTTCATATATTTTGTCCCAGCTATGGCTGTCTTGGTTTTTATTTTAGCGTACTGGGGATTAAATTGGGGCAGTTTATCACTGAGCTATATCACCAGCACTTTTTTATTTTTATTTTTTGGATAGCAGGGATTGAACTTAGGGGCATTCGAACACAGAGTGACATCTCCATCCCTGTTTTCTACATTATTTGGAGACAGGTATCACTGAGTTGCTTAGCGTCTTGCTTTTGCTGAGTCTGGCTTTGAACTTGTGATCCTCCTGCTTCAGCCTCCTGAGCTGCTGGGATTACATGTGTGTATCACTGTGCAGAACTGTCTTTACATTTTTTTTTAAAGAGAGAGAGAGAGAGAGAGAGAGAGAGAGAGAGAGAGAGAGAGAGTGAGTTTTTAATATTTATTTTTTAGTTTTTGGTGGACACAACATCTTTATTTTAAATATTTTTATGTGGTGCCCTGCGCATGCCAGGTGAGCGCATTACTGCTTGAGCCACAACCCCAGCCCCCTGTCTTTACATTTTTAACTGTCTTTAAAAGAAAGGGTTTTTTTGAAGTCCTGTTTATAAATTTTATCATAAAATTTATGCTTTTGGTGTCCTAGGATATCTTTGCCTAACACAGGATAACAAGGATTTTATCTTATATATTCTTTTAGAAGTTTTGTTTTAAATTTGGATTTTTGGTATTTTTTGAGTTAATTTTTATATTAGATTTATGGTTTAGGTGAGTTCATTTTTTTTTTTTTTGCATGTGGATATCCAAATGTGTTAGAACCATTTGTGGAAAATACCATTCTTTCCCCTTGCCACGTGATAGACCATGTATGTATTGCCTATTTCTGCACTTTATCCTATGTGAGTTTCTTAACTTTGGTATCATTTAAAAAAAATGTTTTGACTTTTTTTTGTACTGGGGATTGAACTCGGGGACATTTAACCACTGAGCCACATCCCAGCCCTATTTTGTATTTTATTTAGAGACAGGGTCTCACTGAATTGCTTATTAGCACCTTGCTGTTGCTGTGGCTGGCTCCTGCCTTAGCCTGTTAAACCGCTGGGATTACAGGTGTGTACCACTGCACCAGTCTATGTTGAATTATTTATTCCAAAGTTCCCATTCTCTGTGTGGTTAATCTGCCTGTTGTTTAGTAATTTAATGAAATGCAGGGGAGGGAGACTGGAGAAAGAATTTGTGAGTTAATTCTTAGATCCCATTCTCCAAACTATTGTAGTACTTTAAATATATATGTGTGTGTGTGTGTGTGTGTATATATACACACACACACACACATATATATATAGTTAAATATAAATTTATATATATTTACAAATAATATATTATTAAGTTTATAATAAATTATTATAAATATGTAATATATAATTATTATAAATATACATATATTAAATATATATATATATTTATATTTACTTTTTCCAGGGGTGACTTTCTAAATTCCTCTAGGGCAACAACAAATATGCCTATAATATTTATTTTATTGCAGAATTAAGTTTTAATCATGCTATTTCATTATCTATATTCTTAACAGATCAAGTTGGTTTTGCATTGTGCCAAAGTTAATTCAGAGGAAGAATTCAGAGGAAGAAAACTGAACTAAATTTCAAAACAGTATTAATATCCAGTGCCACTCAAAAAAATTCTGAGCCATATGTAATTATCTGTAGTATTGTTTGAGGTCTTATACATCCACCACTAAGTTGTTTCTCCTTCTTTCTTTTAAAGAGTAGTATTTATTTTTGGAAAATTTCTGCAATTTGAAGTTTTCATACAAATACAACTCTGTTGCTGTGCTAGGTGGTCAGTACAGAAGTAATTTTTAAAAGTTTGATTCATATCTATTTGTAGAACTAGTATTGTAGTTAATACTCATAATTGGGAAAAATTCTTTTCCCAATTATCTAAATAGTTTTCAGAAAATTCCCTGTAGAAATGACAGCAGGATGACTTATTCATTTAATAAAAGTGATGTTACAACTAAAGAACAAATGTACATACTTATATTTCTAGACTGAGTCAAATGTATGATGTAATAAGACTCAATTTTTAAACTTTCCCCCCTTTTATCCTTAGTACAATTAGCTTATAACACAGTCCTGTAATTTATAAAGTAAGCCTTTATTTATACTGTATACACCTCAGGAAGCTTGCATTAATTCTAAACCAAATTAATATTTATGTGTTGCTGGTAAGCTTCTATTTAATATTGACTCTTGACTTATTGGCCATTGTATGAATATGTGTCACATTTAATGGCAATTCTTTTGGAGGTGGGAACTCTGTTTCTTGTCAGTACATAAATGTGAAATGAAAGAAAGTAATCTCATTTGTACGTTTTAAAGTCTGGATGAGATGACTTGAGTTTCTGCCAGGAATATTTGTCATCCTCCCTCTCTAATTTTATGTAGTTATTATCCCTTGCCAAAGGGTCACATTTCTGTCAAGTCTTGCATTTTCATTTTTTGTCTTCCTCCAGTTACTACCTCCTCCTTTTTGTACTCACATGATTGTGCACGAAACAAGTTGCTTCTAAAGTCATTACTCTTATGTATCTGGAAAAGAGCAAGGGATGGTTTTCACACCTGCAAGTAATTAAAACTGAAATATAAACTCAGATTCTTTTGTATGTGCTGCATTCTGAGTGCTCACTAAATATTAAATGGATGGAAGTGCTATAATTTCTTCCACATGGAAACTAAAATGTCCCTTTTAAATGTGATTGCTTTTAACTTGAGTATTGAACCCAAAGCCTTGCTCATGCTAGGCAAGTGTTCTACTACTGACCTACATCCCTAACCTCTTTTAAATTTTTTTTTCTTTGTTATACATGGACACAATATTTTTATTTTGTTATTTTGTTTATTTATTTTTATATAGTGCTGAGTATCGAACCCCGTGCCTCACATGTGCAAGGCAAGGACTCTGCCATTGAGCCACAACACCAGCCCCCCCAACCTCTTTTTAAAATTTTATTTTGAGACAGGGGCTTGCTAAGTTTCTCAGACTCTCCTTGAATTTGTGATCCTCCCATCTTAGCCTCCACCGTAGCTGGAATTACTGGCATGCAGTACCTTGGCTTGCTTTAAACAATATTATATGGTTGTATACAGCTGAATTTCCAGTCCCTTATATCTATTTCTGAAATCTATATTGTAGTAATATTTGGATTAACAATTTTAGTATGTTTACAGGAAAACATTTTATAGGTGTCTTATTTTCATCATATAAAATATAAAATGAGAAAATAATTTCTTTGTTGAATGCTATTATGAACATATTTTTTCTTTTGTCGTTATTCCTTATCACTCCTTTGGTCTTTTCTTTTAATATATGCTAAAGTATTCTAAAATAATCTTTTTATATTTACTCTCTAAATGTAACTGAGTACTTTACAGAAATAGAACCTTACATTCATATTTCACAAAGGGAATCTGTAAAACTGCCAGGTTTGTTTAGTTGGAAGAAAAGGCAGTCTGAAATTTCTGTGCATAATTAAATCAGGTTGAAAGGTTTGGAAGAGGATGAAAATAAGATTTGAGATATTTATTATCCCCATTTTTACTAAGGGAATTTTGGAGAAAAATCTGAACAGAATTGGAAATAGGGTTTCTTTGCCATATCTTGTATCAGCCAAGTAATAACACATTCAATGACCATGAAGTAGTAATCCTGTAGGATTCACTGTGTTATTTAAATTATACTGTGGATCGGTATTATGGGATGGGATTGACATCAGCCTTAAAAACTATAAAGCTTTACCTATGGATGGTTGAAATTTTAGAGACAATTTGATTCATAGTAACATTAAATACTGAATGAAATAATTTTGCAGTTTTGTACATTTCCTGGAGTTTTAAGATTTTCTTTGAATTTGTTTTTATTTCTTGTCTGCTCTTTTATCTTTAATCTATGTTAATATTTTGTTGGTAGAGCTTTTTTTTGAAAACTCAACTATGATTCACATCAAATATTGCAGATCTAGAACTGACATTGAATTTCTTTTTTTTCCTTTCTTTTTTTTACTTATTTTTACATACATGACAATAGTGGAGTGCATTACATTCATAATTATCCATTCACAGCACAATTTTTTGTAACTGTATATAAAGTATGATCACACCACATTATACCATTATACATGAGCTCTCTTATTTTTTTGCATACAATTCTTAATGCACCTTTATACCATCATTTATCATATCTCTGTTTGTATATAAGGTATGTTGATACCAACTTCACATCTTTATACATGAATTTTGTATAATGATGATCCTATCCTTCCACCATCCTAGCTATTCCCCTTCTCCCTCCCTTTCCCTCCCACCCCTATTCCCTATCTAGAGATAATTTTCCTCCCATGTTCTCCCTCCCTACCCCACTTGTGAATCACCCCCCCTTACATCACTGACATTGAATTTCATGAGTTAATTTCTAGTAGTGTTTTTTTTTTTAATGCTATTTAGGATGAAACCCAGGACATAACACATGCTAGGCAAATATTCTGCCACTGAGCTACACTTCCAGCCCAATGTTTTCAGTGGTTTTGGCAGACTATCTTTTTAGTTTTATTGTCCTTCCTATTTCATGGAACTGTTAACGTTTATTACATTTTAATCAATCGAGGTTGCACATATGCATCGTTTTCTTACTAAGATTAAAAAAATAAAGTACTAATGTTGACCCAGTGATCTTTTTGTAAAAGAGAGAATGCCAATCTAAAATTATTTGAGCCCTGCCTAAGTACAGCTTGTTTCCTGGGAATAAAATCTCTTTGTATTTGATGATGAGAATTTGATGGTAATGGGTGTGGTACAAGAAGCTTGATCTATGCAGAGTAGTCATTTCTGCCCCAAACATATAAAACCTTAAAACTGCTATTTGGTCAGCAGTTAGTGTCTGAGCCTTGTGCTGTTTTTGATTCAGCCTTAAGCTTTTTCTGAAAGCATACTTCTCCCTGCTTCATTCCCCCATCACACTTCCACATTCCTCACTTGTATTTGAGATAGGATTGCAGCCACTATTTCTTATAAGTTCAACACTTTGTTACATTATTGTTAAGTTGGCCTAGAATATTCTAAAAACTTTTCTTTATCCTATAGGCAGTATATTAGAATATTATTTTGGTAGTATTGTGCTTTCATTCCTCTCATAGACTGGAATATACAAACTTGTGTTGGGATTTTTCTGAATTGTTATTGGTAACAAGGCACTCTTGTTTTATTTTTTTAAACATTTATTTATGTTTTAGTTGTGGTTGGACTCAATAACTTTATTTACTTATTTTTATGTGGTGCTGAGGATTGAACCCAGGGCCTCACACGTGCTAGGTGAGCACTCTACCACTGAGCCCCAGCCCCAACAAGGCACTTTGATTTTTTTGTTAAATATTTATTTTTCAATTATAGGTGGACACAATAACTTTATTTTATTTTATGTGGTGCTGAGAATCAAACCCAGTGCCTCATCCATGCCAGGTGAGCGAGCGCTCTGCCTCTGAGCCCCAGCCCCAGCCCCAGCCCAACAAGGCACTTTTAAACACAATGTGTTATATAAAGTTCAAAACACAATAGAATCTTAAATTTACCATGTGACAAATGAAATGTGGCTTTTATTTAAAATGAAATTTGCTTAAAATTTGGCTAAAAAAATCAGTTTGTCTTTCAATGCCATTTGTAGAAAATTGAAAATATTATATTTTATGTAATTTATATTGAAGTTTAAAATTTAAAAATTAGAGCCAGGTGTGGTGGCACATTTCCTTTATTCCAGTAGCTTGGGAAGGTGAGGCAGGAGGATCACAGTTTCAAAACCCATCTCAACAATTTAGTGAGGCCCTAAGAAACTTAGCAAACTGTCTCAAAATAAAAAATAAAATAGGGCTGGGGATATGTCTCAGTGGCTAAATGTCCCTGGGTTCAATTCCAGTACCAATAAGTAAGTAGGTAAGTAAGCAAGTAAGTAAGTAAATAAATAAATATTAGAAAACTACACAAGGATTTTATGAATGCTATGTACAACCTATTATTAGATTGTAAGTGATAGATAAAATTGCTCCAGAGTTATATGATTCATTTTTATTAACCATCACATATCATCAATTTGTGTACTTTTGGTTTTTATGTGGTTCATGGTGCCAAGTTGATGGTAAACTCTTTGCCAACAGATGTGGAAGTTAACTGGCTTTGGTTAAGTTCCATATCTCTTAGCATTATTTATCAGAATATTTTCTGTGATATAAGCAGTAGAATTTAGTGAGTTATTATATCTTTTCTGGCAGTAATAATCTCTTATGGTTAGTGATTTTCTTTTGGGCTCATAGGTTTTTTTTTGTTGTTTCCTTTTAATTTTGTATTTTAAGACAGGTTTTCACTAAGTTGCTTATGACCTTGCAAAGTTGCTGAGGCTGGCTTTGAAGTTGCAATCCTCCTGCTTCAGCCTGTGCCACTGTGCCTAGGTCAGAAGTGTTTTGGTGGTATGGATTTAGAGATAATTTTTTTCAGGATTAAACTGCTGAAAGTGTAGGGTAATTAAAAATAAAATTTCTTGTTGAAGTATAATCAACCAAAGACCACCAAGAACTAATTCTGTATTCTTATGAAATCAGATTTATTAACTCACAGGGAGGGGATAAACTTCCAATAAACCATGCAGTACCCCTAGATAAGGTGCATGAGGGAAATGTCTTTTATTTTATTTTGTAATATTTATTTATTTTTAGTTGTAGTTGGACACAATACCTTTATTTTATTTATTTATTTTTATGTGGTGGTGAGGATCGAACCTAGGGCCTCACATGTGCTAGGCAAGCACTCTACTGCTGAGCCACAACCTCAGCCCAGGAAATGTTTGGCTTACACTAAAAACATTGTGAGGAGGGTCTAAAGGAAGCCAAGGTCAGTTCTGGATTCGAGATTCTTTCTGAGGCAGATTGGGGAAGCAAGTAGGTGCTACCATGAAGCAAGGGTAGTTTAGGAGTTGGTATCAGTAAACAAAAATAGCAAAGTGGATCTGGGGATATCATTCTTAAGAAAGCAGTAATGGCTCAAGAGGGGGTCATTAATGATATTTTACAACTGTTGCCTGACCTTGGAAAAAATGTTTCCTGTTAACGTTGCAGCTGAGTTTATCTGTCTATCCTCCCAAGCCTAATTAATTGCAGGGCTGTTTTTGACTCAGTCCTTGATGATATTCACTCTTGTAGCCCTAGATAAATTTTGACTCTTTCAACACATGGTCTTACAAAACAACTATTTAATTTTTAAAACAAAAATGAAATGTTCTTGGGATTGAACCCATGGGCATTTTACCACTGAGCTACATGCCCATCCCTTGTTATTATTTTTGAGACAAGGTTTCACTAAGTTGTTTTGGGCCTCCCTAAGTTGCTGAGATTGGCTTGAAACTTGCAGTCCTCCTGCCTCAGCCTCTCTAGTTGTTGCTAGGATTACAGGTGTGCACCACCATGCCAATGCACAGCTTACAATTCTTTTATTAAAAGCACATGGTTAACATATGGCAATTTGTTATTGATTTAATTAAGACTGTTCTGGATGTTCTTAGTCTGTTGAGTTGAAAATCTTTTATTTTAGCCTACAGGTATTTTCTGATGTCAGTTCAAAATTTCATGCCACTGTGAAACAATTTTAATACAAATAAAATTTAATGAACAAATCTGATATGATGTTGGTGAGCTTTTCAGTAGAACTCAATTTAGTAGAAGCCAGAATCTCTGCTGATTGTAAGTTTTATGAGTTGATGTAATATTGTAGAATTTTGTTTTAAAATTATTTCCTGTTTCAGGTTAATAGCAGATTTATTTTCTATAATATCATTAAATAGCATTGAAAAGTGGGATTATTGAGCTAGAATCAGGAGTCTTGAATTGAATTTAGGCTTTACCAGGAAAGATAGTTTTTTGGGCCTTATTTTCTACATAAAAAGTGAACACTTTGCTTTAAAATCTCATAGGATTATTGTGAACTCCATTGAGATATCTTTGGAATTACATTATCAACTTTAAAATGTTATGCAAATGTAATTTTAATTATCATAATGAATCACAGATGCTGATAATAATATTGGCAATGATGATAATGAGTCATAGGTTAAAAATTTAGTGTTTGAGTTATCTTCATGGAAAAACTGTGTAGTTTACATATAACTCTAATGGGGCTCTACTTTAATATCCAAACAAGTATCAGACCTAGGTCTTTTGACTTCTACTTCACTGCTCTTTCTACAAATTACCTTCGCAAAGTAAATACAGTTTGAGAATACATTACCCAAAATGCTTGGGATTAGCAGTATTTCAGACTTCTGGAATTTTTTGATTTATGGAATATTTGCAAAGAATTTACTATTTGAGCATCCTCACTCTAAAATCTGAAATCTGAATTGCTTGATGTATATTGAATAAAATGATAGCTTTTATTCACTGTATGGGAGTTGGTAAAAGCTGTTGTTTTATTCAATATACGTTGAGCAAACTATATCATGTACAACACCTTGAAAATTGAGTACCAGTTTTACTAATAAGTGGAAGACCTGCTTGCATAATGAGAGCCTAGAGTTTTCAGTGGAAGTTGAAAATAGAAAGGGAGGTTGGTGGCCAATTATTAGAGATACTCCATGCCAGGGATTGGCAAACTTTGTGTAAAGGGCTTGATAATAAATGTTTATGACCTTTGAGGTTCATTTGTTCCCTATTTCAGTTGCTCAAATCTGTTGTAGTTTGAAAACAGTCAAATATAATGTGTAAATGAAAGGACATGGCTATTTCCAATAAACTATATTTATAAAAAGAGATGATGGGCTATTTTTGGGCTGTGGACCTTTGTTAGCTAACCCTTGCTATTCGTTATATAGTGACTTTAGGTTATAGCCTATAAGTAATGAGGAAAACCATTGGATATTTTTTAGTAGAAAAATTAAATGATTGGAATTTTATTTTGAGAATATGGCTCAGGTGATATGATATAGGATAAATTGTGGAGAAGTTGGAAGAGGCAGGCAGGGAAATCATAGGGAGGTTATTAATAGATGTAGACAAGAAGCAATGAGTATGGAGATAGTAATAATATAAATGGAGATAACTGAATCAATTCATGCTAGATTTTGGAGGTGGGACTAAAAATATAGTTTTGTTGGATATAAGGAATAAAATAATTAAAAATATAATGTTAAAGTTGATATGGAGACTCATAGGGAACTTGTGATGGAAGGTGAAGATTCACAAATCTCCATCAATGATGCATTTTGGTTGGGAAAGTATGCTGTCCATTCAGTAGTTGAAAATGTGGGCCTATGGCTAAGGTGAAAGATTAGAGATTAACATTAAAAAATAATTAGTATGTGGATAGGTAAGATCACTCAGGGACAATATGAGGACAGAGAAGAGTTACCTGGATAGAATTTGAAGAAAACATCAGTGTTTCAAAAAGTCTTGGCCATGCTGGGTGCCTGCCCTTTTCTAATCCCAGCAGTTTGGGAGGATGAGGCAGGAAGATTTTGAATTCAAAGCCAGCCTCAGTATCTTAGTGAGACCTTAAGCCATTTAGAGAGAACATGTCTCAAAATAAAATATAAAATGGACTGGGGATGTAGCTTAGTTGTTGAGTGCAACTGGGTTCAATCTCTAATAACAAACAAAACAAAACAAAACAAACAACAACAACAACAACAAAAAACAACCCTGGACTAATGTGAGAGTCTAAGAAACTGAGGTTTAGAGAGTCACAGGAGAATAAAGAATGATATCTTTTAAGTCATAAGAAGAGAACTGCAAATTTGATCAACATTCCCTATAACACTTATCCTACATAATTAATATTCTCAATGGTACTGGAAGGTTGAATGATAATTAACATTTCTGAAACTTCTAAAAATAAGTGTTTTTCCATTCAGAAAATATGCAAACAGCAAATATGTACAAAGCGTTAACCAAAGTGTTCAGGGCAGTCCTTGGTGTTAAGGAATTGACTCTTTTGGGGGAGGTTTAGATCCCTGCCAGAATATGATTACAGTACAGAGAATAGGATTTGTATTAAGGGAAATACAAAGTATAATAGGTTTTATAGGAGGAAGAGATAGAAGTGATTAAGAGAAACAAGGAAAGACTTTGAGATTAACTTTGAAGGGTTAATTATAATTAGGTATATGTAACATTTCAAGTGAAAGGATACCTGAGAGAAGAAGACCTGTCTCCAAGTGGACAATGTATGCCCTGGAGGAGTAGAAATTTTGGTTGGGTATTTTGGAAACAGTAGGACCTGATTAATTAAAAACAAATGCTTGGGCTGGGGATGTGGCTCAAGTGGTAGCGTGCTCGCCTGGCATGCGTGTGGCCCGGGTTCAATCCTCAGCACCACATACAAAGATGTTGTGCCCGCCGAAAACTAAAAAAATAAAGATTAAAAAATTCTCTCTCTCTCTCTGTCTCTCTCACTCTCTCTCTTTTTTTTTTAAACAAATGCTTTTTTGTTCCAAGTTACTGAGCTAGGTCAGTACATTATAGGTGAGACATTAATCCCTATTCTTAAAGTGCTCACAATCTTAGATCAGAAATATGTATAAGTAACTAATATAAGGTAAATCATTATAAGGTCCAAAACTGAAGGAGAGTTCACTTTGGCTGAAGTGATTCAGAATGAGTTTATGAAAATGGAGGTGATTTTAGGTTATGCCTCCAAGGGTAAGAAGTATATTGACAGACTGAAATGGCAAAGGTGGGCATACGGCTCAAGGAATAGCAGAAGCAAAGGATGCCAGGGTGGTAAGCTAGGAGAAATTTGGTTGAAGGCTGCAAAGATTGCCTATGTTCATTTCAGATATTCTCAGTTTTTTTTTTTGATACTCAGGTATATGTATGTATTTTGAGTTTTATATAGTTTTCTCACGTGTGTCCATCACCACAGGTATTTTTAAGAAGTTTTATCACTACAAAGATCTGTTATGTTGCCTGTTTATTATGCATCCACTTCTCTCCTATCTAATCCTCCCAAGTCTTACAAACTACTATTCTTAATCTTATGTAACTGTCCCTTACTGTTATGGAACTTTGGTTCTAGGACCCTCCTCAGACACCAAAATTCATGGATGCTCAAGGCCCTTATATAGAATGGTACAACAGGGCTAGGGATGTAGCTCAGTGGTAGAGCACTTGCCCAATGTGCACAACTCTCTGGGTTTAATCCCCAGCACTGCATAGATAGATAGATAGATACATACATACATACATACATACATACATAAATGCATAGTATTTACACAAAACCTGTACATATCCTTCTATATGTTTTAAGTCACTTCTGGATTACTTATAATACCTAATACAACATAATTGTTAAGTGTTATACTTTGCATTTCAGGGAATAATGGACAATAAAATCATCTGTATATGCTCAGCACAGTTGTAGTTTGTTTTTAAATATAATTTTTTGAGAGAGAGAGAGAGAGAGAAAATATCTTTTTTGTAGATGGACACAACTCAATGCCTTTATTTTTATGTGGTGCTGAGAATCTAACCCGGGTCCTGCCCGTGCTAAACGAGCGCTGTACCACTGAGCCACAATTCCAGCCCCATCAAATATAATTTTTGACAGTGCTAGAGACTGGACCCAGGCTTTGCTCAGGTTTGCAAGTGCTCTGCTGTTGAACCACTTCCTAGCCTATTTTTTCAAATACTTTTACTCAGTGATTGGTTAGCGTAGCCCATGAATATGGAGAAGAGTTTGTGCTCAATTTCAACAGTTTTATTATTTCGAAACATTCTATAAATGGAATAATACAGTATATAAGTAACTTTCATTCACCATAATTCCCTGGATATTCATCTGTGTTGTTTTCATATGTTAATATTCATTTCTTTTCATTACTGAGTAGTATTCCATGATATGGCTGTACTACAGATAATCTGGGCTGATTCCATTCTTAAAAACAATTACAAATAAAGCTACTATCAACATTCATGTACAGGGGATTTTGTGAACACACCTTTTTTTTAAAAATAATTACCCAAGATGGCAATTGAGGATCATATAGTAATTGAATATTTATTTTTTATGAAACTGCCAAACTCCTTCACATAGTAACTGGAGCATTTTCTGTTCATTTAGCTATTGTCAATTTTCTGTAGGGCAGTACCTCATTGTAGGTTTTATTCCTGTTGACTCAATGGCTGCTGTATATGTCAGGGTTCTCTAGACAAACAGAAATAACAGGAGTTAGATAGTTTGATGGATTGATCGAAAATAAAGAATTGGCTCATGTGATTGTGAAGGTTAAAGAGTCCAGTGATTTGCAATTTGCAAGCTGATGACCCAGAAGAACTAAATGTTAGCCTGAATTCAGACTTGAAAATCAGGAGAACCAAGAGTATTAGTTTTGGTCTAAGTACAGGAGAAGACAGAAGTCTTAGCTACAAAACAGGCAGAGAACCAGGGGGTAGTGGTGCACTCCTGTAATCCTAGTGCTTGGGAGGCTAAGGCAGGAGGATCATGAGTTCAAAGCCAGCCTCAGCAACATAGTGAGGTCCTAAGCGCCTTAGTGAAACCCTGTCTCTAAATAAAATATATGAAATGGTGGGGATGTGGTGGCTCAGGGTTAGGTGACCCTGGGTTAAGTGGCCCTATGTTCAATCCCCATGCTAAAAACAAAGATTATAAGCAGAGAGAACAAATCCTAACTTAACCTTAATGAGTTCCATCTCATTCACTGAGGAGAGCAATCTGCTTTATTGAGTCTACCAATTCAATGTTAATCTTATCCAGACACACCCAGAATAATATTTTAACTGAGCATCTGGGCACTTTGTGGTTTAGTCTAGTTAACATTACACCATCAAAGTCCACCCCTTGTCAACTTGGCACATGTGTCAACTTGGCACCTGTATACATGTTTTAAAACCATACTTAGTCTCCAAATAAAGACATTAACAATGTCATGATTTTGCCTAACATAATACAACCATCCTGTGTATAACTGAAATGCAGTAACCACCTTCACTAGAACAGTTAGAGTCCATGAGGAATGGTTATTCTTCTTGGTATATACTAACTAAAATATTTTAATGTAAAATTCATAACAATAACATAGTACCAGTGATAATATTTATGATATATTGCATAATAGGGGAAAGCAAAGAAATTAGCTTTATATAGGAATATTTATAGCAATTACAATCCTCATTTCTTTAACTGGTCAACTGATCATGGCTGGTATTCATGTCATCTCTTGCACTATCCAGAGTGGCAAAATATTGTAAAGTAATTGAAACCTTTATTCTTTTTTTTTTAAAGAGAAAGAGAGAGACAGAGAGAGAGAGAGAGAGTTTTTAATATTTATTTTTTAGTTTTCGGCGGACACAACATCTTTGTTTGTATGTGGTGCTGAGGATCGAACCCAGGCCGCATGCTTGCCAGGCAAGCGCGCTACCGCTTGAGCCACATCCCCAGCCCGAAACATTTATTCTTGAAACAGCTGGTTCTTTTGTAGTCCTGCCTGGATTGGGTTGTGGTTTTCCATTCTACTTAAATACAGGACAATAATACATACAGATTAAGTATCTTTTGTCTAAAATGCTTAGGACCAGAAATGTTTTGTTTTTCAAATTTTGAAATGTTTTCCTATACCTAAATGAGCTATGTTGGTGCTAGGAATCAAGTAAAAATGTGGGATTCATTTATGTTTTATATACATCTTACATATATAGCCTGAAGGTAATATTATACAATATTTTAGTGTACCTTCAGGTTGACTGTGACCCTATCATGAGGCCACATGTGGAATATTCCACTTGTGGCATCATGTCAACAATCAAAACCTTTGGATTTTAGATTTTTTTATTGTAATGAGGATTGAACCCAGGAGTACTCTACTTCTGAACTACATCCACAGCACACTCCCTACTTTATTTTGAAACAGAGTCTTGTTTAGTTTGCTCAGATTGGCCTGGAACTTGAAATCCTTCTGTTAACTAGCTGGGCTTATAGGTATGCATCACCGTGTGTGGCCTTTGAATAATCTTTTTCAATGTGCTATTGGATTGGCTGGCTAGTATTTTTGTTAATTATATTTGCATCTATGTTCATCAAGGATACTGGCCTGCAGTTTTCTTTTTTGTTGTCATTATCTGGTTTTAATATCAGAGTAATGTTGGCCTCATAGGGCATGTTTAGAAGAATTCCTCTTTGTTTTTTGGAATAATGTTAACAGAATTTCTATTAGTTTTTTCCTTAAATGTTTGCTAGATTACAACAGTGAATCTGTTTGGTCCCAGGCTTTTCTTTGATAGGAGACTTAATTATTGGTTTGATCTCATTACTTATTATTCTACTAAAGTTTTCTATACATGATTCAGTTTGGTAAGGTGTATATGTCTAGGAATGTGTCCATTTCTTCATGGTTATCAAATTTGTTGATGTACAGTTGTTCATGATAATCTCTAATGATTCTTCATATTTCTGTGGTGTTAGTTGAATGCTTCTCTTTTTGGTTTCTGATTTATTTTTCTATATCTTTCTCCTTCTGTCGCTCTCTTTTTGTACTGGGGATTGAACTGGGGGTAGCAGCTTCACACTGAGCTACATCCCCAGTGTTTTTTGTTATTATTACTTGTTATTTTGAGACAGTCTTGCTAAGTGGCCTAGAAAGCCCTCAGACTTACCATCATCTTGCCCTCAGCCTTCTGAGTTGCTGGTATTTACTGGCATGCACCACTCTCCTGGTTTCTCTCTCTTAGTCCTGCTAAGGGTTTGTTTGTTTGCTTGTTTTTGAAGAATCAGGTCTTTATTTCATTAATCTTTTGTATTGTTTTGCTCATCTCCATTTCATTTATTTCTGGTCTGGTCTTTGATGTTTTCTTTCTACTAAATTTGCTTTCATTTGTTCTTTGAGAAGCAGTGATCAGTTGTTCATTTGAGATCTTTGGGCTTTATATAAGACACAAACTGCTCTGAACACCCTCTTAGTACTGCTTTTGCTATATTCCATAGGTTTGGTATGTTCTTTGTCCCTTTTCATTGGTTTCAAGAAATTTTTAAATTTCCTTCTTGATTTCTTGCAAGATCCATTGAAATAAGTTGTTTATATGTATTTATTGTTTCCCAAAGTTATCTTTATAATGATATTTTGTTTTATTCTCTTGTTGTCAGAAATGATCCTCAATATTATTTCATTTAATTTATTGAGGCTTATTTTGCGGCCTCTTGTATGATCCATTGTAGAGAATCCTCCTTGGGCTTATAAGAAGAATGTTATTCTGTAATTGTTGGGTAGAATGTTCTGTAGATGTCTTTGAGATGGATTTGGTCTAGGGTTCCATTTAGCTTTGACATTTCTTTGTTGATTTTCTGTCTAAATGATTTGTTCATTGCTGAAAGTGAGATGTTAAAGTCCCCAGCTATTATTGTATGGCATCTATTTCTCCATTTAGTCTACTAATATTTGATTTATATACTTGGATGCTTTGATATTGGGTATAAATATATTTAGAATTATTTCTTTGGCTGAATAGACCCCCTTTATCTTTTTTTTTTTAGTTTTATTGATTTTATTTTTTTAAATACATGACAGCAGAATGCATTACAATTCTTATTATACATATAGAGTACAATTTTTCATATCTTTGTACATAGAGTATGTTCACGCCAATTCATGACTTTATACATGTACTTTGTTTTTTTTGCATTATAATTCTTATTACACATATATACCACAATTTTTCATATCTCTGTATAAAAAGTAGGTTGACACCCAATTTGAGTCTTTATACATGTACTTTGGATAATGATGTCCATCACATTCCACTGTCCTTGTTAATCCCCTGCCCTCTCCTTTCCCTCCCACCCCTCAGGTATTACAAGTAATCTTATAATGATTTAAATGTATAAATATGAGATGATTTAAAGTATAAAGGAGGCTGTGAATGGATATATGCAAATACTATACCATTTTTTATGAGAGACTTGAGCATAATAAATCACTATCCACTATAGTCGCCTTATGCCAAACTTGCCCCACTTCACATTATCTCATTCTGTAATGTGAGAACACTGAGACCCCAGAGTGGAAAAGAAAGGGTAGAAGAAAGGAATTAGTCTTTACTGTATAAATGCTTTCTGTATTATACATTCTACAAAGTCATTTTCAATTTTTAGATTGATAGTAAAATGCCTATTTTATATAAGGAAGAAGCTAGGCTTAGGCTGCTTGTTCTTTTTTCCATACTCTGTTTCATATTTTTACTATTTACTACATCATCCTGTCAAAGTGGGTGGAATTGATAAAAGCCAGAGATAAATCTCCCAGCAGTTAATTGAGCTACTCACTGACTCTTTGGTTTTCAAATAAGATCACTTTGTATTAAGGCCTGTGTCCCTCTCTAACCCCTCCACAAATACGCACCCCCATGGTTTATCTCTTGATTTTAAATAAAGATTTGTTGCCCCCAAAATTAGAGGAAGAGTTCACTGCTTTCGATCTATCAGTATATTTTATTTGGTAGGAAGTAAACATTGCTGATATATTTAAACATAAAGCACTGAGAGGCAATTATGACATAAGAAAATGAACATTTGAAGTTCATGCCCTTTCTCAGTCACTTAAACTTTTTATGATTTTGGAAAACTTACTCCATTAGCCTGGATTTTAGTTTGCTCTATGTAAAATGAGGGGTTGGACTAAAAATTAATCTTTAAAATCCCTTTAAAGTCTAGCATAATTCTATAATAGATGCCAGTTCTTTCAAAAAGAGAAAGTCCAAATATGATTGCTTATATGATAGATAGAGCCTCAGAAATTATGATTAAGTTCTTAGAATCTTCATTAGAGTTTATTTAAATTTTATTACTGCCAAAGTAAGGTATATTTCCTGTCTTCCTTATTTCCTATCTCTAGAATTAGAGCATGAAGCTAAGTGACATATAAATGTGAATTCCAATGAAAATTTCATGAGAAGGACCTAGAAAATGAGTAGAAATATTAAATCTCTAATTGTACCTGTAGGCAAATATTTATTCATGGGGTTGATTTTTATACTTATTTGAATCTATGTTTTCTACATAAAAGTAGCTTTCTAATGCAATTTACATTTGGATTCTGCTATTAAAGCTGTGTTCCCAAGTGAAATTTTGTGGAGTATGTGTTTTTATAAGAAACATTCATTTTAAGTCTACAATGGAACTGTTTCTAGACTTAATGGATTATTAGGACTCAAGATGCATAAGAAATCTAATTGAAAATATTATTTATTAAGACATCAAACTTTAAATTTAGCTTTAAGTTTAAAAAATTATTTTATACTTACCTCTTAAACTTGTCAGACTTGAGTTGTTTAGTACTTCAAAATTTTTGTTTTTCCTACCTGTTTGTTGTATAATTGTGCTTCAGTATGTTTCACCATAAGCTCCCTGAGCTTTTTCTGGTCTAATGATAATATTTAGTATTTCATGTTTAAAGAGAATGTTCTTTGAGGTATTTTCCACAGAAGTTACACATTTTCAATGACCCCTCTAATATTTCTTGATTTCTGACCTGGGTATTTTGATATGATTAATTGATTTTAGGAGAACAAATTAAACTGTTACAGGACTAAGCTGATGTAGTAAATAAAGTATTCTTACAATAACAACCCTATAGTAAGTCCTTGATTTTGATTTACTGTTATTGAGCATCGTTGTTATTGATTCTTTTTTTTTTTTTTTGTACTGGGGATTGAACCTAGGGGTATTTAACCACTGAGCCACATCTCCAGCCCTTTTTATGTTAGATTTTGAGACAGGGTCTCCCAGAGTTGCCTAGGGCCTTGCTAATTTGCTAAGGCTGTCCTTGAATTTGCAATCCTCCTGCCTCAGCCTCGGAAGTTGCTGGGAATACAGGAGTGTGTCACCACATCTGGCTTGTCTTTTTATTTTATTTTTTTAGGGTTTTTAATGATCAAGTCGTAATTGAGGGTATGGTACTAAACTTTTTAAGTCAGGGTAGTAGATTAGTACATGTTGTAATTCACCAGACATATGTTCTAAAATAGATACACATTTTTCAAACATCAGAATTGTAATAGGTTATTGGTAATTTGTTTTAGAAAACAATGGGATAGATTGGTAGTAGACAGGATACTGAAGAAAGGAGTAAAATAAGAAAAGAATCATATCCTTATAATAAATACAGTATGCTACACAGTAAGTAAAGCAAAGCTATTATGGAAGACAAATAAGAAAAAGCCACAGCCTGGTTTGCATTTTCTGAATTTGTATTACAGTATTCTATATTGTAATTTTAAACAAAAGGAACTTAGGGCCAGGGAATGTATTGTAGTTGTAGAACCCTTTCCTAGGATGAATGAAAGATGCTGGTTTCCATATTTAGTACTGGAAAAAAGGAATTTAAATATGTGAAGTGATCTATTAATAATTCAATGTATATTAAACTGTTGACAATATACTTCAAATAATGACATTTATACCTTTTATCAAAGACCATTATTTTTAACTTCTAAAGTTAATTCAATAACATTCGAAAGTATTAGTAGTAAAAATAAAACAATTTCAGAATTGTTATATGAATTTTATTCCCTTTTGGGGGGCTATACTGTGGATTAAACCCAGACAAGCTTTACCCATGACATCTCTAGCCCTTTTTTGTTTTTTATTTTGAGAAGGAATCTTGCCAAGTTGCTGCTGAGGCTGACCTCGAACTTTGAATCCTCTTTGTTCAGCCTCCCAAGTTGCTGGGATTATAGGCATATACCACCACACCCAGCCTGATAAGCCTGATTAATTGTTTTTATCTTTATTTATTTATTTTTTATGTGGTGCTGAGGATCAAACCAAGTGCCTCACACTGAGCCACAACCCCAGGGGCACTCATCCACAGAGCCACACCCACCTCAGCCCTCTTTTGTATTTTATTTAGGGACAGGGTCTCACTGAGTTGCTTAGCACCTTGCTTTTTCAGAAGTTGGCTTTGAACTTGCAATCCTCCTGCCTCAGCTCCTGAGCCACTGATTAATTCTTTAAAATATGATTGGAGGCTTTCAATGGCATGACTGATATTATCTTAAACTGTCTCTATTTACTTGGTCATTAGTACTTAACATTAATGTTGGGGAAACATAGGAAATTAAACTGAAATAAATTAATTTTGCTGATAGCTAAGGACAATGGTAAAAATATCCAATTTTTACCAATGGTAAAAGTGCTTGCCTGATGTGTTTGAGGCTCTGTGTTTGATCCCTAATATCACAAAATACCTAGTTTTTAGAAAATGATACAATGGCTAGCTGATATAATCTAGAAGATAAATATATAAAGGAGGAAATGAGCTGTACAGGTAAGATACTTTAAGTAGAAAGGATTGAAAATGTTTCCTATACAAATAAATGATAAATGTCTGATGTGATTGATAAGTTATCCTGATGTAATCATTGTACAATATATACATTTATTGAAATATCATATTGTACCTCTAAATATGTGTAATTATTACATGTCATTTATACAATTTAAAAATGTATTAAATCTATATATAAGCAATTTGAAATATTACTATACCTTTGTTAATATATTTTATTTTTTATGTGGTGCTGAGGATCAAACTCAGTACCTCACAAATGCTAGGCAAGCACTCTATCACTGAGCTACAACCCCAGCTCCTAGTATTTATTTTTCTGTGCCTGGCTCATTTTACTTAGCATAATATTCTTTAGTTCCATCCTTGTATAATATTTCATTATGTATATATACGACATTGTCTTTATCCATTGATCTGTTGATGGATCCTGAGGTTTCCTCCAAATCTTGGTTATTATGAGTAATACTGAAATGAACATGGAACTATAGATATGTCTTCAGCATAGTAAATTCACCTTCTTTGGACAGAGATTTTTGTATCTTATGTTATTTTCTTGAGGAGCCTCCATATTTTTTCCAAAATGACTATTAATTTGCATTTTCACCAAAAGTCTACAGGGCTTTCTTTATTCTACATCCTTGCCAACACTTGTGATCATTTATCTTTTTCATAATAGCCATTCTAGCAGTTGTGCAGTGATATCTCCTTGTAGTTTTAATTTCAATTTCCTAGATGGTTAGAGATGTTGAACATTTTTTTTGTGTGTGTATGTGTTCCTGTTTCATATTTGTGTATCTTTTGGAATGTCTGTTCAGATAAATTGCTGGGAATTGGGTCAGTTTGTTTTCTTGCTGTTGAGTTCTTTGAGTTCCTTATATATTTTGGGTATTAGCTCCTTATCAGATGTATGGTTTGCAAGTACTTTCTCGAAATCTGTTTATTGTCTCTTCACTCTTGTTGTTTTCTGTACTGTGAAGAAGTGTTTTAATTTGATGCAATCCCATTTTTCTATTTTTTACTCTTTTTACATGTGCTTATAGTGTCCTCAGAAATTATTGTACAATCATTATTATGGTGCTTCTGTTTTATTCTAGTAGCTTTACAGCTTCAAATATTGCATTTAAATGTGATACATTTTGCTCAAATCTTTGCATATGGTGTGAGGTCTGGATCATTTATTCTTTTTCCATGTGACTATTCAGTTTTTCCAACACCATTTATTGAAGAACATGCCTTTCTTCATTGTCACATTTGTTGAATATTAGTTGAATATAAATTTCTATTCTTTTCCATTGGTCAATATATATGTTTTATTCCAAAATTATGCTGGTTTGAAATAATAGTTTTATATTTGGAAGTCAGGGAATGTGATACTTCTAGCTTTGTTCTTTGTGATCAGGTTGCTTTAGTTACTCACGGTCTTTTTTGTTCCATTTGGATTTTAGTAATTTTTTTCTATTTCTATTCAAAATATCATAATTTTTTAAAAAAAAATTTAATTGATTTTTTTAAATGACAGCAGAATGCATTACAATTCTTATTACACATATACAGAACAATTTTTCATATCTCTGGTTGTATATAAAGTATGTTCACACCAATTTGTGTCTTCATACATGTACTTTGGATAATGATGACAATCACATTCCACTATCCTTGCTAACCCCTGCCCCCTCCCTTCCCCTCTCACCCCTCTCCCTATCTAGAGTTCGTCTATTCCTCCCATGCTCCCTCTCCCTGTCCCACTATGAATCAGCCTCCTTTTATCAGAGAAAACATTTGGCATTTTTTTGGGGGGGGATTGGCTAACTTCACTTAGCATTATCTTCTCCAATGCCATCCATTTACCAGCAAATGCCATGATTTTATTCTCTTTTATTGCTGAGTAATATTCCATTGTGTATATATGCCAATTTTTTTAATCCATTCATCTATTGAAGGGCATCTAGTTTGGTTGCACAGTTTAGCTATTGTGAATTGTCCTGCAATAAACATGATGTCGCTGTGCCCCTGTAGTATGCTGTTTTTAAGTCCTTTGGGTACAGACAGAGGAGTGGGGATAGCTGGGTCAAATGGTGGTTCCATTCCCAATTTTCCAAGAAATCTTCATACTGCTTTCTATATTGGCTGCACCAATTTGCAGTCCCACCAGTAGTGTCTGAGTGTACCTTTTCTCCACATCCTCACCAACACTTATTGTTGTTTGTCTTCATAATAGCTGCCATTCTGATTGAAATGAGATGAAATCTTAGAAAGGTTTTGATTTGTATTTCTCTAATTTCTAGTGATGATGAACATTTTTTCATATATTTGTTGATTGATTGTATATCATCTTCTGAGAAGTGTCTGTTTAGGTGGTCATTAGAATTTTGATAGGGATTGGATTGAATCTATAGGTTACTTTTGAGTTTTATGAATATTTTCGACATCAAGTGGGTGGACAGATAAAAAATATGATCCCATTCTGCTTCCTCTAAGGACCCACATAGACTAAGGATGAAAAAGATATTCCATGTAAAAGGAAGCCAAAACAGAGGGGGGAGTGGCTCAATATATTAAAAAAATGGATTCTGAGTGGAAAACCATAAAAAGAGAAAAAATTGCTCACTATATGATAATGATAAAGATATTCATCAAGAATTTATATATAAATATATATGTACCCAACATTGGATCACCAAAATAAAGTAGATATTAATATATTTGAAAGGAGAGACAGACTGCAGTACAACAGTAAGAGACTTCATTATTCCATTTCCAACATTGGTCAGGTCATCCCAACAAGAAAGTCAGTAAGGAAACTTTAAACTTGTACCACACTCACATCAATTGGATGTAAGAAATATTTATATATCTTCCATACAATAGCAATAGAATATAAATTCTCCTCACATGTACACTCAACATTTTGTAGCATATATTATATTTTAGACCTCAAAATAAGTCTATACAAATTTAAGAATATTGAAATCATATTAAGTATTTTTTCTGAATACAGTGGCATGAAACTAGAAATAAATACAGATTGAGCACCTTGAATCCAAATATTCTAAATCTAAAATGCCCAACAGCTGAAGCTTTTTGAGTGATTACATGATGCCATAAGAGGAAAATTTCACACCTGATCTGATGTGACTTCTCAAAGTAAAAAAGTAGTTACACTAAAATAATATATAAATTCATATTGGGGGTATATATGTAAGGTGTATATGAAACATAAATACATTTTTTATTTAGACTTGGATCACATTACCAAGATACCTTATCATGAATATCCAAATATTATAAAATACCCCCAAATATGAAATCATTAACTTATATTTCCAAGCATTTTGGATAAGGATATTCAACCTGTAACTGGATAAATGTTGAAAGACTCACAAATATGTGAAAATTAAAATATACTCCTGAACATCCAATGGGTCAAAGAAGAATTAAATTTCAATTAGAAAAAAAAATTACTTGAGACAAATAAAAATGAAAACAGAATGTACCATAACTTACTGGATGTAAAATCAGTCCTCAAAGGGAAGTTTGTAGCCATAAATGTCTAGAGGACAAAAGAATGATCTCAAGTAAGAAACCTAGTGTTATACTTGTAAGAACTAGAGAAAGAATAAAGTAGTACCAAAATTAGACAAAAGAAGGAAATAAATATCAGAGCAGAAAAAAAGACTAGAAAAATAATAGGAAGTAAAAGGAAATCTAAAAGTTCATTTTTTGAAAAAATAAGTTGAAAAATCTTTATCTAGATAAGCTAACAAAGAAAATTAAGAAAAGAGCCAAACAAAAATAAAAAATAAAAAATGTGGAGCTATTAAAACCAATACCACAGAAATACAAATAACCATAAAGAGTATTATGAACAACTATATACAAATCAGATAACCTAGAAGAATGCATGAATTTCTAGAAGCATACAATATATCAAGGCTGTACCAGAAAGGAATAGAAAATATGAACAAACTAATAATGTGTACAAAGTCTGTCATCAAAAAAAAAAAAAAAAAAAACTCAGGTTCTTATGGTTTCACTGTTGAATGCTACCAAAGTGTTAAAAAGAAGTTAATTGAATAAATTGAAAGCTATTCCATGTCCATGGATTGGCTCATTAATCCTCTTCAGACTCTTCTAAAACAATGGAGTACATTCGAACTCAACTCAAGAAGTCACAATACTCTGATACCAAAGCCAGACAAGGATACTACAAGAAAAGGAAACTACAGACCAGTATTCCTGATGATCATAGATGCAAAATCATCAAACAAATTCTAGTGAATTGAACTCCATAGCATATTCAAAGATCATTCACTATCATTATGAAACATTTATTCCTGAATGCAAGGATAGTATAGAACACCTAAATCAATAAATGAGATGGAGAAGTTAGTAAAAAGAAGGTAAAAATGCCACATAATCACCTCTAAAGATATAGAAAATGCATTTGACACAATTCAATATACATATGTAATAAAACCTTTGAAAAATGGATATAGAAGAAATGTACCTCAACAGAATACTGTATTTTGCAAGCCCACAGCTAATATCATAATCAACAATGGAAAGTTGGATGCTTCTTCTCTAAGATCAGGAACAAAACATGATTTCCTTCTTTCTCACCTTCATTCAGCATAATACTGGAAGATCTTGCTGGGGCAATTAGGCAAGAAAAAGAAATAAAACACATCTCTATAGGAAAGGAAGAAGTGAAATTGTCTATTTCTGATGACATGATCTTATATAGAGAAACCCCTAAAGACTCTACTCAAAAACATTTAAAATTTTAAAAAAAGTTAACACAGATTAAAAAAAAAATCCAGTGAAGCTGCAAGTCGCAAAAACAACATACGAAAATACTTAGTGTTTCTATACCCTAACAATGAACTATTTGAGAGAGAAATTATGAAACCAATTTCATTTAAAATAACATCAAAATTGAAATACTTAAAAGTACATTTAATCATGGATATCAAAGAGCTACACATTAAAAACAATAAAACACTGATGACAGAAATTGAAGAAGACACAATAAATTAAAAGCTATTCCATGTCCATGGATTGGCTCATTCTCTATCTCCTGCTCCCATTCTCAAAATTGCTTTTCTATTATTTTTTCCAAGTTAATTGTTTTTGTTCTTATACTTATGATTTTTTTAAGTAGAGTAGTTTTTTTTCCCCTACAGGAAATATTTGGCAGTGCATGGAAGAATTTTTTCTTCTCACAACTTAGTGCTGGTTGTACTACTAGCATGTAGTGGGCATAGGCCAAGGCTGCTGCTAAACACACTACAATGTATGGAAGCCCCCTCTAACAATCATCTAGTCTGGAGTATCCTGAGTTCTTCAGATAAGAAAATATTGCCTTGAAGTAACATACCTTTTTCTCAATCTACCTGCAAAGTGTGGAAAAGACAAAGGAAATCAGAAATGATGGTCAATTGTTTCAAGGAACTCAGATTACTGAGAAATGTTTGGAAAAAGATTACCAAATTCTCAAGTTAGGTTGCCTACTCTTCCAGTTGTAGTAATTTCTTGTTGGTTGGGAACCAGCTGCAAGAAAACCCAAAACAAAACAAAACAAACAAAATAACCCCTCTTACCTAGGTCAACATTCTTTACCATTATATATTAAGCATCTTGCAGTATTATATACTAGATCACTAATTTGTTCTTATGATTTGCATTAAAAGTTTCACTGATTTTGCCTATTCATCATTAATTTTTTGTCATTTTGTCAGTTTAAAATGGCCAGTGGATCTACCTTTGCCTGAAAGACAGACTTCATTGCTCTTAAGATTGTGAGACATTGAAAGGTTTTATATTTTGATTGTGGCATGGCTCTAATTGTACTAATCTAGCTAGAACTCAGTTCTTGCCTTAATTTTGCCTTGCTTAAACATAAAGCTATTGTCACTTGTACTATATTATTTATACAATGTGGTAAATGTCACCTTCCCCTAAGGTGACTTTGAACTTGTAGGAATCCTTTGTTTTGATTAAAATACAATATGTGGGGTGTCAAGTATTTCCATTCTATAGACAGGAATAATTTCACAGAAATAGATGGCTGTAAATCCTTATATGTGGAACAGATCTCAATTTCAGAAATGGACAGAATCCAGGTGGTACTTGAAGGGGAATTGTGTAGACATGTGCTTTATCTTGGCTTTTTTTTTAAAAGAAAATTCAGAAAACTAAACAAACCAAAAATGTGACAGGCTCTAAAATGATCTCATGGGAGATGAAGTCTCAAAAGTTCATTGTAACTAAAAGAACTTCCAGATTCAGAAACCAAAACGGGGAGAACCATAGACAAATCTGGAAAGAATTGTTTTCTATTTCAAATCTATGTAGTGTCATAGCTTCCCTTCTCTCTTCACTGTGTAGGTCTCTTATATTATTTTTGAAATATTAGGGATAGATATTAAAAAGATAGGACAGGAGTTTATAAAATTTCCTGTATAAATTTTAAGATGTATATACTTAACCAAATACAGTTTTTTAAAATTTTAATTCCTTTGTGTTATAGGATAATTTATCTATATATTTAAAGTGATCGAGTCTCTCATTGTAGTATATCAAGAAAGGGAAAATGTGAATGTGCTTGAGAAACCACAATAAGCCAAGCAGAACATCAGAACCTTAGATTTAATAGATAAGTATTGTGAATGCATTGTTTTAGTCAACTTTAATTTATAATACCATGAAACATGTTAAGGGAATTTAGTTTCTCACAGGGTTGAATTGCTGTGGCGTGTGTACCCTGCTTTGTTTTAATATTCATAACTGAATTTCATGAAATAGTTTTGACTTTTAGATTTTAAGAAATTAATCTCTAATTTTATTTTTTTTCAGTAAATATCACTTCTGCCAGGCAATTAACCGGATGTAGTCGCTTCAGCCATATTTTTCCTTCATCTGCTTACCAGCACATTAAGATGCATAAGAGAATTCTGGGACACCTATCTTCAGTCTACTGTGTAGCATTTGACCGAAGTGGGAGAAGAATTTTTACAGTGAGTTTAAAATTTATGATATGAAATTGTTACATACTTATAAGAATTGAAGATAGATTTCATGGCATTGCATTGTGCTTTGTAAGGAGTTCATCCTTTTTGGACCTGAGAATGCAAGAAAAGATGAGTAGGAATTTAATTTTTTTCCTTGTTTTATATAAATAAAGGGTGAATTATAATGTTCATTATCTGTTGGGGATTTAATTTAAAAAATAATTCTTCAGAATATATTATATTCTAGGAGTGGTTAATCTATGGAAAATGAGTGTATTCATTCCATTTTAGCAAATATTTATTTAAATGCATTTTCTGTGTGTCACAGTGTAATTGCTGACAGTTTTGCTTAATTAATGATTCCATCATCCTTGTGACTGAATAGTTGAACTGCACAGTTAATGAAGAGTAGTAGCTGGGCATGTTGGCACACTTATATTCTTATCTCAGTGACCCAGGAGGCAGAGACAGGAAGATTGCAAGTTCAAAGTCAACTTTAGCAACTTAGCAAGGCCCTGTGCAACTTAGGGAGACCCTGCCTCAAAAAAAAAAAAAAAAAAAGCCAGGAAAGTGGCTCTGTGGTTAAGGGCTCCTAGGTTCAATTCCTGCTACCAGAAACAAAGAGTCATTATTTTGTATCTTTCTTTTACTACTAGTTATTTTTAAAATTGAACTTTTATTAACCAAGTCATACTGTTTGCATTTCTAAGAAATATTAATTTTATTGCTTCCTTACATAGGGGTGCATTTAATAGCATAATCTTCTTTTTCTGCTTATAGAAGAGGAAGTGGTTTGGATTTGTATTTTGAGAAATTATGACTCCTGAGATTTCATTTCACACTTCTCTTACTTTGATAACTTCATGTCTTCAAGTATATCACCTAAATATTTGGATGTTAATGATCACACTGAGGATGGTGAATGCCATCTTTTAATAGATTATTAAGTATCTTACCTGCCACAGTAGAATAAAATTGCTTTTTAATATATTTAAAGCTCTTGAAATAATAGGAAGTTTGACATTCTGTTTTCACTGAAGATTATTAATGGCCTCTGGTTTCCTGAGAAATGAGGGAGACTTTAAGTTGAATTTAGAAGTATTTGTAGAAAAAATATTCAAGCAATTAAGAAAAAAGAATGTTAGATGTAAGGAAAAAATAAGTAAGCAATACCTAATGACAAATCATTTACAAGCAAGTTTAAAATATTTTGAGTTCTGAGGAGTTTTGTATAGGTACCAATGCCAAATTGGACAATGCTTTATCAGTCTTATCATTTGGATATAGTTTGTGTTTGATACTAGATCTGAGTTATAGAGAGTAGACTCAGAAGCAAAGGTTTACAAGTAACTTAAAAATATTGCTTTGTCTTTTAGTATTTTTAGGGGAGTGGATGGCAAATTTTGGCTTCATTATTAATCTTCTGTCCTTTTGTGTTACTATAGGGTTCAGATGACTGTTTGGTGAAAATTTGGGCTACAGATGATGGACGTCTCCTTGCTACACTTCGAGGGCACTCTGCCGAAATTTCTGACATGGCTGTTAACTATGAAAATACTCTTATTGCCGCAGGCAGCTGTGATAAAGTTGTAAGAGTATGGTGTCTTCGAACATGTGCACCAGTTGCTGTCCTGCAGGGACATTCAGCTTCTATTACTTCCATACAGGTAAGAAAAATGATCTCTCTAAAGTATGTAATGCAGATGAGAATTCTCTCATTTTTATTACATTGTATGGATAATAACACAAAGACTGGCACCAGAAAATTACCCCCACAAGGGTTTTTTGTTCCTACCCTGAATACAGGTTGGTTCAAAGTTCCCTTTTCATATAAATCTATTCTCCTTAGAAACAAATAAAAAGATGATTGAAAAGATTTTTCAAATATAGTGTGACATGTTTTATTTATGTCACTTGTATTTTTGAAGAAAGGAGTAAATGTTTTCTAAAGTGCACTAAAACCTGTTACCATATAAACAGGTTTTAACTAGAATATTGGCATGCTTTGTTCTAATATTTAATGCAAAATGTTTGACAATCAAATTTAACATGTGTGTTGTCTAATCTTGGGCAAATTTTTATTTTGTAGTTTCAGTGATTTCTTGTTTCAATTATATATTTGCAATAAAATACATTGGCATCTTTTAAGTATTTGACCATATAATATTTTTACTAGATATTGATATTTAAAGGCCTGGATGTCCCAAAAGACCTTTTATTTAACAGAACTAACAAAGTTTCAGTCTTGTCTACTTACTTGTGTTGACAGCAAAACAGAAGTCCTTCTGAAAGTTTTACACTCTGGTTTAAGATGCCACTGTTGAAGATCATTACTCCCATTTTTGGGTGTTAGTTTAATAATATATCACCTTTTATAGGGAATTAACAATGATTGGCTTCAGTGTGTAATGGGTTTGAAATTTTTCTTTTTAAAATTTTGATTAGTTGAAATTATTTAATGGATTTTAATTTAAGGTTATCTGCTCCATGTGTTCCCACTATCATGTCTGACTTGATTATTGGACATACTTTCATGTAACATAAAATGACTATTTGATTATATTGAAAATATTTATGATAGTGTTTAATTTTTTTCATAATTTCACTTGATTTTTTTTTCTTATTTTGTTTACAAGTTGGGGTACCTTGTAAATCTATGTGCCCCTTCGCTGACTCACTCTTTCCCTTAGTGATCTCATATAGTTTCATGGCTTTGAACTGCATCTGTAAACTTATAACTCTCAAACATATGTAAACTTATAACTCTCAAACATATCCCGATCTTTGAACTAACTGTCTTTTAGCTCTTATACTTGTTTATTCAGCTACATACTTGGCATCATCACATGGATATCTTTTAGGCATCTGAAACAACATATTCGAATTAAACTCATCTTCCTTCCTCAGACCTATTTCTCTTCAAACTTTTCCCATCTGTATTAGCTTTCTGTCACTATAAAATGCCAGAAGAAGATTACTTTTGAAGAAAAGATGATTTATTTACCTTGCAATTTTGAATGTTATGTCCTAATGGTATAGTGTAGGCTTGGCAATTATCCTTTGGCTGTACTACTTCACAGTGTAAATAGCAAAGGCAGGAGCATGCTGGAGCAAGCAATCCCACCATGGTGGAGACATTGTGTGTAAGAGATGACATCATCCAAAAGGAAGTCAGAAAGACAGACTGGTGTCCTATAGTTCCTTGAGGTTACACACTCAAAGACCCTCTAAGTACTTCCCATTCGACTATGCCTTCCAATAGAATCACCCTGAGTATTAATCCTTTAACATGGTCTTCGAGGAGACATTCAACATCAAACCATAGCAACATCTAAACACATGACAATTTCATGCTTCTAATTTTTCAGGGTACTCATCCCTGACTTTTCACTGAGTGTCCACTTACTAGCTAATGATGTTGGCTAACCTTTAAAATATATATATAGAATCTTGCAAATTTTCATGACTTTTATCAGTAGTGACCTATTTTAAGACACTGTCATCCGTGGCCTAGATTTTTTTCTCATTAAAAAAATTATTTATGTGTTCTAAACAGTTACACATGACAGTAGAATGCTTTTTGATTCATTGTACACAAATAGAGCACACTTTTTCACTTTTCTGATTGTATACAAAGTAGGTCACACCATTGTGGCCTAGATTTTTAAACTAAACTTCTAACTGATCTTGTTTCTTTTCTTCCCTTTTCCCTGCCCTAGTATAGCCTCTACAGAGCATCCAGTTGCTTTTAAAATGGAAGTTAAATCATATCACTGGCAATGAGAACCCTCAACCACTTCTAGTCTTAGAATTAAAGTCAGTCTACAGTAAACCTTGATGTCCTACCTTCTAAGCCAGCTCCCTCTCTTTGACCTCATCTTCTAACACTTGATTTTTTTTCTCACTCTGGTTTAGCTGCCATCTTCTTTAATTTTTTGAATATTCGAGGTCTTTGCTTTTGCTATTTCCATCTCTGGAATTGTCTTCCCCGAATATTCACATGCTTTGTTTTCTTAATTTTTAAGTAATTTATGTAAATGTCACCTTCTCATGGAGACCTCTGACCACTTTGCAATTGTAACCCACAAGTACTCTGTTATCTCATCTTTTTTGTTTCATTTTTCTCCATAGTAATGATTACTATTTGGCATTCTATACATTTTTTTTCATTATTTCTTTATTAACAGTTTACATAAATTTATAGTATATTATCTTTCCAGTTTCTCTTCTATTACTTTTAAACACAATAAAATGATCTGCTAATAGTGTTTAGCCTTGAATGGTAAAATTATGTTACTTTATTGAGTTTCTTATTTTTTCTACAATTGGTATGTATTTGTAATCCAGAATATACATTTCTTAAACAACCCCTAATATAATTTCTTATTTTAAATGTTTTCATTAAGGAACATTAGTGGGTCAGATGCCCATTGTGATGGATGAGATAAGTTAAATGTAATGGAGGTAATAAAGGTTTTAGTGAGTGTTTTTTTTCAAAATTAATAAAATTATATACTATTGTTAATTTTATCATTCCTAGAGATCAAAGATTGCTGATTTAGAGGCCAGATGGTAAATACCTTAGATTTAGAGACCATGCAATCTCTGTCACAGTTACTTAACTCTAATTTTATTGTGCAAAAGCAACCATATACACAATATAAAGTGACCATGTTCCAATAAAACCTCATTTGCAGAAAAAGTCTAAAAGCTGGATTTGGTATGTGAGTCATAGTTGGTGGACTTTTGCTATAGATTGTGAATTAAGTTTTCTAGTGAAAGCTTTTCTGTTTTAGGAAGGAAAATATGTATAGACACTCTCAGAGTCCTTATTTCTCTACTGTACTTCAGTTATTAATGGATAATTTTTACTGATAATTTTTTGTTTTAATTCAATTTATTTTTTAAATTTTTATTTGTTTTTTCAGTTATACATGAAAAAAGTATTTTGACAAATATGTTATGAATAATTTTGTTTGTATTTAACTTTGAAGTCTTTAGAGGTTCTGTGCTTATAAATAAGAAAACTAAGTGATTTAATATCTATAATGATGATTTTCTTTTGAGTTCAAAATGTATTTCAATCCTGTGTATCTTGATATGTAAATGTAATCTCAATCTCAAATGGAAATTATTTATTATCTCTATTTGGGATTTTAAAAACTCACAGGAATCCTAGCTATTCTGGTCTGATTTTCAGATTTATTCTTGTGTCTTAGACACCAAGAGCCTGGTGGCCCACCCTTCTCTAAGATTTTCTTGTTTGAGCATGTAAAATACTGATGGTCAAAGCCTGAGAAGCTATATGATAAAGGACATGGTTTTTCTAGCATAATAATAGTTCTTTAAAAATGGTAACTTACCTATATTTTTTCTTAGTCTATTTTTCCACAATGATTGAACAAAAATTTGATGTATTTAGTTTATACATGAATACAATTGAAAATGGTTTAAATTTTAAAAGATCAAAATATACTTCATTGAAGTTGGTCTTTAAGATATTAAAACTCAAATACTTAAATATTAAATTTTCTAATCATAGTTTTTAGGCATATTTCTGATGTTCTATCCATAACTCTAAAATTCCACAGTTGTTTTTACATAAAAAATGGTTCAACTAGTAATGACCTCATGAGTATTCTCCACTAAAAGCTATTAAAATATTATTATTGGAGTATTATGTTAAATGAGCCCAAGGTAGTTATTTTTTTAGGACCAAAGTATTTTATCCTAATGTCAACTACCCTTTTATTTTATTTTTTGGTATTTTACATTTTTAAAAGTTATTTATTATTCTAGGAAATTTAATGTGTTGAAACTGAAATTCTTAAAAGAATTTAGTTAATTACATTATTAAAAAGTGATTATAATCTGAAAACATGCTTTGATTGAAATTATTTTGAACATAGAAACTTTATATTTGAATCAGATTTTTCTTTTAAAGTTTTGTCCATCAACTAAAGGCACAACCAGATACCTCACTTCTACTGGTGCTGATGGAACAATCTGTTTTTGGCAATGGCATGTAAAAACAATGAAGTTTAGGTAAGTTTAAAAGAATTTTACAAATGTTGTGAAAATTTAAACATGTTTATTTTATTTACTACTGTATTCTTAATAGTCCAAATATTTAAAGATGTCATATGTGTGTGTTTTTATTAATATCCATACCTATAATAATTGATGGTTAGAGATTTTAGAGTAAAATTTAATGAAGTCAATGTTGAAGTGACTATTTAATTCACATGTACAATTTTGGTAAGGAGCCTCATTTCTTGATAAGAAGATGTACTAATAACATGATAATATGTTAACAAGTATAAATAATGCTGATCATAAATTATATTTCTAAGATTTATTTATTTATTTAGGTACTTGAGGTTGAACTCAGAGGCACTCTAACATTGAGCCACATCCCCAGCCCAATTTTGTGTTTTATTTATAGACAGGGTCTCACTGAGTTGCTTAGAGCTTCACTTTTGCTGAGGCTGGCTTTGAACTTGCAATCTTCCTTCCTCAGCCTCCTGAGCCACTGGAATTACAGATGTGAGCCACCACGCCTGGAAAGATTTATTTAATTTTAACCTTAATGATCGTACTTACTCGCCATATCCCTTTAGTTTTCCTCTATAATATTGTCACTAAATAAATCAATATCCAGCAATGTGTTAAGCTTCTTGTCCATTAAGCCAGGCACAGTGGCATGCATCTATAAGCAGAGGTGTGGTAGGAGGATCCTTTAAGTCCAGGAATCTGAGGCCAGCTGGGCAACACAGTAAGACCGTAATCTCAAACAAAAAACAAAATAAAACAGAAAACAACTCTACAAAGATTCTTGCCTATTAAATGAACAAGGTAAACATTTTTTTAAAATCCTCCTGTTTCCTTCAGAGATCGCCCAGTGAAATTTACTGAGAGATCAAGACCTGGAGTTCAGATATCGTGTTCATCTTTCAGTTCTGGTATGTATAAAAATTTTAAGTCTTGAAATCTGAAAATATTAAATGATCTACTTGTAAAATGTGTTTTTAACTTTATGAAGAAAAATTTATGTACTTGATGTTAAAGGAAGCATTCCAACAATATAAACCATACACTAGTTGAATCTTTTTTGACTCTGATTAACATGTGATAATGTTTGAGTTATTATCTTTTTCATAATTTAATAATACATTTTATATAAGGTAGCAATAATTGGATAAAATGCAATCCTTGCTCCAAATATCCATTAACAAAATGTGTGGTGTCTTTCCACATTTAATACAAAAATTTTGCCCTGACTTTTACAGAAACCATAATCATTGTGACACAGTGCTTCTTATATTGCAAGGAATTCTATACTTGCTAACCTTTTTTCCCTTATTTTTTGTTGTGGTAAAATATACATGACCTCAAATTTATTGCAACCATTTGTAAGTGTACAGTTGCCTTAGGTGTATTTACCTTGTTCTGCATCCATTACTGCCATTAATATCTAGAACTTTTTCATCGTATTGAAGGCAGTTCAGTTTTATACTCAACTAGTATAATCTTTCTAAAGAGAATTATAACTAGAATATCTTAAATAATTTTGAATGTTATGCTTTTGCATAAAGTAGAAAGAACTTTAATATTTGTAATCCATAATCCTGTATTTATAGTTGAATTTTGTTGGGTGAATGATATGGGCATTTCAAAAATTTCTCTTGTTTTTCTTTGATTTTATTTCTTTTTCTCTAAAATATTCATGTGCTCTTAATTATTAGAAGATAACCTTGTGTTTCTTGAAGCCCTTCTACAAATAATGATGTAGCTTACAAGTAAGGAAGCAATCAGAGAATTTTAAAAGCTCCTTGGAATTTTTTTTTGTTTTTAATCTTCCAGGTGGAATGTTCATTACAACAGGTAGCACTGACCATGTGATTAGAATATACTATTTGGGTTCTGAGATCCCTGAGAAAATTGCTGAGTTAGAATCACATACGGTAAGAACAAAATATGAAACTTAAATATGTTTTGTAATTTTAAAACCTCTGGAAAACTTTATTTTCTCTTTTCAGATCAGTCTCTTTTATAATGAAGATAAGTGTGAAATTCTGAATTTATTATAGTTGTAGTACTCAGTATGGGCTCAATTTAACTGTATATCATAAGAAAAGAACTACAATATGCATATTTTATATACACAAACAGTGCACTAATAGTTTGTGAAAATCCTGTTTTTTAACCTGTTTTTATTAGACATGCAAGGTGCTTATTACTTAAAATCTGTAGTTTTAATAATGACATATTAATCGTGTCTTAGTGAAAGTCATCTTTTCTTTGTGCATGGTGGTGCATGCCTGTAATCCCAGGGGCTTGGGAGGGTGAAGAAGGAGGATCAAGAGTTCAAAGCCAGCCATATCAATTTAGTGAGGCCCAAGCAACTTAGTGATACCCTGTCACAAAACAACAACAACAACAAACTGGGGATGTTTCCCAGTGGTTAAATGCCCCTAGGTTCAATCCCTGGTTACCTCCCAATTTTTTTTTTAATGAACTTAGTAGTATGATCATTTTTAGAATGTCATGAAAGACTTGTGGAATCTAATCCTCCTTAGCAACAATTGTCTTAAATATAGAAAATCAGGTATATTTTGTAGGTAAAAGCTGTTGGTGGCTGGCACTTGTCCTCTTAGTCTCCACCAACTCTCTAGTGGCTTTTTAAGAAAGTGTTGAACTATTGTTATTTAGTTATATCCACATATACCTTTCTTAACATTTCTTCGTTCTCTATTTTTCCCCTTATTACTTCAAACAATTGTTTACTGTGAAGTATGGGGATATTTCTGTTTCAGCTCACAATACATTTCATGTGCCTCACTTTAGAAACTGTTTACTAAGCAATTAAAAGCTTTCAGCTTTCCAAGTGTTAATGTTACTACTCTTGTTACTGTTGACATCTCATTTGGAATAGTATTAGTGTATATCAATAAACACATACGTTCTCTAAAAGGTGATTTAAAAATATCTTGCAACTTGCAAAATCAATTGTTCCTGAAATTTGTGGTACAAGAGATTCCTGTTAGAAACCAAGGACAGCAGAATAAAATAGACATTATTATTGCTGTGGGTATATATGTGACTGCATGAGCAATGTAATTCTGCAACCTGTACACTCAGAAAAATGAGAAATTATATCTCATCTGATTCAAATGTAATAAATAAATAAATAAAATAAAATAAAATGAAATTACGATTAAAAAAAAAGAAACCTCCTCTCGGGAGCTTTTAGAAATAATTTCTTGCTTTTTGTCCTATCATTCAAACATAATTGAATATCTCCCTTATGAAGATACACTGAATCCAGCTGAACTCTTACCTTGTTTTCACTTATTCCTAGATACAAAATTCCTGAAATATTATTTAAATTTTGAAAGAAAAGTATAGGAAACACTGATGGTCTCTGAGACATCAATAGAAGAAATCTCTGCTAGAACATGATAAGAAGATATCTTTACAGTTATTACCAAAGTAGGGTATATATACAAGTGTGCTGAAGTATATTGAAAGCTAGGAGAGGAGAGAATAAATGAATGGGCAAGACTTGAGGGGTATAATAATGAGGAAATTTTGATTTAGTAGTTTGATTTGCAGGAGCCCAGATAAGAAGAAAAATATGAAAAGTTAAATACACACTGTTGAAATCAGTGATGGATGTTAGCCATAAAATATTCTTTCAGAATATTTCAAACAAAATATTGTACCTGTCAGTAAGAATTCAGAATCTATCAGATAAATACAATTGTGAAATCACAAAACAATATAAATCAGGAGTACTTCATTATATATGAAGACTATAATTTTTTTAAAAAATTAAAATACTTAAACAAAAAGATAGTTGACATTTTCTTTTAATTTAAAATTAAATTTAAATGCAGTTATAGATTGTGAAAATATACAATATTTGAGGATGCACTGTAGCTTTCTTATCAAGGACTAAAGTGAAGGAAATACCAAGTATTTGCTTATACTTTGCATTGTAAAATAATTAAATAAGCCACATAGGAATGAGAAAGTGATTAATTTTTATTCTGAAATTGAAAAGAATTAAGTGGGAAATTTCATTTAGCTATTATTCAGTCAGATTAATATTCTTTCTTTTACAGACCATAGGAAAGGAACACTCAGCACTATATATCTCTTTTTTTAAAAAAAATATTTATTTAGTTGTGGATGAACATACAGTATCTTTATTTATTTTTTTGTGGTTCTGAGGATTGAACCCAGTGCCTCACACATTCAAGGCAACCACTTTACCACGGAGCTACAGTCCCAGCTATCTCTCTTGATATATGGTTCATAAAGAAGTTTCAAATTGCTGCCACCTTAATACATTGTTTTATGCTTCATTAATTAAATTTTTTTCTTTTTAGAAAAGGAGTTTATTTTTAAAGGAAATTATAGCATTACAAACTACTCCATTATGCCTTTCTTCACATTTGAATATGAAGGGAGGTATACATTGTCTATTTTAAAAGTTTATTTTAACCAAAAATCTGTTCTTTTTTTATCTTAGGACAAAGTTGTTGCAGTTCAGTTCTGTAACAATGGAGACAGGTAATTATGTAGTACGTATTTGTGTAAAGAAATGTTTGACATGTTTTTCTACTAATCCCTGGGAACCATCTACCTCTACTGTAGATGTGTTATTTCCATCCCATAACATAGATTTAAAAAAACTTTGTATGTCCTTAATGGTGTTCAACACATCCCTTCCTGATTAATAGTCACCATAGTCTATAAGTTCTTCTTTTCTGAGTGATTTATTTTCTTATTTTGCTCTTTCCACTTCTTTTGGCAACAATCTTCCTATCTTAGTCAAGAATTGTGTTATTTCACCTGCCCATCTCTTCCCGTACAATATAGTTCTTTAGAAATCCTTAGTGTTTCCTTCTCTCTTGCCCATGGAATAGAAATCAAATGTTGCCCAACATTCAGAGCTCCCTAAAACTTTTTTTAGATTTATCTTTGATTCCTGATCTACTATTCCCCATATGAATCCCTATATTAAGCCTAATTGACTTTATGCACTATTCCTGACATGTCCTATGTATATTATTTTATCCGTTCCTTTGCTTACACTTTTCCATCATTCCTAACCCCAAATGTCATTCCCTGCATTCCTCTGACCTTTCCTTTTTTCTATCCTACATTTGTTCCTTCTCTATCCCCCTATTTTCCTATTTTCTCTTTTCTGTCCCTTCTTTTGATTGATCTAAATCTTATCTCCCTTTTAAGGTTCATGTCCTACCTGAAACCCTTTCCTGAGTGTTCCAGCCTTTTAATTTATCTTGACTTCCTCTGAACATCTATATCATTTGTTGCCTTTGTTTTTCATGATATATATATATATATTCCTATGTCTGTAAACTCAGAAATTCTATACAGATATCTGTGAACCCTCTATATTGTCTGGTCCCCTCAAAGTGATAAGTCTTTCCTGGTCTAAAATTTAACCTGGAATGGATTTAAAATTTTAACCTCTTAGCATAAACGTATATCTATGTATGTCTGTTAGGACTTTATATGGGTGACCACAGTTTATTTTTAAATATTTTGAACAGTAGGTGATTACCATGGTGAATTTGTACAAGTTTGTTAAATCCAAGAGTAAATAATTATGATCCTAAAAGTGATGTCTACATTAGGAATGATAAAAGCTTCAAGTAAATTTTAAGGTTAACTTATTGAGTTACAGCCTTTAGGATATATACACCTAGTATTCTTCCATGCTAAAATAACCTGAAATTTTATTTTCTTGCTTTTGTTTTCAATGAAAACACATTATTTTGTCCTAATTATTTCTGTGGCACATATTAAAAGATGTCCAATGTAAACTAAGTATAACAGTATCCATAGAATTATATATGCTTATATATATGAGTATGAAGAGAGACTTCTGAATTGCTTTTTCAATTATAGCACAACTCTAATATCAAAGTCTGCCGAGCTTTGTGCAAATGAGAAAACTGGGCCTGAATAGACAGGCTTATAGAGGATAAAATAACCCTAAATGCTTTAGACTTCATGATAAATTTCATTTATAGTGAAAACATTTTCTGAAAATAACTTCTTGTGCTTATTTGTAAATATGTCTTTAAAGAGCTTTATTTTGAGTAAGCGAAAAATAAAAATACCCAGTAAATACATAAAATTTTACATATGTGTAAATACATGTGGGGCATGCAGAATATGTAATGTATGTATACAATATATGAAAATAAAAATATTAGTATTTGATTTCTTTATGAGGTAGGAATATATGTGATTTTACTTTTGTTCATGCTCAAAATTCTTACTAGTTAAAGGTAAATAATAAATAATTATTATAAAGGTATATTATTATTTATAAAGGTAAATAAAAAATAATTCATTTAAAATATTTCCAGTTTTACTAATAGTCAAAGAAATGAAAATTAAAATAACAATTATTTCCTCCAGAATAAACAGATAATGCAAAATCATAATATCCATCATGGCTATAGGTTTTTACAAAGAGTGCTTTCCTTGCCAGGTGTGGTGGTACACACCTGTAGTCCCATCAACTTGGGATGTTGAGGCAGGAGGATCACAATTTTGAGGTCAGCCTCAGCAACTTAGGGAGGCCCTAAGGAATTTAGTAAGACCTTGTTTCAAAATAAAATATGAAAGGGGCTGGGGATATGACCCAATGCTTAAGTACCTCTGGGTTTAATCTCTAGTAATCCCACCCCCTCAAAAAGTAACTTTCCTCAGGTTTTCATGAGAGTATGAATTGTTTCAATAAATAATTAAAAAAAAACTATTGTGAAATAGTGTGGTAGTATGTATCAAAAGCTTTAAAAATGTTCCTTTTCAACTTAGCACAGATATTTATAGGGTTGTACAAAGACATGTAGAGATGTTCTTTACAGCATTAATTGTCATGTTGAAGATGGGAAATGATATAATATTAATCATTAGAAGATTTATTAGATAAATTTTGATAATATTTATATAGTTAAGCACTTATTAAAAGTGATGATAGTTTTATACTTGTCAACATAGAAATAAATCTACAAAATTCAGTTAACCTAGGGAAAAACATGTAGTGAATTTTTGTTTCATGTAAGGGAAAATATATAAGTATACATTCATGTATTTAATAAAGTCTAAAAGAATAGATACTAAAGTGTTAACAGTAACAAAATTGTGGGTGAATAAATATATTATTTTAAAATAGCATTTTTATTTGAGGTATAATTCACATAATACAGAATTTAATGCTATTAGTATATTTATAGTGTCGTGTAACAATTAGTACAGTTAATTTTTTGAACATTTTCATTGTCCTTTAAAGAAAACCCATACTGTTTAGCTGTCAACCCCAAATCTCCATTCCTTTTTCAACATTTCTGAGCATGCATTAATCTACTTTTCATTTCTCTTTATTTGCCTATTCAGAATTAATCCTTGTTGCAATGTATATTATTATTTTCATTCTTTTGCATTACTGAGTAATATTCCATTGTATAAATATATGCCATATACTGTTTACCAATTTGAGCCTCTGATGGACATTTGAGGTGCTTCTACTTTTGACTTATTATGAATAATGCGTCCATGAGTATGCATGTGCATGTTTTTTCTGTGGAATTATGTTTTTATTTCTTTTACAAAATATAACTGAGTAGGATTGCTGGGTCACATGGTAGCTTTGTTTAGCATTTATAGAAACTGCCAGGGCTGGGGATGTGGTTCAAATGGTAGCACGCTCGCCTGGCATGTGCGGGGTGCTGGGTTCGATCCTCAGCACCACATAAAAATAAAGATAAAGATGTTGTGTCCACTGAAAACTAAAAAATAAATATTAAAAATTCTCTCTCTCTCTCTCTCTCTCTCTCTCTCTCTCTCTCTCTCTCTCTCTCTTTAAAAAAAGAAACTGCCAAACTGTTTTCCAAAGTGACTGTGCCACCATTTTATATTCCCCCTAGTAGTGTATGAAGGTGGATATATTACTTTTCTAAGAAAAAAAAGATTCTAATTTTGGAGAAAAGTAACAAGACTATTTTAACTTTTTCTTTCCAGTTTAAGATTTGTTAGTGGAAGTAGAGATGGAACAGCAAGAATATGGCAATATCAACAACAAGAATGGAAGAGTATAGTGCTAGATATGGCTACTAAAATGAGTGGGTAAGAACTGATACTAGATGCTTCAGTGGTTCTCATAAGGCCTATTGACATATTTAATAATGAACATAAAATAGCTTATGTAAATAGATACTTTCAATTTAATTGGTACATGTGATATTTGCATCTTTATTTTGTCTCTAAGCAAATTGTCTTTTGCTGTTAATTAATAGATTAGAACAGTGCTGACTTATCCAAAATTCTGGTCTACTGTGACCCTAAGATCTCTGTGCTCTACTGATGTTCACAGAATCACTCTCTGCCTTATGGTTTTCTATAGGTCACTTTTTAAATATGTGACTTTACTACCTTTAGTATGAGGGTTGTCCATGTTAAATAAATAACATCATGTTTATTTCATAATCTTAACTGTTGAATAGAAGAAACATAATTATCTCTTTGGGACAATAAAATTTCTTTAATATATGAGCATGATATTAATTATCTTCTTAATAACAATGTGGAATTGACTGTAGTTATAGCCAGCAATTGTTATTGCCCCATTCAGTTAAATCAAAAGTTACAAGTTGGATGCTGTGGTACACTCCTGTAATCCCAAAGTCTCAGGAGGCTAAGACAGGAGAATCTTAAGTTTGAGGCCAGCCTCTACAACTTAAAAAGGGGCCCTAAGCAACTTAGAGCATGTTTTAATATAATTTTGTGTGATGCTGAGGATTGAACCCAGGTCCTCTCACATACTAAGCGAGCGCTCTACTGTTGAGTCACAACCCAGCTCTCAAAATAATTATTTTCTTAAAAAAGGGCTGAGGTTTTGCTTAGTGCTTAAGCACTCTTGGGTTAAATACTCCGTACCAAAAAACAAGTTAATGAATTACATAGTTTTTTTTTTAAATAAGTTCTATTAGTTCATTGTTTTTAGGGGATGGGTTACTAGAGATTGAAAAGAGGGCACTTTACCACTGAACTACATCCCCAGTTTTATTTATTTATTTATTTATTTAATCAATCAATCAATCAATATAGGGACAATGTTCCACTAAGTTGCTGAGGCCCACCTGGAACTTGCAATCCTCCTGCCTCAGCCTCCCAAGTCATTTTATAGGCATGTGTCACTATGCCCAGCAAGACCTATTAGATTTTTTTAAATAATAATGAAAGAAATACAGTGGCCATTATACATTTTCATATTGTCCAGTAGCCAATGTAACCTTGTGTTTTATTTTTCAATATAGTAATAGATTTATTTTCCATTTCACTTTTTTGAATTCTCAAAATTAAGTCCACATTGAAGTCCTTTTAAGATATTTTTTTCTCCCTGAAATAAGCTCATTTGTATTGCCCTATTTGCAAGTATATTTATGTAATTTTTTATTTCATAATATTTAAATGATAGTCGAGGTTTTTTAAAATTTAACCACTTACATGTGCCTGGAGAAATTAGTATAATTTCTTATTTTGTATGCACCTTTGTTAACAGTTTATAAGGTATGAATACTGCAAATTGTTTTGTTTAGGAGTAATTTACCATCAGGAGAAGACAAAGTCACTAAACTAAAGGTGACTATGGTGGCCTGGGATCGTTATGATACCACAGTTATTACTGCAGTGAACAATTTCCTTTTGAAAGTGTGGAATTCTACTACAGGGCAGCTTCTTCATACTTTATCTGTGAGTATTTTATTTTAGATTCATTAAAATGGTCAGGGGCTGGGCGTGCATCTCAGGGTTAGAGAGTTTGTCTAGCATTTGCAAAGCCCTAGGCTTGATCCTTGGTACCACAATAAAGAAAGAAATAAATTAATCATACAGAAATGAATGGAAGATTTATTCTTTAAGCCTGGCACAGTGGTGCATAGGTATAGTCCTAGTACTCCATAGGCTGAGGCTAGAGGATCCCTTAAGTTCAGGGCCAGCATGGGCAAAACATATTGAATACCTCATCTCAAAATAAAGTTTTAATGGTCAAAAGTATATTATTCTAGGAGATAAGAAATTTAAGTTATAGTTTTCTTTCTGTGACTATTAGCCCTTGGAAAAATATTTATTCCAGAGTCCTTTTAATAGATCAGCAAAATAGTGCTGACACATGATACACCACTAAAAACAGGTTTGAGGTCTTTTCAAGATCCTTTCCAGATCTAATATTTATTATGTTATGGTATGCTTTGAAGGATATATGTGAATATGTTTTAGCATGGGTTAGATTTTTTTCCATATTTTTATTGGTGTATTAGAGATATATAGATTAATGAGATTTGTTGTTACATATTCACACATGCATATAATATAACAATATAATTTGACCAATATCATTCCCTAGCACTGCCTCCCCACTCCTTGTCTATCACGTCTTAGTCCCTTTCCTCTACTGATCTCCCTTCGATTTTCATGAGATCTTCTCCCCACTTTATTTTCCTTTTTCTTCTCTAGCTTCCACATATGAGAGAACCCTTAACTTTCTGAGTTATATTTATTTTGCTTAACATGATGGCCTCTTGTTCCATCCTTTTTCCTGCAAATGTCATAATTTCATTTTTCTTTATGGCTCAATAAAACACATCTCACATTTTCTGTATTCATTAATCCATTGATGGATACCAAGGTTGGTTCTGTAGTTTGGCTATTGTGAATTATGCTGCGATTAACATGGCTATGCATGTATTACTATAGTAAGAGACCTTTATTAATCAGGGTGAATACTGAGAAGTGGGATAGATGGGTCATATGGTGTTTCCATGCCTAGGTTTTTAGAGGACCCTCCATACTGATTTCCATAGTGGTTGTACTAATTTAAAATCCCCAAAACAGTGTAAAAGTGTTCCTTTTTCTCCTCATTCTCTCCAACATTTATTATTATTTATGATCCTGATGACTACCATTCTGACCAGGGTGAGAAGAAATCTCAGTAAAGTTTCGATATGCATTTCTATAATTGCTAATGATGTTGAACATTTTTTCATATATTTGTTGGCTGTTTGTATTTCTTTAGTTGAGAAGTGTTTGTTTAATTCAGTTTCCCATTTATTAATTTATTTGATTTTTTGGTGTAAAGTTTTGTGTGTTCTTTATACATTCTAGATATTAATCCTCTGACAGATGAGTAGCTGGCAAAGATTTTCTCCCATTCTGTGGGTTCTCTCTTCACATTCCTAATTGTTTCCTTTGCTGTGTAGAAACTTAAATTTAATGCTGTCCCATTTATTAACTCCATGGCTTTATTTCTTGAGCTATAAAGGGTACTGCTGAGGTTGTTGTTGCCTGTAACTAAAAGCTGGAATGTTGACTTTGTGTTTTTTCCTAAGAGTTGCATATATTCTTGTCTAATTCTTAGGTCTTTGATATATTTTGACTTGATTTTTGTTCATAATGAGTGATAAGTGATCAGTTTCTTCTATATATGGATAACACCAGCTTTCCCAGAGCCATTTGTAAAAAGGCTGTCTTTTCTCCAATGTATTTTATTGTAATCTCTGTCAGGGATCAGATATCTGTAGATGTGTGTGTGTGTTTGTCTCTGTGTCTTATATTCTGTTCCATTGGTCTATAATCAGTTTTTATGCCTGTACCACCCACTTTTTGTCACTATAGCTCTGTAGTATAATTTGAAGCCAGATATTGTGATACCTTCAACATTGATTATTTTGGCTTTAATACGCTTTGGCTATTCTGGGTCTTTTATTTTTCCAAATGAATTTTAGGACTGTTTTTTTCTAGTTCTGTGAAGAATGTCATTGGTATTTTGATGGGGATTTCATTGAATATTTATATTGCTTTTGGTGTTATGGCCATTTTAACAATATTAATTCTGCCTGTCCCTGAACATGAGAGGTGTTTCCATCTTCTGAGATCTTCTTCAATTTCTTCAGTGTTCTAGAGTTTTCATTGTGGAGGTTGCCGCAGTCTGGCTGGGCACAATTCAGGAGCCACTTGTCAAAAGAAACAAACTAACGCCAAACAAAACAGCTCCTCAGGAAAAACCCTCAGAGCCCAACTGCCACCACCGGCTTCCACAAGCCTCTCCCACACACCAACCACCACCTCCCACAATCCTCCTGCTCTTGAGGCCGATTGGCTAGGTCGCGTGGGCGGAGCCAAAGAAGTCCCCCAATGAGCAGTTCCGTAGTCTGAAGGGCAGGGAAACAGCCCAATGAACATGACCGCAGAGGAGCCAATCAGCTAGATGTTGCTGGGGCCACTGTGAGCCAATCATCAGCTGGCAGTCTGAAGGGCAGGGAAACAGCCCAATGAACATGACTGCAGAGGAGCCAATCAGCTAGATGTTGCTAGGGCCACTGTGAGCCAATCATCAGCTGGCAGCTTGAAGGGCAGGGAAACAGCCCAATGAACATCACCGCAGAGGAGCCAATCAGCTAGATGTTGCTGGGGCCACTGTGAGCCAATCATCAGCCGGCAGCTGGAAGTTTGCTGGCAGCTGGAAGTTTGCTGGGGCCCCTTTGGCTATGGCTCTCAACAGGAGGTATTTATCTACCTTGGTTAGATTTATTCTAGGTACTTTGTTTTTGAAGCTATTGTGAATGGAATTGTTTTCCTGATTTCTTTCTCAACAGATTCATTGTTGGTATAAAGGAAAGCTGTTGATTTTTGTGTGTTGATTTGGTAACCTGCTACTTTGCCAAATTTGTTAATTAGCACTAACAGTCTTTGGGTGGAATGTTTGGAATCTAATATGTATAAGATCATGTCACTCAAAGCCAAGTGTGGTGGCACACACCTATAATCCCAGAGCCTCTGGAGGCTGAGTCATGAGGATCAGGAGTTCAAAGCCAGTCTTAGCAACTTAGCAAGGCCCTAAGCAACTCAGTGAGACCTTATCACTAAATAAAATACTAAATTACCTGGGGATGTGTTTCAGTGGTTAAGCACCCCTTGTTTCAACTCCTGGTATGAAAAAAAAAATCGTAATGTCTTCAAACAATGATATTTTGAGTTTGTGCTTTCCTATTTTTCCCCCTGTATTTCTTTCTCTTCCTAATTCCTTTGTCTAGAATTTCTAGCACTGTGTTAAAGAGGAGTGGTGAGAGTGACATCCTTGTCTTATTCCAGATTTTAAAGTTCATGCTTTCAGGTTTTTTTTCCATTTATTATGAGGTTGGCTTTGGGATTTTCATATTTTGTCTTTATGATGCTGAGGTAGGTTCTTTCTATAAGTGTTAGGATATTTTATTGTAAATATTTTATGGATATCCTATTCTACATTCAGTGATTAGCTTATGCAAGAAGTAAGGGAAATAGAAGTAGGATAAAAAGGTCCTTTTTGTTTTTCTTTATAAAAGCTATTTTTTATAGTAAGAGTCTGCAGTGTTTGGTGTGAAACATTGATACATTTAATAGCAGAAATCTGATGGGTGGTGCTGATGTTTGTCATGGTATGGATTGACTTCATATTATATTTAATTTATAAGCCACATTTCCTGTCTCATTTATAAATTCATATCATTTAAAGGGGAGAAAACTAAATGCTATTGTTTGGACAGCAGTAAGTGATGGGATTTAGACTAGAAACTCAATTCAATTTTCTTTGTAGTATGTCATGATATCATCCTTATGTAAGATAATCTTAGCATAAAGCCTCTGATGTTTCTCAAGTTTTGATATAGGGAGGATTTCTTGTTTATCTGTCTCATACCTCCGAAGTCCCCTTTCTAAAGCAAAGTCCTAATAGTATATTAGTGAAGTTTTAGATTCTGACTTTTGTCTCCTAAGGCAGTGCTTACCTATTTTGGTTTTCCCTATTCCCTGATATAAGTTTCTGTTAATGTGTCTAAAAAGACCTGTACTGTTTCCTTGACTCTTTATTAGGAAATGTGTGTCTATGTCAATATAGTCTAACAGAAACTTAACATAAGCCACATATATCATTAATTTTTCTAGCAACCATGATAAAAAATAAAAAGGAAAGTAATAATGTATTTTATTTAACCTAATGCATTTAAAATATTATCATTAATTTATAATTAATATATAAATTATTAATGAAATATTTTATATTCTTATTTCATGCTAAATCTTTGAAATCTAGCATGTATGTTACACTTACAAATCATCTCCATTTATTCTATCCACATTTCATATGCTTAATAATCACATGTGATAGCAGCTACAGTATCAGACAGTATAAGTCTGATCTCTAAAATCACAATTTTAAGGCCATGTTATAGCCATTGGTTTCATAGATCAGTGTGAAATTCTTCCTTAAATACCTTAATTTGGATTCTGTTTAAAGAACCTCTTCCCATGGGCTGACTCATGCTTCATCTCTTTTCACTGAATTTTACTGCATAAATTGTAGAATTGACTATTTTTAATTCTTTTAACAACTCTGCCAGGCACTGGATTAGGTATTAGAGATTACAACTAGGCATTAGGAAGGAATAAATGGTAAAATTTAAAGTCCTGTCCTGCAACAGTTTACAGCCTATTAAGAGAGAAAATATTTTAATCAAATAACTGCTAAGAATGAAAAACGAAAGATATACCATTATAAGTTTCTAATAGCATGACCACATATGATCTGAGAGATTCTGAGAAAGTTGCTAAGGAAATGAAGTCTAAGTTAAGGATTGAAACATAAGTAGGGATTTCCTAGGTCACAGCTTAAGTGTCATTTCCTTGTTTGGCTTTCCCTCATCATATAATCTAAGATAGTTTCCTAGTCTTTTTCTTATCATTCCTTGTTTATCTTCATTATTGTTTATCAAAAATCAATATTTTCCTTTTAAAGTTTCTTTATTTGTGGTCATAGTAACATATTTGGTTATTTACATATATAAGGAAATTGGGAAGTCCTTCCAGGAATTCAAACAGCTTGTGTGAAGATCCTAAGGTGGAAAGGAAACCAATTTGGATAGAGCACAGGGAGCAGAATGTCTCACCAGATAAGACTGGAGAATTGGATAGAGGTCAGACCATTCAAGATCTTGTAGATCTATTCTAAGACTAGTAGGAAACCATTCAAGGGTTTAAAACAACAACAACAAAATAGAATGTGAGTTTTGCTTTTTAAGAAATGCATTGTGGGGCTGGGGATGTGGCTCATGTGGTAGCGCGCTCGCCTGGCATGCTTGCGGCCCGGGTTCGATCCTCAGCACCACATACAAACAAAGATGTTGTGTCCGCCGAAAACTAAAAAATAAATATTAAATATTCTCTCTCTCTCTCTCTCTCTCTCTCTCTCTCTCTCTCTAAGAAAGAAAAAAAGAAATGCATTGTAATTCTGGCTACAGTAGAGAGAATAGATTGGAATGGGGTAAGAATGACAGCAGATAGACTGGAAATCTAGGGTAGCAACCAGGATGAGTCATGACAATCTAGATTTCTATATTGGTGGTGGAAATAGAAATGTTTTAATAAATGTAGATATGTCAAATGATAAATCTGAAGATAGTATTATTTTTTTAAACTGGGGTTTGAAAACAGGTGTGCATTACCACTAAACTGTAATGTCCAGCACTTTTTATTCATTTTTATTTTGCTAAATAATCTTGATGAATTGCTTAGGGCCTTACTAAATTGCTGAGGCTGGCCTTGAACTTGTGATCTTCCTGCCTCACCTTGCCCTGGTTGCTGTGGTTACAGGCAAGACATTATTGATTTTTTTTTTTGTATTTTTTAGTTATAGTTGACAAAATACCTTTATTTTATTTATTTTATTTTTATGTGGTGCTGAGGATCGAACCCCAGGGCCTCACATGTGCTAGGCAGGTGCACTATCGCTGAGCCACAACCCCAGCCTCGACATTATTGATTTTGATTAGATTTTATTCACCACAATCCTTTGACTGAATCCTTTGGTGGGATGTGCCTACCAAAGAAAATCCTACTTATGACTTTTCCCCAGTGTACATACCCTGCCATAGTTATGTCATCATCATGTGAATGTATCAAAGTAATTTTATGATTTACTGAAAAGGAAATTTAGAAAATATTTACTGTATCAAATAGACTATTGAACAAAGGATTTTATTGTAGAAAGGATTTTTCAATAGTGATTGGAAGAGTTTTGGCAAATTTTGAGTTCCAACGGTGTTTGTGGTAAGGGAATTTTACCTATGCATATTAACACTGCATTTGATCCAGGCTGCAGTGATTTTTAATAAGGTGTAATTTTTCTATAATTATAACATAGTAGAATTATTTTTAATTTGATAATTTGGGGATAAAATGTACTTATGAGGCTCACAGTATATGATCATTTCTAGAAGCTTCTGATGTATTATGTGTTGGCATATCACCATGTGAAATGCAGCTTTGGGATGTTCTCTATGCTTTAAGTCTGGGGGTGGGGTCTATTGTTCATTTTATGTGCTCTTACCAGGAGTTAAGTCTAATGAAATGACAATGATCTAATTCAACCGTTGGCAAACTTTTCCTTTATGAGGCCAGATTATAAATATTTTAGACTTTGTACATTCCATCTCTGTTGCATATTGTTTGCTGTTTTGTTTATTGCTTTTGGGTTTTATATAACCTTTTAAAACCATAAACATTTTTAGCTTATAGGCTGTTTGTATAAACATGTCTAGAATCCATTACTTTTCTCTGGATCTAAGGTCTCTATATACTGCTATACTTTGATTAGCTTACAGAGAAGCATGTAATACTTAGCATTGGTTTTCAAATTCAGTTTTCTTAGCAGAAAATCTATTTTTCAGATAATGTCTTAAATGGAATCCCAGGTTAAAAGTAGATACAGAACAAAGTCACTAAGCTTTGTCCTTTGAATGTATCATGGGGCCTCCCAAAATGCAGTTTGAATATCAGTCATAGAAAATACTGGATGAAGAACAATGAAGGTTTGTCTGTTATCATTGTGGCAGAATTAGATGTTAATGAAAGATTTTGTTTGCCACTTTTTTATCACTTTTAAATAATACATTTGCAGATATCCAAATTTCCCTTCAAAGACCTGTTTAATGAGCTTGAAATACTTTCCTGTGTCTTCTGTGTGTGTTGCATTCTTTATAAAATCAGCAGTTATACATTTAAGGAAGTCAAATTGAACTATATTATTCATGTAGTAGCCACATAGTAAATGGTATGTATTAAATTGTAATGCATGAATTCATCTGAACCTGATTGATAGTATTCCCAAGATGTTTTGATCAAATAAATCTGATACTTGGTGTTGCTTTTAAATTTTAATATTGATTTTTATCACAGGGTCATGATGATGAAGTATTTGTTTTAGAAGCACATCCATTTGATCCAAGGATCATTCTTTCAGCGGGTCATGATGGAAACATATTTATTTGGGACCTTGACCGGGGGACAAAAATTCGGAATTACTTTAACATGGTAAGAGAAATATGTGTTTAGTTTATATTAAAAATAACTGTTTTTATGGGATAACTTGATGAGTATACTTAGTTCAAAGGAACCTCCTGTTATCTCTGTTAAAATTGCTAAAATAATTCAGAAAATAATTCAAAAGCCTTATAATAAGGCCAGTGGAGAATTAAGCCTAAGTGATTCATTTATCTTGGTATTAGCATTTTCCAAATTCTGGTTCCCACCTCTAAACTCCTTAATCTCAAATTTGTTAACTTTTCAGTTAATTCTTAACCAAGATCACAAAAATGTTATTTAATCTATAATCCTAATTTATGAATTATAAAAGTGACAGTAATAATTTGAATTTGTCTCTGATAACTCTCATATGGCTTAGTAGTTGAAAAATAGATTTGCAAATAGGGATGCTCTTAAGATATATTTTATATGAATCATAGAAAACACTACCATATTTTCCATATTTAGTGTCCTTTTCTTTTTTAACTTTTTAAGTTGTATATGGACACAATATATTTTATTTATTTTTATGTGGTGCTTAGGATCAAACCTAAGGCCTCACACGTGCTAGGCAAACACTTTACCACTGAGCCACAACCCTTGTCCCTAGTGTCCTTTTCTTCATAACAGTTCTGACAACATTTCTTTCCTTTTTTTTTTTTTTGATTCTACTTAGTTGTATATGACAGTTGAGTGCATTTGGACACAGCATACATAAATGGAGTATAACTTCTCATTCTTCTTGTATATGATGTAGAATCACACCAGTTGTGTATCATACACATAGGGTAGTAATGTTCAATTTATTTTATTATCCTTTATAGCCCCATACCCTCTCCCCTCCCGTCACTCCCCTCTGTCTAATCCAAAGTGTATCTATTCTTCCCTAGCCACCCCCCTCTTATTTTAATTAGCCTCCACATATCAGAGAAAACATTCAGCCTTTGGTTTTTTGGAATTGACTTATTTCACTTAGCATGATATTGTTCATCTCCATCCATTTATCAGTAAATGCCATAATTTCATTGTTTTTTTTTATTTTAAAATATTTATTTATTTATTTATTTATTTTTCGGCGGGCACAACATCTTTGTATGTGGTGCTGAGGATCGAACCCGGGCCACACGCATGCCAGGCGAGCGCGCTACTGCTTGAGCCACATCCCCAGCCCAATTTCATTCTTCTTTAAAGCTCAGTAATATTCCATTGTGTATATATACCACATTTTTTTTATCCATTCATCTGTTGAAGGGTACCTGGGTTGGTTCCATAGCTTACCTATTGAAGGGCATTTAGGTTGCTTCTGCAGTTTAGCTATTGTGAGTTGAACTGCTATGAACATTGAGGCGGCTGCATTACTGTAGTATGCTGATTTTAAGTCCCTTGGGTATAAACCAAGAAGTAATTTAACTGGGTCAAGTGGTTGTTCTATTCCAAGTTTCTGAGGAATCTCCCTACTGCTTTCCAGAGTGGTTGTACCAGTTTGCATCCCACCAGCAATATATGAGTGTACATTTTGCCCTACATTCTCACCAACATTTATTGTTGCTTATATTCTTAATAATTGCTATTCTGACTGGAACAAGATGAAATATTAGAGTAATTTTGATTTGCATTTCTCTAATTGCTAGAGATGTTGAACATTTTTATATATTTGTTGATCAATTGTATTTCTTCTATGAAGTGACTGTTCAGTTCCTTAGCATATTTATTGATTTTTTCCCCCTTTGTTCATACTTTCCATAGTTAGTGTACTTTTCTTATGAACAGTTCTGACAACATTTGTAAACTATTTGTTGGCCTTTGAGCCCACTTGAAAGACATTATAAAGATCTAGAGCACTTACCTTGTCTTGTGTTATTAAAATTAATTTGTGTGATTTAATTTTAGGATGGTTAATTTAAGGCTTAATTGCATTTCTCTTAAGATATGAAAATAGTATCTGAACTTTTCTGTAATAGCAAACCTGTGACAATTTGGTTACATTTAAATATTTTTAAAATCTCCTTGGTCACCCAATAGATTTTCACAGGGTGTGCCATTACTAGCGATGATTGATTCCATTCATTGCAATTTTACTGTCCCTACTTTCTTTCGGATCATTATTTCTTTAGGTTTCTGGCTACAGAAGCCAGAGAGTACATTGGGATATTAATGCTTCACAGCATCCAATGTATTAGCAAAGAGATGTTATCTCCTACTTATTATTTTAGAACAAGTCATAAGATTACTTAAAACGACTCCTCTGAATTCCAGATTGAAGGCCAAGGACATGGTGCAGTGTTTGATTGTAAATTTTCACCAGATGGAAACCATTTTGCGTGTACAGATTCTCATGGGCATTTGTTGCTTTTTGGTTTTGGTTGCAGTAAATACTATGAAAAGGTCAGTACTTTTTTGGGTAGACTATAATTTGGGATTATATCATTCAGAAGTTTTGTTTGACTCCTAAATTAATAAGGGTTAATAGATACAAAGTAAGAATATTGTATCTCTTGGTAAATGTTTTTGTCATTGCTGAACATCAGGCTTGACAGTGTGTGTGAGTCACTATCGAAGTGCAGGGTGATGTAGATGTAGACATTCATTAGGAAAACCTTTGGTTTAGAATATATTTTGTGTTACTGTTCAGGTGTAATAAGAATAACTGAAACAGACTGCTATATCATCTGCTTATCATGAATGGAAATAAATAGTTGGTGACTGAAAGTTTACTTTCCTGATTGTTATTCTACCTATTATTGATCTTGTGAAAATACTTAGGAAGCTAGCTTAATAGTTCTTTATATTTTATTAGCTGTGAATTTGGAATAGATTATGGAATCTTAGAGCTGAAAGAGAACTCAGAAACACTGATGTCAGCTCAATATTTGTATCAGCTTTCAGTGTCAATAATGTGATATATATTTACTTGTCTTACCATATGTGTTATACTTCTGGTCTATATTCATTTGAATAAAAATAGAGTTTTATATGATTTTTATGACTTAAAATAACTCTTTACATGGTTGTTGCTTTAGTTTTCTTATCATAATTAGAGAAATATGATATAGGGCAAAAAAGTAATGCATATCTAGAATTTGTAGAGAAGAGAATAGGTAATGTGCTTCAGATGGAACATTTGGCAACACAGGACTACAAGAGAATACAAAAGTTGTCTGACTCAGAAATGTGTATGCTCTAGAAATGAAAATAAGTGCCAAATCTATATGTTCCCTATGTATATTAAATACTAAAACTTCTGTCATAAGATTCCAGATCAGATGTTCTTCCACACGGATTATCGACCTCTTATCCGTGATGCCAATAACTATGTGTTAGATGAACAAACACAACAAGCTCCTCACTTAATGCCTCCCCCATTCTTGGTGGATGTTGATGGAAATCCTCATCCCACAAAATTTCAACGGCTAGTGCCGGGACGGGAAAATTGTAAAGATGAACAACTTATACCACAACTGGGATATGTGGCCAATGGTACGTTATCATGATAATTAAATTGGAAATATTTTGCAAATGTCATACTTGATTCTGTTCTCTCTGTGGCATTTGTCCCTCACTAAATACTGAAATAAGTTATGGTATGTTTTGCCTTCTACTTCTGTTCATTTTCATTTGTATAATACCTTTTACCTTACCAGAGTACTTTTACATAGAAACAAAAGTGTATACTCAAGCACAGAGTGTTGATCTAGTTCCATAGATACCCTACATATGATCATCTTCTATGTAATATTGCTTCTAGTAATGATTAAATGGACTAATTTTAATGTATATAATTGGTGAAATTTCTCTGTTCATTGTATTGGTGTTTTAGTTTAAAAGGCTCTAGTTAATTGGACCTAAGAAGAGGAAACTTCAAAAACCACATACTAGGGCTGGGGCTCTAGCTTAGTGGCAGAGTGCTTACCTAGCATGTGTGAGGCCCTGGGTTTGATCATTAGAACTACATGAAAATAAACAAATAAAATAAAGATATTCTGTCTATCTACCACTATAAAAACTTTAAAAATTACAAAGTAGATATTTACCCATCCTCATACTTAAAATGCAAAAAGTTACTGGACATTGGGGAATGGGTTGTGATTGTTTAAATAAGACTAATCTTGGAAGATATTGGGGAATCAGCAATAAATTTGATGGACTGTGGGAAGATAATAGAATAAAATATTAGAATAAGCTATTCTGTGCCAAATAATCTTTGCCTCTTCAGATTGGCATATTTCCATTCTGTATATTGCCCTTCCCACATAGAATGTCTTCATATCTCAGTTTGGTACTTGTAGGTTTTCTTTAGGTATGGAGTAGTAGTGAGTTTATTAAATTGCAACTGGAATTCAATTTCTTGACTAGGAGATTAAGGCTTGAATTGATCTTTATAGAGTAAAGTTCCATACATCCTTTTATGCCTGTCTCATAAAGGTTTGTAAAGCAGTGAACTGGTATGACAACTATGCCAATAGTTACTCTGAAGATGTCATAATTATTAACTGAGGAGAAAAACTGAATATTAAATGTTGTATAAAACTGAAAACATCTGAATAAAAAATAATTTATCACTCTTTATTCCTTATAAGACCTGATCTCTTGATTACTCTATCAGATACCTCTTGATATGACTATAAGAAAAGATAAAAATAGGGATATCTAAGGCAGAAAAACATTTAAAATTTTCATTTAAGGTAAACAACGAGTTTCAATATTTCATAATAAAAATTGTTTGTTCATAAGAACAATGGGATGTTAGCAAATGATATATTCATTTGGAAAACTATAATTATGTCTTTCAGAAAGCAATTTTCACCAAAAAAGATGTAAATATTTTAAACCTATTTAAACCTTACTTAAATCTTTAATTTCTGATTTTTACCTTAGAATATTCTTTGGATGAAATTTATTTTAAAATCAATTGTTTTAACTTTTATATTCTTTGAGATGCTCCTCATAATTATGTCTAAGTTAGGAACATTGACTAAATCAAAGAGAAGCTGACACATAAAAATTAAAAGATTTATAAAATAATTTGTTTAATGCATACTCTATTTTCATTTTAAGCCAATTTTCAGTTATTGCTCTGAAAATTTAGAAGTTAAGTTTGTTTTTACTGGTTTTAGGGTATACTAAAATGTAATCAATTTTGTGGCTTTTTATGTTTGGTCTCATTAAGGTGATGGCGAAGTGGTGGAACAGGTAATTGGACAGCAAACCAATGATCAGGATGAGAGCATTCTTGATGGTATTATCCGGGAACTACAGAGAGAACAAGATCTGAGACTAATTAATGAAGGAGATGTTCCACATTTTCCACTTAATAGATCATACTCTGTTAATGGTGGTAAGTGTTTGTATATTTCTGAAAAGTATAATGAATATACTTTATTCTACTTAAACAAAAATTATATGTGAGAAAAGATTTTATTTATAAATGAAAACATTTATTAATTTACAGTTGTGATGTCAGATACTCCATGGGGTTTTAATCTCATTATTATTTTTTTGTGACAAAAATGACTTTGTATCTCCTAAAAACACAGATGTCATATTTTTATATGCTGTTTTCTTCTAATTGAATTTATTTGCAATCTTTACTTTTTTATAGAAGTGAAATCTTGAATAAGTCCAATTCTTTTGTAGGGGAACCACAAAAAACATAAGTTTTTAAGCTTAAAACCACCTTAAGTTTACAAAACACTACCCCCGTAAATTGATCCTTCTTTGCTGAGAGAAGAACAGCATACCATGTCTCCCCCCTTGAATTTACAAAAGTATGCTGGAAAACAAGAAGCCCTCTGAATTGACTTTCACAATACATTTATCTTAATATCAGTAAAAGTTTTGTTATAAGTAATCACTGTATTTTAAAAATGGATATTCTAACTTATATTTTTTCACTTGAAATGAAAAGTGACTGTGCATTTCAGTTATATATAAATCTTAGCTTTATCAATTGCTTTATGAGAATTTGGCACATATCTTTGTATTTTCATAATTGAGGTAGTTTATTTGGATAGAATGGCATTTGGGTTTGCCCATAATTGAATAAAGATATGTAAATTCAAGGTGATTCATAGGATATTTTACTTAATTATTTCTTCAATCTCCATAAAATTAAATTAAAATTGGTTCTTCATTTTGGGCCATTTGGAGCACCTAATGACAAGGTAAGAAGCTTTATGGAACCTTGAACTTGTAAATAGTAATCTGATATCTCCAAGTCCTTTGTTTTTAAGACATAAAACTTTCCTAGGGCTTTCCCTGATTTAGACATCCATTTATTAAATCAACCTTCAGCTCTAAATTCTATACTAGGTTTCTGTGGATAGATTTGAAAATTTAATAGTGTCCCATTTGTCCAAGGGACCCTATTGGCTATTATTTACAGTGTTTATTTGTTTTGACTTTTTGTTTTAATGATAGCAGTTGAATATTTCAGTTTTTACTTGTGTTTTAGTTGCAAGTATTAGAAAAATAGCAAGAACCTATCTAGAGTACCCTAAAGAAAATTAAAAGTTCTGTTACTTTTTTTCTGGTACTGGTTATTGAACCCTGGGGCATTTTACCACTGAACTACATCCTCAGCCCTTTTTATTTATTTTTAGATAGGCTCTCACTAAGTTGTCCAGACTGGCCTCAAACTTGTGATCTTCCTGCCTCATCCCCCAAAGTAGCTGGAATTATAGTCACATTTCATTGTGTCTAGCTGCTCATCAGTCTTGGAAAATTAAAATTTAATGTTAAAAACTTTGGGTTATACTTTTATTTTATTTTATTTTTTTGGTACCAGGAATTAAACACAGGAGCACTTAATCACTGAGCCACATCCCCAGCCCTTTTTTTTATTCTATTTAGAGACAGGGTCTCACCAAGTTGCTTAGGGCCTCCATATGTTGCTGATACTGGCTTTGAATGCGATCCTCCTGTCTCCACCTCTGAGTCACTGGGATTACAGGCATGCACCACCACACCTGGCTTGGTTTATATTCTTTATTATACTATTTCTGAAAGCTTTATTGAAACTTTACTCTGAAATATTTTAATGGACTAAATGAAGGGTTTAGAATAACAAGATGCTTCCTGAAACAGTACTAATAAACATTTGCAAATCTCCCAAATCATATTTGAATCCATTTTTGTATTTAGTGAGAATTGAGTAAATGGTAAGAACTATAGAAGATTTAAAAATTTATTGAGCTCCTTTATTGATGACATTAACAAGAAAAGATGGTACAGAATGTAGAACAAAGAGGTAGGAATACTTCAGATAGTCCTATCTTTGAATCTCCTATTTTGTGTAAGAACCCTCATCTAAAAGATTGGTGCTATTGCTCAGAAAATTATATTTTTCTTCATTTGTGTTTCAGCTCTACGAAATCCAAATATGGACATATCCTCTTCCCCAAATATAGGACTTCGACGTAGTGGTCAAATTGAAGGTGTTCGACAGATGCATAACAATGCTCCTCGGAGCCAGATGGCCACAGAACGAGATCTCATGGCATGGAGCAGAAGAGTGGTGGTCAATGAACTAAATAATGGGGTTAGTAGGTGAGTCACTAAGGTAACATTTCTAATAAAATATAGAGCTCTATAGTAATGGGGTTGTAGCTCAGTGGTAGAGTGCTTGCCTAGCAAGTGTGAGGCACTAGGTTTGATCCTCAGCACCACTTTAAAATACAAACAAACAAATAAATAAATAAATAAAACAAAGGTATTGTGTCCATCTACAACTAAAAACAAATAAAAGAAACATTCACCTTTAAAAGAAAGAAAATTTAGAGCTCAAGTTTTTAATAATATTTATTTAGTTGTAGATGAACACACAGTATCTTTATGTATTTTTATGTGGGGCTGAGGATTGAACCTAGTGCCTCACACATGCGAGGCAAGTACTTTATCACTGAGCAACAGCCTGAGCCCCAGAGCACAATTTTTTAGGAAGTAAAGTTTTCCTAGTAACTTTGACAATTTTTAATCTAGTTGAGATATTTTTCAAAATAACTCCAATTATTTTACTCCATATCAAATAGTCAGTTATTGTCAATTTGTTCAGCATATGCTAAATGCTTTGGGGCATATAAAAATGCAAAGAATGATTTCTTTTTCCAAGTTTGTTTTTATTACTGCATTTAAATTATGCATAATAGTGGGATTTGTTGTTATATATTCATACATGTACTCAATAAAAAAACATAATTAGGTTAATTTTGTTCCATATTACTTCCCTTTCCTCTCCTCTTCCCTCCCCTGGTGTATGATTTATTTTCTTTGACTTTATAATCTAGATTAGGATAGGAATGCAAAGGTTATTAAGTAATAACTTATAAGAAGTTATATGTGATTAAACATATGAATTGTATATAGATCCTGTGTTCAATAGTGGCTCCAGGAGAGAGCCATCAGCTTAATATAGGAGCAGTTTTCGGGTAAAATGTAGATATCTGGTAGACCCTAGTAATTAGAGTATGTTTAGAAATGTCACTTAAATAGACTTTATTTGATGAAAAATATTTCACTAGGATGAATTTCAAACCTAGAATCTTTATTCCTTTTTGTTTTAAATAATATTTTTATTGGTGCATTATAATTGTACATGTTGGTGGTATTCGTTGTTATGTATTCAAACATGTACACAATACAACAATAAAATTTGGCCAATATCAATCTCTAGTATTTCCCCTTTTCCTTTTCTTCTTTGGTTGGTCCCTTTCCTCTTCTTTACTGGTCTCACTTTAATTTTCATGAGAATCCCGCTTTTTTGCCTTTTCCTTCCCTAGCTTTCACATATGACAGAAAGCGTATGACCTTTGACTCTGAGGTTGGCTTATTTTGCTTAACATAATGTTCTCAAGTTCCAATTCATTTTCCTGCAAATGACATAACTTCATTTTTCTTTATGGGTCAATGAAGCTCTATTCTGTAGAGTTTTCTTTATCTATTCATCCATTCACAGAAAACTAGACTAGTTCCATAGTATTATGTATGTATTAATATAGTATGAAGACTTTAACTCTTTAGAGTAAATCCTGAAGACTGGACTAACTTGGTCATGTGGTGGTTCCATGCCTACTCATTTGAGGAACCTCTATACTATGTAACATAGTAGGTGTACTAATTTACAATTCCACCAATAGTATAGAAATGTTCCTTTTTCTCTACATCTTATCCCTATTTTATTATTATTTGTATTCTTTTACAAATGATTTTAGTTGTAGATGGACATAATACCTTCATTTTATTTACTTATTTTTATGTGGTGCTGAGGGTCAAACCCAGTGCCTCTCACATGCTAGGTAAGTGTTCTACCACTGAGCTACAATCCCAATCCTTACTGTTTGTATTTTAAATAGCTGTCATTCCAACTAGGGTAAGATGAAATCTCAGTGTAGTTATGATTTGTATTTTTGTAATTGCTAACAATGTGAATGCTGGACTCAGTGGTAGTGCACTTGCCTGGCACCCGTGAGACACTGGGTTTGATCCTCAGCACCACATATAAATAAAGGTATTGTGTTCATCTGCAACTAAAATAAATATTTTTTAAAAGATTTGAATGTTTTTTTCATATATTTGTTGGCCATTTGTATTTTTTTTTCTTTTGAGAAGTGTCTGTTTAGTTCATTTGCCCATCTATTAAGTGTTATGCATTTTTTTAGTGTTCAATTTTTTGAGTTCTTTATATTAATTCTCTGTCAGAAGAGTAGCTAGCAAATATTTCTCTCCCATTCTGTAGGTTCTCTTTTCACATTCTTAATGGCTTCCTTTGTTGCTTTTTAATTTGATGCCATCCTATTTAATATTTTTTGACATTAATTCCTGAGTTTTAGGAATCCTATTAACAAAATCATTGCCTGCACCTATTTTTTTTTTTTTTTGGAGTGTTGATTCTTCATTTTCTCCAAGCAGTTTCATAGTCCCTGGTCTAATTCCTAGGTCTTTAATTTTGAGTTGACTTTTTGCAGGATAAGGCATAAGGATCTAGTCATATTCTTCTTCATATGAATAAACCAGTTTTCCCAGCATCATTTGTTTAAAAGGCTATATTTTCTCCCAACACATTTTTGTTACCAGTATGAGTTTCTCTCTCTGTCTTCTATTCTGTTTCGCTAGTCTATGTGTTTGTTTTTATGCCAGTACCATGTAATTTTTGCTACTATAGCTCTAGTATAATTTGAAGTCATGTGATGACTCCAGCATTGCTTTTTTGGCTTAGAATAACTTTGGCTATTCTGAATCTTTTATTCTTCCTAATGAATTTTAAAATTCCTATTCTTATTTATAAATCCTAATAATTTGCTATAATATCAACTTCAGATAATTCCCAGCAATTGGAAGTGGATTTTGGAAAGAGAAAAGGACATTGACAAAGACCATGTAAAATTTATTTTAATCATGTATCCTCTTTACCTAGCCTTTTAATAGATTGACTAAGTAGCAAAAGTCATTAGATTTCAACTTATCTATATATAGATAAGCTGCCTTCTGGTATAAGCTGGGAGCATTAATAAGAAAAAGTAGATATAGCTAACTTAGGAACTTAGGAATATGAGTGCTAAAAACTCTGGCAGTAGAGCAATTTGAAATAATTTTTACTCAAAACTTTAGAAGTAGAGCTGAAAACAGGGAATCAAATAGTATTTGTACATGAATGCTCATTGCAGTATTATTTACAGCAATCAAATTGTGGAAACAATGCAAGTGTCTGTCAGCAGATAAATGGGTAATCAAATGTGGTATATCACCATGCATGGTGGTACACGACTGTAATCCCAGTGGCTGGTGAGACTTAGGTAGGAGGATCATGAGGTCAAAGAGAGCCTCCACAACTTAACAAGGCCCCATCTCTAAATAACAAATCTAAAGTGTCTGGGGATGTGGCTCAGTGGTTAAGCACCTCTGGGTTCAATTCCTGGTACCAAAAAAAAAAAAAAAACCAGTGGCATATCTATTCAATGGAAAATTATTCAGCCATAACAAAAGATACCTGCTGTTAAAAGACATTGAAAACACTGAAAATGTTAAGTGAAAGAAGCTGGACAAACAAGAGGACAATTAATGTATGATTCCACTTAAAATATTTATACTAAAATTACTTATAGGCATAAAAATGGATTAGAGGTTATCCAAGGCTGGAAGAATTGAAATGGGAAGTTATTGCTTTGATAGTTGCAGACTTTATGTTTGTAGTGATGACAATTTTTTTAAATGATACTGGTAATGGTTACAGAACATTATGAATGTAATTAATTGTCACTGAAGTAATAACACCTATAAGCATTAAAATGGCAAATTTTATACTTAAATGTATGTTTATTCTCTTTTTACTTATTTTGTAATTTTTTTCTGTTCTTTTTTGTTTGGATGGCTTTTAAACTGTTGGTTTCCTTATTTATGATTTTCTGATATTTTGACCTTTGATTTGTAATTAGGGTTCAAGAAGAATGTCGGACCGCAAAAGGTGACATAGAAATTGGTCTTTATACAGTTGAAAAGAAGAAAAAGCCATCTTATACTATCCAGAGGGTAAGTTTATTTGTACAGTACTTTGAGATATATTATTTGCAACATTTATGTATTCAAAGACTGTCTTATAGGGAATCTATCTTATGATCCCCAGTTGAGATGTATGTTTATTCTTAATAAAATTAGTTACACCGTCCACCCCAAGTCTAGGACATGTAGTTATTGTATGTATAGGATATTTATTTTAAAATACATTTTTCCTTAGTTAAATTAGATTTTTTAAAATGCTGCCTTATCCCTAATCACAATGTAAATAAATGTTTATATACCCTAAGTAATGGGTTGGTCCATAGGCCAAATCCTTTTTGCCTCCTATTACTGTTAATTAAATTTTATTGGAACACACCCACACTTATTCATATCTTACCAACGGTTGTTTTCATGCAATAAAGACAAAGCTGAGTAGTGGCAACAGAATTTGTATGCCCTGCAAAACCAAACTACTTATATTCTGACCCTTTATTTACAAAACAATAGTTTGCTCTCCCTTGCCCTAGACCTATTGCTGGACTTCTCATTTGGAAGGACTGTAAATGTTTTCACAGTAGAATCTGGTAAGCCATGAGTAGGATGCCTGTACCCAATTAGGTACATGGTAAGCTCATTACTAGTACTCTCAGTTTACCAGACAAGAGGCATAAGAATGAAGTTTCTTTTTTTCACTCTCTTCCAATTCTAACCATAAAATAAGAGTATGGTAATTAAGAGTCTGGGATGATTATAATTTTGTTAATAGTCTACTCTATTAAGTATTTTTTCAGTATTGATAAACACAAATTTAGATATTTGTCATATACATATTTCCAAATAATCTTAGGTGATTTTGATGCCTTATTTAAATTTTTCTATTTTGGTTTTGTTGGCTTATTTGATCTTCTATAGTATGATTAATTTTTAGAGATTTTGAATAACTCAGATTCATTATTTTTATTCATTTTTTACTGCTGAGGCAAATTGTCAAATATCATTCTTATCTGCGAGTAACAGATGGGGTGTTCAGTCCTTATGCATTTTTGTATATAATGTAAATGACAGATGTTTTATAAATAAGAAACTAACTCTTGAGGCTGATTTGTAAGACTTTTAAACTTATTTATTCTTAATGACATATTAGGGGTTATAGCTGTGCCATGTAAAAATTTAATCTTTATTTTGACCTATTTACCAAAGGGATATACTACCAACAATTATTATTACCACCAGTGAATTATCCATAATTACTCAATTTCTTCTCTTAGTCCACAAATGGGACTAAGCAATGTGATATAAGAGTTTAAATGTGGCATGCATTTTGAGGTATATGTCTGCGTGTGCCTTGATGTGGTCTAAAAATGGAATTATATATTACTTTTTATATATACATTATATTCACCCTTCTATTGGTTTAGTTAATATAAGGTTTATATATATATTTTAAGTAACTCTCCTATCATTTTTCTCTGATGGGGTAAGAATTGGGCTAAACTGATTATAAAGATATTTCTTAACGGTTTTAAGTACACTAAACTAGAATGAACAAAAATATAGATCATTACATCTAATTAGATATTTCAAATTTGCCTAGATTTTTAATGGAATGAAAAATGTACATATTAACATAAATATAATATAGATAACTTGTTTATCCTGTAATTGTGAATAATGTAGCATATGCAAAAGGTGAATGAGCAAATTTTTACAACACAGACTTTTAGCAGCTTTGATTTGATCACAACATTTTCAAAATAAGAAGGTGATCAATATCAGTGGAAAATGAGTCATATATTTGTGTGTATCTAATTATTATTATAGTTTTATATTGGTTTTTCTCTTCAGCAAATTTTCCTCATCCCTGATTCCTTCCCTGCCTAATTAATTGACTTATTTATTTTCAGGGTTTTTTTTTTTTTTGTATTGATGGAGCTTTTCATTTTTTTTTTCTATTTTTAAAACATTTTATATAACTCATAGAACAGTGCTTGTTTAAAAATTCACACAAAATTGCTAGAGAGCATACAATTTCCAGAAATGTCCTGGGTTTTTGTTTCATTCAGTTTTCTAAAGATGCACTCAATTCAGTGGTAATATTCAGACATTATGTGATATTTCATTATCTTTGGTAAAACTATTCTCATTATTTTGTCTCCTTATAGTATTAACTCTGATATCCACTTTGTGCAGGGTCTGCTCTCACTAGGATGTCAGAAAACATTAAGGCTGGATCTACTAGAGGCAAATGTTCCCAATAGCAGGGACACCCCTGGCCCCCAACCCCACTTCAGAATCCTCACCACAGCCAGGCAGAGCTTTTCATTTTTAAAAATGTGTTTTCCTTTTCTTCTACAGAATGATTACCCACCTAGCTGTGGGCGGTCTTTACGAAGGACACAACGCAAGCGTCAGCATACTTATCAAACACGGTCCAACATAGAGCATAATTCACAAGCATCATGTCAAAATTCAGGTGTACAGGAAGATTCAGATAGCTCCTCAGAGGTTAGATATCTTCTGTTATTTATTCAATATGATGTTTTGTTTGCTAGTATGTGCCGTCAATTTGGATTTACTTTTGAGGGTCACTTTAATAGAAAAATTTTAGGAATTTTGTTATAAGAAGTTTACTCATTAATAAGAAGCTTAATGGACAAAGCTAGGCATCATATTAAATTATTTTAGATGTCTTCTCTGATTTGTACCTAGGATACTATCTTGGTTAGAGTATAACAAATGCAAGCAAAAGTTTGACTTTGGGACAATGAGGAAAGACAGTAAGAGAAAAATCTTCCTATAATTGGAAAGATATGGGATATGAACAGTAGTAATAAGAGTTTCAGAACTTATGGACTGTGAAATCAACATAATGTACACATTTTCTGTTACTACCTGTTCTTCTGTTCTCCAGTCCTTTTATTCCCTTAACCACACTAGTCATGCACAATAGGAATTTAATTGTGCATCGACAGAATATGATACTTCCATTCTCCTGCCATTCACAATTCTTAAACTAGATATTTTCAAAAAATCTTTCCCCCATGAATTTCTTAATCTTAAAAGAATGACAAATTACAGTATATTTAAAACAATATTTTAACATATAAAAGGATTATACTGTATTTGGGCTTAAGGTGTTTTTCAGTCTTTGAAGTAATATAAGTTGTTTTATGTCAATAAAATGGTATAATCCAGAAATATATAAATACCTGGGAAGCTTACTTGTGAGATGTAGATATATAGAGAAAACTAATTCTGTTTTAGCTAGAATACTTTTGGGGTAAATAAAAAAGTGTTATAGAATAGGTAGTAGTTTGCCAAGGAATGTTATGCTACCTAATAATAACCATATATCTTAATTATTGACTCTTTATTGTAGGAAGATGAAACTGTTGGCACAAGTGATGCTTCTGTAGAGGATCCTGTTATTGAATGGCAAAGTGAAAGTTCTTCCAGGTTATTTTTTAATGATTTTTGACTTAGGCAAAATTATTCAGCAGTTTTTAATATGAAAATATGTTCTTATAGGAATTTGTTAAAACAAGAGTTAAAATAATGTTTCACAAATATTTTTGGTTGTAGATGGACACAATACCTTTATTTTATTTATTTTTATGTGGTGCTGAGGATCAAACCTAATGCCTTACACTGAGCTATCCCCCCAGCCCCAAAATATTATATAAAGAAAGAATACCAAATTAGAAGTCAATAGACTTGCGGTTTTTATCTTGTCTCTTCCTTTATTTTATGTCCTTTTGGGCTTTTTAATTTCTTTATTTGTAAAATGAAGTCCCTTTTTAATTCTAGATTCTACATCTTGGTGAATATATATATATATATATATATATATATATATATATATATATTTCATATTAAAAAATAAATGACAGCAGAATGCATTACAATTACAATTCTTATTACATATATACAGCACAATTTTTCATATCTCTGGTTGATTCTAAAGTATATTCATACCATTTTGTGTCATCATACATGTACTTTGGATAATGATGTCCATCACATTCCACCAACCTTGCTAATCCCCTGCCTCCTCCCTTTCCCTCCCACCCCTCTGCCCTATCTAGAATTCATCTATTCCTCCCATGCTCCCGCTCCCTACACCACTATGAGTCAGCCTTCTTATATCATAGTGGTGTAGGGAGTTATGCTAAGTATAATTTCACTTAGCATTATCTTCTCCAATGCCATCCATTTACCTGAAAATGTCATGATTTTATTCTCTTATAATGCTGAGTAAAATTCCATTGTGTGTATATGCCACATTTTTTAATCCATTCATCCACTGAAGGGTATCTAGGTTGGCTCCACAGTTTAGCTATTGTGAATTGTGCTACTATAACCATTGATGTGGTTGTGATGCTGTTTTTAAGTCTTGGGTATGAAACCAAGAGAGGGATAGCTGGGTCAAATGGTGGTTCCATTCCCAGATTTCCAAAGAATCTCCATACTGCTTTCCATGTTGGCTGCACCAATTTGCAGTCCCACCAGCAATGTATGAGTGTACCTTTTCCCCCCACATCCTCGCCAACACTTATTTTTATTTGTCTTCATAATAGCTGCCATTCTGACTGGGTGAGATGATATCTTAGAGTAGTTTTTGATTTGCATTTCTCTAGTTTCTAGTAATGATGAACATTTTTTCATATATTTGTTGATTGATTGTATATCCTCTTCTGAGAAGTGTCTGTTCAGGTCCTTGGTCCATTTATTGATTGGGTTATTTGGGATTTTTTTTTTTTTTTTTGGTGCTTAGCTTTTTGAGTTCTTTATATACCTTAGAGAACCCTATTTGATTATTCCTAGAAATAATGTAGATCTTTCTTTTAAATAAGATATTGTAGTTTAGATAGGGATTTGAAATCCTGTTATAGAAAACTAAGTGTTATGCTTTACCCAAGAAGCATTTCATTAAAATCACATTGATAATGATCAGAATTTTATATTGACACTTTTTTTTTTCTGTGCAGCCATGTCATTTATAATTCTATTTGATAATGTAGTGGTCACTATTCAAATATTAGGTAAAATTATTACTTTTCTATACTAAGGTATTCATACTTTTGGTTTATTTACAGTGATTCATCAAGTGAATATTCTGATTGGACCGCTGATGCTGGAATAAATTTGCAACCTCCAAAAAGACAAACCAGACAGGCCACACGGAAAATATGCAGCAGCTCTGAGGAGGAGAATTTGAAATCACTAGAAGAAAGGCAAAAGAAACCTAAACAGACTAGAAAGAAGGTTTGTAACTATATGGGTTGTTTTGGTTTTGCTTTTATTGTAGTGGTTTGTTTTTTCCTTAGATACTTGAATATTTAACAGTCACATTTAACTTATCTTAAAATAACATTATAGCTGAGAAAACAAGTAAATAAAAGTAATTTATATGGATTTCAAAATGTAAATAATTTTGACATTTATTTATTTATTATTATTTTTATTTGTTAATTTTGCATTACAATTCTTAATACACCATTATACAATAATTTATCATATCTCTGATTATATATAAGGTATGTTGACACCAAATTCACATCTTCATAACATGTATTTTGTATAATGATCAGAGTCTTCTTTCACCATCCATGCTATTCCTCTTCTCCCTCCCTTTCCCTTCCACCCCTATTCCCTATCTAGAGGTAATCTTCCTCCCTTGCTCTCCCTCCCAACCCCATTTTGAGTCACTCCCTTTCATTTTGACATTTTTGTGTTATCAAAGATAGAGGCTGAGTCTTCATCATTATAATATTGATCATTATATGTTAAAATATAACAAAGTTATATTTATCCCAATAATGGTTTCTTTTTTTTCCACTATAATTTCATTTAGATGACATAAAGAATTAATTCACATAGTTCTTTGAATTTAAAAAAAATTATATACACATTATATGTCCTGTTTCATTAGTAGACATAATTTTTTGATTATCACCTTCTATTTGTGAAAGTTATTTCTTACTATTGTTTTAATTCAGGTTGTACTCCACAAATATGAAGAATAAAATTTCTAGTTTTTAGATGTTATATAGTTTTATTATCTGTTCATTTCACCTATTATTATTATAATTGCTAAAGAAAAGTCTTTAAAATGTGTGTGTTCCAGGGTTTCTTTGAACCTGATGTTTTAACATTCTCTCCCTGCTATGTTTCATATTGTTATTAATTTGTTTAAGCATTTATAAATTATATGTTTTATATATATATGTGCTATAAATGTATTTATATTTTAGAAAGGAGGACTGGTTTCTATGGCAGGTGAACCCAATGAAGAATGGTTTGCCCCACAGTGGATCTTGGATACTATACCACGACGTTCCCCATTTGTTCCACAGATGGGAGATGAGGTATATTTTTTTTGATACATGGAAATATTGCTGTGTTATTTTGAACTCCTAGACTGAGGCAGTCTTCCTACCCTAGTCTCCCAGGAACTAGAATTACAGGTGTGTACCACCTTGCACAGCAAGATGGGTTGGTTGTTCCTTGTTAAATTTTTTTCTCTCAGACCCTCAAGAGCACTAAATTTTTAATGAGTCTTAGAATATGTATATTATTAATTTTATTTTGGATAAAATATTTACATTGTGAATTATATGTATATAGATAGATAGATAAATATAGATGTAAATATGTATAGATACATACATACCTACACACATTGTCTTAGATGCTGTATTCAATCATATATTTCTTGAGATTAGTGACTGAATCTTCATATCTTTGTATTCTTTGTAGGGCCTGGCATAGTGTCTTGAAAATAGTAGAAGCTCATTGAACACAGAGATAACTTGATTTGCTTGTGAATTCATGAAAATAATTGGCTTGATTTTTATCTTAATTACCACTTAGTAGAATTTAATGCTATTTTGCTACTTTGAGTTAATGCTCAAATGATGCCATTTTGAGTTCTCTTTGATGGGGAATAGTACAGATTTTTCAAAACTCTAATGATGTTTTTTCTGCAAACAGTAAGGTAGTTGTAGAATATATACTGGAATTTATGGAGTTGTTAAATAGGATGGTTTAATGCCTTATGCTTTCTCTTTTAGCTTATTTATTTTAGGCAAGGGCATGAAGCTTATGTGCGTGCTGTAAGGAAGTCAAAAATATATAGTGTTAATTTACAGAAACAGCCATGGAATAAAATGGATCTCAGGGTAAGTTTTTCAAATTCATAAACTATGCAGTTGATAATTTGTTACTTTACCCATAAGGTTTTTCTCAGTATAATTCATATTTCACTGTTCATGTATCAAATATAAATTGATACATGACACTCTTATAAAACTGGCTCTGATGGGTCATATGTTGTATGTTTCCCAAAATTTTTATGACATTTTCTTCATTATTTGACCTAATTTCCTTCAAGATTTAGATCCTGTATTCTGTTCCATTCCGTACATAGAACAAAGTAAGAGTACCCTACTGTGGATATTTTCTCCATCAACAATTTTGTACATTCTGCATACTTAACAAAGTGACAGAGTATGTTGACTATGGACACTGTCAACATTCTGGAAGCTTTGGGATATATTAAATATCATAAATCACAAGAAGCTTAGAAATATGGGGTGCTTTATGGAATATCTTTTGATGTAATACCCACATAGCTATGTGACATTGAATAAATGAGATATATCTATTTATATTGAAGGATTTTCTGTCACTAAATATCTGTTCAGTCATTTATTTATATACACATATATACATACATATAGACATAGGTGTACTTGGGCCATTATTTCTGTTTAGGCTTATGTATTTTGTTCTATTTTGCTTTTCTGATTTGGAGAACAAGAGAATAAAGGGTAATTTTACTATGGTCTTCCATGTTACTAAAGGATTGTTATGTCATGTTGCTTAGCAGGAAGGAACCTAGAGAGAATCTGTATATTTACTGAAGTAAAAACTTAGTTAAGAGATTTGTAAAAAAGTTGTATTAACGTTCTAAGTTGATAAAAAATCAGGTGAGGTTTATTTAGTCAACTCTTGGGAGATAGGGATAGCTACCATCTATTTTAAATTGGGTAAAAATTGAATTGAGAATTAAGGCAATGACTAAAACATAAAATTTCTTATTTCTAATTCTAACTCCAAGGTCCTAGAAAGTTAAAGGAGGTAGCATGTGTGGCATAAGAGCCTGAAGTTTTAAGCAAGTGTCTATACTCCTGAGAACCAGTTTGCCATCTCTTTAGTGTAACTGATAATATATAGTGTTCTTGTAGTGTAATATTGTAGGCATTCAAAAAAGTCATCTTCTCAAATATAAACATGTCATCTATGAACCTGTATGTTTACATACTTTATTCCTGCTAGGGTTGTAATTTTATGTATACAGAGCTGGATCATCCCATGGAGTGTCTTTTTAGAATATATTACTGGTCTGTAACTCAGACCTATAGGATCAGATTCTATAAGAGTAGGGTTTAGGAACATGAATTTTAAAATGTTTTCCTAGAGGATTCTGCTGCTTTTACTTAGTGTAATGTCCTTTCCTAAACTATCGTTAACCTGCTATTAAGTATTAAGTGTCAAGAGCCATATCTTAACTACTTTTAACATTAGTCTTTGTAATACCTAACATATGGTGAGTATTCAGATAATTCTTAAATTATTCAAGTAGTAATGAAATATTGTGTGAATGTTAGGTAATTATTTGTATTGAAAATAATAATTCATTTATATTTTCATGAATAGGAGCAAGAGTTTGTTAAGATTGTAGGAATCAAATATGAGGTTGGACCACCTACACTATGCTGCTTGAAGCTTGCATTTCTTGACCCCATTTCAGGAAAAATGACTGGAGAGTCTTTTTCCATTAAGTAAGTAGCTATCTCTAGCTCTCTGAGTTTATATGTGTGTATTTTTTAAATTGATTTTATTCTTTTAAATACATGACAGCAGAATGCATTACAATTCTTATTACACATATAGAGCACAATTTTTCATATCTTTGTATATAAAGTATGTTCACACCATCTCATGTCTTTATACATGTACTTTAGTTTTTTTTGCATTATAATTTTTATTACACATATATACCACAAGTTTTCATATCTCTGTTTGTATATAAAGTAGGTTGATACTCAATTTGTGTCTTCATACATGTACTCTGGATAATTATGTCCATCACATTCCACCATCCTTGCTAATCCCCTGCCTCCTTCCTTTTCCTCCCTCCCCTCTTCTCTATCTAGAATTCATCTATTCCTTCCATGTTCCCCCTCCCTACCCCAATACCCATTGTATATTGTGCAGAGTACAGGACTTAATAAGAGAGGAAGTACTGTAGCACTACTACCACAGGGCTTAGAGTTATAAACACTAGTGTTTAATTTTTGATTGATTTCTCTTTTTTTAGAATTTTTAAAATATTTTTTAGTTTTCGGTGGACACAACATCTTTATTTTACTTTTATGTGGTGCTGAGGATCGAACCCAGTACCCCGCGCATGCCAGGCGAGCGCGTTACCGCTTGAGCCACATCCCCAACCCTTCTTGATTGATTTCTGAATTTTCTCTCTCTCTCTCTCTCTCTCTCTCTTTCTCTCTCTCTCTCTCTCTCCTCTCTCACACACACACACACACACACACACACACACACACATATAAATGGTTAGATAGGTGGATTCATGAACAGGTTAATCAATCTTGTGTAAAATGAAAATGCTAATATATTAATATTTTCTTCAGGATTGTTGTGAGGAATCAAAGACTAACTTTTATAAGTGCCTATTGTTGAAACAGGGTAGTTGCTTTTCTTTCTCTTAATAATAGTAGAAATAGTCAATGGCTCATTTCTTGAAGTCAAATTTCAGATCTAAGGAGATGAGAAAACTTCAATTCACACTGTTCTTTTTAAAATTTTTAATATGAAGAATTTTGTATTAAAATTTAAAAACCTTTATTAGTGCCTTTACATTATTAAAGCAATACAAGTTTATGCAAAGCAATCCTAAAAAGATTAAGCCAGATGGGATTTAATTTAAGTAAACATATGTCCAAGGATTATGATGTTTGCAAAATTGTTCTTGATGAGTTCCAATTACACATATATCCTTGGACATTTAGTAAGTAATAATTATAGTGTATATATATAGTGTATATATAGTGTATATATATAGTGTATATAGTATATATATAGTGTATATATATATATATATATATATATATATATATATATATATAGTGTATATATATAGTGTATATATTGATTGATTCCCATTGCTTATTTTCTATACAGGTATCATGACATGCCAGATGTCATTGATTTTCTTGTGCTACATCAGTTTTATAATGAAGCCAAAGAAAGGAACTGGCAGATTGGTGAGTATAGAACTGCTGCTAATAACTAAGCTTAAAGTAGAATAAGTAAAGTTTTAACTCTAAGTTAATAGAAAGAATGTAGTTTAATGTTTAGTTGAAGAAAGCTGTCAGCCAAACTAGGAAAATTCAGTTCAAATTTCTTTTCCAGATTAAGTGATTTTATGCATATTGTGTAGTATGTATAGTAGTCCCCGCCCCCCTTATATGTTGTTTCACTTTCTGTACTTTCATTTGCCTATGGTGGTAAAATAGAAAATAGAAAATCCAAAAATTAAAAAATTTCATAAGTTTAAATTGCATACTGTTTTGGATTATGTGATAAAAAATCATGCACCATCATATTCCATCCCTCTGAGGATGTGAATCATCCCTTTGTCCAGTATCATCCCTTTGTCCAGTATATCTATGTTATACTATATATCTGGTAGTTATTTAGCTATGTGTTCTGAACTCTCTGTATCATGGTGCTTGTTGTGATCAGGTAATCCTTACATAGTAAACTAAGACTAATTTCATCTTACCATGTAAACAGACATTTTATCATCTCACATCATCATAAGATGGGTGAGTATAATAAGATTTTGCAAGAGAAAAACGCATTCACATAATTTTTGTTACTATATATTATTATTATTATTCTCTTATTGCTACTGTCTTACTGAGCTTAATTTATAAAATAAACTCTATTCGGTATGTATGTATGGGGAAAAAAATCAAATACAGCTGGCTATCTGAATTCATTGTTTCTGCGTGTGTGAATTCAATCAACCGTGGATCAACAATATTTTTTTAAAAATGCATCTGTACTGAACATGTACATTTTTATCATTATTCACCAAACAATATAGTATAATAGCAGTTTATATAAAATTTACATTTTATTAGGAATGGTAAGTAATCTAAAAATCTAAAATATATGGAAGGATTCTGTAGATTATATTCAAATACTATACTGTTCTTAAGAATCTGCATTTATGAATATCTGTTAAAGAACTGTTGAGCCAATGCCTCACCAACGTCAGTGTACCACTATGTTGGGTTTGGTGATCTCTGCAATTTCGGGCATCCATTGGGGGTCCTAGAGAATATCCCTTGTGAATCGGTGGGGACTACTTTAGTCTCTAAACCTTGGGCAAATACCTACTCTATTAATAATACAAATCTGAATTAAAGAAAATTCTGAACTGTCAATTCCCCTTGGGAGTATTTTTATACATGGACTTTTAAAAACACCATTGTTTATTGAGGTTTCCTTTTTTTCCTCCCTTCCTCCTCTTTCTCCCTCCCTCTTACCATTGTTTCTTTCCTTTAGTCCTAACTCTTCTGCCCTCTCTTTTTCTTTTCTTTTCTCTGATGAAAAGAAGCATATAATACTAGTATGAGGGAATTTTTTAAAGAAATTAGTTTATAGCTCTGTCATTATTAATACAGAACATAAGGCCTTTAATACTATTGGCATTTTTCACACATTTCCATATTTTGCCTATATTTTTAATATATTTTTGTTCTGGCTCTGTCACTTACTAGCTCATTGATCTTGGGCAAGTTTTCAAACCCTCTATGGCTTACTCCCTTTATTTTTAAAAGTGAAATTATATCAGTGCACACCTATAATGTTGATGTAATCAAGGAAGAGATGTAATTTATAGAAAGCACTTACACAGTGGTTCCTGATACAAACTAAAAACCATGTGAATATGTGCTTATTAGTGTTTTTACATTCTTCAGTGTATAAGGAATATTTTTTCCATAGAGGTTTGGTTTTTTAATCCTTAGCTATTTAAAGGCAGAATACTAGTATAGGTTGAGCACCCGTATCTGAAAATTCAAAATGCTCCAAAATAAAAAACTTTCCTTTGTCCATTTTTTTTAATTCACAACAAATCTTTGGTTATAATTTGACATTTGTTTTATATCCAAATTTATCACTCCATCCATTAGTAATTTTTATCTTGTTTACAGTAGCCTGTTTTTCAGCATTCTCTTATTTCTTTTATTCTTTTTAGATATACATACAATACAGTAGAATGTATTTTGACCTTTTAATACATGGTTTATAACTTATTCTAGTTAGGATCCCATTTTTGTAGTGGAACATGATGTGGAGTTAATACTGGTCATTTACTCATATGAACATAGGAAAGTTATCTCCCATTCATTCTACTGTCTGTTCTATTCCCATCTTCCCTCCCTTCCCTTCATTCTCCTTTGTCTAATTCAGTGAACTTCTATCTCCACCCTTATAGAGAACCAAAATTGAAAACTTTCTAAGATGAATAGAGCATTTCATATTTTAGGTTTTTGGATTAGTGATGTTCAACCAGTAACATCTTTGCAAATATTATATAATACGAAAAACTCAAATTGGAAACACTTCTAGATGCAAACATTTGGATACGATATAGTTAGCCTAGATGAAGAGATTTTTAAAGGCAAAAAACTAAAAACAAAAAAAGAAGAAACAGCTGTAGCCTTAGCACTGAAAAAAAAGGTAAAGAAACTACATTAACATACATTCCATACACTAAGGGTTATCCATAATGATATTCATTAAAGTTAAATTATGTTTGTAGTATTTTCTATGAAGACATAAACATGTATGATGTACTTGAGAAAAATTCTACCACTTGGAAATTAAAATACTTGAAGAGGATAAAATGTAAAATTCACTTATTTGGAAAACTCATCTTGAAAAATCTGGTAATACCAGATATAGTGCTAATTACGTGTTCAAGAAAAAATAGCAATTTACACTGGGTACAAAGCTGATATTTTTCAAGAGCACTCTTTTGTAAATTTTAATCCTTATAGGTGATAGATTCCGCAGTATAATAGATGACGCCTGGTGGTTTGGGACTGTAGAGAGTCAGCAACCTTTTCAACCAGAGTATCCTGATAGTTCTTTCCAGTGTTACAGTGTTCAGTAAGTATAGTTATATTTTTTTTGCCTGATATAATACTGTCGTATAATATGGACTTTAAATAAACACTTCCATTAATAATAAATTTTTATCTGAATTACTACTCTTATAATAACTATAAGGAAGTAAGCATAGTACCTACTGGAAAGAATTTGATGGTAAACTATTTGTGCCACTGTGCACACTAAAACTAGGCAAATACTAAAAGCATTTCTACCTCCCTTGTTGTTTATCTTTTCTCTTAAGTATTTCTTCTTTTTATATTTTTGTGGTAATGGGGATTGAACCCATGAACACTCTACCACTGACCTACATCTGTATCCCTTTTGACTTTCCCCCATGGCCTTTAATTTTTCATGCAGGGTCTTACTAAGTTTCTGAGGCTGGATTCCAATCTGAAATCCTCCTGCCTCAAACTTCCAAGTTGCCAGGAGTATAAACATATACCACTATACATGGCATAAGTCTTTCTTCTTTAAAGAAGAATTGAAATTATTTTCCCATAGAGAATAGTGAAATTAAATCAATGTTTAAAGTAATTGTTATATCTGTAGTATAGCAGTGAATATTACTACTTAGTCTGTTATTTAATGACATGAATTCTAGGTAGAGCTGACAGCATTATATTTTGAGATACTGTTTGTTTGCAATATTAGTTTAATTGTTCTGGAAATCCCAGAGTTGTAAGGTTCCTAATGAATGAAGCTTCTCAAAAATGATGGAAAAAATGTTCATTTTGTGAGGATTGCCTTTAAAGCCACTATATTACAGATAAAAAGAGAAGATTAAAATTTTGAAAGTGCTAAAATACTTAAGATATTGGGATAAATTAAGAAGTGATCCAATAAGACATCATAGTGCCCAACTATAATCTAAGCTACATTGGAGGCTGAGGCAGGAAAATTTTCAAGGTTGAGGCCAGCCTGAACAACCTAGTGGGACCTTTTATCAAAATAAAATAGAAATGGCTGGGGAAGTAGTTCAGTGCTAGAATACTTACCTAGCATGTATGAGGCCCCAGGTTCAGACCCTTGTACTGAAGGGAAAAAGAGAGATTGAAAGAAATGGAGTGAAAGAAGTGATCCATTACACCAACTGTTTTCACCTGAAAGATATTTGCTTTCTTTTCCCTGGCTTAATAGTGAATATATGCTCATTTGGAACAAAAGATAAATAAAATACTAGGAATAGGCTTACTAACCACTAAGTTTCATTTTTGGTGCATGTTTTCTCTAGCAGTGGTTTATTATTATCTTTACTTAAACAGAACTGAACTTTAATGATTACTATGTTTCCCTTTTCTAAATTTCACCCTCCTAGAAGCCATGCAAATTATACTAATATATGAATGGACGCACTTGTAAACTTAATTTTTATCTCATTGTTTTTCAATAGCTGGGATAATAATGAGAGAGAAAAGATGAGTCCCTGGGATATGGAGCCAATTCCAGAAGGAAGTAAATATGCTTTTAAAGTCAAATTATAATTCTTTAAAAAATAAAATTACTATAATATGATATTAGACACTAATCATTTCTAATTTTTCATCTTAATACCTAGCTGCCTTTCCAGATGAAGTTGGTGCTGGTGTTCCTGTTTCCCAAGAGGAATTGACTGCTTTGCTATACAAACCCCAGGAAGGAGAGTGGGGGGCTCATTCCAGAGATGAGGAATGTGAAAGAGTTATTCAGGGCATAAACCACCTTCTTTCCCTGGGTATGGTAAATGCAAAAATAAATAAATAAACAAACAAATAAGACAACTGAAGGAAGCTAAGCTGAGCAGAATTTTAAGTTCTATAATAGGAAATGCATTTTCTTACTGACACTAGTTTTGATATTAATATTTTTTGTGGTGCTGGGGATTGAACCCAGGGCCTCACACATGCCAGGCAAGCACTTTTCCACTCGGCTATATCCCCAGCCAAATATTAACTTTTTATATGCTTGGTCAAAATAATGACTGATAAATAAAATATTTTCAGTATTCTGGGGGATAATATTGAAGGCAGGCATGTAAGTGTCTTTTTCTTTCTTGAGTCATTTTGACTCTCTAGCTGCTAATTTCCTGAACCTGATCTTGGATGGGGTTCCTTAATAAAGACAGTGTGTGAATAATGTATTTTACCCACATGAATAGTTATGTTTTCAGAAATATATTATTTAAAAAGTTTTGTTGTTTTATCCAGAAAAGACTTAGCAGTCTAAAGTTCAACATGGTGCTCCTTTAATTTTGTTTTCTTTTACCTGAGTTTAACTAGTGTTTTGTGCATGATTCATTGATATTATGTCAAATAAAAACATACTATTGAATCATCATTGTTTTTGAATTTAGAATTTTGCCCTTATTTATTTATTACTGTTAACATTTAATATTAGTGTCTTTTATAACTATTTTTGATTTTGGTAATTTTGTAGATTTTGCCAGCCCTTTTGCTGTTCCAGTGGATCTCAGTGCCTACCCCTTGTATTGTACTGTAGTTGCTTATCCAACTGACCTCAATACCATCAGGCGGAGACTTGAAAATCGCTTTTATAGGTTTGTTTAGTTTTATTTAAAAATCCAGTTTTATGTCTATGACTTGCTTTTTTGAGATCGTGTTTTTGTGGTATTAAATAATCATCCATGATTTACAGTAGAAGGGGTAGAGAGAGAAAAGGGGAGGGGAGGGGAGGGGTGGGGAGGGGAGGGGAGGGGGGATAGTAGAGAATAAGACAGACAGCAGAATACATCAGACACTAGAAAGGCAATATGTCAATCAATGGAAGGGTAACTGATGTGATACAGCAATCTGTATACGGGGTAAAATTGGGAGTTCATAACCCACTTGAATCAAACTGTGAAATATGATGTATTAAGAACTATGTAATGTTTTGAATGACCAACAATAAAAAATAAATAAATAAATAAATAAATAATCATCCAATGACTCACTCTAAAATTTCTTCTAAAACTGTGGAACACCAATTTTATTTAATCGGTTTCCACTTTCCAAGGTGAAAAGGGTATAGGGAAGGAAGACAAAGAGGAAAACATGGGTAGCATGCATAATTAGGTTGTAAAATGAAAAGTGAAGTTAACTTAGTGTATTAAAGGCAAATTAGATGTTTTATGGATTCATCATAATTAAGATGCTACAGAAAGCCAGGCACAGTGCTGCACACCTGTAATCCTAGCCATTCTGGAGACTGAAACAGGAGTATTTCAAGTTTTAGGTTGGCCTGGACAACTCAGAGAGACCCTGTCTGAAAATTAAAAATAAGTAAATAAAGAGGACTACAGATGCAGTTGAGTTGTAGAATGCTTACCTAGAATGTATGAGACTCTGGGTTCAATCCCAAGTACTGAAAAAGAAGAGAGAGGGGGAGGGGACATGGAGAGGGAGAGGGAGAGGGAGATTGTACATAGATATAGAGCATGTCTAAATCTTCTTTGGGGCATTAGGTAGTAGTTAATTAGGTTTAATAACTATGTAGTAAAAGAACCAAGTTACTTTTTCCTTGGTTTTGGTTGGGAGGGGAATGATTATGGGAGGTTTTGGAAGAAAGTTCTTTGTTCTTCTCTATTTGAAGTCCACTTCACCCTAATCTTAGTATCCCATGAACTGGTTAGTCTGCCTCTTATAATTAAGAATTGAATGTATTTTTACAACATTTTAATATTATTCAATACTAAATATTATGAACAATAAGTCATTCTGTATAACCTGGTTTATTTTTTTCTTTGTCCCCTTCTTCTGAAAACGAAACATTATTTTTGTCTTTATCACAACACACTTTTTTTTTATTGGTTGTTCAAAACATTACAAAGCTCATGATATATCATCTTTCATACATTTGACTCAATTGGGTTATGAACTCCCATTTTTACCCCAAATATAAATTGCAGAATCACATCGGTTACACACTCACGTTTTTACATAATCATCAAATCACTCTTTACACACAGTGTCCTGGATCAGTTCTCTTCTAGTTTTAATAGGCTGTCTAGTATTTCAAAATTCCCTCCTGTGCTTTAAATCCTGAAATTGTTCATCCCTTTTTTTAGCCTTCATCAGGTACATATTTGAGACATTAATATATTGGATCTCCTTTGACATAAAATTATTAAGTGCCTACTTTTTCTGTTGCATATTCTTAGAATGTAGTTTAAATGTATCAGACAAAGGTAACATAGGATATTTTTTTCTTTTGTAGGAGAATATCAGCATTAATGTGGGAGGTGCGCTACATTGAGCATAATGCTAGGACTTTCAATGAGCCAGACAGTCCTATCGTTAAAGCAGCCAAAATTGTAACTGATGTTTTACTTCGATTTATTGGGTAAGAAGCATTTGTTTCCTTCTAAGAGACTAACTTACAGCTTTTTAAAAATTATTGAAATGGCTGGGCACAGTGATGTAGATCTGTAATTCTAGGTACTTAAGAGGCTGAGGCAGAAGGATTGCTGCCAGCCTCAGCAACTTAAGAAAGACATAAGCAACTCAGACACTTTCTCAAAATAAAAAGGGAAGGGGATGTGGTTCAGTGGTTAAGCCCCTCTAATTCAATCCCTGATACCAGAAATAAATAAATAAATAAATAAATAAATAAATAAGTAGAAATGTATTTTGACTTGTTTCTTAGGGATCAGAGCTGTACTGATATACTGGATACTTATAATAAAATTAAAGCAGAAGAACTAAACAGTACTGATGGAGAGGAGGTAAGAATCGTAGTATGATAAATAGTAATGAATTCATTTTCTGTTATTTGGAGTATAGTAAGTGTCATACATAAATATTACAATTGGCTGTAAGCAGTAAAAGATTTTTGGAAGCTGACTGTTTTTTGTCAAATCACTTGTTTTTTGTCAAATCACTCTTTACATTGCTGGATCTTGGGGGAAAGACACTGGCAGAGTCTGCAGGAATTTATATGCAGGTTTCCATCTATGACCTCCTAGAAATGAAAATGAAGCAATCTATATGTTATTAGATGCTTAGTCCTCAAGGATTTTATTAGTTGCTAGTTATGTAGAAACTATCTAACTAGCACATACCAAGATTTCAGATTCCCAGGAGAAAGCAGGTATCTAGCACAAATCACATTGTTTATACCACCTCCATAATAAAGGAAATTTCCAAATGTCAGCCATGGGCCAACCATTTAAGTGAAGCCCTGCTAAAGACATATTAAATGCTTTGACCTATATTCAGATGGACTATACAAAAATATAATCATGCTAGAGGGTTTAGTCAAGGTCAGGAGGCCAGTCATCCTGTATAACTCAGTGGGTTTCAGTGAGGAGAAATTAATACTTTATTTTCTGATCCTTAAAAAAAATGACAAAGCACTCAATATTTTAAAAGAATATCTAGTTGATGAAAATTTGATTAGGGGTTTTATTTTCTATTCATTGTATGTAAAATATTAAATTATTTTATAATGATAGATTAAACATCTAAATATTTAAGTTTCATGAAGTTGCAGCTTTATTTCTTTGTATAAATTTCTAAATATAAAGTAGTCTTTGCTGAATAAAATGGAATTTATATTCTCAACAGAATTTCACATATGTGTTTCCTTACCAATCATTGTTTCTAACTTACATAAAACCATATTTGACCAGAGTTTATGATAGAAACCAAAACAAGATATGAAATTGGAATAATATTGAAAACTGGTAATTCAAAATTTTTACTGGAAAACAGTTCATCCCAGGGAGAAATGACTCAATTTTGCTAGATCTTATTGCAATGGCATGAGATATTTTACATGTTTATTTTGGTGTGTGTGTGTGTGTGTGTGTGTGTGTGTGTGTGTAGCATTGGGAATTGAACACAGGGCCTTATGCATACTAAGCAAGTCCCTATCTCTGAGCTACATCCCGGCACTGTTTTTCCTTTTATGAAAATATCTGACTATAAAGCATTGTATTATTGGGGTTAAATCTTATTTTCATAATAATAACAAGGAAAACACGATACACAAATTAGATATTAGCCTCTTGAAAGCCAAGAAAAGTTTATCATTATCATTCCCTCTATATTCTCTGCCCTTTTTCATAAATGTATTTTAACATAGGATTTGATGTTTCAAGAATTTTTTGTCAAACTAGGACTACTTGGATTAGGATAGATAACTAAAGTAAAATATAATCTAACAGCTTTGTTTTTTAACTACTGATATTAGAAAGGAATATAAATAGTTCATTAGTTACTTTACTAGTAGCTCTTAACCTATGTGCTTTGCCATCACCAGTGGTATAGGCCTTAACTACTTGTATTTAAAAAACTATCCCTCAGGGAGACAATTAACTGAACCTCTGGCTAAGTAAAAAGTTAAATTTCCCTATAGAAAAAAGATCTATTCCTTGAAATAACAAATAATTGACTATGAGTATTTTCTAATTTTATTAAGTGAACATGTCATCTATAATAAAGTTTGATAAGAAATACTAACACAGATAACAACCTTCTCCAGTCACTACAACTTTTCTGTTGTTTCCTTTTCTAATTTGAAGAGAAACCTTGTTAAGTTCTCCCAATATCGTTTTCAAATTGTTCACAGTATATTGGCAAAGTTTGGGGTAAGTCTCCCTCAGCCTTTGTTTTGTTGCCTGCTCCACTGAGGAAAGTTGATTATGATTATATTTGCCATTTACTTTTAGGTTTCTAGTTTGTAAAACTTAACATCTCCTCATACTTTCCTCTTTTAACTTAGGATACAGAAATGGTTGATTTAGATTCAGATGGTCCTGGTACTTCATCTGGAAGAAGGGTAGGTAACTAAGTGAACTACTGAGAAGAAACATTTTCAGACTTACTGTGTCAGAGATTCCAAAGAGCAATTCCACATTGGAGAGTTGCTAGAAGGATTCTTGGTACTAAGGTTATAGTTTTACTCATGGCTAAGATTTTTTTTTTTACAGTAACTCAGTATGTATACATTGCTGGATCATAGGGGGAAAGACACTGGCAGAGTCTGGAGGAATCCATATGCAGGTTTCCATCTATTATCCCTCTCCTATGAGGTCATTCTCCTAGAAATGAAAATGAAGCAATCTGTATGTTATATTAGACGCTGTCCTCAAGGATTTTATTAGGTACTAGTTATGTAGAAACTATCTAACTAGTATATACCAAGATTTCAGATTCCCAGGGGAAAGTAGGTATCTAGCACAAATCAAATTGTTTATACTACCTTTATAATAAAGGAAGTTTCCAAATGTCAGCCATGGGCTAACCATTTAAGTGAAACCCTGCTAAAGACATTAACCTCAGGCCTCTCATGTTAACTCTTTTCTGCATATTTCTTCTCCATGATAATTAGACATGAAAGTTATTCTGTAGAAAGAACAATATCCTTTAAAATATTGAAAGGGATCATAACAGAAGGCAGCAAATTATAAGATTAGAATATCATGGCCATAAAAGATTTAGTTTTAAAAAATTGTCCTGAACAATTGATGGTGCCCTTGTCAAGTAAACTTGACTACCAAGAAATATTAAATCTATAAATCTATTAGCTTTGTACAGGAAAAGCATTCATTTCTTCTCTTTTTTGTACTTTATTTGAGATTCAGGTTTTTTTAAATAAAAATTCAGAATTCTAGAATCTTGCCATTTCTACAAATGCAATGTCTAGTGGTTTTATCTTTTGTTTTGTTTTGTTTTGTTTTCAGTGAGAATGGTATAAACTTTTAAATAGTGGCTGCTCTGTTTTATACAAATATATTAACACTAGGGATACATGAAAAAGTCAGTGAAAAGTTAAAGGCATAGCCTTTAGATATAATTCTATTAAAAATCTATAGGTCAAATGCCGAGGCAGAAGACAGTCTTTGAAGTGTAATCCTGATGCTTGGAAAAAACAATGCAAAGAACTTTTGAGCCTCATTTATGAACGTGAAGACTCAGAGCCATTTCGACAGCCAGCTGATCCTCCTCCTTTGCCAGTAAGCATGCATTTGTTTATTGCCAATATAATAATTTTCCTTAAATCTAGATAAGTACAATTTCCCCCATTTTTCTTTATTTCCTTCCATACTTCTATCTTTAAATTATGATTAGTCATGACTTTTTAAAATGGCTTTCATGTACTAGGTACATAAATTATTATACATTTAAAAACCAAATTTGAATAAATTTCTTTGCTATTCTTTCCTGCTTTTATTTCAGATATTTCTTGAACACATTGCTAATTTATGATATACTTTTATTCAGTGTGAATACTTAATTACATGTCAGTCCTATTTAGTTTATAATAAACATGGTCACTAGAGTAGCCAACATACGAATATTACTTTTCAACAAACATTAAAAACATGAGAAAGTAGGTTATAGGATTTCTCCTCTAGGAATGTATCTATTTATATGTTTCATTACCTTTTATTAAATAACAAGTCTTTTTTAAACTTTTTCATAGAAAAATATGGCAATATTTCAGAAATACATCAGAGCATCAGCTAAGCTTAACAACCATCCATATTCTCTGTATTCATGGGATTCAGTTTGGAAAGGATATTTAAGGAACAATATTATGTTAGATAAAGCTCATTTTGTTTTTTGTTTTTAGAGAGTTTGGGCAGAACACACTAGTCTTATTTTATATAGTAGAAAATAATGGTGAATGCAGAATTCCTTCACATTAAAGTACAACCTATAAAATATTATTTCTATTTTTGGATTTTTTAGCCTTAAGTTATAGTTGTATTACAAGACCTGATATTTTTGTAGTGGTGATCTGGGGGAAAAATGCATGATCTTTACCCTAATAGGGCCATCAAGAGCAAGAAGGAGAATCCTCAGAATCAGTTGTTGCAGAAAGACAACAAGATCCATCTCTTTCTGAGGTAGGCTTATTTGCCTTTAAAAATACATACACTGGTGGTTGTTTTGTATGTGTTTTTTTAAAAAAATACTATGCCCTTTGTAACTTGTTAAAATTGCCTTCTAATTCTGTTTTCTTCTCATATTTGTTCATTTTTTATCTTTATTTTTTTGTTTTTAACAGTTTCTTAAAGTTGTTCCTTATAGTATCCATGTAGATGTTTATTTGTTTATATAGACTAAATTTAATGCAGCAGAGTAGAAAACATCAATAATACAATATGATTTTGTCTGTAGTGCACCTGATTATTCCCCCTAGGAGTTAATTCAACAAGCAGGCTGAGTCTGGGTTTTAATAGTATTACAGAAGTCCCAAAAATTGCCTTTATAAAAATATTAGTGTTTCATAAACCATGTTTTGTGAGAATATTCTTTTGGACTTTTTTCTGATTTAAAAAATAAGATAATACATTTAGAGCAATTAAGGGTTCTCATTCTTTGGAAAATGTTGTCTTCTCTTATTTAGAATACATTTTCTCTGCCCCTACTTCTGGCTCTTTTAATTTCTTCTTTAAGGGAAATGTGATTTTACTTTTTAATCCCTCTAAGTAGAATGAGGGTTCTAATATTGACTGTGGGTTTTACTTCAAAACTTAAATATTGAGGATTATAGCATATGTGTATAGGTATAAATACCAAATACTATTCCATATGATAACTTTAATATTAGCTATACTTGAAATCTTTTAATTTAATATGGAATCTTCCCTTTCTCCTAAAAAAATCAAACTAAATTCTGAACTTCTAAGCCAGAGGATTTCAGATGAAGCAAAAATAACACATTGATTAAAAAATAAAAAATGCCCAAAGTCCTGGGTTAAATCCTTAGCACCACATTACAAACACAGACACAGATATCAAAAAGGAGAATCAGAGGTGTTGCTCAGTTCTACAGAGCATGCCTAGTGTTCAAAAGACCTTGGGTTTAATTCCTGGTATCCTAGTACTACCCAAAAGATGAAAAATAGAAACTAACACCTGGAGATTAAATAATACACTTTTGAATGATGAATGGATACAGAAGAAATCGGGGGAGAAATAAAAAATACTTAGAGGTAAATGAGAATAATGAAATAACATATCAAAATCTCTGTGACAGGGCTGGGCTTGTGGCTCAGCGGTAGAGCACTCGCCTAACGTGCAAGGCCCTGGGTTCAATCTGCAGCACTTCATAAAAATAAATAAATAAAAATAAAGTTATTGTGTCCAACTACAACTAAAAAATTTAAAAAAATCTCTTTGACAGTATAAAGATCATAGCATTGAGCTGATAAACTAAAAGAATAGAAAGATACCAAATAAATAATCTTAACATCTCAAGGCCCTAGAAAAAGAAGAATAAATGAACAGCAAAATCATTAGAAGACAGGAAATATTAAATCAGAGCCGAAATCAATGAAATTGGGATAAAAAATACAAAAGAGCAACAAATCAAGGGGTTGGTTTTTGAAAGGATAACCAAAATTTATAAATGATTAGCCAAAATATCAAGAAGAGGAAAAAAACTCAAATTATCAAAAGTCCGAGATGAAAAAGGAAATATCACCCAGAAACTTAGGAAATACGAAGGATCATTAGTATTATTTTGAAAATTTATATTCCAATAAGCTAGAAAATCTTGATGATATGAACAAATTCCTAGAGATATATGACCTACCCAAATTGAACAAGGAGGATATAGAAAACTTAAACAGATTGATTTCTAGTAATGAAATTGAAGCAATAATCAAAAGCCTTTCAAAGTCAAGGACCAGATGGATACTCAGCACTAAGTTTTATGAGATCTTCAAAGAAGAACTAATACTATTCTCAAATTATTTCATGAAATAGAAAAGGAAGGAACTCTGTCAAATTCATTTTATGCACCCAGTATCACCCTGATACCAAAATCAGACAGATACATCAATGAAGAAAACTTCAGACCAATACACCTGATGAATGTGGATGCAATAATGCTTAATAAAATATTGGCAAACTGCATAAAAACACATTAATAAGTTAGTACACTTGGGCTGGGGATGTGGCTCAAGCTACCGCTTGAGTTACATGCTCGCCTGGCATGCACAGGGCGCTAGGTTCAATCCTCAGCACCACATAAAAGAAAATAAAGATGTTGTGTCCACCAAAAACTGAAAAATAAAAATAAATATTAAAAAAATTCTCTCTGTGTGTCTCTGTCTCTGTCTCTCTCTCTTAAAAAAAGTAAGCAAATGGGTTTCATCCCAGGGATTCAAGATTAGTTCAGAATACAAAAATCAATAAACGTAATTCACCAGATAAATAGACTTAAAGATAAGAATTACATGATTATCTCCATTGATACAGAAAAAGCATTTAACAAGGTACAGCACCTGTTCATGTTTAAAACAGTAGAGAAACTAGGGATAGAAGGAGCATACCTCAACATTGTAAAAGCTATATATGACAAACCCAAGGCCACCATTATTCTTTTTTAGTTATAGGTGGACACAATATCTTTATTTTATTTTTACGTGGTGCTGAGGATCGAACCCAATACCTCACACATAGTAGGCGAGTGCTCTACCTCTGAGCCACAACCCCAGCCCAGGCCAACATTATTCTTAATGGAGAAAACTCAAAAGCATGTTCTCTAAAATCAGGAACAAGACAAAGATGCCCACTTTTACCACTCCTATTCAACTTAGTCCCTGAAACACCAGTCAGAGGCATCTGATAAATAAAGAAAGTTAAAGACATATAAATAGGAAAAGAAGAGCTCAAATTACCTCTATTTTCCAATAACATGATCTTAGAAGATCACAAAAAAACTACCAGAATAGTTCTAGAATTCATAAATAAATTTAGAATAGTGGTATACAAAATCAACACCCATGAATCAGTCACGTTCTTATATACCTTATATATTATATACCTTCTGAAAAAGAAACTAGAAAAAGTATCCCATTCACAATAGACTCAAAAAAATAAAATACTTGGGAATCAACCTAACAAAAGAGGTGAAGGACCTCTAAAAATGAAAACTATAGAACACGAAAGAAAGAAATTGAAGAAGACTTTAGAAGTTGGAAAGACCTCCCATGTTCTTAGATAGGCATGGTTAGTATTGTAAAAATGGCCATATTACCAAAAGTGCTATATAGATTAAATAGTGATTCCCATCAGAATCCCAATGATGTTCTTTATGGAAATAGAAAGAACATTCATGAAATTCATTTGGAAAAACATGAGACCCAGAATGGCCAAAACAACCTTAGCAAGAAAAGTAAAGTAGGAGGCATCACAACACGGGACCTCAAGTTATACTGCAGAGCTATAGTTAAAAAAAAAAAAAAAGTATGGACACCAAAAAAGGTATGGAGAATAATGGAATAGAATAGAAGACACAGAGACAAACCCACATAATTACAATTATCTGATAATTGACAAAGGTGCTAAAAACATACATTGCAGAAAAGATAGCCTTTTTAACAAATGGTGCTGGGAAAATTTAACCTCTTTCTCTTACCCTATACAAAACTCAAAGTGGATTAGCGACCTAGGAATTAGAAGAGAAGAAAATGTAGGACCAACACCTCCAACATGTCAGCTTAGGAATAGGCTAAAAAATGTTTTAAAAGGCTAGTTTTTACATTTAAAAAAATCATAAATGGAACCACTATTTGACCTAGCTATTGCACTACTCACACTGCTCAGTTTATATCCAAAAGATTTAAAATCAGCATACTACAATGATGCAGACACATCAATATTTATAGCAGCACTATTCACAGTAGTTAAGCTGTGGAGCCAATCTAGGTGCCCTTCAACAATTGAATAGATACAGAAAATGTGGTATATATACACAATGCAGTTTATTCAGCCATAAATAAAAATATAATCATGTCCTTTGCAGGAAAATGGATGGATCTGGAGACTATCATGCTAAGTAAAATAAGACAGTCCTCAAAATCCAAATGTCAAATATTTTCTATGATATGTGAAAGCTGACCCAAAATAAGGTGTGGGGAGGAAATAAAAAAGAATTGAAGAAAGATCAATGGAGTAGACAAAGGGGAATGAAAGGAAGTGAAGATGGATGGGACTGAGAAAGACAGTAGAATAAATCTGGCATAACATTCCTATGTAAATATATGAATATACCACAGTGTATCTCACCATCAATTACATCCACTAGACACTAATTAAAAGTAAAAAACTATGAATAGCAGAAAGATCACTATAGTAGTATGATGAGAGCAGGGGAGGATAAGGGGACTGAATATAAGAACTGGATAAGAATAAATTATATTCCATGTCTTTATAATTATGTCAGAATAAATTCTATTGTTATGTATAACTAAAAAACCAATAAAAAGGAGACAAAAAGTACAGAGAAAAAGAAATCGAGATCTTCAGTTGCTAATTACTCTTCAAGTAAAAATGTCCTCATAGCTGGAAAACTTTGGAAATACATAGCTAATTTGTATAGTGGAACCATTTATTTATGCATGCACAATTCCATCTTCTCTAATTAAACAGTTGGCCAAGTGTTGGAAGTTACATCAGCCTTTAAGCAGGAAATTGAATTCCATATTGTGGGCTCTGTGAAAATAAAGCCATTGACTGTATTTTATATTCTATGCCTTCAAAATAATGTATGATTAAAGACTGCGTTGGTAGGATTAAGGCTCTTCCATAGACCCTACATGTTTTGCTATAAACCAATTTATGGTTTGGAGCTGGGGGAAGGTAGTTGGCAGGTTGAAAAATGATGTGTTCATTTCATGGTGGATTACATTGGTATGTAATGCAAATCTCCGACCAATGTATTATTTACTATTGTTATGTAGTTTGGATATTTAAATGTAATACATTATTCTTTGTAGGATTATCAAGATACACCTATGGACTTCAGCACTGTGAAAGAAACTTTAGAAGCAGGAAACTATGGTAGTCCTCTGGAATTTTATAAGGATGTTCGCCAAATATTCAGCAACTCCAAAGCTTATACCTCTAATAAAAAATCAAGGGTATGAAAAACAGTATTAGATGGGTTAATTAAGCATTTAATGACATACGTAACTGGCAGTTTTCTTCCAACATTTTTGAAATTGCTAATTAAGTATTTACTATACTTCTGACATAGTTACTGAGATTTAGTTTTCAGTATCTTCTCTGAAATGTGTATTTTTTATTATGCATACATAAAGTTACATTTAACATAATCATACTAAAATGAAGCACATTTTTCTTTCTCATATCTACCTTTTCTTTAGTCTTTAATAATACTTGTACCTTCCAGAGAAAAGAGAAGGAAAGAAGAGATAAATTTGAATGCCCTTTAATATATCCAATAAATTACTCATTAAATATAATGGTAGATGATGGTATTAATTTCTATAAAACTTTTTGATTAGCTCTGAATGTTTATGTTACCTTTGTTATAACAAACAGTGAACCACGATGGGAAATTTTAACTGTTCATTCATACTCACATATAATAATACCTTATATTTTGAAAGAGCATAAAATATCTTGAGGACAAAAATAATAATAATATTTTTTGTCTGTTCACTGGTATCATTAAATTTTAAGTGAGTTACATAGTATGTATATTTGCCGATTCATTCTAAATTCTGGAGGCATAGTTTTTTTTCACATTTTCTTTTTATCCTTTAATCATGATTGTTAAGAGTGATATACATTTTTTCGTAGAAAGTTTGGGAAATACAGAGAAGTAAAAAGAATTATGTCAAATCATATTGGCATGTGTAACTAAAAAGACCAATAAAAATGAAAAAAGAAAAAGCAATCAGCTGTATAGCTCATTTTTTTTGTTTACAGTTAATATTTAATACATATACTAAAAATGTTTCTTATTAACATATCCTCACATATGTTTATGTATTCTTTTAAACAGTAGGTTTTATGTTTTAGGATCTTTATTATTTATGTTATAACTCTGTGAAAAGAAGATTTTCAATGGTATTCTATTTTGTGGTTATTTTATATTATTTAACCACTGCCTGTTGCTAAAGATATAGGTTTTTCCAGTTTTTTACTTTATCTGAATAATGGTTATGGCTAACATTTTAAATATCCTTGAACATAATTTTGCGTTCAATTCCCTAATATTTTCATAAGACACATTCTCAGAGGTAAATTTATTAGCCAAAGATATGCATATTTTTATGTTTATGGTACCTCTTATAAATTGTCCTTTAGAATATTACTCCAGATAAAATTTCCTCAATGTTTGATTCTTTTTCTATTCTTCAGAACAACTAAATATGTGTTTTCAAAATATTCATTAATTTTGTTGTGAAAATATGTCTTGTTTTTATTCTTCAGGAAGAGTTTCTCAAGTAAATAAATAAAGTGTATATTTGTTTGAAATGATTATGTTGATATTGGTCCAGCCATATTTGTACCATTTTTTTTACATAATTAAAGTAATTGGTAAAATTTCTGCCTTTTCAGATCTATAGTATGACACTTCGACTATCTGCCTTATTTGAAAATCATATTAAAACTATCATCTCTGAATATAAGTCAGCAATCCAGAGTCAGAAGAGGAGAAGGCCACGGTACAGAAAACGTCTAAGAAGCAGCAGCAGTTCCTTATCTAGTACCAGAGCTCCTAGGTATATTATACTGATGCAGCATTCATTTTCTGGTTTCAGAACATTTTGTATGTATACCTCATTTCTCAAAGTTTATAAATAGTTTGAGGAAATCCTAAGTGGTCATTTTTCCCAGAACTCTTATTTCTGGGTAAGATGGATTTAGTAACCAAAGCATTGTTTATGTGGATTTTACTGTACCAAATTCTTTAAGAAAAATTATTAAACCAAGCTTAAATTTGTCAAATTACAAATTTGAATCAATTCAAAGCTTGAATTTGGGGGTATTTCCTCTTTAGTCAACTTAAGCATTTTATAGCATGCTGTCTATCATTATTTGTTATTAACAGAAAAAAATGTTCTTCATCACATATTTTTATTTACAGTCCAAAAGGGAAACAGAAACAAATGAAGTTGCAACCTAAAAATGACCAGAATACCTCAGTGACTTATGCCAGGACTAGTTCTCCTTTCTCATCTCCTGGTAAATATGGTTTTTTGCTTTAGTGTTCTGTATCTAAATTAATTATGGATATTAAGGATATGGAAGAGGTAGCATAGCTTTTAATGAAAAAAGGAATAATTTTGGATTTAGAAAAATGTGTTTTAGTTCTAGTTCTATTTGCTTAGCAGTGTGGCCCTGGATATAGGCCACATAATTTGATTAGTTAGACAGATACATTTTAATGGCTCTTAGTTTGGGAATTCTGTGACTATATGATTTTTACTATCTATACTATTTCAGAACATTCATTCAATATTGTTGGAGATGATTTCCTTGGAGAAGATTTATCTGATATTTTGTGCTTGACAGAATGATAATTTGTCCTGAAAATATACATACTTCCTTCTTATAGTAACTTATAATATTTATTTTAAAGTAAAATAGCAGATACATAGTTTTAAAAGCAGCCTATTTAACTTTCCTGAAAACATGAAATTATGTCAACCTAACAAGTTGTTTAAAATGAAAGTTTCAGATGCTGCTGAAGGATTTTCATCATATCTGCTTGATGATGAGCTAGATGGGCCATTTTCTTCATCGAGCTTCAGTGGATATAGCCGAAATGGAAATAGCCATGATCCAGGAAAAGCCAAATCATTTCGAAATAGAGTTTTGCCAGTGAAACAAGGTAGGAAAAAATATGGAACAGAACATTCATTTCTTCATTCTCCTATGATGGAAGATGAATCATTTGAAAACTCATGTGCTAGAGTAGTAAAATCTAGTATGTCCTCATAGTTGTTTTTATGGTACCAGGGATTGAAACCAGAGCCTCATGCTTGCTAGCCAACCATATTTCCAACCCTTTATTTTATTTTGAGATGGAGTCTTGTTACATTGCCTAGGCTGGCCTAAAATTTGTAGATAGAGTCTCACTAATGCTGGCTTCAAACTTGATTCCCCCTGCCACAGACTCCCAGGTAGCTAATATTATAGGTGTGTGCCACTGTGCCCATCATGTTTTAGTCATTTTTGGTTTTGGTACCAGGGATGGAACCCAGGGGCACTTTAACATCGAGGCACATCCCCAACCCTTTTATTATTATTATTATTATCATTTATTTTGAGACAGGGTCTCACTATGTGGAGTTGTTGAGGCTGGCTTTGCAATCAGAATCCTTGTGCTTCAGTCTCCAGAGCCACTTATAGTACAGGAATGCGCCACCATGCCTGGCTATGTTTTAGTCTTTTAAAATAAATAGGAAGAAAATCACTAAATGAGGAAGTCTTTCCCCAAACATAGAAGAACCATACACTTAAACACATTTAGGATTTTTCATTAGTAAATCATATTAATAAGAAGGGAAAAGTTTGTAAAGTCATCTTGAAATAGTTCTCACATTTTTATGGACTATTCCAGTAAGACAAAAGTTGGCCTGAATTGAGAAATGATCCTCCTTTCAGTCAGTATCCAATTCTCCTGCCTTCCTATGGTTATCTAGTTGTATAGCTCAGATATTTTCTTCCCTAGGTGCCTGCTATATCACTAAGTTATTGATTTTCAGATTATGCCCTGGGGATACATAGAGGTACTTCAGAAATTCCCTGAAAAGTCTTACACATTTAACCAGATGAACTAAGCCATTTTATTATTTCCTATAATGATCTTCCATATAACTTTTATTTGAAAAAAAAAAATTCAGTGTTGACAAAGAAATCATTGACCTAATTCATTACCATGTGCATCCATCTTAGTCCTTGTCAGGGACATTGATTATTATAAATACTTGAAGGTTTCATCATTACCAAAATTTTCTTATTATACTTAGTTCTATATGTTATGATCCCTAAACATATTCAAAGACAGTTCTAGTATTTTCAACTATTTGAAGTTTGTGAGAATATTTAATATGTTTTTACAAATGCTTTTATTGGAATATGGATTTAATTTTGTGCACATTTTAATTGAAATCAACTATACATAGTCTAGAGATATAATTTATATTAATGAGAAAAAATATCAAAATACCCTATTACTTGAAATTAATGTGCCTTTGTTTTTCCCTATCTATATCTTTACTCTCTCCTCTGATTTTTTTTTTTTTTAAACTGGGGATTGAACCCAGGGGTACTTAACCACAAAACCACATCCCCAGCCCTTTTAATTTTTATTTTGAGTCAGGGTCTCACCATGTTGCTGAGGCTGGCTTTGAACTTCGGATCCTCCTGTTTTATCCTCCTAAACTGCTGGGATTACAGGTGTGCACCACCATTCCCGGCTCTTCTCTGATCTTGCTACTCTTTGAAAACTCATGCTACTGCCTTCTCCCATTTTGCCCTTTCTATCACTGATATGTTTTTAGAAAGAATAGCCTATATTTCTTTCCTCTATTTTCTTTCCATCTACATATTCCTTTAGTTTTGTAACGTAGCTTCTGTTCTAACCACTTTCCAAATCTGTTCTCCTCAAAATCCCCAGTATTATTCAAGGGTCAACCCGTGTCCTTTTCTTAGTCCTTATATTGTTCATCTTTGTATCATTGCATACAGTTGACTACCTCCTCTATGAACTCTACTTCCAGGTTTCTATACTCTTCTGATATTCTTGTATCTCTGCTTCACCTGTATTTACTTTCTTCTCTTTGGCCCTATTTTCTGTTTGCAGTTTGCCCCTGGATTTAGTTTATTTTTGTCCTCTCCAAAGAATAGAATCTAAAGACTATAACAGTTACCTTAATGCCAGTGTCTCTCCAAGTACATATGCCCAGATCAAACATCTCTTTATTCTAACTGATTTCATTTCTAGTTGCTCCCTAAAAAAATTCTTCAGTGCTTAACATCTTTTCATCTCAAGTTCACTTCTTTTTGTGTGCTCATTATTTGAGTTATGGTACCACCTTTTTCCTATCTCACAGTTTTCTTTTGTTTTTGTGGTACTGGTGATTCAACCCAGGGCCTTCATTCATTTAGACAAGCATTGTACTACCAAGATACATCCCCAGTCTTCATAATGCATTTGACTCTCCATTTACTCCTCATATTCAGCCAGTAATCAAGTTTGGTGAATTCTAATGCTCCTTTTAAAAAAATTTAGTTGCAGATAGACACAATACCTTTATTTTTTTAAATTTATTTTTATATGGTGCTGAAGATTGAACCCAGTATCTTACACATGCTAGGTGAGCACTCCACTACTGAGCTACAATGACACCCCCCACTAATGTTCTTAATACCACTGAAACCTCTATTTGTTATCTGTTGCTATTATCTTGGTCTCTAGCCAAATATATTAGTCATTTTTGCTGTGATGAGTATGTTCCATATATTGGGAAACTTAAACAACAGACATTTATTGTCTCACAATTCTAGAGGCTCTCAGTCCAAGGAATCAAAATGGATAAGGGTTAGTGTCTGATGAGGGCTTTTTTTTTTTAAATTGTATTCAACTATGACTAAAACTAAATAAATATTTTTTTAATTTTATTTTTTTTATTGGTTGTTCACAACATTACAAAGCTCTTGACATATCATATTTCATACATTAGATTGAAGTGGGTTATGAACTCCCAATTTTACCCCAAATGCAGATTGCAGAATCACATCGGTTACACATCCACAATTTTACATAATGCCCAATTAGTAATTGTTGTATTCTGCTACCTAGATGAGGGCTTTTTTGCTGGCTAATAATTGGCCACCTTCTCATTGTGTCCTTATATGATCCTATATGGAGAAAGGGGGTGGTTTCTGAGTTTACTCCTCCACCTATAATGACACCAGTCTTACTAGTGACATCCTTATGACTTTATTTAACCTTTATTAACTACCTACTTCCTTAAAGGCCCCAATTTCTGTATGCAGTCTCATTAGGGGTCTGGGCCTCAACATAGAAATTTGATGGGGGCATTATTTAGTCCATAACAACTAAATTACTAGATTAAACTTTTAATCATTGTATTCATTATACAACCCTAGTCTTTCTTCCTTTTAGTCTACTCTTCTGTTTTCTTCTAACCTCATTGTCTTTTTCTTCTCAATTACCTTTGCTGGTTCTTCTTTACCTTTAAGTAAAACATCCCACATTGCCATCCTTGGCCATTTTCTCTATACTTGCTCTTTCAGTAAGCTCTTCCAGTTGCCATGACCCTAAATATCTCTATGAAAAATTACCAAAATTTTGTCTTCAGATCCATCCTTTCTCTAAGCTCCAGCTGATATATCTACCTTCTTTGTAAATTTTATTTTCCTTTTGAGGGTATTGAGAATTGAACCCAGGGCCTTACATAGGTAAGCATGTTTTCTACATGTGCATAATCTCCAATCTGTTTTTTTCTTCATTATCTTTTCTTGGAACTCTTTTACCATCCATAACTGGAAGCCTGATTTTTATAGCACCCTGCTCAAACTTGTTCCACCATAGTATTACAACTTAGCAAAATATACCATTTACACAGTTGCTCAGGCTCTAAAACCAAGGAGTTAGCATTTTTTCTGCATTTTAGCACTTGATATCTAGTCCCACAGCAAGTCCCAGCAGTTCAACCTTTAAAAAATCAAAAGTTTACTTTGGTGTCTCCTAGAAGGAAATATTCTAAAGTTGATCTCTTTTTATCACTTCTATTGGTGCCTCCCTCATTATATATTATCCAGACTACTGAAATGGAATCCCAATCTTGTCCCCTCTATAACCTGTTCTCAATAAAACAACCATGGCAGTCAATTTAAATCAAATATTTTACTGTAGTGTAAATCCCTCCTGTGTCAGTCATCGACCATCCCATTTTTCTGTTCCATTCTGATTATCCTTATATTTCTTCTACTTGAATATTTTTTCATCAGATCACAATTCATTCAGTTCTTTCTTAAAGTCCTTTCTCAGGAGCCTGGGGGTACTTTATAGTGCTTTCCTAGCATGCTTGAGGCCCTGGGTTTGATCCCTACCATTTGAAAAAAAAAAATCCCACCACTTCAGAGAGTTCTTACTTGTCTAAAATAACACTCTCACACTATTTTTAAACTCTTTCCTTTTTTTTTATAGCATATATCACTAATTGAAATTGTACTACTTATTCATTTACATCATTATCTGTTAACCTATCCCCAGTAAAACATAAATTACAAGAATAAGGACTTTGTCTCATTCATTACCATAATTCAAGATCCAAGCAGTGTCTGTGGCACATAGTTGAACAAATTAATGAAACTCTTCTGATACATGTTCTCACATAATTAGTCCTAAAGGTCAGCCTTTAAAATTTCTGCCTAGGTATATCACCACCCTTCAGTCTATCTCTATATCCTAATAATCACCCTGAAAAAGCAGTCAGACAAAAATCAAAATTTCACTATCTTCCATTTCAAACAAATTTAAGTTCTTATTTTACCACCTTCCATGATTTTGCCACAACTATCTTCAGTCAGTAAATATTTTGATAGTCTGTTTATTTTACTTTTGAGTGTTAAGTAATCATCTTATCAATGTCAAAGCTTAACTTTCAAAAATCATTTTGATTTAGATCACTCCCTTGATGGACCTCTTACAAATGGTGATGGCAGAGAGCCCCGAACAGGAATCAAGAGAAAACTACTTAGTGCATCAGAAGAAGATGAAAGCATGGGAGGAGAAGAGAAAGACAAAAAAGAAACAAAAGAGAAATCACATCTATCCTCCTCAGAGAGTGGAGAGTTAGGATCAAGTTTAAGTTCAGAAAGTACCTGTGGTTCTGATTCTGACTCTGAATCAACTTCCAGAACAGATCAAGATTACGTAGATGGAGATCACGACTATAGCAAATTCATACAAACTAGACCTAAAAGAAAACTCAGAAAACAACATGCCAATGGAAAAAGAAACTGGAAGATGAGAGGCACAGGAGGAAGAGGAAGATGGGGAAGATGGGGTAGATGGAGTAGAGGAGGCAGAGGAAGAGGAGGCAGGGGACGAGGGGGTCGAGGCAGAGGGGGTGGTGGCACTAGGGGAAGAGGAAGAGGGAGAGGAGGAAGAGGTGCCTCTAGAGGAGCCACTAGAGCCAAGCGAGCACGTATTGCAGATGATGAGTTTGATACCATGTTTTCGGGACGTTTCAGTAGACTGCCTCGAATCAAAACAAGAAACCAAGGCAGGAGGACTGTTTTATACAATGATGATTCTGATAATGACAATTTTGTGTCCACTGAGGATCCTCTGAATCTTGGTACATCCAGATCAGGCAGAGTGCGTAAAATGACAGAAAAAGCCAGGGTTAGCCATCTCATGGGATGGAATTATTAACAGTTAATAAATTTAGAATAATTTTAAAAATTCAATGGCCTTCTACTGCAGGGAATTTACCAGGAAATCTATAAAGCAAGTTGTGTGGGGACTTCTGCTTCCTTTCACATTGGTGCTTTTCCATTATGCCAGTATATATTTGTTTCAAGACTTTTGATCTCCACACTTCATTTGTTCAAACAAGCCTTACTCATTAGGCCTTAAATTAAAAGAAATTCTGCCCACACACACATAGACAGACACACACATACACACATACACACAAACACACACACACACACACATACACCCCATATACACACACCACATAGGCACACTACAGATTTACTACATTAAAGGAGCATTCTGCTTCTTAAGAGTAGCATGACATTTTTATCTCAATGGAATTATCCCTCTTTTGCTTTTGTATCACAGAAGTATAGCACCTTCTTACAGAGTTTTATATAGTTTGTTTTTGCCATTTTGATTCCTATACCCAGTAATAATAACTTTTGCACAATACACCAATCCTAAAGGCAGCTATTAAATGTTTACAGTTTCTATATTGTAAGAACGATCTGGATTATTTTACTCTTCCCAGGCCAAACTTTCATTAATTGTAGTGAACTGAAGTATATATTTATACTACAGTTTTTTGGGGGTGGGGGGAATCTTGATATGCTTTTCATTGATTTGCTTAATTCACATTAATGGTGAGAAAGGGTTGGTGCCTTGTAAATATGTAGCAAATCTTTGTGGTGTGTCCTGATGTGTGCATTAACTTTATTAAAAGAGAATACTTGAGGTATCAATCTAGACAAGGTGCCAAATGCAAAATTTTCTTGCATCCATTTTCTTTTTCCTATTATATTTTATTGCATTAATAGAATTTGTGTAGCTTAAAGAATAACTTAAACATTTCAAAGATCCTCATCCACAAAGAATAACTTCTTTGAATAGTAGCTCAGCTACCTCTATAAACTACAACTACTGGAAACATTAAGGAAAATAGATGCTGTTACTCATGACTAAGGAGAAGTAGAACAAGCTTGGTAGGAATGAACACTCATAAGCTGAGAGGTTGTCAATTATTATATTGGCTCTCAAATGAATAGTTGTAATTAACAAACTTTCCTAAGTATTGTATGCTTTACCTTAGGCTTTCTTAGAACACATTTGTATAAATAGACTTGGGCTACTGCTTATATATCTCTGCTACCACTTTCTATTTAACAGCTGTGCATTACTGATTTTTATTTGAAACTTAAAATGTAACAAAGCACCTAGTTTGAGTTGGAATGTTAGGGCTAGCTAATACTTTGAATCAGTAGGTTCTGATATTGTCATTCCAAAGGGTTCTTCTGGTCCAGTTTTTTCAGAAATGAACCTCATTGCACTGCACACTGATATTTTGAAACATTATTTTATAGATGGAAAAAAATCATTAAAACCCTTATGGTCTTGTTTACAGCAGTAGAGTGCACATGGTTCCATAAGTGAGCTTGAGTCCCAAGATCAATTTTACTCCTCAAATTTGAGAATGCAGAGTTGCTAATTTGTTAGATACTTAAATTTTGAAGTGAGAGGGATAATATTGATCTTTGTTTTTGTAACAGCAAATTTGTTGCATTTAGATCAAAACGTGTGTTAAAACAGACTTCTTAATGTATACCTAGCTATCTATCCTAGGATATTTCTTAAGCTCATATGTTTGTCTCATGATTTCAATCATTTCATGCATCTGAAAATCCTTAAGTACAGAGGAAGGAGTACACACATAACTTTGCTTTTTTGGTAGGGTTGGGGGTGGGAATTATTCTTGGACTAACATCTTTAAGCAATTTTCACTTGCAGTAGAAATGATGTTCGGGCTTTAAGAAAGTATTGTTGTGAATTGTTAATGGCACTAACTTCTGTTACTAGACAATAGACCAAGATGATATTTTTTGTTGTAGCCTTTTTTTCACTAAACCAAAACTACTCTGGTTATAACTCAGCTGCCATTTTAAACCATAGTATAGATTCAAAATGTTCCTATTTGAAACTCTACGTTTGATTTTTCCTAAATGTACTACTTCAGTTATTCATCTCTTGGGCATTTAGACTCAACTGTGCCTGTGTTTTCCTGGAATCAATAATACTTTGGCCTACCCTTATCAAAATAACATAGTTGCTTAAATTCCTGGATATACCCAAATGTGTATCATGTGTATCATTTTAGTGTGAATTTTTTTTGTTGTTGTTGACATTCTTCTATGAAGAGCTGACCTCTTGAAATGTAGAAGAATTGCCATTTGTGTGATCTTAGCTATCTGGAGCTTTATTTATAATTTATTTTGAATAATAAAAATGCCACATTTATTCCCCAAATGTCAAGATTTTCTAGGTTTAGGTAATTAGAATAATAAGGCTAAAAACATTTTTAAGCTTATTTTATATGTAGTGAAATACTGTGAAAATACTAGTGAACAGCAATTTTGCTGTAATGTTGATTTCAGTTATTAGGATTTAAAGAGTTAGTCACCAGGGTATGTTAGGTGAGTATAGTTATCATTTATTATAAAAAACAGATAATTTTCTGTTTGCATGCAAATTATTTTGATAAGTGTAAAAATAAAAGTTTGGGAGATATTATTTTTACTTTTTTATCTGGACTTTTCTCCCCATTTATACTTTGCTTTTTTGTAATATCACCTCTTGTGAATGTGTCATAATTTGTACCACATTGATAATTTTATTATTTTTAATTTCTAGGGGCCCTTTAAATAAGATCTGGGTTTAGACATAGCAAAGCAAGTAGGAAATGAACTAAGAATTTGCTAAGAAAAATCACTGTTACATTTAGGTCCATGAAAACATACACATGTATAAGCCTAATCCTATGCTAGCTATGAATAGACAGTAAGCTATAATATTTCTCATGAATGATAACAATTTTTAAATTCCCAGCATTAAGATCTTAGCATGTGTATATATTTATAAAAACTGAATCATATGTTTCTTCTATGGCTTGCTATGTTTTATCTCATCCAGCAATAGGATGTTCTCCAAAACATTAACTAACCTTCTAGCCTAATGACTAAATTTGTTTGTGTGTGTGTGTGTGTGTGTGTGTGTGTGTGTGTGTGTATGCTTGTATGTATGTAGGGTTTTTTCCCCAACTTGATATACCTTATCTCAGACATTAAAAAAGAGAGAATATTTTATGATGGAGGACATTGTCTATCAGTTCTTTGCCTCTGTCTCTTAGCCTGAGCATTTATTGCTTGATCATCTATTCCATTATGCTTTCTAGATTACCAACACAGGTTTTGTCATGAACTTGTATCCCTCTGTTCTTTTCATTTTATTTGCTCTTTTGTTTTATTTTTCTTTCCCTCCCCAGAGATCAAGCTTGTTCTAAAATTATTCCATACAGCACTTTGTTTAACCCAGAGGCAAAGAAACTGATTAAAATTCATAAATAAATTCTGCACAACTGTGTGCTTGGATATCTAACTCAGCCTTCCAGTATTTTGAAGAAATTTTGAGTGACTTAACTTTTGTTACTTTTGTTTTAATTCTGTAGATTGTCATCAGACAATAATAGAGTGAAAGAGAAAGATGTGAATGCCACTTCTAACTTTTTGATAACACTTTTTGAGCATTTTTCAAAATTTGTATGATTGTGGAAATGATAAACACTTAATTATTCACTTTTACATCTTTGGAATCATTTTGTGCACATTTGCCAACTGGTACTTGTCTTCAAATTTGGAATACTCTCATTCACAAAAAGGAGAATTAATGAGTAATATTTAGTATACTATGATGTCCAGTCTTAAATAAGTATAACATTTTGAGTTGAAAAATGAATAGTTCTGGGTGAAGAGTTAGGACTTTTGCTGTTTAAAGTCCATATTTTTAAAAATTCTAGCCCCATCCCCAACATTTTTGTGGTACATGAGGCTAACACTTTACTAAAAATAGAATATTCTGAGATTTAAGGCCTGTTTTGAAAATAGATGTGAAAATATTTTCATGTTTTTTATATTTTAGCAATTTCTTTACCAAGTTTTGGTAATCCAATGTAAAATTAAATTTTTTTCATGGTGCTGTATTTTTGTGGAATATTAATAGCACTCAGGTTTCTTGATATTTATTTCCTATATAGCCTTATCCTTAATTATTTCCTTTTTTGTCTTTCCTCTCCTGATTGCTTTTATCCACACTTACTTATCTGCAATAGACTGCACCTAAATTAGTGTATTCCAGCAAGACTGGAAATTTTTTGATTGATGGGAGAAGTGCAGTAGAACGGCCTTGCAGTTTAGAAATAAGGTGGGTTTTTTTATGTGTATGCCCATTTGTTATTTTACCATCTTTAACTGAATCTATTATTTGATACTTTGACATAGAGAAGCATGATAAGTATTTTCTAGAAAGCTAAAATTATTGATAACATAGAAATTGCCATTGTTAATTGGCTTAAAATCACATACAAATTATTTACAAACCCAGTTGGGAAATGTGTTTTTACATGTCACCAAATACATATTAGGCAGTACTACAAATGTTAATTCTTTAAATAATACTGTGGTGATGGCAATCAGTAATTTATTTCTTTGTCCTGTAACTTATCATTCTTGTCTTTTGTAATCCTTTACACAGTATTAACAAAACTGTACTTTGTTCTTAGTATCCATAAATTTAAAGATGGAAAATCATTCAGTTAATAGTCAATGTGATATTGTATATGGGCAAAATGTCCATTAAACTAAAATTTAGTTTTAAGAAAACAAGGTAAACTAAACTGGCTTGGTTTATAAAAGATGTTTTGTTTGGCAGTTGTCAGTCATTATTAAGCAATTACCTTCAAAGACAAAAATCGATTAATTTGTTGCCATTCTTTATGGGATGTTTACAATAAAATTCCAAGTTGTTTGGAATCAATTGCACTCTTGCTGCTTTATGCCTTAACTCATGTACCAGAGATAAATTAACAAGAAGAAAGAAATAATGGAGTTACCTTTCTATTATCCTGCTTTAGAGATTATAACATGTAACTCTTCAATCTTTCCTTTCTTGTTTCTTTGTCATAGAATATTTTATTATTATGTTTTTTTATCTAAAAAACTGGGGTGATTTCTATACAAGAAAAGAGTTTTCCCTTAATCATAGCAAATATACTTTTGGTGACTTTAAGGTAATATATGTGATACACTTTAAATATGGGCTGCCTGATGCCTTAAGTAACAGCCTGCAGATCTCTAGTCAATTTTGTTTAATAGAACTTTTTGAAGTGAATAGATTTCTAACATATTTATGGTTTATATGTTTATAAATTTTAACAGTTGAGCTATGAATCCCTGGCATTTTTTATGGTCAAATTTCCTGCAAAGCTTAACTATATTGCAAATGGTGCTTTAATTACATGTAAGTGCAGTAGGAACAGAAGTCAGGTGAGACATGCTCAGGATCTGAGTGCCCTAACAGGAACATTTATCCAAAGTCTGAATTTATACATTATGAACACTCTTTCTCCCAAAGTCAAGAATTCTACCAGGTTCAAGATAAGCTGCCTAAAGACTGGACTGTATTTTTTATACTATTCTATTGTGTGCTTAGATTAAACAAATAAGGTATTTATAAAATTATCACCTTTATCTTCTGGTATCAGATCCAATGGCTATCACACTAGCCAGATTTTTCACAATATTTAGAGACTAAGGTGGGAATAAATTGGTATTTTGTTTAGTTGCTTGGTTGGCTAAAGGTAGCCCCTCTTTTAAGATGTATAATTTACATTAAAAACTCTTTGTTCACAGGCTTTCATGTTTTCTTACCCTCTAGATTTTTTTAAGTAGAAAAGTTAAAGGTATTTTTATGACAAAACCAGTATTCAGAAGATCCATTTTTTCCTAGTTGAGAAGTTCAAGAAAAAAGTGCTCTTTTCCCTTTCACTCAATTATTTGCATCTATTTAAAAAATACATTCCAAACATGCACGAAATAAATTGATGCTAATATATTAAGCCTGCTATTTGATTTTTTAAAAATGAGATTTTTAAGGTATATTTTAAGCCCATATACTTAATTTTCTTTCTCAGTTGTTTTTAATGCTGCATAATGCTGATAGACCAAATATAATATTAAGTAAAATGAAGTTTTTATGGTGTTAATTTTTTTCCTGAAGTTCTGGAGAAAATGTTTCTTTTTCTTGCACTTCTTTGTAACTCTAATAGCTTTTCCTTTGCCAGCTCTGGCAATTACTTTAATAAACTTGGTTCTCACCTTCAGATTACAAATATCTAATAGATACTTAAGCAATGATTATTAACAGATTAATATTTAATTTGATATTGAAAACTTTTAAAACTTATCCTTTATTCATTTGTAAATTTTGAACTGCTAACTTGTCTTCTCAGTGTCCTTACGTTTTTTTTCAATTTGATAAGCTTTGTAGTAAATATATTAAGAAATAAAAACATGTCAAATTGCTTAATTTAGGTTATTCATATTAGTTGGTGAGGTTTATTTGTTCTTAGGAATGTTTTGTGATTGACTTTTATTTTATTGCAATTCTAATTAAAAGTTGTATAGTAGCAGGTTTATTTATATTGGTAATTTTGTCTAATCTGTGAAATAATTTAAGGTAGTAAAACTATCTTACAGTGTTTCTTTTTCCTTTTAGCCTTTTACAAAAGCTTAGAATATCATGTTAAAATGAAACTTCCATCCCAGATTGTATAATGGCTGATTTTTAGGGGAATGTTTTGTTACCCTTGGGTATTGTTCATCTAAAATATTAATAATGAAGTAGTTCTGAATTCTTTCCTTAGGTTAAATTTTAATTTACAAATTAAGCCAATCTCATGTATAAAAATGTGTATCGTTTCTAGTCTAACCCTGTAGATCAGAAAATATGCCCCTGACATTCCCATAGTCACTAAATTACCAAATTCTTTCCATTTTGGAGGTTGGCCATTTGTATTTTAAATGTGGTTTGTAGTTCTCACGGTAAAGAAAAGTAGTTACTAAGGCAAAACAATAGTTCAAACTTATGGTAGGTATGTTTTTGCTTTCCAATTGCTTCACAAATTTAAGACTGGTAATTACCACAAGTTTTCCACACTAAAAATACTAATCTTCTATTACTTTGATTATAATTATAAAAGTAGAAATTATCACAAGTCTGAAATGAGTTGAATTCTTTTTCTTGATTTGTATGGTGATCTCCTTCATTGAAGATTTTTACTTCAGGAGATTATAGTCTATGTTCTATATTAGTGATAAGAAATGGTTAAAAGAAGACTAGAATGTTTCTTCCCATACTCATTCATTTGTGTGTTCTTTATTCAACGTTTACTGAGTACTTTCTATTTGCCAATAACTGTAATCATCTAAAGAGGTGGGCAGTTCACAAAGTTCATACCTCAACCATAGTTTCAGTTACCAGAATGACACTACCATTATTAGTCAACTCCTATGTTCAGATGAAAAAAAAAATGAGTTTCAGTAATATTAAATAATTTTCCTTATTCTATATGGTCATTAAATAGAATAGTCTCGATTCCTTCAGGTTTTTAGTCTTAGCTTTTATACCTGTTAATAGGTATTTGGTTCTATTTTCCTCCTTTCCAATTTCTATGAAACAGACTGGTAAGTCCTGCATGTGCATCCTAAAAATCATACTTCCCTTTGTTTCTTGCTTAAATAATTTAATATAAGATGACTTTGTGGTATGAGTCTTCATGCTACTTACTAGTGGGAGATGGTAGAGACTATAGTTTTAAAGATTCTAGGTTGGAAGTAGAAAAAGTAATCAGTCTCTTAAAAGTGTGTGTTTTAACACACGCTTGCACAAGAGTAAACATCCAAGAAAAGTATAGAGAATTTACTCTTATAGTGAGGAATAATTCTGCTGATAAACAACACAAGTATGCTTTACAGTGTGTGATACAAAGTGGATCAGTTAATTCTGTTCATACTATGCTCCATTTCAAGGGCAAAACCTAGAACATCTTTTTTCATCTGAGAGAAAATATGTTTCAAATACACTTCTCAGTGAATATGCCAAAGTTCCTGACTTCATCCCTGGGTTTAATTTACAGTTTTGTTTTTGTTTGTTGTTTTGTACTGATGATTGAACCCAAGGGTTCCTGCATGAAAGACAGGTATTCTACCACTAAGCCACATTCCCAGCCGTTTTTACATTTTTTTAAAATTAGTTGTAGATGGACACAATACCTTTGTTTTCTTTATTTTTTATGGCTAAAGATTTATTTTTTTAAATTTTTTTTATGGCTAAGGATTGAATGCAGTATCTCATACATACTAGGCAAACACTCTATACCACTGAGCTACAACCCCAGCATACCCTTCTATTTTTTGAGACAGTGTCTTAACAAGTTGATCAGGCTGGCCTAGAATTTTGGATCCTCCTATCCCAGTCTCTAGATAGGATAATAGACATTCATCATCCCTCAAGACTTGTGGGATCATTTCCCAACTTCCATCCCTGCCTCTGGTGCTGGGGATAGAACCCTGGGCCATATGCATATAATGTAAGCACTGTACCTCTAAGCTACATTCTCAATCCTTTTTTCCATATTTAAAAAAATATATTTTTGAGTTGCTGATAGAACTATTTTATTTATATGCGGGGATGAGAATGAACCCAATGTCTCATACATGCTAGGCAAGAGCTCTACCACTGAACTACAACCCCAGCCTCTCCCATATATTTTTGGTGCATTATAATTGTACATAATGACGGGAATTGTTACATATTTGTACATGCACACAATTTTGTAATATAATTTTGGCTGATATCATTTCCATTTCCCCTCTTCCTTTTCTTCTTCCTCCTCTGGTTTGTGTACTCTACTGATCTCTCTTTGATTTTCATTAGATCCCTGTACCTGTCTTTTCTTTTTTCCTCTTCTAACTTCCACATATGAGAGGAAACATACAACCCCTTGATTTTGACTTATGTTGCTTAACATAATGTTTTGATATCCATCCATTTTCCTGAAAATATATAGTTTTAGTTTTCTTTATGGCTGAATAATTGTTTTATTTGATATAGGGTCTCACTAAATTGGCTAGGCTGGCCTTAGGCTTGCAATCCCCCTGCATCAGCCTTCCAAGTAGCTAGGATTATAGGTGTGCACCAGAGAACCCTACTCCTTGGAATTGTGTATATGTGGAAACATATATGTTCTTTGAACTACTTCTGAATTTTGTTCATTATCTAATTTCACTCCATCTTTGCACTCATTTATTTTTTGATCCAAGATCCAAAAAAGACATTTACTATCTCAATTTTCATATTCAATCCTATTGAATAATTTTAATGGCTTTTTTTTCTTATTTAAGATTGGGACAGGGTGGTGATTGGTAAGGCTTTGAATAGGCTTATAGATACACTACAGTTAACTCGAACCCTTGGTATATTATTATGGGAAAAATTCAAGTACTTAAAGTCAAAACATTCACTGTTTATTCTCAAGGTTTTGGAATGGATTTTAAAAGCCATTAGGTGTGCTGAACTTGAACTTGGTTCATGACATTTACATTGATCTCATTCATATTTCTTTTTTTTTCATTTCATTAAAAATATTGAGCGCCTAATAGGTTCCAGACAGTATTCTATACCCTGGAGACACAGCAGCACAAAAGGAACACAAAAATCCCTGCCCTGCTGGAGCTTATTTTGAAATGGGAAAGACAGGACAATATACGTAAAATGTGGAGCATGGTAGACCGTGATAAAGGCTCAAAGGAACTGGAGCAGGGAAGGTCATTGTGAGGACTTGGGCTTCTCTCCTGGGTGAGATGTGAGCCATGCAGAGTTCTGAGCAGAGGAGAGACATCTTCTGACTTTTTTTTTTGAAAAGCAGCACTCTGGTCCAGTAAGCAGATTGCAGGGGCAGGAATAGAAGTAGTGACATCAGTCAGGAGGCTCTTAGAGTAATCCCAGGGGAGATACTGAAGCTGGACTGGAGCGGTGGCAGCAGAAGTGATGGGGAACGGTGCCATTCTGTTGGTGGGAATACTTTGGAGTAAAGGGCGATAGGATCTATTGCTAGGCCAGCTTGCTTGTTAGGCAGGTGGGGTGGGACTCTCTCATATTTCATAATGCCACTTTTTCTTCTAAACACTTTCTACTTATTCTGAACCTTATATGAGGAAGAGAAGTATTGCTTTCCAGAAGACAGATTATTGAGTTATTTTGGTAAAAAATCAAAAAGGAGATAGAAAGGTGTACAAATTTTCTTAGGGCTTACTGTCTGGTTTCTGGTTTATTTTAATCCTCAAAATAGAACAGAGAAAGCTTGGCTCCCTGATTACATTAGGAAAATATAAACTAGAAATCTATATCAGAAATTTTTTAGACACTATTCAGTGACATGGTGATGTATGCTTGGTCTTTATATGGTAGTAGCCTGACCTACAGTTAAGTACCATCGTTTTGGTGAGGCCTAAGAAAGGTCATGAAGAAAGACACTTGGGATCTTTTAAAATTCATCTCAACTAGAAAAGAGAAGGTAATGGGGTTTGAAGGGTTAATAAGGAATAAAAAATTTGAGTGTTCTGTGTTTGGGTATAAATGCCTCCAAACAGAAACTTCAGTTCCACAACGGCGGAAACAAATGTGAAAGCCTGTGAGATTTCTGTTCTTTGGGGCGGGGGGAGGTAGGGAGTTCACAGAGGGATTATTAGTGGTGATAGTAGCAATTCAATGTCAGAATTATATTAGTAATAATGTTTCCTGAGGTTTCAAACCTATTAGGAACATTATTGATGTTAACTCCATTTTGCAGATGAAGAAACAGGCGCAGAGATGCAAAGGTCCCACTGATAACAAATGGATCTATTTCCAAAGCCCGTGTGCCTAAATGTTATATATACTACCACCCATTGGACTAGTTTTAGTCATAGCTGTGTCAGAAATTTACTGAGTGGCTCTGACCAAGTCGCTTATTTTCCCTTAGTTTCACTTGTCTTTAACTGTACAAGACTGAATTGAACATTAAAAGGGACTCACAGTTCTGTACTATACCTTATCTATCTTCCTAATCTCCAAAACATTTTTCTTGAAGTCTCAATTTTTTTAGAATCTTGATAAGCCCTCTATCCTACTGGTAAAAATTGCTTATTTGAATACAAGTATCCCATGATCTGCCTTTGAAGGCTTCAGTTTTAATAAGGGAAGACTGAACATCTTAGGAAGTGTTAAAAAAAAGCAATTGAAAAGATTAATAGTATGACAGTTTAAGGAGTTCTGATGACTCACTTCTCAGTGAAACTGGAGGAAAGTAGTTTTTACAACCACTTGTAGCCTTTGGAAATGGTCCAAAGAACAAACATTAAATAGAAGAAACTTCTTTTATGAAAACTCATTAAGAAAGGTGAGAATCTAGTATTTGAACAAGGCAGCTCTTTCGTACCGCTTCTGTCCCAGACTTCACTATAGACTACTATTGTAGAGAACAGAACAACTCCTCCCTTAGGCCCCATGCCATGGGCTTTCTTCCTGATAGGTTGGCATCTTAATTATTCATTCCTCTTCCCCATGCTAGTAATGCTGAAGCTAACGTCTAATAATTGAGGTTGACAGATGGGATCCCTGTCGTCGTTTCAAGTTACCCCTCTTTGAATTAAGATGTTTCTCTTTGGTGTTTCAGGCTCAGATGACAAGCCCTAATCACCATTGCCTGGGCTCATGAAATAGTTGTTTAATGCCAGAAGACTTCAGGCTGCTGCCCTACCCCCACTAACTACTCATTCCTTAGAATGGGGGGTGTGATGTCAGAGAGAAGCTTGCCATTGTCTTCATCACCTATCCTTAAGCCTTGACTCAAGATACTTTGCTTGTGGGAGGATGCAGACCATGAAACAGTTTCTGATTTCATTTATAACAGGCCTGAGAGTGTTCTTAAGAACAAAAGAGATTGTGGGGAAAGGTCAGTGATAGGGGTTCAAGATACAAGTTAAACTGTAGACAGGCTAGTTTGTAGGGAAGAAGTGGGAAATAGGATAGTTGGGAGATGCTTTCCAAGGGTGAAAAAAAAAAAAACCATGGACTTCAAAGACTTCTTTAAATGAGCCAGAATTTGATGGTATTCATTTATATTTTTATGCCACAAGATGATGTTGAAAGCAGTTGAACAATCAACCTGTAATTAATGGATTTCAAAAGGTGGGAAAAAGAACTCTACTCAAACCGTGACCTTCCTGGGAGAATGTGGGCATATAAGAGGTTGAGTCTCCCTGAGTAACAACATTAGTCTCTCACCAACTGGGAGGGAAAAGAGAATTTTTAAAAATTCAGTTAATCATTAAACATATAAACAATAAAAAATTTCGGGTCCCCAGATGGGGGTCGTCAGTACCCAGAGTTGCTACAAAGCATTATCTAAAATTCCAATTTCCAACAACATGGTCATAAGATAAAGTGAAATGAAAAAAACGACAGAGGAGAATCAACCATGTAAATAATAACATCAAATGTGAGTGGATTAAGTAAGTCCATCACAAGGTAGTTTTTACAATCCAAAACCCAAAATCTAACTATATGCTATTAAATGAGATAATATTTTAGCTCAAAAAATATAAATAGATGAAAAGTATAAGGACTGCAAAAAATGCAACCTGCAAAAATAAAAAGGGTCTAATAAGATAAGCAAATTTGACTTTAGACAAAAGAGTTAGGGAGTTACATTTTATAATAATAAAAGTGTCAGGGGCTGGGGATGTGGCTCAAGCGGTAGCGCGCTCGCCTGGCATGCGTGCGGCCCGGGTTCGATCCTCAGCACCACATACCAACAAAGATGTTGTGTCCACCGAGAACTAAAAAATAAATATTAAAAAAAAATTCTCTCTCTCTCTCTCTCTCCTCTCTCACTCTCTCTTAAAAAAAAAAGTGTCAGTCTCTCAGGGAGATAAAAATTATGAATTGTATATGCACCTGAGAAGAGAGCCCCCAATACATGCATCAAAAGTAATAGAATTGAAGGGAAAATAGTTTAATATTTGAGACTCAATGTCTCACTTTCAATAATGGATAAGATTACTAAGAAGAAAAACAAGGATACAAAAGGTGTGAACGTTATACTCCCTACTGAAAGACATGTATAGAATGTTTCACTCGCAAAATAGCAGAATTCACATTTTTGTCAAGTGCACATTTTCTAAACATATTTTCTGTAATATGCTACGTTCAAAGCATTTTTAAAAGTTCCAGTAGATTTAAAAAGTGCTGGAATCATTCATACAAATTATGTTCTCTTGCCTCAGTGTAATGAAATTAGAAACCAACAACAGGAGGAACTGGGGAAAATTTGAAAAGGAAGTAAATAATTAAAAATACTTCTATATAAAAAGTTCTAAAAACAATAATGCAAATTTCAGCTTAGTAAATTAGAAAAGAGAAAATTAGAAGCAATGCATGGAAGGAAATAAGAGGAGAGCTGAAATAAAATAACAAAAGCAACAATATTAATGAAACTAAAAATTAGCTCCATGAAAAAATCTATAAAATGAACAAAACTTCAGCTACACTCATGGAAACAATGAAGAGAAAGAGACTCAAATTATTAAAATCAGGAATATAAGACAGGACATAATTACCTCACAGAAATCAAAAGAATTATTACAGTTTCTTTTCTGAATTATGGATGGTCACTGGGAAATAGTTTGAAAAATTTTATTCCAATAATTATAAAATATACAAGATATTGATAAATTTCCAGACACACATGACCTACCCATATTGAACCAAGAGGATATAGAAAACCCAAACAAACCAATAGCAAGTAATGAGACTGAAGCATCAAAATGAAGAATTCCTACAAAGAAAACCCTGGAACTGGATGGATTCTCAGCTGACTTTTATCAGACCTTTAAAGAAGAACTAATGCCAATGTTTCTCAAATTATTCCATGAAATAAAAAAGGAGGGAACACTCCCAAATTCATTCTTCTGATCCCAGAATCATCCTGATACCAAAACCAAAGACATCAAGGAACAGGGTGTGGTGATACATCCTTGAACTTGTGATTCTTGTGCTTCAGTCTCATCATTTGCTGGGATTAAAGGCATGAGTCAAAGCACTCAGCTTGGTTTTTCTCCTCCTTTTCTACTCTGGATGATTTTTCCCCTTTTCTTAACTAACTGCCCATGGTACGACCTGCAGGACAATGCTGAATAGAAGAAGAACAGAAATTCTGTCTTATAGGGATCCCCTGATCATAAGGGGAAACCACTGTATAATTCACATTTAAATATGATTTTAGGTATGGAATTTTCATTGGTATTCATTATGACATCTATTGAAGAAGTTTCCATCAATCTTTATTTTGCTTCAAGTTTTATCATGGTGTTGAGTTTTGTGAAATGTTTTATTCTGATTCTAATGAAATGATCATATGGCTTTTATTTTATTATGTTAGTGTTATGTATTACACTAATTTTCACATTTAAACCAACCCACTTTTCTAGGACAAATCTCGCCTGCATGTGTGTGTGTGTGTGTGTGTGTGTGTGTGTGTGTGTGTGAGAGAGAGAGAGAGAGAGAGAGAGAGAGAGAACTAGATCTGGTTTACTAGTATTTTTGGTAATTTTTTCTGTCTAATACCAGCTTCTTCTTTTTTTAAAAATATTTATTTATTTTTAGTTCTCGGCAGACACAACATCTTTGTTGGTATGTGGTGCTGAGGATCGAACCCGGGCCGCACGCATGCCAGGCGAGCGCGCTACCGCTTGAGCCACATCCCCAGCCCTAATACCAGCTTCTTAAAGTGGGCTAGAAGGTCTTTCTTTCTTTTCTACTCTCTACAATAGTTTATGAAGGATTAGTGTTAATTTTTTTTTTAATATTTGGTAGGTTTCACCAGTGAATCCATCTATGACTGGTATTTTCTTCGTGGAATTTTTTTAATTACTGATTCAATCTCTTGTTATATGTCTATCCAGATTTTTTATGAATTTTAGTTAGTTTTGGCAGTTTATGTCATTCCAGGAAATGTTCATTTCATGTAAGTTATCTAATTTGTATCTCTTTGTTATAGACAGAATTCTGACTTCCCCTAATTTCCATACTGGATATCAACTCTAATCTTCCATGGGACTATCATTTGGTGATAGGGCCTTTAAGGAGCAAATTAAGGTTCAATGAAGTCACAAGAGTGACACTCTAGTCTCATATGATTGGTGGTGACAGGGTCCTTATAAGAGATACCACCCTCCCACCCTTCCCTGACATCTGCCAATTAAAAAGAGAGGACTTAGGAAAAGCCAGTCTCTTAGGAGCTCTGATCTTACTTTCAGCCTCTAGTACTATGAGAAAATAAATTTCTATTGTTTCAGCTACCAAATTTGTGATATTTTGTTATAAGAGCCCTACCAGACTAATACACCATTTTTTATTATTCCCTAATAATCTTTTTGTTTGCTTTGAGGTACGTAATTATGTTCTGTCTTATATTCCTGATTTTAATAATTTGAATGTTTTTCTGTTCATTTTCTTCCATTAGTGTAGCTAAATATTGTCAATTTTGTTATCTTTTCATAGTCAATTTTTAGTTTCATTAATATTCTCTATTGCTTTTGTGGTTCTTATTTTATTTATTTCAGCTTTTGTCTCTATACTATTTCCTTCCTTGTGTTTGCTCTTAGTTTCTTCTTTTTGAACTTTCCAAACTAAAAAGTTATGTTACTTATGGATTTCAGAATGTCAAACATTTCCCCTGTTGGAAGAGTAATTGGCAATATTTTTTTTTTCATTCTGTAGGTTGTCTCTTCATGTCCTTAATGCTTTTCTTTGCTGTGTAAAAGCTTTAATTTGAAGTCATTCATTTATTAATTCTTTGTTTTCTTTCTTGAGTTTTATTTAGGAAGTCAATGCCTATACTGACATGGTGGAGTGTTACCCTGTGTTTTCTCCTAACTGTTGCAGTGTTTCTAGTCTAATTCCTAGGTCTTTGATCCACTTTGAGTGGATTTGGGTCTTCTCTCTCCTTTTGGTTAATTTGGTTAAGATTTTATCAATCATGTTCATCACTTCAAAGAGCACAACTCTGTAAATAAACTGAAAACCATTGAAATGTACATATTAAAAAATGAACTTTAAGTTGTATTTCAATAAAGGTATTAAAATGTATAATGCTTTGAATAAGAATAAACTAATAAAATCAGATTTCCTTTAAAGTTAAATTAGCTTTTGATTAAGTTTAGCATTTGTTTCAGCATCTTTTAAATATTTTCCCATTATACATACAATTGAAAATTTCAAAACAAAACAAAAATGATAACTTAGAGGAATGCCATTTTCTTCTGATAATTTTTCACCATCACCCTTAATTCACACCTTTACCAGATCTCAGTCAACCACCAATAATAGTGTGAAAGAATTATTTGTGGTATCCAGAAATATGTGTGTGCAAAATAGAAATAAGAACTTGGCTACTACAGATAATTTATAAAAGACACTTTCCCCTGTATGTTCAAATTTAGGACAAAATGACTTAGGGTTTGAGATATTAACCCAAGGATGTCATCATTTAGTTTCAATATTGCTCTTGTATCCCCACCTTTGAAAATAAGGGTAGGAGGGGGTGTTCCTCATTTATCACATAATATGCCAATGTGAGATTGTTACTGAATATCATCAAATAGATTATGTGGCAGTTCTTCAAGGACTACATGTTTCCATTATTCCAGTGGCTATTAGGAACTCATTTGTTTCCTCCACCCAAGGTCACATTACAACCTTCTAACACTCATTGTTCCTTCCTTTCTGCTAATTCAAAACAAGAAAGTGACTTGGGTAAAGGAGTGAATATGAGGGCATGAAATGACTGTACTGATAATTTTCTGACTCCAAATCTCATCAAATCAAATCTGGAACATGCTGAGGCCTCTATCTTTGTACTGCAATTCATAAATGGTGTATTATCTTCCCCTGAACCATAGTTCCTAAAGCTTTACCCCTAAAACTATAATACAAAATGCTTTGTTTATTTTTATTTATTTATTTTTTGAAGTACTGGGAATTGAAGTTGGGCGCATTTTATAACTGAGCTACATTCTCAGTCCATTATATTTTTACTTATTTTTTTTATACTTGAGATTGATCCAAGGGAGCTTTACCACTAAGCTACATCCCCCAGCTTTTTAATTTTATATTTTGAGACAGGATTTTGATAACTTGATCAAGGACTTACTAAATTGCTAAGGCTGGCCTCAAACTTGTAATCCTCCTGCTTAATCCTCCTGAGTCACTGGGATTATAATCGTACATCAGCATGCCCAGAAAAACTGTTTGCAAAAAAGTTAAATCCAATTCTGTTCTCCTACTGCAACATTCTTATGATTTGGATATGTGGTATCCCTCTAAAGCTCATATGTGAGACAATGCAAGAAATTTCAGAGGTGAAATATTAGATTATGAGACATGTAAACTAATCACTGATATGGATTGACTAGACAATAATTTCAGGCAGATAGAATGTGGCTGGAGTGGGTAGGTCATTAGGGATGTGACTTTGGGGTTTCTGTTTTGTTTCTGGTGAGCAGAACTCTCTTTCTGCTTCCTTGTTGCCCTGACCTAAGCTGCTTTCCACTGCCATGCCCTTCTTTTTAAAAAATTTATTAGTTTTAATCAGTTATACAAAACAGTAGAAAGCTCTTTGATTCATTGCACACAAATGGAGCAGAATTTTTTACTTCTTTGGTTGTGCATGAAGTAACATCACACCATTTGTACAATCATACATGTACCTAGGGTAACCATGTCTGTCTCATTCCACCATCTTTCCTTCCCCTTTGCCCCAACCAAAGTTCCTCAACTCTTCCCACCTGCCCCCATTTATCACAGAAAACTTTCAGCTCCTGTTTTTTTGAGATTGGCTTATTTCGCTTAACATGATATTCTCTAACTCCATCCATTTACCTGCAAATGCCATATTTTTTTCTCTTTTAATGCTGAGTAATATTCCATTGTGTATATGTACCACAGTTTATTTATCTATTTATCTACTGAAGGGCATCTAGGTTGCTTCCACAGTTTAGCTATTGTGAATTGTACTGCTATAAACATTGATGTGGCTGTGTCCCTATAGTATTCTGTTTTTAAGTCCTTTGGGTATAGACTGAGGAATGGGATAGCTGGTCAAATGGTGGTTCCATTCTCAGTTTTCCAAGGACTCTTCATATTTCATATTGATTCTGTCTATCCAAAAACATGGGGTGTCTTCCCATCTTCTAAGGTCTTCATCAATTTCTTTCTTCAATATTCCATAATTTTCTTTGTAGAGATCTTTTATGTCCTTAGTTAGATTAGTTACAAAGTATTTAATTTTTTTTGAGGTTATTGTGAATGGGATGGTTTTTCTGATTTTTCCCTCTGATGGATCACTTTTCAAGTATAGGAACACTATTGATTCATGGGTATTGATCTTGTATCCTGCCACTTTGTTAAACTCATTTATAATCTCTAGAAGTCTTCTGGGGGAGTTTTTTTTTGTCTTCTATATATAGGATCATATTGTTGGCAAACAGAGATAGTTTGATTTCTTCATTTCCTATTTGTATCCAATTGATTTCATTTTCTTTCCTGATTGGCTAATGTTTTGAAGACTATATTAAAGAGGAGTAGTGAGAGGAGATAGTCTTGTCTTGTTACTGATTTTAAAGGGAATGCTTTTTATTTTTATCCATTTAGTATTGTGTTGGCTTTGGGTATGTTGAAAATGGCCTTTATCCGGCCCCTCCCCCAGTGCCTGCAAGCGAGGCGAACCGGCAAGCCACGGGCGGGCGGGTCAGGCCCAGCAACCAGCCAAGGGACTGCAGCTACACGCGCCGGCGGGGAACGCGGACCGGACCCACTAGGACAGGTCCGGCGGCGGACGGCTGAGGGCTAGGCCCGTCCCCTCCCCCAGTGTCTGCAGGTAGGCGGGACTGTGAACAGGAGCAGAGCTGGCCCAAAGCCTGCTGAGGGGCGGAACTGGCCCCTCCCCCAGTGCCTGCAAGGGAGGCGAATCGGCAAGCCACGGGCGGGCGGGTCAGGCCCAGCAACCAGCCAAGGGACTGCAGCTACACGCGCCGGCGGGGAACGCGGACCGGACCCACTAGGACAGGTCCGGCGGCGGACGGCTGAGGGCTAGGCCCGTCCCCTCCCCCAGTGTCTGCAGGTAGGCGGGACTGTGAACACCAGCAGAGCGGGCCCAAAGCCTGCTGAGGGGCGGAACCGGCCCCACACCCAGTGCCTGCAAGCGAGGCGAACCTGCAACCCATCGGGAGGTTAGGCCCAGCAACCTATGGAGTGACACAGGTGCCCCTGGCGCCTGCTGGGTAGGTGGACCTTTGACCGACCAGCAAAGCAGACTTAGGGCCTGCCAGCATGGTAGACGGATCACACTAATTGGAGGAGGATCACAGCCACTACCTGCCCTGCAAGGGTGATTTTTCAACTATACAAGAGCAATATAAATAAATAGAGGGGGAAAATATCAAAGACACAACAATTTCACCAAGCAGAAAGAAACGCCAGCAGTATGAAACGACAAGGAAAGAAAGGACCACAGGCAATGCAGGTCAACTCAACTTTAGAAGAGGTAATAGCTGCAACAGATGGAATGTCAGATAGAGAGCTCAGGACATACATGCTTCAGATGATCTGGAGTCTCAAGGAAGACATGAGACAGCAAAATCAGACAATGAAAGATCACATTGACAAACAAATCCAGGAAGTTAAAGATCAATTTCACAGGGAGATAGAGGTAATAAAAAACAAACAAATAGAAATACTAGGAATGCAGGAAACAATAAACCAACTTAAAAACTCAATTGAGAATACTACCAGCAGAGTGGATCACTTAGAAGATAGAACATCAGACAATGAAGACAAACTATTTCAACTGGAAAAGAACATAGACAGCTCAGCAAGTCTGCTAAGAAACCATGAGCAGAACATCCAAGAATTATGGGACAATATCAAAAGACCAAATTTAAGAGTCATTGGGATACAGGAAGGCACAGAGCTCCATTCCAAAGGAATAAACAGTCTATTCAGTGAAATAATACGAGAAAACTTCCCAGACTTGAAGAATGAGACAGAATCCCAAATCCTAGAAGCCTACAGGACGCCGAATGTACAAAATCATAAGAGATCCACACCTAGACACATTATAATGAAGGTGTCCAACATACAGAACAAGGAGAGAATTTTAAAAGCTACGAGGGAAAGGAAGCAGATTACATTTAGGGGTAAACCAATCAGAATAACAGCTGATCTCTCAACACAGACTCTAAAAGCTAGAAGATCCTGGAATAACATATTTCAAACGCTTAAAGAAAATGGATTCCAACCAAGAATCTTGTATCCGGCGAAATTAAGCTTCAGGTTAGAAGATGAAATTAAAACCTTCCACGATAAACAAAAGTTAAAAGAATTCGCAGCTAGAAAACCATCTCTTCAAAAAATCCTTGGCAAAACATTACAGGAAGAGGAAATGGAAAATAACATTGATAACCAACAATGGGAGGTAGGACAGTAAAGGGGGGAAAGTAGTCAAAGAGGATAACAAATCAGGTTTAGTAACATCAATAAACAAATATGGATAGAAGAACAAACCATATCTCAATAATAACCCTAAATGTTAATGGCTTAAACTCACCAATTAAGAGACACAGGCTAGTAGAATGGATCACAAAACAAGACCCAACAATATGCTGCCTACAGGAGACGCATTTGATAGGAAAAGATGTACATAGACTGAAGGTGAAAGGTTGGGAAAAATCATATCACTCATATGGACCACGGAAACAAGCAGGAGTGTCCATACTCATATCTAATAAAATAGATTTCAAGCCAAAGCTAATGAAAAGGGATAAAGAAGGACACTTCATACTGCTCAAGGGAACCATACACCAACAAGACATAACAATCATAAATATATATGCCCCAAATAATGGAGCAGCCATGTTCATCAAGCAAACTCTTCTCAAGTTCAAGAGTCTAATAGACCACCATACAGTAATCATGGGAGACTTCAACACACCTCTCTCACCACTGGACAGATCTTCCAAACAAAAGTTAAATAAGGAAACTATAGAACTCAATAACACAATTAACAACCTAGACTTAATTGACATATATAGACTATACCACCCAACATCAAGTAGCTACACTTTTTTCTCAGCAGCACATGGAACCTTCTCAAAAATAGACCATATACTATGTCACAAGGCAACTCTTAGACAATACAAAGAGGTAGAGATAATACCATGCATCTTGTCTGATCATAATGGAATGAAACTGAAAATCAATGATAAAAGAAGAAAGGAAAAATCAAACATCACCTGGAGAATGAACAATAGGTTGCTGAGTGATCAATGGGTTTTAGAAGACATCAAGGAGGAAATTAAAAAATTCCTAGAGTTAAATGAAAACACAGACACAACATATCGGAATCTATGGGACACATTGAAAGCAGTTCTAAGAGGAAAATTCATTGCTTGGAGTTCATTCCTCAAAAAAAGAAAAAACCAACAAATAAATGATCTCATACTTCATCTCAAAATCCTAGAAAAAGAAGAGCAAAACAACAGCAAAAGAAGTAGAAGGCAAGAAATAATTAAAATCAGAGCTGAAATTAATGAAATTGAAACAAAAGAAACAATTGAAAAAATTGACAAAACTAAAAGCTGGTTCTTTGAAAAAATAAATAAAATTGACAGACCCTTAGCCATGCTAACGAAGAGAAGAAGAGAGAGAACCCAAATTACTAGCATACGGGATGAAAAAGGCAATATCACAACAGACACTTCAGAAATACAGAAGATAATCAGAAATTACTTTGAATCCTTATACTCCAATAAAATAGAAGATAGTGAAGGCATAGATAAATTCCTTGAGTCTTATGATCTGCCCAGATTGAGCCAGGAGGATATAGACAACCTAAACAGACCAATAACAATAGAGGAAATAGAAGAAACCATCAAAAGACTACCAACTAAGAAAAGCCCAGGACCGGATGGATATACAGCAGAGTTTTACAAAACCTTTAAAGAGGAACTAACACCAATACTTTTCAAGCTATTTCAGGAAATAGAAAAAGAGGGAGAACTTCCAAATTCGTTCTACGAGGCCAACATCACCCTGATTCCGAAACCAGACAAAGACACTTCAAAGAAAGAAAACTACAGACCAATATCTCTAATGAACCTTGATGCAAAAATCCTCAATAAAATTCTGGCGAATCGGATTCAAATACATATCAAAAAAATTATACACCATGATCAAGTAGGATTCATCCCTGGTATGCAAGGTTGGTTCAATATACGGAAATCAATAAATGTTATCCACCACATCAATAGACTTAAAAATAAGAACCATATGATCATCTCGATAGATGCAGAAAAAGCTTTCGACAAAGTACAGCATCCCTTTATGTTCAAAACTCTAGAAAAATTAGGGATAACAGGATCATACCTCAACATTGTAAAAGCAATCTATGATAAGCCACAGGCCAGCATCATTCTGAATGGAGAAAAATTGAAGGCATTCCCTCTAAGATCTGGTACAAGACAGGGATGCCCTCTCTCACCACTTCTGTTCAACATAGTCCTCGAAATACTGGCTAGAGCAATTAGGCAGACGAAAGAAATTAAAGGCATAAAAATAGGAAAAGAAGAACTTAAATTATCACTATTTGCAGATGATATGATTCTATACCTAGGAGACCCAAAAGGGTCTACAAAGAAGCTATTAGAGCTAATAAATGAATTCAGCAAAGTGGCAGGATATAAGATCAACACGCATAAATCAAAGGCATTCCTGTATATCAGCGACAGAGCCTCTGAAACGGAAATGAGGACAACTACTCCATTCACAATATCCCCCCAAAAAATAAAATACTTGGGAATCAACCTAACAAAAGAGGTGAAAGATTTATACAATGAAAATTACAGAACCCTAAAGAAAGACATAGAAGAAGACCTTAGAAGATGGAAAAATATACCCTGCTCATGGATAGGCAGAACTAACATCATCAAAATGGCGATATTACCAAAAGTCCTATATAAGTTCAATGCAATGCCAATCAAAATCCCAACAGCATATCTTGTAGAAATCGATAAAAGAATCATGAAATTCATATGGAACAATAAAAGACCCAGAATAGCAAAAACAATACTAAGCAGGAAGTGTGAATCAGGCGGTATAGCGATACCAGACTTCAAACTATACTACAGAGCAATAGTAACAAAAACAGCATGGTACTGGTACCAAAACAGGCGGGTGGACCAATGGTACAGAATAGAGGACACAGTAACCAATCCACAAAACTACAACTATCTTATATTTGATAAAGGGGCTAAAAGCATGCAATGGAGGAAGGATAGCATCTTCAACAAATGGTGCTGGGAAAACTGGAAATCCATTTGCACCAAAATGAATCTGAATCCCTATCTCTCGCCGTGCACAAAAGTTAACTCAAAATGGATCAAGGAGCTTGATATTAAATCAGAGACATGGCATCTGATAGAAGAAAAAGTTGGTTATGATCTACACGCTGTGGGATCGGGCTCCAAATTCCTCAATAGGACACCCATAGAGCTAGAGTTAACAAATAGAATCAACAAATGGGACTTACTCAAACTAAAAAGTTTTTTCTCAGCAAAAGAAACAATAAGAGAGATAAACAGGGAGCCTACATCCTGGGAACAAATCTTTACTCCACACACTTCAGATAGAGCCCTAATAACCAGAATATACAAAGAACTCAAAAAATTAGACAATAAGATAACAAATAACCCAATCAATAAATGGGCCAAGGACCTGAACAGACACTTCTCAGAGGAGGCCATACAATCAATCAACAAGTACATGAAAAAATGCTCACCATCGCTAGCAGTCAGAGAAATGCAAATCAAAACTACCCTAAGATACCATCTCACTCCAGTAAGACTGGCAGCCATTAGGAAGTCAAACAACAATAAGTACTGGAGAGGATGCGGGGAAAAGGGCACTCTTGTTCATTGCTGGTGGGACTGCAAATTGGTGCTGCCAATTTGGAAAGCAGTATGGAGATTTCTTGGAAAGCTGGGAATGGAACCACCATTCGACCCAGCTATTCCCCTTCTCGGTGTATTCCCTAAAGCCCTAACAAGAGCATGCTACAGGGACACTGCTACATCGATGTTCATAGCAGCTCAATTCACGATAGCAAGACTGTGGAACCAGCCTAGATGCCCTTCAATAGATGAATGGATAAAAAAAAATGTGGCATTTATATACTATGGAGTATTACTCTGCATTAAAAAATGACAAAATCATAGAATTTGGAGGGAAATGGATGGCATTAGAGCAGATTATGCTAAGTGAAGCTAGTCAATCTTTAAAAAACAAATTCCAAATGACTCCTTTGATATAAGGAGAGTAAACAAGGACAGGGTAGGGACGAAGAGCTTGAGAAGAAGATTTACATTAAACAGGGATGAGAGGTGGGAGGGAAAGGGAGTGAGAAGGGAAAGTGCATGGAAATGGAAGGCGATCCTCAGGGTTATACAAAATGTCATATAAGAGGAATGGAGGGGTAAGACAAGATAATACAAATGGAAGAAATGATTTACAGTAGAAGGGGTAGAGAGAGAAAAGGGGAGGGGAGGGGAGGGGAGGGGAGGGGAGGGGAGGGGGGATAGTAGAGAATAGGACAGACAGCAGAATACATCAGACACTAGAAAGGCAATATGTCAATCAATGGAAGGGAAACTGATATGATACAGCCATTTGTATACGGGGTAAAAGCGGGAGTTCATAATCCACGTGAATCAACCATGTAATATGATGTATTAAGAACTATGTAATGTTATGAACGACCAATAAATAAATAAATAAATAAATAAATAAATAAATAAATAAATAAATAAAATGGCCTTTATGATGTTAAGGTAAATTCCTTCAATCCTTGCTTTTCCAGCATTTTTAATATGAATGGTGTTAGATTCTCAATTTTTAAGGAGTAGAATCTTTACTTAGGACAAACTTGATACAGAAGAAATAACTTATATAGGACCCAAGGAGAATAAATAAAAGCCATAAAATAGTGTTCTAGATAAAGAGGTATGTGTCTATATGGTGAAGAAAGAATGGGAGGTGCAGGGCTTGATAGTGAAGAATTCCCATTACCCTCCAAATCACTTCCTGGGAATCTTCTAGGACTGAAAATACTTTCCAACTCTGATGTTCTATGATTATTTGCTTTAGAAAATTTTTAGTCACTGCATAATCAAATACTGCTATAAGGAAGTATTTGGGATGCTAAAGTATGTAAATACTTAAGTCAAATACAAGGACCAAAACAAATGGGAACTACAGTTGTAATGATTGTGTCCTATTTGATACAAAATATGGTGAATTAGAAAGAACATTGGACAGGGAAATTAGAATATCCATATCCCTTCATGTAGTGGCATTTAGAGATATAGAAAGATGCACATTAATGCTAAAAAGCAAGCAAAAAGTTCAGACATAACACTAGATGGCAGCAGCAGAAATAGATTGAACTGCAGAAACAAGGGCTAGATGCCCCCTCTTCTTTTCTTCCCCCCCCCTTAAGATATACATTTTCATCTTTTTATCATTCAAAATTATATTCATTGGTAGAAGATCCATTAAGTTAATTTTCAGATCTAAATTTTTAAATATTTAAGCAACACTAAGTGACTTTTCACTGAGTGACTTCAGTGTTAGAACAGTGTCATTGAGGGTGGAGAAAAGTAAATGTATCAAGAGATGTAGAAAAGTCTGACTCTGTTTTTTTTGAATGTGAAATATTTGGGAGAAGGAAGTATTATGAATAATGGTGTGGTTTCTGTCCTGTGCAACTTGGATAGAGAGCACAGAAATCAAGATGATATTTATGTTTTAAACATATTCAATATGAGGTAACTATGGAACATTCAAGTACAATAGGCAGTTGGATAGATATTATCTGAGATGAAGACACTGTGTTGGTGGCCATATGTATATAGATGGTAGCTAAAAACACACAAAAAAGGATCTTATGCATAATATAAATTATGTGAGTTTAAAAGGAAAGAGTTAAGATTTAAATCCCAAGAAATATTAACATTTAAGGGATAAATGATATAAAAAGAACTTACCATGTATGGCTGAACATATGGTGTGATGCTACATTGTATACAACCAGAGAAAGGAAAAGGTGTGTTGCAATTGTGTACAATGAATCAAAATGCATTCTGCTGTCATATATACCCAATTAGAATAAATAAATAAATAAATTTTAAAAGTCAAAAAACAACTTACCAAGGAAACTATGAGATACTCTAGTATGGTTGGAAGGTCAATATGAACAAGGACAGAAGTCTTTTAGATTTAGCATTATGAAATTCTTGGGTGACCTTGGTATTAGAAATTTCAGATAAAAAGTTAGAGCAGAAATCCAGATTCCTGTAAATTAAAGCTAGAGTGAGAAGAGAACTTCTATCAGTGTGGGGAACTAGAAATAATCTTGAGGGCTTCTTCATAATAGATCAATTATATCCTGAATAAAACATACGTTGAATGTATTGCTGAGCTTAGAAAGTATGAGAAAAATTTAAGGTGTCCTCCTTGCTGGCCCATAACCCCAAAATAATAAAGCTGAAACTGTGCAGCTAGCAACAAGCAAGCAGAAATATGATTTACATATGAGGACTGTTATTACTATCACTGAAATAGACAAGGATACTAACTTTGGGTCAGTATCAAGCAAAAGGACTGAAATTAAAGCTTGAGACATTAAAAAAAGTATCACCCCAGAGGCTGTGGTTATAGCTCAGTGGTAGAACACTTGCCTAGCATATGTGCAACATTGGGTTCAATCCTCAGCACTACATAAAATTAAGTAAATACAGATATAACAAAAAGTGTGCTGAACAAATCTTAAAAATGTATCACCCCAAAGAGGAACTAAATTAGTCCCCCACACAGAGGCAAGTACAGATCTCTAGAGAAAGCCATCTTCAATTTAAACACTATCACAGATAAAGATGAATAGAATGTGGGCTCACAATAGAAGGTCACCAAATACATAGGGACAAAACCATTATGAGTGATTGTTAACAGGTAAAAACAAAGTAGAAATTTAGACTCCAATTCCTTCAGTTATTAGAATGATCAGATACAGATTATGAAAAAAATGTACAAATGCTTTATGAAATGTAAAATGAACTCTAAAAATTATTAAATAAAAGTACATGTTATATATGTATATATAAAATCAAATGAAATTAATAACATTGAAAAAGTTATTATTTGCAAAAATTAATGTATGTGCTAAATGAATTAGATGGACTTAAATAAAATATTAGCAAACTAGAAAAGCATGTCCAGGGCTTGGGGATATAGCTCAATGAGAGAGCATGTGCTCAGCATGCATAAGGCTCTGGTTCAATTCTCAACACAATAAGAGAGAAAAAAAGCATACATTGTCTAGTCATTTGGTAACATTCTCAAAACAAAGAGAAACAGTTTTCATGATACTGGAGATTGAACCCAGGAGCACTCTACACTGAGCTACAGTCCTTATTATTATTATTTTTTTTGTGATAGGATTACATTATATTGTTGAGGGTCTCCCTAAATTGCTGAAGCTGGCCTTGAACTTTTGATCTTCCTGCCTCAGCTTCCAAAGTCACTGGGCTTACACCTGGCAAGAAACTCTGAAGAGAAATTAGAATGGAAAAATAGATCACATGCAATGATAAACTGACAGCCTACATATTAAAGTAACAATGGAAGGTATATGAAAAGTTTATGTATTTGAAATTGTATTTCTTTGGTGATTGAATCCAGGCCTCACACATGCCAGGTGAATGCTGTACCACTGAACCACAATCCCAATTCATATATTTGAAGTTCTATGAGAAAATAACTTTCAACCTAGAAATAAGTAGTCAAAAATGATTGTTGAGGACAAATGTGAAATAAAGAACTCTTAATAATTTACCCTAACAGACCATTTCTAAAGGAACTTACAAAGGATATACCCATGTCAAAATAAAGTAATTCCAGAAGAAATGTTAGTGACACAATAGGTAAAGAGAATTAGGAATCTGGTAATATTTAGATGGATATAAATATGTAATTTGTAAAGTTAAGAATAATGTCTACTTTTATGGGGTTTCCAAATGACAGAAAAACAATAATTTAGAAAGAATGCTATTGGAGTAAAAGTGTTTTAAGGTTCATTTATTGTTTGAGAAGCTGGTTAAGGTTTTTAAAAAAACATTTTAAGTAAGCGTATGTAGTAAAATTTCAAGGGTCTTATATTTGGATATAATTTGAGAATATCCCTCAGAAGTTCATGTGCTGGAAAATTGGTCCCTATGATACTGGTATTGAAAATCAGGATTGGTTCCTTACTCCTCAGGTGTTGAAGATTAAACACCTGAGAAACACAAAGGCAAGAGTAGAAAAGAAGTTTTATTTAAAGGATAGAACAGAAAAATTTCACCAGTGGGCGCAAGATCTGGTATTCATGGGAGTAGTGGTATCTTGCCCCTTTATAGATTTTTGTTTTCTTTTGTATCATGCCCTGTCCTCCTCTTATCTTGTCTATGTTACCAAAGGGTGGGAAAGGAGCTGCCCACAGGATACTTAGTAACAATTCCATGCATTTGGGAGTAGCAATTCCTTGTGTTTATTCTGCAGGGTTAATTCCCTTTCTGTTTCTTCACCATGTTGTGATATAGCAATGGTCCCTACCCAAGTTGCTGTTGCCTTACTGTTTGAACCTTCCAGCCAATAGGATCATGATCCATATAAACCTCTTTACTTATAGATTACCCAGTCTCAGGTAATTTTTAAAGAAACACAGAATAAACTAATATAAATGACATATAACAAAAATTAAGTGCACATGTTTTAAAACAAGGAAAGAAAAATTATCAGAGTACAGAAGATTGGAAAGCTGGGCAGTAGTGAACACTTTCTGGTTAAGGTAGGTTTTTGATCATATAATTTCCTTGTTTATAAATATTAAATTTCCATTGGCTCTGTTATGACTCTGTAGTGGACAAAAAAAAATGATGCTTAGACAAGTCTAATTCTAGAAAGTGCTGAATGCTTTGGAACCTATGGATAACCCAATACTTCTTCTCTATAAAGAGCTAAGTGAATAAGACCAGAATACCTTGGACCACTCTCATGCACAGAGTTAAGCTGTAAGTGAAATAATAGATTATGTAGTACTACTGATAACTTTTACACAAATGAAAAAAAAAATGCCCCCAAACAGGGAGGGAGTTTTTTGCATTCTCAGTGTCCTCTGAGATTCACTCACCTCTGCTTCCTCTGCTGTTGCATTTAGATCAATGATTCTCAAACAAGATTGGTCTTGAATCATCTGGAGAGTATGATTCCATTTAAATTGGAATTTGGTGGTGGAGGAAGTTTGCTCTCTACAGGCTATTCTGGACCTCTTGTGTTTTTTTTTTCAAATAAATTTCATGACTGCCTTTTCTATTTCTGTGAAGAACATCATTGGGATTTTAACAAGAATTGTATTGAATCTGAGTATCGATTTTGGTAGTATGGCCATTTTGATAGTATTAATTCTATCCAAGAACATGGGAGATCTTTCGATATTCTAAGGTCTTCAATTTCTTTCTTTAGAGTTCTGTAGTTTTAATTATAGAGGTCTTTCATCACTTTTTTTAGATTGATTCCCAGTATTTTACTTTTTTGAGGTTATTGTGAATTGGATAGTTTTCCTAATTTCTCTTTCACTTGATTCATCATTGGTGTATGTGAACACAATTGATTTATGGGTGTTAATTTTATATCCTGCTGTTTTGCTGAATACATTTATGAGTTCTACATGTTTTCTGGTGGAGTTTATTGGGTCTTTTAAATATAGAACCCTGTCATCATCAAATAAGAATAGTTTGAGATCTTCTTTTCCTATTTTATGTTTCTAATTTCTTTATTTTGTCTAATTGCTCTGGCACAGGTTCCAAGAATTATGTTTAATAGAATCAGTGAAATAGAGCATCCCTGGTTTTTTTTTCAGTTTTTAGAGAGAATGCTTTCAATTTTTCTCCATTTAGAATGATGTTCACCTTGTGTTTTACAATGTTGAGGTATGTTCTTACTATCTCTTGTTTTTGTAGTGTCTTGAACATGAATGGATGGTGGATTTTGTTGAATGCTTTTTCTGCATCTATTGAGATAATCATGTGATTCTTATCTTTAAGTCTATTGATGTGGTGAATTATGTTTAATAATTATGTATGTTGAACCTACCTTACATCCCTTGGATGAAACCCACTTGATCATGGTACACTATCTTTTTAATATGCTTTTCAGTGAGATTTGCCAGTATTTAATTAAGAATCTTTGCTGCTATGTTCATCAGGAATATTGGTCTGAAGTTTTCTTTCCTTAATGCATCTAGTTTTGGCTTCATAGGGTGAGTTTGACAGGGTTGCATCTTTTTCTATTTCATGAAATAATTTGAGGAAGATTGGTGTTATTTCTTCTTTGAAGGTCTCATAGAACCCAGCTGAGAATTTGTCTGCTGTTGGGCTTCTCTTTGTTGGTAGGCTTTTGATGGGGTCTTAATTTCATTGGTTGAAATCAATCTGCTTAAATTTTCTATGTCCTCCTGATTCAACTTGGATTGGCTATATTTCTCTAGAAATTTGTGGATGTCTTCTTGATTTTCTATTTTATTGATGTATAAGTGTTCAAAATAGTTTCTGATTATTGTCTATATTTAAGAAGTGTCTGTCATAATATTTCCTCATAATTTTCTCAGCATGAATTTTAGTAATTTGAGTTTTCTCTCTCTCTTCATTATCTTGGCTGAGTTTGTCAATTTTATTTATTTTTGAAGGACAAACTTTTTGTTTCACTTATTTTTTTTAATTTCATTGATTTCACCTCTGATTTTAATTATTCCCAGTCATCTACTGCTTTTGTTGTTGACTTGTTCTTCTTTTTTCCAAGGCTTTGAGAAGTAATTCTAGGTTATTCATTTGGAGACTTTCTATTCTTTAATGAATGAGCTCAATGCAATGAACTTTCCTCTTAGAACTGCCTTTATAGTATCCCAGAGATTTTGATAAATTTTGCCACTATTCTCATTTACCACTAAGTATTTTTTTTTATTTCATTCCTGATTTCTTATGCTATACAGTGGTCATTCAATAGTGTATTATGTTGTCTCCAGGTATTAGAGTATATTCTATTCTTTTTTTTTTTTTTACTTATTTTATCATATCCAACCTTCAGAGTCTCTGATCTTCTTTGAGTTTCTGGTATTCAATTCTAGTAAGGACCTCCCCCCTTTATTTGTTCACCCACATACTGAGAAGCTGTCTGATTTATTGGTTTCATGCTATGAAGCAGCCAGAAAAGTGGTCTTCCCTATTCTGGCATCTTGAAAATAATATATGTGATTGTTGAGTACATTTGTTCTATGGTATAAATTAATTCTGATTATTTTTTATTTTTTTGTTTGGATGACTTATTTCTATAATTGGGATTTTTTTGCTGGGGTACTCAGGATTGAACTGTGGGGCACTAGGCCACTGAGTCACATCCCCAGCCCTATTTTGTATTTTATTTAGAGTCAGGGTCTCATTGAGTTGCTTAGCACCTCACTGTTACTGAGGCTGGCTTTGAACTCAAGATCCTCCTGCCTCCTGAGCCACTGGGAGCATGCAGCACCATGCCCAGCTAATTGGGATGTTGAAATCACCCACTACTATTGTACTGGAGCTTATCTGTTCCTTTATATCACCTTGTGTTTGTTTCAGAAAATTGGGTGCATCAACATTCAGTACATATCTATTTACAATTTTTATATTTTCTTGATGGTTTGTTTCCTTACCAATATGTAACCACAACCTTCTTTGTCTGTTCTAATTTTGTTTGGAAGTTTGCTTTGTCATAAACAAGAGTGGCTCCTTCTTTCTTTCAGAATCCATTTTCATGGAACATTATTTTCTAACCTTTCACTTTCAGTCTCTGGATTTTTTTTTTTTTTTTGCCAAAAAGATATGTTTCTTTCAGGCAAGAAAAAGTTGAGTCTTCTTTTTTTACCTGAATCCATGGGTATATATTTTAATCAAAATTTTAAGATCATTTATATTCTGGGTTATTATTGAAATGTATGTATTAATGCCTGCCATACTGTTGTATTTCTAATATATTATTCCTTCCAATTCCACATTTGCATATGTCCTCTTCTATTGATATTTGTTCTTTCCCTTGCTCTCATGGTTGTCTTCACTTTCCTCTTCTCTGTACAGTATTCCTTTAAGTATCTTCTTCAATCTTGACTTAATGTTTATGAATTCCTTTATTTTATCTTGAAAGGCCTTTATTTTTTCATTTATTATGAAAGATAATTTTGTTGGATATAACAATATATGTTGATATTTATTCTCTTTTAATGCTAGAAATTATCATTTTATACCTTTCTGCTAAGAAATCTGATCTTATTCTGATACAGTTAACTTTTATAAGTGACTTGTAGTGTCTCTCTTGCAGTTTTTGATTTTTTAATAATCTTTTATTTTATTTTGAATTTTTGGCATTTTATATATAATATATCCTGGAGAGGTTCTTTTCTGGTTATGTCTATTTGGGGCTGTAAATTCCTCTAATACTTGAGTATTGATCTCATGCACAAGATTATTTTTTGGCTATTATTTTATTGAATAGGTTTTCTGTCATTGTCATTTATCTCTACTCCTTTTAAAGACACATAAATCGTAGATTAGTCTTCTTAATTTTGTTTTAGGGATCTTATATATGCTGTTCCTATTTTTCTTATTTTTTCCTTTATTACTCTCCGAATTTTCTAGTTTTTCAATCTTGTTTTCAAGTCCCCAAAATTCTGCCTTCCACTTGATCTAGTTCATTGGTTTGTATTTCCACATTTTTAAAATTTGACTTAATAAACTTTTCATTTCAATGTGGTTATTTTTCTATATGACTCTTTTAAACTATCTCTATCTCTTTATTGAATATTTTATTCACATTCTATACAGTCCTCCTTAATTTATTCAGTTATTTTTCTATGTTTTCTTGTTATTTATGGATGTATAATATAGTCATTCTTTACTTCACATTTAATATGTTTCAATATTTTTGAAGTCAGTAGCTGGTGAACTCTGAATCTTAGCAAGTACTTGTTTTTCATATCTCTTACACTTCTATGCTGAGATTTGTACATCTGTTGATTTGGATTTTTCTCACACTTTTATGTGAATGCCTTTTTAGGGTACAACATTTTCTGTACAATGTATCAAATTCCTATGTATTGTTTAATATAATTCCACATGGATTTTATAGTATAGTTCCCCTGCTGCTTCTATCATGCCGATTACTTAACGTTGGCACAGTATGTACTCTGCTGGAGCCTAAGGATTCAACTAAGGTCTTGCATGAGTAGAGTCCTTCTAGTGGATCAGAAAATTGTGAATAACAGAGTATATGGGGTACATTCTTTGTGATTACTCCTCTAATCTGTCAACAATTTATCTTCTGAATTTGTATGGGAGAGCCCTAGGTTGACAATCTTTATAGGTATGGTATCCCCAGTCTATGTTATTTCTCTCTGCTGTTACTGTAGGAGCAGATGTCCAGGAGTTGGTCTTCATGTTCCCCATTCATGTCTACCTGGGTCCTGGTAATTATTTTGGTGTTTTAATCTTCACTATTCTTGGTGTTAAAGGATTTGCCAATGTTTTTGCAAGGTTATATTGTGTGTGTAGCAAGGTATGTTATCTCTTACTGGGGCTGGGAGTGTAGATCTGTGGCAGAGAATTTAACCCCATAACTCAAAATGTCATGTTATAATTCTAGTACCTTGAATAAAGGGGGAAGTAAAAACAACACCACCAACAAACAGCAGTAAACCAGGTACAACATTAAAGTAAAAACCTAGTGTCAAGAATAACATCAACAGGGGGCTGGGGTCATGGCTCATCAGTAGAGTGCTCACCTGGCACGTGAGGCCCTGGGTTTGATCCTCAGCACCACATTAAAATAAATATAGAGGTATTGTGTCCAAAGACAACTAAAAAAGAATATTTTTTTTTAAAAAAGAATAACATCTACAATGCTAAAACCTACAACAGGAATGATGAGGTCAGAAATTGACAATAGTTGGCTGACAGGAGATAATGGGAAAATACTGGGGAATGACACTGGCCAAATTATACTGCAATATTGTGTGCAGATATGAATATGTAACAAATCCTCCATTATGTGCAAATATAGTGTACCTACAAAAGTATAAAAGAGGAAACTGACAACAGAAACAACAAAAAACAGCAGTGAACAACATATAGCAGTAAAACAAATACCAGGTGCCAAAAATGATATCCACAACACTAACAAAAGCAACAGGAATGGTGGGAGCAAAAATTATAAAAACTAAAAGATAAAAATACAAATGATTTGAGAGAAGTAAATTGGAAAAGTAAGACAAAAAGTTAGAATATTCAAAAAATGTAAAGAGAGAAATCTAAATAAATATAGATACTTAAGGACATAAAAAGAAAATATTTGTATTCTTTATAATTGCCATTCTGACTAGAATGAGATGAAATTTAAATGTAGTTTTGATTTGCATTTCCTTGATTTCTAGAAATGTTGAAAGTTTTTTTTTTCTTATATTTACTGGCCATTTGTATTTCTTCTTTATGAAGTGTCTGTTTAGGTTTTTTTGTCCATTTATTAATATGGTTATTTGGGGTTTTTTATTAAGTTTTTTGAATTTATATATTCTGAATATTAATGTCCTACTTGAAGTGCAGGTGGCAAAGATCTTCCCTCATTCTTTAATCTATCTTCATGCTATTAATTAATTGTTTCTTTTGCTGTGTAGAAGATTTTTCATTTGATGCCACCCTACTTATTGATTCTTCGTTTTATTTCCGTTGGCAAGGATATGGGAAAAAGGTTCCATGCATTGTTGGTGGATCTGCAAATTAGTACAGTCACTCTGGAAAACAGTATGGAAATTTCTCAAAAAAAGAAAAAAAAAACTAGGACTGGACCCACTATATGATCCAGCTATGTCACTCCTCAGTATATATTCAAAAGATCTAAAATCAGAATTTAATAGGGATACAGCCATATCAATGTTTTAGCAGTGCAATTCATAAAAACAAAGTTATGGAACTAATCTAGGTCCCTGTCAACAGATGAATGGATGAAAATATATGGTATATATACACAATGGAGTTTTCCTTAGCCATAAAGAAAGATGAAATTATGGTATTTCCATTATATATATATATATATATATATATATATATATATATATATATATACATTTGTAAATGGATAAAACTGAATAACCTCATGCTAAATGAAATGAGCCAGACCTAGAAAAGAAAATCAGGGGTTGAATTTTTTTTCTGATGGATGAAATCTAGACCAAAAGTAGGGGAAAAAAGACAGAAAAGAAAAAACAAGATGGGAATTCCATGAAAATAAAATAGAGAAGAGTGAAGTAGCAGAAGAGGATTGGAGTGGGTAGGGGAGAGGGATGAGAAAATGGAGGAAGAGTTGAATAAAGCTAACCAAACTTTCCTTTCCTTCATACATATATGAATATAGCACAGTGAATTTCATACACACACACACACACACACACACACATACACACACATGCACAATGAGATCACTAGAATAGAGGAAATGAAATAGTTGGAAGGAAGAGGGAAGAGAATGCAAAGTAGTAGAAACTGAGTTGGAGAAAATTATATTTCATACTTGTATAATTATACTGACAATAATTATAATATTATTAATAACTATAATACATTAATAAAAAATAAAAGAATGCTAATGTGGCCTCTTAGTAAGATAGTATGATTTCATTATCAGTAATATCTATTTTGTGATTAGTTTGGAAAATGATGAAATATAATATTGATACCTATTGAAAAAAAGAAAAAAAATGAAATGAAATAAAATAAAAATGGAGCAAAACAAAAAGAGAACAATATAAACTGATGATTACAATGAGAAGAAATGAGAAAGTAACCCAAACAAAACAAAACAAAAGCAAACATAATACAAACAACAACAACAAAACAGTAATGACTAAAAAGAAATAGAAACAGGAAAAAAGCATACACTCACAAACCAAAAAGCAAATACAAAAACAAAAAAACTTAATGAAAAATGAATTATCTTTAATAAGGGGTTGAAACTGTGGAACAGTGGATATTTATTTTCTGTGTAAATCTGTACTTCTCTTTGTTTTCTTGAAATATGTATTGCTTAGAGAGAACAAGGAATGGGAGTTATTAACAACTTCTTCTTTTGTGTTGCTTAAGAGACTTCCAACTAAAATGGCCTTAGATGAAAGCTGGTTGAAATAGTTGTAATGTCCCTATTTTCATCTTTGATTTATTTAATTGCTTTTTCCTCTCATTTTATTAGTCTAGCTAATTATTTGTCTATTTTGTTTACTTTTTTGAAGAACCAGCTCTTTATGTCATTGATCTTTCGTATCATCTTTTACTTTATATTTAATTTGTTTCTACTCTTATCTTTATTTAAATCATCCTACTAATTTTAGGTTTGATTTATTCTTGTTTTTCTAGTTCTTTTAGATGCAGTGATAGTTTGTTTAAGATTTTCCTGATTTTTTGATGTAGATGTTTTTTGCTATAAACTTTCCTCTTAGTACTGCCTGTTCTATATTCCATAGGTTTTGTCATATTTTCCCTCCATGTTCATTTGTTTCAAGAACATTTTCAATTTTATTCTTGATTTCTTTCTTGAGCAACTGGTTGTTTAGCAGTAAGATGTTTAGTTTTCAGATATTTAGTTAGTTTCCAAATGATTTCTTGTTCTTGATATTTTGTTATATTGCACTGTGCTCACTCTGACTGCAATTAAAATATGCTGAGACTTGTTTTGTGATCTATCATATTATCTATCCTGAAAAATGTTCTCTGAGCTGAAGAGAAAAAATGTTTATTCTGAAGTTGTTGGATAGAATGTTCTAGAGTTGTCTGTGGGATATTTTTGGTCTAAGGTTTGATTTAATTCTGCTGTTTCTTTGTTTAATTTCTGTTTAGATGTTCTATTCTTTGCTGAATGTGGGGTGTTAAAGTCCCCAAATATTGTAGTATTGAAATTAATCTCTCTGTTTAGGTCTATTGATATATAACTTATATAATTCACCAATATCAATATTGAATTCATGTGTATTTAGAACTGTCATTTCACCTTAATGAATTGATTCCCTTTTATCATTAATTAATGACCTTTTTATATTTTTGATCATCAAATAGTAACCTTCCTTTTTTTTTTGTACTGGGGATTGAATTCAGGGGCACTCAACCACTGAGCCACATCCCCAGCCCTATTTTGTATTTTATTTAGAGACAGGGTCTCACCGAATTGCTTAGATTCTTACTGTTTCTGAGGCTGGCTTTGAACTCTCAATCCTGCCTCAGCTTCCTGAGCTGCTGTGATTACAGGTGTGTGCTACCATGCCTGGCTACTAATTGTTTTTTTCTGTTTTATGTATTCTGTTGTTGATGACTTCTATTGTGTTTTTATTTTTGCTGAGTGTTTTCTTCAGTTCCAGTATTTCTGTTTGATGTTTTAAAATTGTTTACCATGTTAAATTCTTCTATTAGACCTTTGAAGTATTTCTTCAATCTCTCATTAAGTTTCCTTAAAATAGTAGTGTTAAAGTTTCTGTATGATTGTTCTTCCATGCTGATTACTCCCTGGTTAATTTATGGCTATTAGGTGACTATTCAGTGAGGTCATGATTTCTTGATAGTTTATAATACTTGTTGGCATATGACAGCATTTGGGGACTGAAGGATTAGGTATATTTTGCAGTCTTTCTAATCTGACTTTGACCCTGCCTTTCCAGAAATTTAAGAATGCTGCTTAAATTACTCTGAGCCTATAATCACTTCCACAATTTCAACAGGGGATGGCAACCAAAGACAGGGGTTGCCACAAGACTGCTACTTGTGTGTTGTCACTGTTTCAGCACTAGAGGGAGATACAAACCCAGCTTTATCCCAAATCCACAACTGCTGTGTTGTCCAGAATGAGCCAGAGAATTATATAGAAAGAGTAGTATATCACCAAAAACCTCCCCCTAGAGCTCAGGTAGGCCCAGATGTCAAATCCACAGTGACCAGTCTGTGGTCAGGCACTATAGAATTATGTTCAGTTTTGCATAGAGTTACCATGGATTGACCTGCCCAGGCTCTTATGTCATGCCTGTGTTGACCAACATATTCAAACTGTATAATACCTTGAGCCCCTACTCCACCAAGGCTAGCACAGCACTGGTGTAGGACCAGTGCCCATATTGGTATTGAATGCCTACTGCTGAAATGGACTTATGGCTCTAGGACTGCTGCAATCATCCACAGGTGTCACAGCCTAGGAATTGTAATAGTCTGAAGCCTTGTGTCTTACCCTGGCACCAGCCCTCTTCCAGAAGTGCCACCTGAAAGAAGATATAGAGGTGGGGGCCATTAATATTTATCCACTGTTGGATTTCACCATCCCAGCACTAAATTCTAGGGCAAAGTCTCTGGTTTACTACACTGACCTATCCCCAACCAATGGGGTCTTCCTCCCTGTTATACTTCCCAAGGTTGTAGTAATTCTGGTGAAGGCAGTACTAAGCTGACATTAAGCTGGACCATATCTTAATATCATAGCCACAAGGACCTGCTCACCCTCACGGGTACACTGAATCTCACATAGCAGCTGGCAGAGATGCAGGCCAAACCATGTGTGCATTCCACTGGGGCACTGGTCTCTGCTTGGTTCTGGGTCAGTTATAAAGAACTGTTGGTGAGCACTAGCCTAGAGATAGCTGTTCTGACCAAGGTTGGTTGCTGGGTAGTCTAGACTATCCCTTGGCTACCAAAGTTTGTCCCTAAATTGGGTTGCACCTGAGTCACCTACCCACAGAGTCTTGTAATCTAAAGTTTGTGTGTGTGTGTGTCTCCCAGATTCACTCCAAGGCTTACTATGATGCACTCAAAATTTAAGTCTGTCCCATGGTAGACAAGTGTATCTGATGCCAGGGCAGTTCATAATGCTGGATTTGAGCTCTGTCCTGCTTATGGGGCTTTCAAGGTCTATTTGGTATTGTGTCTCACTGTAATGGGTCTGAACTGAGCTACAAGATAGAGGGATTTAGTGCCCTGCTCCTCAGTGGGTGGAATATTGCTCTCTGCTCTTCTTCCTGGGGTTGGTGTAAGGGACAGTGGAGGCAATATTCAGCTCCCTGGCTAAGGTCATTTCAGTGGTTCTGTCTGAGGTTTGGAGCCTGGTGATAGTAGTCAAGGGCCTGTTGCCAGTTTCACCTTGACAGGCCTGGTACTTACTTTCATGTCAAGGACTGGAATTAATTGTCTTTCTTTCCCCCAAGTGGGATATATCTCTTTTCATGCTGGGCTACTTGGAATTGGGGAAGGGATGACAGAGGCAGTTCTTTCCTTCTGTCATCAATGCATCTTTTCATTTTGTTATACTCAAAATTGGTTCCATGTTCTCTCATATGGTTTTCTCTGCTCTTATGAAGGTAGTTTTATAAATCCATAGCTATCTAACTTGGTGTGCTTATGGTGGGATAATTGCAGAATATCTTATTCTACAGCCATATTTCTTTACTCACTGCCAACAGCCTCTTTTTATACAGCATTAATCATGTTAGTGATACTTGGCATCCTTTGTGTAAATAATTTTTATACACTCTAATACAACTATGATTTGACTGGAAGAATCAACTAGTGATCTTTTACCCTTTCATGGAGTCAGAATTCTACAATGTAAAATAGTAAGATGCAATGTTGTTTTAAAGTTATATTACACATCCAGATGGTTTTAAACCTACCAATTTAGACCATACTATGATATCTTAGACTTCATCATTATCTATATAGTTAAGTATACCAAGGACAAAAGAAAAGTTAGTTTTTCATAAGAAAATAAAAACAATAGATGTTTTTATGGCTATGAGGAAAAATGTGTCTGTTTTAACCCTCTCACTGATGACAATTATTAACACTGGATAAAAAATAAATTGAAAAAAAAATCCTTGCTTGTTTGAAGTCATCAGAACGTAAACAAAACATCCAGAAATTGAGAGGCCAAATATTAAAGGCTCTAAAAATTAATGAAATGGTAAACTGTCAGAGAAACATGGTCAATGGAACCTTAAGTAAATTTAATTACAACTTTATTTGCTATGTAAATAACTGCTTCTTTATTATTATTAGTTGTTCAAAACATTACAAAGCTCTTGACATATCATATTTCATACATTTGATTCAAGTGGATTATGAACTCCCATTTTTACCCCGTATACAGATTGCAAAATCACATCGGTTACACAATAACTGTTTCTTTAAGAAATTTCTTGTTTCAAAAGTATAAAGAAGATAGACTGGAGATGTAGCTCAGTGACAGAGAACTTGACCTGAGGCTGTGGGTTTAATACCCAACCCTACAAAAAACTTCTAAATTTTTAAAAACTAAAGTGTAAAGTAGATAAGTCAGAATCAATTCCCTTTCATACACTCTCAATGTTCCTTCTTAGCTCAGCCACCTCTTTTAGGACATGCTCATCTTCCCCTGATCTGAACTCTTACTGCACAAAGAATCCAAGGACTATAATTAGTACACAGAGTTCTGTGCATAATTATAAACAGGCACATCCTGTGCATTATTTGATCCATATGTATTCCTCTGATTTTTAAAGACAGTTTTATGATCCTAAAATCTAAATAGAAATACCATTTTTTTTTACCTTTTTAATACCTCCTACCGCCACAGTCACAAAACTAAGCACATAGATAATAATTGATACTTTCAACAGCTAGTAAAGTATCTGAGATATAACCAGTTTTAAAGATGTTATATGCTCTATGAAGGTATAAGGCACTGAGTGTGCTGAGACAGTATTGTGTTGTGGTTAAAGGAACATGCTTTGGAGCCAGAGTGCCAAGATTTAAATCCTAGATAGTTACCTTTCTAAAAATATTTCTGTTTTAGATGTAGATGGACACAATACCTTTATTTTATTTATTTAAATAAAAATGCAAATTTCCAATCCTTGTCCTCATTCTTCTTTCTATAAAACTTCTAAGTCATTGTTAGTCCTTCAAAGACAGGCTAAGTTCATGAATCCCCTTCCTTTCCTGATGTAGCTATACTGTTTAAAGTTCATTTTGTTCTTTTCATCATTACCTTTTCTGTTTCGATTTGGTGGCAACTGGCCGGACCTGATTTATGGGATCCCCAGAGTCAGGTCTCTGACCTACAACTCTGATAACAAATACAGTGAAAAACTGCTACAAATTTATAGCTAGAAAACCTTTCACTTGATATCCTTAGAAGTTGGAGAAGAACATTCCTTTGTAGAAAATGGAGAAAAGGTGGTGGTGAGGGCTTGTAGCCTGAAACCACTGGGAACAAACCTACAATCTCACAAAGTTGGGTTTACTGACCCATTTAAAAAAGCATCTTTTTAGTTGTAGATGGATGCTGTTATGGTTTATATGTGGTGTCCCCCAAAAGCTCATGTGTGAGACAATGCAACAAGGTTTAAAGGAGAAATGACTGGGTTATAGCCTTAACCTGATGGGATTGAGTGTTAACTGGAGGCAGGTGAAGTGTGGCTGGAGGAAGTGGTTCACTGGGGGCATGGCTATAGGGTACATATTTGTATCTGGTGAGTGGAGTCTCTCTCTGCTTCCCTCTGCCACATTCTTCCACCATGTTGTTCCTGCCTCACCTGGAGCCCTGAGGAATAACGCTGGCTGTCTATGGATTCAAACCTCTGAAATGGTGAGACCCAAATAAACTTTAAAATTGTTCTGGTCGGGTTCTTTAATCACAGCAGTGCTAGAACAGGCACATGCCTTTATTTTATTTATTTATTTTTATGTGGTGTCGAGGATCAAACATAGGGCCTCACATGTCTAGGCAAGTGCTCGACCACTGAGCCAAACCCCAGCCCTACCGATCTACTTTTAAATATTTATTTTTTAGTTATAGGTGGGCACAATATCTTTATTTTTTATTTTATGTGGTGCTGAGGTTTGAACCCAGTGTCTCACACATGCTAGGCAAGAGCTCTACCTCTGAGCCACAACCCCAGCCCCCTACTGATCTATTTTAATCTATTTTGCATACCCAAAGAATCATGGGTGTGTTTCACCAAAGGGGAAAAAATAGAATTACTATACAATTTGAGGGAAGGATGGAATTTAGGTGACAGTCAAATAATAGGCAAAATAAGGCTGTGTGTAAAGGGATCAACATCTAAGTGGACTTCAAAGTGAACTCAGGGTTCTGTTTCCTGTGGGAAAAATAAAGGTGATAAAGATGTGGAATGTTATATCTAGAAACTACTTGTCTGAATCTCTGTAGTTTGATTGGAAATCAAGGCTGTTTCTGTGGGTCCAAATGATTTCGATACTCCAGGCCACATATGGAATATTTCATTCTTTCTCACCAAGTGTCAAACGGTAATTTTTTTTTTTTTTAACTGGGGCTCTAACTCAGGGGCACTTTACTGCTGTCAGCCTCCTTAGTTACAGTCATGGCCACCATGTCTGGCTGAACCAGTAATATTTCTGATACTCTGGATTGTTAGGGAAAAATGTAGTCACTCAAGGAAAGGCATTATTATGATACTTTATGTCGCAATGTGTGTTTGGTAAAAATATTGTTTCCTATGAAGGTTTTTGTTTTGTTTTGCAATATTAGGAATTGAACCAAGAGATCACACATGCTCAAGCACTTGACCACTGATGTCAGTCCCCAGTCCTTTTTATTTTTAACTTATTTATGTTTTTTTTTTGGGGGGGTTGATTCATAGTCTTCACTAAATTGTCCAGATTGCTTCAAACTTGAGGCTCCTCTCTCAGCCTCTTGAGTAACTGCGCTTACAGGCATATATGCAACCTTGCTTAGACTCCTGTTAATTTTCAACTCGCTTTATCTTTGTCTGTTATCTTGGTCAGATTACTTACGACTGCAGACTCTGTTTACTTAATTAAAAAAAAAAAAAAACTTCACTTTCAACTAAATTTTCCAATTCTGCCTCAGGCTCTCTCCCTTCCCCTCCTGGAATGATGACATTTTTTTTTTTCTTTTGGTACCTGGGATTGAACCCAGGGGCACTCAACCACTGAGATACATCCCCAGACTTTATTTATTTATTGTTTTAAATTTAGAGATAGGGTCTTGCTGAGTTGCTTAGGACCTCACTAAATTGCTGAGGCTGGTTTTGAACTCTCAATCCTTCTGCCTCAGCCTCCTGAGCTGCTTGGATTATAGGCGTGTGCCACTATACCTGGCCTAAAATACTAAATTTTTGTTATTTCTCATTTGGGTTGGTATTGAGAGTATGGGATACTCAAACAGATTTATGCCTGTCTCTGAAGAGGAGATCAGTACAATGAGGGAGACTGAGTGAGAGACAGACTTGTTTAGGATGATGTTCAGCTCCAAATTCTAAATATTGATGGGTAGTGGCAAGCAAGTGGTGGGGGTACACTTACCTATTTGCCTTGAGGCATGTAAGAAAGTTGCTCACTAGAAAACTGCTTTTAGAGGCCAGGATTGTGTACATTCTGAGAGTAGCTCAAGCTTGTAACAGGAAGCAAATGTTTGTAACAATGACTATGAGAGGACTTGCTCAGGAAAAATACCAAGAGAACATTTTTTTCACCTTTCTACCACTGCCTGTTCCTCATATTTTTCTGTACTGAATACATGCCATTGGTTGAGATAAAGTGATTAAGGGAAAACAATAATTTCAGAACTGCAAAAGTAATGAAAATATTTTTTGTGTGCTTGATTATAAGTAATAGAATGCAGAAATATTAAATTTAGAAACCCATTGTACTTTCTACTTTCAGGTAGCTTTTAAAGGTTTTCAAAATATATTTCCTTGTAGAAATAATGTTCCAAACAATTGTGAGGTATTTCTGTTAGCTCATGACCCCAATTTTCACATTGACCTAAATAATGTGTACTATCAGTGAAAAATAACATAAATCAAAACTCTTAGAATGCACAGATGAAACGTAACAGAATAGCTACCCATCGCACCACCACACAGAAAAGACAAATACTTCATTTTGAAATCTGGTGCATGAGGAAAAACAGATTTAATTGAATGAAAATGAATGAGGCTTATAATACTGTCATTGAGGTTCCTTATGGGTCACTCTGGTCATATTCAAATGGTTTACAATACATCATGATTTCTAATTTTATTTCAAAACACTTTGTCTTATGCATTACTCATAATATTCTTATAAAATCTGAATCATGTTTTTAAATAACCTACACATGGAACAATATAAAGGAGAAACAGGGAAATATTTTCTTAAAACAATATCTGGGCAAGATGCAACAGATAAAAGAAAGGGGAGAGAAAATAACTTATTAAGCTTCTACTCTGTGGCAAGCACTATTTTGCCAAAAGAGATTCATATTAACAAAAGGGCAAGAAATTACTATAGGTGGAACTAATCAACTTGTGATGTGAAACATACAGGGAAAAGAAGAAATGACATATATGTATGACTATATGTATGTATGGGGCGAAGAATATGCCTAGAAATAGAGTGCTTTTCACTTGCCACAGGTGCATTACTTTATCAAAGTAGTACTACTGCTTTTCATAAAGAGATTCTGAGGGCGTAGCAGAGGAAAAAACAACATATAAAGAAAATTAATGAACAGAATGTTCATAATAAAAAGAGCCTAGATAGTCTGGAATACATCTTGTAAGAAATTAATCTCTTTAATAAAGTGTTTTGAAAGGAGTGGTTGTGATTGAATAGGGACTAGTTACTTGCTTTTGTCCTTTCTGGGTCCCATCTTTTCTACACTAATATAATCAAGCAGGAGCCTCCTGTCCTGGGTATCCCTATATACTTCCTGAAGGACTTCTTTAAAAAGTATTCAGAGAATGCCTTAAAACTCTTGAGTGAGTATTAGACACAATTTAGTTTAACTAAAGTGGTGTAATTATCATGAATGTAAAGGTGTTGAGTGAAGTTCTGAAGACTTCTTCCAGTTATTCCCACCAGAGATCTGGTGAGAACCTAATCCTGTATAATTAAAAGAACAATGCCTGTCTGGTCCAGCTTGGGATTTTTACCCCTGATACTTCTAAACCTCTTTCACATGTCCCTGGATTTTATATTGCTCAAACATTTATGCTAAGATGGGTCAAATAATTTGCAGATTACTCTCTGATTTTTTTAGGTGATTCATCAGAGTTTCCTTTAATCATGGTTTTTAATTAGTAGCTTTCCACAAGATATTTGTTTCCTTCACTCTCTTCTACAAAATCCTATTGCTTCCTTTCCTTGTTAACCAGCCCTTGTCTTTGCTGTCTATATAGCTCTCTATCTAAACCGAATATCCCTTCCTGCCTAAGTTTCTCTCAGAGTATTCTTGTATTTAAAGAGAAATGAGAGTGGTCTGGAGTCAAGTAATATAGTTATACAATTCATTCATTATTCTCCTTTTGGTGGTTACCACTTCATGAAAGGGATTGAAGGGCCAGAAAAGTGGGTGATTCCTTTCCTGCCCATTATAAAGGGTCATGGTCAATACCCCTATAACAAAAGATACACAGGAGAAAAGTATAACAAATGTATTTGATTATAGTGTTATGTGATACAGGAGACTTCAGATTAAATAACTAAAGACTCAAAGTGAACTGTTCACTTTTATGCATAGGTTTGAGGAAGTATGGATAGCTATGTAGAAATATGATGGGATTAAAGTGTAGAACCTTATAGTAAATGACTAAGGGGTAAAGCTCAGCAAGGCCTATCCATTTACATTCTTCATGACCTCTCTGCTCAGCATTCCTTCTTCTCAGGTATAAATCAAGACTTACTCTTATATGGGGGTCTAAGATCTACTATTAGACGAAATAATTCAGATAATTTCCTTATGGCCAGCATTAAGACAGAAAGGTGAGGAAAGATTAGAATAATGTTTGTAGGTTTATGGATTGCTTTGGAGCAAAGGGGCTCTAGTTTCTATGACCTGCATTGACCTGCAAAATTCTATATTTTGTGGCTTGCTTTAGTGGTGGAAAGTGGAACAGAAGACAGGAAGATATAGGTTAGAGAGAAAATTTGTATCTGAGTCAGCTTCTGAGGCCTTTACTTTAGGGTATTGTTTTTTGAGCCCCAACAAACTGAAAATGGATTACTTCATCCCTCTTCATTAAGCAATATCATGACCCTTTCTGTAAATTACCATAAATATCCTTTTGCTATATTAGTGAATTCAATACGGCATTACTTATGCTGACATATATCTTTATGGTATATGAATACGGTATTTCAGAGTGTAATTATGTCCAGAGCTTAATATATACCTCTTTAACAATTCAGGTCCTTTCATAAATATACTTTCTAAAAAAATTACAAAGAGTGTGTCTCTGTGTTTGTATGGAGGGGGGAGGGAGAGGGAGAAGGAGAGAGAGAGAGGGAGAAGGAGAGAGAGAGAGAGAGAGAGAGAGAGAGAGAGAAAGAGAGAGAGAGAGAGAGAGAGAGATTCACTTTCTCTGCCTAAGATGTTTGTTTCTAGGTTTGGCTCAGAGTACCAGGGTAACCAAAAATGATGCTGATTAGAATAGGGAAAATAATTTTGTGTTTTGAAACTGGGTCTCACCATGTTACCTACTCTAGCCTCAAACCCCTGAGCTCAAGTGGTCTTCCTGCTTCAACCTCTTCTGTGGCTGGGAGTACATATGTATATAATCACACCAGCCTCTCAGGATATGGAATCTTTAATCAGAATTGTGTGAGAAGTTTTTGACCTGAGATTCCTGGTTAAGATCCCCTTCTAAAGTCTGTTTGAAGCCACTTTTTTTTCAGGAAATCTCACCCTGGTGGAAGTTAATGTCATATTTGGGAAGAAGACAAATCAGAGACATAACAGTACATGCATTTTTCTGATCACTATGCAAGGTAGAAACTTAATGAACTTAGAATTTAATATGCCTTGAAGACTACATATGGCTTTTGTTTATAAAAGCATTTGTTATGAATGCACTCTGCTCCTTCTCTCTAATGTTTTTTTTTTTTTTTTACCAAAACCCACAAAATCTTTCAAGACATGAAACCATATGAGCAAATGTTTTCTATTCATTCAGGATCTGTTTTCATGATATTGCAAATCTGAGATTAAAATAAAAGTGTTCTGTTTAAAAAAAGGAATTTCAAGCCTGAGTAATGAGTACATCTGGTTAATTTATTGTAAATCCACATCCTCCTGTCATGGTCTTGGAATTCTTCCAGCCAGGAGAAAATGTTTAAGGTTTTTATATTCTGTTCAACAAACTTAATTACACTACAGATACCTGGATAATATAAAGGATCAAATTAACACAATATTTGGCAGGAAGATAGTTTGAACATATGCACAGAGCTGAGAGATGTGATTGACAATTTACCACCAAGTGAAAATGGCTTCATTTTGGGGGGACAATTCATGTTCTTCATGGTTATATGAGGTATTGACTATTTGAGGAAACAAGGTTAAATAGGTTTAATTCAAGGAAATATAATAATAAAGTTTATATACTTACTTGAAGGATATTGAGTTACTAGTGTATTCCTTAGAAAATGAGGAGGCAAGAGTGAATAAATAATTGTTAAGTTTCATTTTTAATTAAATTTATGTCCATTCTAGATTATTAGGTAATTCTAAAATTTCTGGAAGGGAAATATTAATACCACATTTTGAAAAATTCAAATAGCTTTATCTCTTTGTCTTACATGTTGTGTGTGTAAATAGTTTGCCTTTGAATCTCTGTTCTTATTTGTTTTTTGAAACAGGGTTTCACTGAGTTGGCTGATCTCCAGCTTTTAATCTTTCTACCTAATTCCCCTGAGTAGTTAGAATTACAGACACACACTACTGAGACTGGCATGAATCTCTTTTTTAATGCATTGTAAAATTTTTAATTTTTTAAAAATATCTTCATTTTATTTATTCATTCTTAAATGGTGCTGAGGATTGAACACATTGCCCCACATGTGCAAGGCAAGCACTCTACCACTGAGGCACAACCCCAGCCCTGCACTGTACGATTGAGCTCCACTTCCCCCCACAAGAAAAAGACAAGGGTGATTTGTCCTGTGACAATGTTGAGCTTTATCTGAGCCATGTGCTGTCAGAAATCAGAGAGATTTGAAGAATGTCCCCACCCCTTTTGCGTTCTGAATAGCTAACCATAAAAGATCACCCTGACATGCCATAATCAGACAACTGCGTTTATCTTTGGATAAGACTCACTGTCCACCCTACCTCATAGCAGATAAATGGATGAACAAAGAATTTTTTTGAATGAATATGTGTGTGTGTGTGTGTGTGTGTGTGTGATTCAGACTTAAAAAAGAATAAAATCTGTATATGCTGCAAGGATAATTCTTAAACATAATTCTTAATTAAATATATACAACACACCGAAGGAAAATATTGTATGATTCCAGTTATATGAGATACTTAAATTAAGGAATTTTATAGAAACAGAAAGTATAATAGAGGTTGCCATGGTTTGGGAGGAATGAAATGAGGTGTTACTGTTTAATGGGTACAGTTATCTTTGGGATAAGAAAATTCTGGAAATGGATAACAGTGATAGTTGTATAATATTGTGACTATATTAATGTTGATGAATTAATTATATGATTAAAATTATAAATTTAATATGGTGTGTATATATTATTATAATGAAAACAAATAACTTCCATTGCATGCTAAAACATGGAGGATCCTTAAAAATATCATGTTACATAGCACGAGCCATACACAAAGGATAAACACTATATGATTCCATTTCTATGAGATAACTAGAATAGGCAATTCATAGAGAAAAAAAAAGTAGAGAATAGGTTTCTAGGAGTTGAGGGCAGGAAGGAATGAAGAGTTATTGTTTAATGGAAACAGAGTTCCTGTTTGGGATGATGAAAATTGTGGAAATGAATAGGATGATAGTTATACAATGCTGTGAATATACTTAATACTTCTCAATTGTATGTATAAATGATTCAAATGAAAAAATTTAGGTTACATATATCTTTCCCCAACAAAAAATATTTTAAAAATCCAGTATGAGACTCTGTGAAAAATTCCAGCAAAGCACATTTTGAATGTCCTAGAGGGGATTGATGGGGAGGGAGAAGGGAAGAACAGAGGTATGAATCTGACCTAAATTTCCTATGTACATGTATAAATATATCACAGTGAATCTCACCATCATGTATATACACAAGACACTAAAAATAATAAATATAGTGACCAGAAAAATTAATAGAGTATAAGGAAGGGAACAGGAAGAGAGAGGAGGGTAGAAAAAGGGGAAAATCTGGGGACTGAATTAGAGCAAATTATATTCCATGCTTTTTAACAATGTCAAAATGAATCCTAATGATATATACAACAAAAATGAAATTATAAATAAAATAAAATAGGCAAGGGTTAAAAAAGTTATATGTATAGGAAATTACTATTATTCTTGCACCTATATTAAAAATCACGCCCAATTTAATGATACCAGCTTTATTTTGTGGCCAAGAATATTCTTTCTCTGAATTTACCTTTTTTTTTTCAGAGTTGTTTCACAGTTGTGGGGGTAACTATAGAGAGAAAGTGTGTTTCAGGAGAAAACTATGCATCATCTATAGCACATCCTTTGTGATTATAGAATTCTATGCCTGTTCCTTGCCCTTGAGCTATTGCATTGCACTTTAAAAATAATTTAGGAAACCAATGGATATGAAAACTTTGTCTTATCTGTTAGAGATTAAATTGACTCTTCTAACTCCTTCTCTTCCTATAGTGTAGTTTTGGGTACCTAACTACAAATAGGACTAGATTTTAGGTTTTATTCAATATGCCTGAACTTCAGGACCTTAAAAACAATTGACCTATTGCTATGGTACTTAGTTTCACTGGTTACACTTATGAGGTAAAAATTTTATTTTAAAATGTAAATATTTACAATAAGCTATATATTATACCTCCTAAAACTCTTTGAACATTTAATGTTCTCTCTCTCTCTCTCTCTCTCTCTCTCTCTCTATATATATATATATATATATATATATATAGAGAGAGAGAGAGAGAGAGAGAGAGAGAATGCTAAAATACTTGAGACAGTTAATCAAAATTATTTCAGAAAATTTCAAAGAAAAGTTGAGAGACTGCCATTAAATCCTGCTCCCCCACACCTCTACATAGGAATTTTAAGATCACTTGTGAGCTGTTCAGTGACAGATGATTTTCATTTGTCCTGAATAAAAGGGTAATTCATAGTGTTAAGCTTTATCTGCACCCTGTGATCCAGCAATTGATTCAGAATTTCTTCCAAGCATTTTTTGTTCCTTCCACTTGTATATTTTGAGAATTAATCACTTTCGTGTTTCAGATAAGACTCCCTCTCTATCCTTCCTCAAATCCTCTGTCTACCTGTGTCTATATTATTCCAGGCCTCCTCCTTTTTTTTTTTTTTTAAATAGAGAGTGAGAGAGAGAGAGAGAGAATTTTTTAATATTTATTTTTTAGTTCTCGGCGGACACAACATCTTTGTTGGTATGTGGTGCTGAGGATCCAACCTGGGCCGCACGCATGCCAGGCGAGCGCACTACTGCTTGAGCCACATCCCCAGCCCTCCTCCTTTTTCTTTAAAACGTTCGTTATTAAAGAACTGATATCTGTTGTGATAGGCTGAATAAAACCATCTCTTTAAATTAGCCAGTACATTTTTAACTTTAACACACAAGATCAGAAATGACATATGGAAAATATGTAGCCTATAAAGATTGTTTTTGGGTCTCACGGACCTCTCCTTTCTGAGTTCTATTTAGTTGGAGTCAGTAATTCTTATAGAAATGTATTAGTTTAAGTCCTAGTGAATGTGTGAATTTTCCTCCTCTCCTAAATATCCTTCTTTATATATTTGAGGATGCATGTTTTACCTACATGCTTTTGTAGTCTTTACCACAAACTGACTAACAAGAAGTTCCTTCTTTCCTGAGTTGTACTTTCATTTTGATAATTTTGGTAAGGATAAACCTGAGATGCAAGAATGAAACAAAAGTCCTTTTAGTGCTAGTAATGGTGATGGGAGATGTTTTGAAGCTCAGGTACTGTCCAATAAAGCCTTAGATTCTTTCAGAGAAGCGTACTTTTGTCTAATTATTCTTGGAAAAACAACATCTAGATATAGAAATAATGATGGAGGAAGGAAGAGAGCTCAAGTAGAGAGTAGATTTCTTATTCTTGAGTGGTGGTCCCAGAACACATATCTTCATTATGTGCTCTCTAGGACAAAACAATTAAATCCTTTTGAAGGATCTTCAAACACTTTTCTTTGAAATTTTCTAAAATAATTTTGATTAACTGTCTCAAGTATTTTAGCATTTTCTCTCTCTCTCTCTCTCTCTATATATATATATATATATATATATGTGTGTGTGTATATATATATACATGCACACATTAAATGTTCAGAGTTTTAGAAGGTATAATATATAGCTTATTATAAATATTTACATTTTAAAATAAAATTCTTACCTCATTAGTGTAACCAGTGAAACTAACTACCATAGCAATTGTATACTCACAATGTTCATTTAGAAAATGAGTTCTTTTTTATTATTTTTTTTATTGGTTATTCAAAACATTACATAGATTGCAGAATCACATCGGTTAAACATCCACATTTTTACATAATGCCATAATAGTAACTGTTGTATTCTGCTACCTTTCCTATCCTCTACTATCCCCCCTCCCCTCCCCTCCCATCTTCTCTCTCTACCCTATCTACTGTAATTCATTTATCTCCTTATTTTTTTCCCATTCCCCTCACAACCTCTTATATGTAATTTTGTATAACAATGAGGGTCTCCTTCCATTTCCATGCAATTTCCCTTTTCTCTCCCTTTCCCTCCCACCTCGTGACTCTATTTAATGTTAAACTTTTCCTCCTGCTCTTCCTCCCTGCTCTGTTCTTGGTTGCTCTCATTATATCAAAGAAGACATTTGGCATTTGTTTTTTAGGAACTGGCTAGCTTCACTAAGCATAATCTGCTCTAGTGCCATCCATTTCCCTGAAAATTCCATGATTTTGTCATTTTTTAGTGCTGCACAGTACTCCGTTGTGTATAAATGCCACTTTTTTTTTTTTATACATTCATCTATTGAGGGGCATCAGGGATGGTTCCACAGTCTAGCTATTGTGAATTGTGCTGCTATGAACATCGATGTGGCAGTATCCCTGTAGTACGCTCTTTTAAGGTCTTCAGGGAATAGTCCGAGAAGGGCAATAGCCGGGTCAAATGGTAGTTCCATTCCCAGCTTTCCAAGGAATCTCCATACTGGTTTTGATTTGCATTTCTCTGACTGCTAGAGATGGTGAGCATTTAGAAAATGAGTTCTTAACCTTAATAGTCAGAAAATGTCTGTTGTTCCTGTTTCTCCTTGAACTTGTATTTTTGTTCTATGTCACAAGATTTAGTATTAATATAACATCTTTTTAGTCTCAAATGTCTCTTATTCATAATTTAAAACATGTAAATAATTTTTTAATTTTTAAGATATTTTCAGTCTAATGTGACCACACTTCTTTTTTTTCCCCTCACAACATCATACATGTATACTATATAATGATGAGGGACTCCTTCCATCTTCTGTGCAATTCCCCTTCTCCCTCCCATTCCCTCCCACCTCTCTTCCCTATTTAGTGGTAATCTTCTTCTCATGCTCTTCCTCCCTACCCCATTTTGAGTCACCCCCCTTTTATCAGAGAAGACATTTGGCATTTGTTTTTTTTGGGGGGTTGACTAACTTCAATTAGCATAATCTGGTCTAATGCCATCCATTTCCCTGCAAATGCCATGATCTTATTATTTTTTAGTGCTGAGTAATATTCCATTGTGTATAAATGCCACAATTTTTTTATCCATTCATCCATTGAAGGGGAAAAAAATGAAGTGTGTCACATTAGATTGGGTAGAGAGAAGTGATGGGAGGGGAGGGGAGGGGAAGGGGGGAAAGGAAGGACAGCAGAAAAAATAGACATTATTATTGCTGTATGTATATATGTGACTGTATGACCAATGCGATTCTGCAATCTATACACTCAGAAAAATGAGAAATTGTACCCCATCTGATTCAAATGTATGATATGTCAAGATCATTGTACTGTCATGTGTAACTAATGAAAACAAATAAAAAATCAAAAAATGTTTAAAACGAAATTATACTCCATGTATGTATAATATGTCAAAATACATTCTACTGTCATATATAACTAAAAAGAACAAATAAAAATTTTTTAAAAAGAAGTTAATTCAACTTGTAGAGAATAAGAAAAAAAAGATATTTTCAGTGACATAAATTTCTAAATTTAATAGTACTCCTGGATGAAAATTTCATTATGATAGTTATTTGTATGTAATCAATTTAATAATTATGACTGTTATAAAATTTATTAGATAATTATTAAACATAAAAGTGTATTTCATTAACTGTCCTCCAGGTGTTCATGTATCAGTGGATGACTATTTTTAATTGTAAGAGTAAGAAAGGATTATTTATCTAGACTACTACTGGATTTTTTTATTGATTGAAAAACTGAGAAACTATATCTATATCTATCTATATATATTATATATATTATATATAGTAGTTAAATGACATGCTACAATTTAACCATATATTAGTATGAGTAGTACTCTTAGCACATCAAATGATGAAGTTAATCAGAATTATGGAAATTTCAGTACCACAGCACTGGGGCTTAAATGGGATGTGCGGTGGGGCTGCAAGTGTAACTAGATCTTTGGGGAACTGCTTCCGGTGATCAGGACCTGGCTGGCTGGCTGACAGGAGGAAGGGGGGAGGGGCCAGAGAAGTGAAACGGCTCTGGACTGACAAGACTGAGAGACTCCCAGGAGCCGCCTTACAGGGTGTGCTATCAGCACATAGAGTGCAGAAGCTCCCCTGGGAGGGCACAGCTCCGCCTACTGGAAGAGAAGAAAATGGATCTCTAAGACCTCAATTTTTTTTTCTGCTTCTCTCACTGTTCCTCTCTCCCCTTTTCCTTCCTTCTTTCTTTCCCGTTTCAAGTTTTATTGTTCTTTTCATTCTCCTCTAATCTATCTATCTCTCTCCTTCTTTCTTTTTAAGAGCACCTTCCTTCCCCTACCCCTCAACTTTCATCCCAAGCATTATGTCTTCCATTAGGTGTAATTGTCTAAATGCAAATAGGTGAATGTTTTGAAGCTGTCTATAGGGCTCCTAAATACCTAGCTACTGCCAACACACTGATCCAATCACCTGTTAGTATCCCCTTTCAGTAGAGCAATCTTCTAAAGTAGCCAACACATACTAACCCTCATACCATCATAGCACCTAAACTAAACATAAAGTCCTAAGAACAAACAACTAATCACTATATGCATACAGAACCTGGAAGCCTTTTATGAATTGAATGAATCAGCTTTAAAGTACAATAAAGCCCAACATTTCTAGGCATAATCTCCCACCACAAAGGAGAGACAACAGAGATATACAAAGCCAAAACTAATGAATAGGAGAAAGCAGTTACACAGCAGTCAAACAGAGCTGGAAAGTAACGTGAACAACATGAAAAAACAAGGGAAAAAAAGGATTACAAACAATGCAGGACAACTTAATCTATAGGAGGACCTAGAAGCATCAGAAACATGGACAGGGAAAGAACTCAAGGCATACCTAGCTCAGATGGAACGGAATATTAGAGAAGACAATAGACAGCAAGTCCAACCAATGAAAGTATATTTTGAAAATGAATTAAACAAACAAATTCAAACTGCAAAGAACGAGCTTTACCAGGAGATTTAAAAAAAAACCAGTAATCCTAGAAATGCAGGAAACCATAAACCAGATTAAAAACTCTAACGAGAATATTACAAATAGACTAGATCAAGTAGAAGTCAGAACATCAGATAATGAAGACAAAGTTTATCAACTTGAAAAGAATATAGTCAACACAGAAAAGATGCTTAAATCTCACGAGCAATCTATCCAAGAGATATGTGATGTCATAAAAAAAAAACAAATTTGAGAGTCATCGGGATAGAAGAAGGCATAGAGGTTCAAACCAAAGGAATGGACAACATATTAAATGAAATAATCCTAGAAAACTTCCCAGAGATGAAAGATGGAATGGATTGCCAAATCCTGGAAGCCTACAGGACCCCAAACATCCAAAACCGTAATAGACCAACTCCAAGACATATAATTATGAAGATATCCAACATACAGAACAAGGAGAGAATATTAAAAGCTATGAGAGAAAGGAGGCAGATTACATTCAGGGGTAAACCAATTAGGTTAACAACTGATTTTTCATCACAGATTTTGAAAGCGAGAAGATCCTGGAACAGCGTATTTCAAATGCTGAAAAATAATGGATTCCAACCAAGAATACTGTATTCAGCAAAATTAAGCTTCAGATTTGACAATGAAATTAAAATATTTCACGATAAACAAAAGGTAAAAGAATTCGCAGCCAGAAAACCAGCACTGCAAAGCATTTTGAGCAAAATACTACAAGAAGAGGAATTGAAAAATAGCACCCAAAACTAACAGTGGGTGGTATCTCAGTAAAGGGGGAGAAAAATAACCAAAGAGGAAAAACTAGCCAAACTAAAATAAATAAATAAATAAACATGACTGGAAGTACAAATAATATTTCAATTGTAACCTTAAATGTTAATGGCCTAAACTCACCAATCAAGAGACATAGGCTAGGAACCTAGATCAAAAAAACAAACCCAACAATATGCTGCCTTCAGGAGACTCATATGATAGGAAAAGACATACACAGGCTGAAGGTGAAAGGTTGGGAAAAATCATACCACTCACATGGCCCTCGGAAGCAAGCAGGAGTAGCCATACTCATATCGAATAAAATCAACTTCAAACCTAAGTTAATCAAAAGTGATAAAGAAAGACACAATATACTGTTAGAAGGAACCATCACCATCAAGACACAACAATTATCAATTTGTATGCACCAAACAATGGTGCTGCAATGTTCATAAAACAAACTCTCCTCAAGTTCAAGAGTCAAATAGACCACAACACAATAATTATGGGTGACTTCAACACACCACTCTCGCCATTAGACAGATACTCTAGACAAAAGCTGAATAAAGAAACTATGGAACTCAATAGCACAATCAATAACCTAGACTTAACCGACATATATAGAATATATCAACCATCATCAAGTGGATTCACGTTCTTCTCAGCAGCACATGGATCCTACTCAAAGATAGACCATATATTATGCCATAGGGCGACTCTCAGTAAATATAAATGTGTGGAGATAATACCATGCACCATATCTGACCATAATGGAATGAAACTGGAAATCAATGATAAAAGAAGGAAGGAAAAATCCTGCATCACCTGGAAAATGAACAATATGTTACTGAATGATCAATGGGTTACAGATGACATAAAGGAGGAAATAAAAAAATTCTTAGAGATAAATGACAATACAGACACAACATACCGGAATCTATGGGAGACAATGAAAGCAGTTTTAAGAGGGAAATTCATTTCCTGGAGTTCATTCCTCAAAAAAAAGAAAAAACCAACAAATAAATGAACTCACACTACATCTTAAAATCCTAGAAAAGGAAGAGCAAAACAACAGCAAATGTAGTAGAAGACAAGAAATAATTAAAATCAGAGCAGAAATCAATGAAATTGAAACAAAAAAAACCATTGAAAAAATTGATAAAACTAAAAGTTGGTTCTTTGAAAAAATAAATAAGATCGACAGGCCCTTAGCCATGGTAACGAAGAGAAGAAGAGAGAGAACTCAAATTACTAACTTACGGGATGAAAAAGGCAATATCACAACAGACACTACAGAAATACAGAAGATAATTAGAAAGTATTTTGAAACCCTGTATTCCAATAAAATAGAAGATAGTGAAGATATCGATAAATTTATTAAGTCATATGATCTGCCCAGATTGAGTCAGGAAGACACATACAATTTAAACAGACCAATAACAAAGGAAGAAATAGAAGAGGCCATCAAAAGACTACCAACTAAGAAAAGCCCTGGACCAGATGGGTATACAGCGGAGTTTTACAAAACCTTCAAAGAAGAATTAATACCAATACTTTTCAAGCTATTTCAAGAAACAGAAAAAGAAGGAGCTCTTCCAAATTCATTCTATGAGGCCAACATCACCCTGATCCCGAAACCAGACAAAGACACTTCAAAGAAAGAAAACTACAGACCAATATCTCTAATGAACTTAGATGCAAAAAATTCTCAATAAAATCCTGGCAAATCGAATACAAAAGCATATCAAAAAAATTGTGCACCATGATCAAGTAGGATTCATCCCTGGGATGCAAGGCTGGTTCAATATACGGAAATCAATAAATGTTATTCACCACATCAATAGACTTAAAGACAAGAACCATATGATCATCTCATTAGATGCAGAAAAAGCATTTGACAAAGTACAGCATCCCTTTATTTTCAAAACACTAGAAAAACTAGGGATAACAGGAACTTACCTCAACATTGTAAAAGCTATATATGCTAAGCCTCAGGCTAGCATCATTCTAAATGGAGAAAAACTGAAGGCATTCCCTCTATAATCTGGAACTAGACAGGGATGCCCTCTCTCACCACTTCTATTCAATTTAGTTCTTGAAATACTAGCCAGAGCAATTAGACAGACAAAAGAAATTAAAGGCATAAAAATAGGAAAAGAAGAACTTAAATTATCACTATTTGCGGATGATATGATAATATATCTAACAGACCCAAAAGGGTCTACAAAGAAACTTCTAGAGGTAATAAATGAATTCAGCAAAGTGGCAGGATATAAAATCAACACGCATAAATCAAAGGCATTCCTGTATATCAGCAGCAAAACTTCTGAAATGGAAATGAGGAAAACCACTCCATTCACAATATCCTCAAAAAAAAAAAAATACTTGGGAATCAACCTAACAAAAGAGGTGAAAGATTTATACAATGAAAACTACAGAACCCTAAAGAGAGAGCTAGAAGAAGATCTTAGAAGATGGAAAAATGTACCCTGTTCATGGATAGGCAGAACTAACATCATTGAAATGGAGATATTACCCAAAGTTCCCTACAGGTTTAATGCAATGCCAATCAAAATCCCAATCGCATTTCTTGTAGAAATTGATAAAGCAATCATGAAATTCATATGGAAAAATAAAAGACCCAGAAGAGCAAAAGCAATTCTAAGCAGGAAGTGTGAATCAGGAGGTGTAGCGATACCAGATTTCAAACTATACTACAGAGCAATAGTAACAAAAACAGCATGGTACTGGTACCAAAACAGGCAGGTGGACCAATGGTACAGAATAGAGGACACAGAGAACAATCCACAAAATTACAACTTTCTTATATTTGATAAAGGGGCTAAAAGCATGCAATGGAGGAAGGATAGCATCTTCAACAAATGGTGCTGGGAAAACTGGAAATCCATATGCAACAAAATGAAGCTGAACCCCTTTCTCTCACCATGCACAAAAGTTAACTCAAAATGGATCAAAGAACTTGATATCAAATCAGAGACTCTGCGCCTGATAGAAGAAAAAGTTGGCTCTGATCTACATATTGTGGGGTCGGGCTACAAATTCCTTAATAGGACGCCCATAGCCCAAGAGTTAATAACAAGAATCAACAAATGGGACTTACTTAAACTAAAAAGTTTTTTTCTCAGCAAGAGAAACAATAAGAGAAGTAAATAGGGAGCCAACATTCTGGGAACAAATCTTTACTCCTCACACTTCAGATAGAGCCCTAATTTCCAGAATATACAAAGAACTCAAAAAATTAAAAAATAAGAATACAAATAACCCAATCAACAAATGGGCCAAGGACCTGAACAGACACTTCTCAGAGGAGGACATACAATCAATCAACAAGTACATGAAAAAATGCTCACCATCTCTAGCAGTCAGAGAAATGCAAATCAAAACCACCGTAAGATACCATCTCACTCCAGTAAGATTGGCAGCCATTATGAAGTCAAACAACAACAAGTGCTGGCGAGGATGTGGGGAAAAGGGTACTCTTGTACATTGCTGGTGGGACTGCAAATTGGTGCAGCCAATTTGGAAAGCAGTATGGAGATTCCTGGGAAAGCTGGGAATGGAACCACCATTTGACCCAGCTATCGCCCTCCTGGGACTTTTCCCTGAGGACCTTATAAGAGCGTACTATAGGGATACTGCCACATCAATGATCATAGCAGCACAATTCACAATAGCTAGACTGTGGAACCAACCTAGATGCCCTTCAATAGCTGAATGGATAAAAAAAATGTGGCATTTATACACAATGGAGTATTACTCTGCACTAAAAATTGACAAAATCATGGAATTTGCAGGGAAATGGATGGCATTAGAGCAGATTATGCTAAGTGAAGCTAGCCAATCCTTAAAAAATAAATGCCAAATATCTTCTTTGATTTAAGGAGAGCAACTAATAACTGAGCACGGAGGAAGAGCATGAGGAAAAGATTAACATAAAACAGAGGCGAATGGTGGGAGGGAAAGGGAGAGAGAAGGGATATTGCATGGAAATGGAAGGAAACCCTCAACGTTACATGTATTCACATATAAGAGATTGTGAGGGGAAAGGGGGGGAAAACAAGGGAGAGAACTGAATAACAACAGATTAGGTAGAGAGGGAAGATGGGAGTGGAGGGGAGGGGGGATAGTAGGGGATAGGAAAGGTAGCAGAATACAACAGTCACTAATATGGCATTATGTAAAAATGCGGAATGTGTAACTGATGTGATTCTGCAATTTGTATTTGGGGTAAAAATGGGAGTTCATAACTCACTTGAATCAAATGTATGAAAGATGATATGTCATGAGCTTTGTAATGTTTTGAACAACCAATAAAAAAAAGAAAAAAAATAAACCAGAAAAAAAATTTTTTAGTTGTTGATTGACATTTATTTATTTATTTATTTATTTATTTATTTATTTATTTATGGTGCTAAGAATAAAACCAAGTACCTCACACATGGTAGGCAAGAGCTCTACCACTGAGCCACAACCCCAGCCCAAAGGTTGATATAGAGATATTTAAAATAATGAATTCCTTTCCTGTTTTCTGCTACTATTTTCTCATCCTAGCCATAGCTGTGATGCTTACTTGGGGATATTTCTGCCATGGCTCAATGTTACACAAAATAATCTGTACTAAATAAGATTAAGTGCATCATAGGAATAAAGGTTTGGTGGTGGATGGAGAACTGCCTATGGTGGGGAATTGAGGGGAATATTCTAGAGCAGATTATGTAAGAGCTCAAATGGAAAAGAACATAAGATCCTTCATGAAAACTTAGTCATCAGATGACAGTGGGGCTTCCGGGAAAGAGATTGTTGACACTATGGGTTGATGAAACAGACTGGAGAAAACCAATTTTTTTAAAATTTTTTTTAATATTTATTTTTTTTAGTTTTTGGTGGACAAAACATCTTTGTTTGTATGTGGTGCTGAGGATGGAACCCGGGCCATATGCATGCTAGGCGAGCGCGCTACCGCTTGAGCCACATCCCCAGCCCTGAGAAAACCAATTTTTGCTTGAGTATGGTTCATTTCTAAATTTGAAAGCAGTATCAGAGAATTGTTGGCTTCTGCTTTAATACCACTTATTGAAATTTTAGTGTTTCCATGATTAATTACACTGGTTTTGAATTGTATAAGGAATTTACCTAAAAGAAACTGTATATAATGTTTTAAGTGTCAGCTATGCAGCTATGTCAGATGAAGCACCATTAAGTTTACAAGAACCTCTCATGGACTAAATAATTTTATTGTGGATGTACTTAATTAAATTTTAGTTATGGAGTATTATCAATGTCTATAGTTATGATTACTGATAGTTATTTGTAACGAATTATTATACATTTAAATATTTTAGGTTGATTTCAGAGAAGTGAAGGGTGATAAAGTTGAACTTGAAGTTTCAACATTCTTCTCTGCCCCTCTCTTTGTATGCCTCTTGCTGTTGGTCATTGGGCAGTTATATACTTGAGGAGGCAAAACTTGAATTCATATCATAGAGGTACATATGGGGTGGTACATTTCAACTCAAACTTTCCACTAGTGGTGAAAGTCACATGATTTGGAATCAACTGCTTGGATTTGAATTCTGTTACTGACTATGTGATTTTGGGTATATGACTTAAAGTCCAATTTTTGTCAGTTCTAAAATAGGAAATAATGATAAAGTATAAACTTTCTGGTGTTATTGTGATACTTACAGAAGGTAATATATATGAAACTCTAAATAGTTTCTGAACAGGCTTAATTCTGATACTAGGCTGTCATTTTTAAATTCTTTTACATCTTGTCAAAAGCAAATCAATGAAGACCCTTCTTCTTGAAAAGGATGAAACCACAGATAAAATGTGCACTTAACAAAAATTTGGAGTTTCCATAGACCTTAGAAATGCTTTGAAGCCATTCTACCACTTTTTTGGTAGTACTGGGAATTGAACCCCAGAGATACTGTACCTCTAAGATATATCCCTAATCATTTTAGTTTTATTTTGAGTTGAGTTCTCACTAAATTGCTCAGGCTGGCCTTGAGCTTGCAATCCTCCTGTCTCAGCCTCTGATGCCATTGGGATTATAGGAATGAGCCACTGCACCCCACCTGAAGCTCCAGTTTGTTATCTCATTGTCATGCTGCCCAATGCTAATAATCAATAATAGCATTGCAAAATAAATGTAAACATGAGCCACAAATGACCCACATATGCAATTTTCAATTTGCCATATTTTTAAAAATGTAAAAATAAACAAATATGATCTATTAAATATATTCAAATTATATTTAAAAATATACCCCTAATATAATCATTCAACATGTAACTAATATCAAAATTATTAATTAATTATCTTATATTTCTTTTCAATTCTAAGGCTTCAAAATTGGCATGCATTTTACACATTTCAAGTTTTCATAGCTACATATATCTAATGATTGATGTATTAAGTAGAGCAGTTCTAGATCATTTTATAATGCCTGCAGATTTATGTTTTTGCAAAAAATGAAAATGTCTATATATTGTTTTTTGTATTCCCTGAATCAACTAAATTAGTATATAGAATTTTGCTATCCATATTTCTTTGTTTCCTTGCTGTGGTTGTTTGAGGTCAAATTGGAGTAAGGATGTTAGGAAGAAGTTTATCTGTAATCTTTGGAATTTAAAAAAAGTTGAAATCATAATTGCCTTTTTTTTTCATGTGAAGTGGTTGTTGTTATTATTGTTTTTGTTGTTATTATTATTATTATTATAGTTTTATAATTATAAATAGTAATTTGGTTCATCCTGATCATAATTGTCTTTTCTAAGTGAATTTGAGTCCTTATTATTAAACTTACAGTTCCAAATATTTAAGGGGGTAGAGGAGGTTGGTGTATTTTACTTCTTTTCCTTTTACTACACAACCATGAATACATTCTATGTAATTGTGTGTATGAGGGAGTAGGGAGGGAGAAGGGATGGCACAATTAGCTAATGGGATGAACACTACAATGGAAGTCAAGTCCTGGACTCTACCTCCTACTTTGTCACTTCAGTTTCTTCATCTAGAGAATGAAGGGGTTGAATGAAATAACTTTTGTAGTTCTTCCCAGCCTAATCAACACTTTTTTGCAGTGTTGTCCCATCAGGAATATCCTGAAGTTATATTTAAAATTTTCTTTCCTACCAAGGGGCTGGTCAAACCCTTTATGTTTGTAGCTCTCAATTAGGACTAAGGGGTACATTAAACAAACACCTAAAATTTTTGCCACATTTTGAGTTTTGTGAATGTGAATGCTTTCTTGGAGAGATAATCCATAGCATTCATCACATTATTTAAGCAATTATGACCCTGAAAATCTAATAGTCTGAAAAATGTAAGTCCAAGGAACTTGTAAACTCTTACTTAAATTTTTCCATTTAGGACTCAGTAGGTGAATTGTCTAAGCAGATATGTAGAAACTCTGTTGATGGATCTCAGGATTATCTTCCATCACTTTTAACACTGGTAACAAAAATTTGTTAGATCAAGATTTGGGCATTCTTTTTCTTCTATAAGGTACAGGGTCTCTGGTCTAATTCCTCGGTCCTTGATTCACTGAGTTGAGTTTTGTGCAGGGTGAGAGATAGGGATTTAATTTCATTTTGCTACATATGGATTTCCAGTTTTCCTAGCATCACTTGTTGAAGAGGCTATCTTTTCTCCAATATATGTTTTTGGCACCTTTGTCTGGTATGAGATAACTGTATTTATGTGGGTTCATCTCTGTGTCTTCTATTCTGTACCAAGATGTGGGCTTATAAATTCATTCCTATGCCCCTGCTAAAAACTAAATCTAGGCATTGACTGGGAAAACATATTTCATTTATATTTAATATTCATTAAAATGATAAGAAAAATTTATTTAAGACAATCACTACAGGCAGTTTCCCCACTAGAGGGAAGAGATTAGAATCAACCACAAGACTGAGTGTAGATGTAAAGCCAAGTAATAGATTGGAGGGGATGACTGAGGGAAAACTGTTAAGGGAAAACATCAAATGTAGAGTGATTATTATTTTCTCTTCCTTCCTTCCTTCCTTTCCCTTTTTTTCCAGTACTAAGGATTAAACCCACTGTGTTGCATGTGCTACACAAGTGCTCTACCACTGAATGGGTATTTCTTGCCAGGATTCTTTTTTTGGGGGGGATTCTGGGGATTGAACTCGGGGGCACTCAGCCACTGAGCCACATCCCTAGCCCTATCTTGAATTTTATTTAGAGACAGGGTCTTACTAAGTTGCTAAGCACCTCACTGTTGCTAAGGCTGGCTTTGAACTTGTGATTCTCCTGCCTCAGCCTCTCAAACACCTGGGATTATAGGCATGCACCACTGCACTCATTTTTGATAGGATTCTTGATGAAGGCAGGCCAAGGATGTATACATCTAAGATGAAGGATGAGAAATTTGATCAGTTATTGAGAAGGGAGGATTCTCTTTAAACTAACTGAGGGATTATTGCTAAAAGTGGGCTAAGCAGGCATAGGAAAGATGGGGCCAAAGTAAAGATCTGATCAGGAATAGAGCTCAGAAGAACCTGACTAAAGCTTGTCCAAAGACAGAATCATTGTTAAAGTGTTATAGACAATTCATGATAAATAAAAATGTCCCTTTCCATGTCTGCCAACCTATTTTCCTTACCTTCTTTTTATATCTAATGTCTGTTATTTATAAGAAAATTAAGTAAACTATTAATAAGCAATAATGTTTTGATTTCTGTAAGGTAGGTTGTTGAGACTGGGAGAAGACTGGGTTTAGTATTGATTGTAGATTATACCTCTTACCACTGTGAATCTCCCTCTTCTTCACATAAATATAAAGGAGCAATGATATTTGATTTCCTCTACCTAAAATGTCAACTTCAGAGAGCTGTAAACTCAGCTGATAGCAACAATTACTGACTTGTCTCATCTGTCATATACAGGAAATTCATTGAGGACCTGAGGTTTAATTAGCTGTCATCATCATTTTGTCAGCTTTAAGATAGCAGAGTTCATCTCCCCACAAAAAACAATTAAGTGGCAAAGAATGTGTTATAACACAGCTCATGATCAAGTTACTGTGAACCTCAAGCAGTAATGGCAATCTTAACCTACAGCTTGTGCCACCCTCATGCAGACATTTGAGAATTCAGCCTGAAGAATCAGAGATCAGGGGTGCCACAAAGTGCAATATGAAGTAGAGGTTGATGTTGAAATTCAAATTACACCTTCCACACCATGGCCCAATTGGGGATGTTTTTTAACTATTTTATTATCCAGGAAAATTAGAAATTGAGACTGAGCTTAATTGGCAAAGGTATTGCCATTTGAACAGGGTTGTGCTATGAGTAATTTAATAGGATGTGACTGAAAAACAAAGAGGGTATGATTTGTTTCTGTCTCAATTCATGTTATAGATGTCTACAAAAGTCAATTTAGGAACCCAAGAACATTGAATAGTTCCATTGTTCATAGAAATATCTCAATAATCTGATGTGATTTTTTTTCACAATGAATACTGTTACATGGTTGTGGAAATAGGTAAGAGAATTACCAGAACAAATAAAGTTAGTTGATTACTATGACAAATCTCTCTGTCATTTTACAACTTTTGATTATATACTGTGTCAGCCATCTAAGTTCAAGAACAACAGTGTATCTAAGAAAAGCAGAAATTAGACAGTAACTCTCAAAGGCAATTAAACAAATTCAGTCCTTTTTGAAAGGATAAGTTTCTCTTGAAATAACTGAGTTATAAAGAAGGATATGCCCCTTCCTCAACATTAAATTTCATAGAGTTCTGAATCAATAATATAATTTTCAGTATAGAAGGTTTCTGGATGGAAACTCTGGCTAGTAATCCAGCTCCTATAGTCAATTCTCCATTCTGAGTTTAAATTTGTACACCTGTAAATTATAGTTATTTCTCTCTCATAGGATGGTTATGGGAAATAAAACCAATGACAGATATAAAGCACTAGGAATGTAAAAATGCTCAATATATATTGTCCTTTCCAGTTCCTTTTTCTTGTTGACCAATTTTGAAGAAAACCACCAAAGATTTTCATAAATTTTTGAAGTCACTGAACATTGTTGTACAGATAATCTCTACGTTTTCAATCAGTATTCATTTTATATCATGTTGCACATTATATTTTTCACAGCACTTTTACTTTAATCATTAGGTCCATGATTGACAAATGTATCTCCATGAGAAACAGGATTATGATAAAGCAAATGAGGCACTTTGGGTGCAAATGTTAAGGATTAACTCTCATCTTCAGGGTTGTGTAAAACACTTCACTTGCCTCACCTTAATATTGGTCTTGATCATCACTGGACTTTAAGTTTTTCTAATAAGTCAGATATTTTCCATTTCAAGAACTTTACCATAATATCTAGTCCCTGGTAAATGCTTGATAAATTGTATTAAATAAATGAATGAATGATTGAATAAATGAACAGATTCTTATCTTGTGGAATGGGAAAGGTACAAATTTGTGGTAGATTGGAATGAATGTTCCCAATTCTTTAACTTCCTTCCATGACCTCATGGTGGGTAGAATAAACATCCCTACTGATTGAGTTTTTAGGAATAGCCATATTATGTTATTGCCATTGGGATGCCAGTAGACATGGTACATGCAAAGTTTTGTGTTTCATAGTTGGACTTATCCTCTGCTACTACATTAAGAAGAATAGACAAAAGCTATAGGTCTAAGGAGGATGAGATGCACATGAAGTAGATTTGGATCCATTCTAAAAATTAAGGCCAAGTACAGCTGAGGCCCAATCCAGAGCAGCATATGGAGAATAAATGATTGTTGTTTTAATTCACTGAATTTTGGGGTGCTTTGCTTTGCAACATATTTGTAAAAATAGATGATTGATATAAAGGGTTAAGTGGTTTCCCTAAGATGACATGACTTATCCATGATAGATTTAGGAGTAGAATCCAGGACCACTGATACCTAACATTGTGCTCTTCCTACCATAACATGATAAAGAAATGAGTGATTGTTTTTTTACTTTTCTGGATATCCTGGGTTGGTAATAATCTGAGTTTCCACCATTTTCCTGCCAGGTACATTCTCTTTGGGTCCTCCAATTAAACACCTTGTTTCATTTGTTTCTTCAGAAGGTATAAGAGGCAATGCTTTATTCTGTTATATTTTTCTAGTCTCGCCCCTCCCCTCTATAGTTCTTAGGTCATGTCAATTGTAGTTTATTGCAATTTGTATTTCTAAAGTCATAGTCTTATTTGAACTTTAAAATGCCATTATTTTATTTTATTCAAGCCTCACAATATCTACAGATGACATTTTTATGTAGGTTACTATAGATTCATTTCAATCTTAAACCAGTGTTTAGGGACAAAGTAGGAGCTTAAATCAAGGCAATATGGGTGCTTGACTTCATTTGGGCCATACTGAGAGCTCTATCTAAATAAGAGAAAGAAGGATATATTAAAAAACAAAAAACAAAAAACAAAACCTGGAGAAGCAAATTGAGATGGGAAAGGTAGTGCCCTAGAAGGGTATGGTGAGTCCAAAGTGTGCATGAGAATTGGAGGGTAGCATTTTAGGCATCTCAGGAATAATCAAGTGGCTGCTTCTCCTGTAATTCCTTGAAATTACCCAACATTTGCATCCTTTGTCAAATTCTATCTACCCTCTATTGGGACACAGTTTTGGGGATGGAGGGTACTTTTACACTTTCTATCTTCATCCTATTTTAAGAGGGGAGCATCCATTAGTAACAGATGCAGTGGGACTTAGAATAGGATTAAGAGAGATGATATTTAGTGGCTTTTCAGAAGCTAGAGTATTTAATTTTTATTTAAGACTGAGACTTCTGAATTTCTTTAATTTTATAGTAAGAATTCCACATACTCAGAAAATCATTTTTTAGAATATTAAAACAAAATTGTTACAGTATACATGCAAATCCTTAAAAACAGTACACCGAGCCTTTTAGTGAATAAAAATAGTTTTCTGTCTTAGCCCATTCAAAGGATAACCACATATAACTATTTAATTGAATGGCTGTGTATAAACACTCAAGTTTCCTCTAAAAAAAACCCTGCAGAAACATATTCACTATAATCAGAGAGCTTGGTGAGTTGGAGTTTGGAAAAAGAGCAAACTAATAAACCCTCAGGCACCTTTATTATTTATATATTTTCACCACTTCCAAGTATATTTCTTATGATTTTTCAATTTATGCAAAGGTGAGTTGATTTTCAAATCTCCACCATGTGGTTTAGGAAAATATATATATATACTGAATATTTTAGTGTGTTTTAAATACAGGTTATTACTCCCACAGTATCTTTTATATGTAGAGCTTGGAAAGAAGGTGGTATAAAACTTATCATAGAGAGTAAGCTTCTAGTGGTAGTGTCCTTGTATACTTTCTATTTCCTATTCTTGCCTCGTGTTTTAGCTAGGAATTAAAGTACTTTGTTGAATAGAAGTGGTGAGTGCAATAAAAAGTTATTGGTATATGTTTTAGTCAACTTTCTTGTCACTGTGACAAAACACCTGAGAAAATCAACTTAAAAGAGAAAAGATTTATTTGAGCTCCTGGCTTCATAGGTTTCAGTCCTTATTACTTAACTTTGCTTATTTTATTTCTAGTCTTAGAGAAAAAGCTGTCAGCTTTCCACTTAGACCTATCACTTTGGCCCTTTTGTGAGGCAGAACACCTTGGCAGGAAGTGCATAGTAGAGCAGAGGTACTCAGCTCATGATGGCCACGGAAGAGAGAGGCAGACAGAGATAGAAAGAGAAATTAAAGGACTTGAGACAAGATATACCCTTCAAGAACATGCCACAAGTGACCCACCTCCTTCAATTAGGACACATCCCTTAAAGTTTCTACCGGTTCCCCACAGTGCCACCAATTGGGGACAAAGACTTCAACACATGAAATTAATTAATTAATAAATTAATAAATTAATTAAGGAAGAAACAGACATATAGACATATGATAGGGAACCAAGAAAAAATATTCACAGATTTATAGTTCATTCATTTCTACCAAGGTGTCACAAACACATCATGATAAAATGACAGTCTCTTCAAATAAACGATGTTGGGACAATTGGATATCAACATGAGAAAGAATATAGCCATATCCTTATTTTATACCATACACAAAAATCAACTCAAAAGGAATTAAATAATTAATTGAAAAAATATGAAACTGAAAAAATACTGGAAGAAAACAGGGGAAAAGTTAGGAGTCATGGGTTTGGTAAGTTAATTTTGGGCTATGATCCCATTTGTACCTTCAACAAAAGCAAACATACAAATTGATTTATATCAAACTAAAAATGTTCATCCAACCCAGAAAACAATCAAGAGAGTGAAGAGATAACCTATTGAATGAGGAACTATTTCTAAACCACATATCTGATACACATTTGTTTTATACCCAAATTATATAAGGAACTCAATTCATTAGTAAGAAGACAATACAATTAGAAAATGGGAAAATGAACAAAATAGAAATTTCTCAAGAGAAGGTAAACAAATGGCCAATGGATTTATAAAAATGCTCAAAATCATTACTCTCAGAGAAATTCAAATTAAAAGTACAATGAGATATTGCCTTGCACCTCTTAGAATGTCTGTTTTCAAATATGTAAAAGATAAAAAGTACTGATCAGGATATGGAAAAATAGGAAACTGGTACCCTGTTAATGAGAATGTAAGCTATTCTTGCTGTTATGGAGAACAGTATGGATATTTCTCAAAATATTAAAAATAAACATACAAAAATATGATTCACTGATCCAATAACTGAATAAATATCCAAAGGAAATAAAATCAGTGGAAAAGAAATTTCTATATCCTTTGCAAATTATTCACAACAGTCAAGATATGGAAGTAACAAAAATGTCCATCAATGGATAAATGAATAAAGAAAATGTGGTATAACTACACAATAGATCACTATTTTAACTTAAAAAGAAGGAAATCCTGACTTTTGCAATAATATGGATGAACCTAGAGGGCATTATACTAAGTAAAATCAATCAAGCATAGAAAGAAAAATGCCACATGATCTCACTCATATGGGAAATTTAAAAAAGATGACCTCATAAAATAGAGAACAGAATGGTGGTTAAAAGGAATTGAGTGGAGGGGTTTGGGAATGTGTTGGTCAAAGGGTGAACATTTCAATTAGATAAGAAGAATGAGTTCTGAATGATCTATTGTACGTGGATACTATAATTAATAACCATGAATTATATTCTTAAAAACTGCTGAGAATAGATTTCAAATATTCTTTCCCGACCCTTCTTATCTTTGCCAGGTGCTGGAGCTGTTCTAGAACTCCATCTGTGGGCACTTTCCTGGTCTTAGTTTTGCTCCCCCAGATTGGAGTCTGGTTATTAGAAATAGTCCCTAGACCACCAAGTCTAATGCTAAGGTAGGTTTATCCTGTTTTGTAAAGTTGATTGATAACTAAACAGATTTATTTAAAAGTGACTATTTGGTAAATGAATGATTTAACTATTTGTGTGTGTGTGTGTGTGTGTGCGTGTGTGTGTGTGTGCATGCGCACGCGCACTTGTGATATATAGCCGGAGCAAGATGTTAACAGAATCAGATCCTCTAGTAATCATTTTCCCACAAGTACATCAAGTTAATCATCTATTTATACACACAAAACTACTTTCACAAGAGCCATAGAAATCAGGAGAGAGACTATAGTGCCTGCTTTGAGTATAACAAAATTAAAAAAAAAATACTTTGAAGAGGGCAAGAAGGAAAAGTTGCCTGTGTAACCCCTGCCCAAACTTCAAGCATTCAAGCATATAAAGAAAGGATTTCCATTTGGAGGGGGAGAGGAAATTAAGTCCAGAGCTTAGACTTGAAACACAGTACCAGACCCATCATGGTGAAACAGTGCTGACCAAAACCCCATGACCCCTACTGACAGTCCAATACCTGCAGATTAATCCACTAGACCTGTCATAGGCCAGTAGACTACCTCAACTCCTCCTCCTACAACCTCAGGAGGTAGAGCAGGGAGCAAAATTCCACCTATGGAAAAGGGTACAAAGCTAGCATAGAACTTTTTCTTAGAGTTCAGTGCCAGGCCCATTACAGTGAGGCCCAGTGTTCATTAGAAACTGAAAGCATGTACACAGGCAAGAGCTCACAGTTGGAGCCTATAAACTGAAACTGGGCAGAAGGTGGAGACCTGTGGTAGGTAGGACAGAGTCAGTTTTTTTTAAATTTTAAATTCAAAAGGCTAAAACTTAAAATATTATAATTGCATTATTTTTATGAAAACAGTTGCCTGGTAACATATTGCTTCTGCATCAGTTCCATAAGCAAGGTGAGGACCTAAAACATTCACAGAGTCCTATTGAGAAACAAGCTTAGGATTTCAATACGGCCTTTTGCTTGGTCAGTGCTGAGCCAGGAACTTATAAGAGATTGGTGAACATTGCCTTGGTTATTAATGCTATGAGACAGGAAAGTACTTGTTCTTCCTTTCTTGAGGAAAGAATGAGGACTTTTCAGGCACATCTGTGGAGGCATCCCAGTGCCATAAGGATCCATCTTGAGAATAAGTAAATAGATGATCTGGGTTGGATGGATGAAAATGAACTTCTCACATTTCAGTATCATGAACTTTCAGCAGAGGTACACACATAGTATCTTGTCTAATATCCCAAATACTCAGCATTCCATCCTGGACACCAATAGCTACAACACTGCTGATGGTTGAGATGTTTGTCAACACAGTGAAGTGGCAATCAGTCACCAGTCAATGATAATATCTGAGAAGGTTCATTTCCTTGTTTTCTGAAGTTCCATATTTTTAACTGTCCACCTGATTCTACTGTAAGTATCTCAGGAATTTGAAGGAAGCTCAGAGCATGTAGTGTACTGCTATCTGCATTATCTATAGTTCTTATAGCTTCCATGTGATCAACTCTGAAAAGATTTATTCAACGATCCTCTCCAAACATAACAATTTCTGGGTTGTTGCACACAATGCCTGTACATGGGGCACTGTTGTAGGAAGGACTGCAAAGCCCCGTATGGTAGTGGGCTGCTGTCCACTGCTGGTTGACTGACAGTCTGGTTATTTGGATGATGGAGAAAAACTGTTACACATCCTGTTGATGAAGCAGCTATAATTCTTTCCTGGTCAAAAAAAATGTAAACTCATGACATCACCATGGTGTTTGATATCACAAAATAATTGATTGTCTCTTTTGAATCCTCCATCAAATTCCCGAAATCTCCAATAGACCACAATGAAACATAATTTTTCTCATTGTCCCAAGAGCCAGTAGCAAAGGATGTGTGCTCTGCAGGCTTCCTGGAGACACTGGTTGCCAGTGGGTTTTGCTGATTTTCTGAAACACAAACTTGGCATAAATTTCCTCTATGTTGAAGGCAACTGACAAAGTCAATTTTTTGACATGTATCATTTCAGACATTGAGTGGGCCTGGGGTACCTCCCACAACCTGTGACTATGTGATTCTTGTGGCTATGAGAAACAGGTGAAACCCAACTTAGCATTAGCCTTGATGGTCAAGGGACTGTTTCCACCACCCATACCCCAATTTGGGGCAGAACATATAATACTAGGATAATGCCCACAGATAGAGCTCTAGAAGTGCCCCAGTGGAACATTCTCATATTTCAGCACATATGGGCTCTGGTGCATTACTCGGACCATACAGCTCTGAGGTTCAGGAATAACACAACTTAGCATCTGCCTAGGTGACCAGAAATTGAATTTAACAGCACTACCTCACCCTGGGGCAGTTTAGTGTGCTGACAGACCCCATCTTCCAGGGATAGAACAAGGCAGCAATCATAAGACTTTGTTCTTAGTGTTGGGTTGGTGAAAATTAACACAGGGCAAATATTAATGAGCCTCAACCCTGGGTCTATCTGTGAATGGAGACTTTGGAAAAGATTGGTCTCAGGGAGTACATATAACCACAGATGTATTACATGCAGCATCATCTGGGGCTGTTTGTAGTAGTCTTGGGCTATAAGTCCACCTCAGGAGTATGCAGTTCATAATAGTGTAGGCCATGGTCCTACCCCACTGTTATGCTGATCTTGACAGGTTGTGGGCTCTGTATGATATAGTTTGGTGGCTGTGGAGGTTAGAAGCATGATATAGGAGCCCAAATCTGGTTCATCCATAGTAACTCTGTCCAGAACCTGGCAGAATCTTACAGTGCCTAACCATAGTCCAATAACTGGAGATGAGAAATCTGGGCCTACCTCATCCCCAGGGAGACTCTGCTTTCTAGAAACTCACCTCATTTTTTTTATGCACATGATAATGGGATATTTGATACAGACATGGACATGAATAACCCTCGAGTACGGAAAAAATGGCAGCACACCAAAAGCAGATTCTCAGTAAACCTGGAAATGGGAATCAACCAGTACTAAAGTAATGAAAATGACTACTTGCTGAGAGAAAATAAGCAGCTTGCCTAGGATTTCTGGAAAGAAAGACACAAACCAGATTAAGAAAACTGGAATAAACATTTGATCTTTCGATGCCCATATGATATTACATGCCAACAAGCTTCAAGAGTATTTAGGAAATGATCTCACCTAATACTCAGAATAAGGTGCCCAAAACTGATGAGGCAATATATAGTATGGAAGAACTCTCAGAATTTAAAACAGTTCTTTTATGGAAAAATCAATGAGCTTGAAAAAATACCAAGATATATATTTTGATACTCTAACAGAAGAAAGAAAATTAAACATACACATAGAAATACCTCTGTTAAAAATATGCTCAGTGAAGTAAAAAAAAAATCTAGAGGGAATAAATAACATGATAGGTTTAACAGAAGAAACAAATCATGGATTTGAAAAAAGGTTATTTGAAAATACACAGTTGGAGAATAAAAAGAATGAATAGTTATGAATAAGACTTATGAAAAACTTGGGACAGCATTAAAAGAACAAATGTTCAGGTAATTGGGGTTTGAGAAGGATATAATGTCAAGGGGTAGAAAGTTTATTTAAATAAATAATTATTTGGCTCACAGGTAGGTAATTGGTGGAACACATGTGTAACATGTGCAATGCCTTGGGCTTGATATCTAGCTTGAGTGGGGGGGGGGAGAATGAATAACAGAAAAGTATGAAAACTGGAGAAGGACACAAATATTAGGTTTATGGAACCAAAGGACACCAGTTAGATTTAACTCAAGCAATTGTATCCCAATACATTTTATAATCAAGCTCTGTTAAAGATGAAATATAAAGAAACATTTCTCAAGATTACAAGTGAAAACAAAATATAACACAAAAGTGTTTTCCATTTGCATCAAAATGAATCTGAATCCCTATCTCTCGCCATGCACAAAAGTTAACTCAAAATGGATCAAGGAGCTTGATATTAAATCAGAGACACGGCATCTGATAGAAGAAAAAGTTGGTTATGATCTACATACTGTGGGATCAGGCTCCAAATTCCTCAATAGGACACCCATAGCGCAAGAGTTAACAACTAGAATCAACAAATGGGACTTACTCAAACTAAAAAGTTTTTTCTCAGCAAAAGAAACAATAAGAGAGATAAACAGGGAGCCTACATCCTGGGAACAAATCTTTACTCCACACACTTCAGATAGAGCCCTAATAACCAGAATATATAAAGAACTCAGAAAATTAGACAATAAGATAACAAATAACCCAATCAACAAATGGGCAAAGGACCTGATTCCCAAACCAGACAAAGACACTTCAAAGAAAGAAAACTACAGACCAATATCTCCAAAGATTTGTTTTCTAAATGTCATGGTACTCACAAAAATACACAGTAGAAAAATAAAATTGACCAGAGGAATCAAAGCACACTTGTTTTAGTCAAATTTTGTGTTTCTGTAAACAAAATATCAGACAAAGACTATTTAGAAGACAAAAAAAGGATGTTTTGGCTCACAATTTCAGAGAATCACTTCATGACTGGCTGACTCCATACCTCTGGGCCTGAGATGAGTTAGAATGCCATAATGGAAGGGCATGGCAGAGGAAAACAGCTCAGGACATGGCAACCAAGTAGCAGAAGTAGGGTGGGTGGGGTCTGTTCCCCAGGAACAAAATATAAACCCCAAAAGCACTCCTCCAGTGACCTACTTCCTGCAGCTACACCCAACCTGCATACAGTCTCAGTCTAGTTAATCCATATCATGAGATTAATCCACAGATTATTTCATACGTCTCATAATCTAATCATTTCACTACCAAAAATTCTTGCATTGTCTCACATATGAACTTTTGGTGGACACCTTATATCTAACCATAACACTATTAGAATGATTCACTTAACCACAAAGGAAGATTGTTAAAAAGGGAGAGAGAAAGCAAAAAGAAATTACAAAGAAACAAATTGCAAAGAAAAATGATAGCAGCTAAGAGGAATCCACAGTGCTGCAGCATCTCTCCAAGGCTGAATTAAATCAGCAGTTCTGTAGTGTCAAAACGAGGTAGGAAAATTGGGAAAAATCAGGGTAGTAATTCAGTGAGAAAGTATACAGAAGAAACAAACAACAACAACAAAAAAACAACAAAACCCTCATTTTTTCCTAGACAAGAAATCTTGGATTCCCTTGTTGGAAGGAGATCCAGTAAATCCAGCAGATGTACAGGGATATCCCTAACAGAGGTGAATGGATCTGGGGGAAGCACTGATGAAAGCTTGAAAGGACTTACTGAACAGACTTATAACTCCTGCAGCTTACCACTGTTTTTCAAATATTACTCCATTTTCTTCATCCTGGCTCTAATTCTCTACTTCTTTCTTTCTTTTTTTTCCTTCCTTTTGTGTTTTTGGCCTAATACTTAGTACATGGTATACTTTGTTCCTAAATATCCAAAATAAAACAGCTACTTAGGCCACAATTTCCACTCGTTGATGCCCAAACTTAGCCCCATTTTGGCATAGAATAGAGACTTAGACCTTGCTGGTGCTCTGAAGAGTGAAGAAAATCAAAGTTCTCTTTCTTTGGGAAATTGACAGAGTGATATTTGACATAAAGACAGGAGGCAAGGATCTGGGTCTAAGGAGGATTAGAGGAAAAATCCCCCCCCCCCCAGGAAAGGGTCTCTCTCAAGAGGTTCATTTCAATCCAGATAAGTATACAGAGGAGACAGATAGATGAAGGAGCTCAATTGCTCAGGCAAACTAACACTCTAAACTTGGGACAAAATGACAAAGCCATTTTTAAAAAGGAAAACAATTCATCCCAACTACCTCCAAAGGTGATGGTCAGGCAAGGACAAATTCTGCATATGAACTCATCTAATAAGTTTGGCTGGTTTGGGTTGCAGTAGAAAATGGAGGTACTTTACATTTCAAAGCTTTCCTCACACTTGGTAATTTCTAAAAGTTGAAATATCAGATAAAAAAATACTGTCTTGAAAATTCTGTAGCAATTAATATGGATCTCTGAATGATAGTAAGTTAACTGATTGACATTAACTAAGCCTAGTGTTTTCTTTATATACCTCTTCCAAATCAACCTCATCTTTTCATTCACTTTGTTCTTCCCTTTTAAACATGTCTTTCCTCCCTGCACCATCTTCTTTCCATTTTTACATTCCAGTTTTTCTTTATTTTCTCTATTTTTTAAGAGTGGACTTCCTAATCTTCTTTTAAATTTTTGTATTCGCTTTTTTTAGGTATGCATGACAGTAGTGAAAAACCAGCCTCTACCTCAGAGCAAAGCCTGTCCAAGGAAGGGACATGACCTTTGTCCTTGGAAAGACCCACAGAGCACTCCTAGGCACATTCCCACCCTGCTAAGTTGTTTATCTACAAATAACAGGAGAGATCTGCTGTGCCAGCTGTCCCTGACTCAGTCAGGAGAGGTGGGGACCCATAGCAACCCCCTAGCAGCCACCAATCAGCATGAGACAGGGAAATACCTGAGATGCCAGATGACCCTCCCAGTAGTTTATGGTGGTTGATAACATGTTGGGAAACCATGTAGTTCAGCACTACACCCCTCTTGGCTTAAACCAATCAGTTCAAATGAATGCTCCTTTTGTACTGACCAATCACCCCTACCCAACTTGTTCCCACCAGTGAATGTGCTAATCATGTTTTAGAGTTGTTATTTGATTTTCCCGCAGTGTGTGATGATTTGCTATGATGTATGTGAAGTCCCTGCCTTCCCCAAAGAGTGTACAAAACTGCTGCAAACACTGGGCTCGGGGCCTCTCAGCATCACCAGTTGCTGTGTGTGCACACGGAGGACCGAGGTAGCTCGCAATAAACACCTCTTTGCTGCTTACATCGATCTTGATCTCTGGTGGTCTTTGGGGGTCCTGAATTCGAGCATAACAGTAGAATGTATTTTAACATCTATATACATAGAGTATAACTTTCCATTTTTATAGTTGTACATGATGTGGAGTTACATTGGTCATGTATTCATATATCAACATAGGAAAGTTATGTCAGATTCATTCTACAGTTTCTGCTTTCCAATCCCCCCTCCTATTCCACCATTCCACCCTGTCCAATCCAGTAAACCCAATTCCTTCATATCTCCCTTGCACCCTTGTCAGTCAGCATCTGCATTTGAAAGAGAACATTCAGCCTTTGTTTTTTTGGGATTGGTTTATTTCCCTTAGCATAATAGACTGCAGTTTCATCCATTTATTGGCAAATGCCATAATTTCATTCTACTTTATGACTGAGTAAGATTCCACTGAGAATATGCGTCACATTTTCTTTATCCATTCATCTGTTCAAGGGAACCTGGGTTAGTTCCATTGCTTAGCTATTGTGAATTGAGCTGCTATAAATATTGATGTAGACACATCACTATAGTATGCTGGATTTTAAGTCTTTTGGTTATATACCAGAGAGTGGGATAACTGGGTCAAATGGTGGTTCCATTCCAAGTTTTCTGAGGAATCTCCATACTTCTTTCCAGAATGGTTGCAACAATTTTTAGTCCCACCAATAATGTATGAGTGTACCTTTCCCCCCACATCCTCACCAACATTTATTATTACTTGTATACTTGATAATTGCCATTCTCCCTGGAGTGAGATGAAATGTCAGTGAAATTTTAATTTGCATTTCTTTAATTGCTGGTGATGTTGAACATTTTCTATATATCTGTTCACCAATTGTGTTTCTTCTTCTGCGAAGTTGTCTATTCAGTTCTTTTTCACATTTATTGATTAGGTTCTTTTTTTTTTTAGTGGTCAGTTTTTGAGCTCTTTGTATATCCTGGAGATTAATGCTTTATCTGAGGTACAGGTGGAAAAGATGTTCTCCCATTCTATAGTCTCTCTGTTCATGTTCTTTAAAGTTTACTTTTCTGTGAAGAGGCATTTTAGTGTGATATCATTTCATTTATTGATTCTTGAAACTTTAGGAGTCTTGTTGAGGAAGTCACTTCCTAAGCTGACATGATTGGAGAGATGGGCATATTTTTTCTTCTATTAGGCACAGGGTCTCTGGTCTAATGCCTAGGCCCTTGATCCACATTGAATTGAGTTTTGTGCAGGGTGAGAGAGAGGAGTTTAACTTCATTTTGTTATATATTAGTTTTCAGTTTTTCCAGCACCATTTGTCGAAGACGTTATCTTTCCTCCAACATGTTTATGGTACCTTTGCCTAGTATGAGATAACTGTATTTATTTGGGTTTGTCTCTGTGTTTTCTATTCTGTACCACTGGTCACAATGTCTGTTTTGATGCTAATAAAATGCAGTTTTTGTTGCTATGGCTCTGTTGTATAATTTAAGGTCTGATATTGTGATGCCTCCTGCTTTACTTTTCTTGATGAGTATTGCTTTTTTCAACCTCTTATTTTTCTAAATGAATTTTATGGCAGATTTTTCTATTTCTCTGAAGAAGGTCATGGGACTCATAATAGGAACTGCATTAAATCTGTATAGCATTTTTGGTAGTATGGCCATTTTGACGATATTAAGTCTGCCTTCCCAAGAACATGGGAGATCTTTCCATCTTCTAAGGTCTTCTTCAATTTCTTTCTTTAGAGTTCTGTAGTTTTTATTGTAGAGGTCTTTTATCTCTTTTTTAGATTGTTTCCCAGATATTTATTTTTTTGAAACTATTGTGAATGGGATAGTTTTCCTAAATTCTCTTTCAGTCAATTCATCACTGATATATAGGAATACAATTGATTTATGCATGTTAATTTTATATCCTGCTACTTTGCTGAATTCATGTTTGAGTTCTAAGAGTTCTCTAGTGGAGGGTTTTTGGATCTTTTAAATATAGAACTATATCATTGGCAAATAGAGATAGTTTGATTTGGTATTTTCCTATTTGTATCCATTTAATTTTGGGGGGAGGGAGATAATGGGATTGAACTCAGGGACACTAGACCACTGAGCCACATCCCCAGCCCCATTGTGTATTTTATTTAGAGACAGGTTCTCACTGAGTTGCTTAGGGCCTCACTTTTGCTGAGGCTGGCTTTCAACTCATGATCCTCCTGCCTCAGCCTCCCGAGCCACTGGGATTACAGGTGTGCACCACTATGTCCAGCCATTTAATTTCTTTCTTGTGTCAAATTCTGGCTAGAGTTTCCAGGGATATGTTGAGTATAAGTGATAGAAGAGGGTATCCCTCTCTTGTTCCAATTTTTAGAGCAAATTCTTTCAATTTTTTCTCCATTTACAGTGATGTTGGCCTTAGGTTTAGCACACATAGCTTTTACAAGGTTGAGCTGTTTCTGCTATCCCTGGTTTTTCTAGAGTTTTGAACATGAATTGATATTGTGTTTTATCAAATGCTTTTTCTCATATATTGAGATAATCATGAGATTCTTGCCTTTAAGTCTATTGATGTAATTTCCAAATATTGAGCTAAGATTGCATCCTGGGATGAACCCTATTTAAGCATGATGAACTATCTTTTAAATATGGTTTAGTGTGCAGTTTTCCAGTATTATTATTATGAAAATTTGCATCTAAGTTTATCGGGGGTATAGATCTAAATTTTCTCTCCTTGATTTTGCTTTTTCTGGTTTTGGTATCAGTGTGATACTGGGTTCATAGAATGAGTTTGGCAAGGCTCCCTCATTTTCTATTTCATGGAATAATTTGAGGAGATTGGAGTTAATTCTTATTTGAAAGTTAGGTAGAATTCAGATGAGAATCCATGTGGTCTTGGGCTAATCTTTGTTGGTAGGGTTTGGATGACATTTTCAATTTCATTACTTGAAACTGATCTGTTTAAATTTTCAATTTCATTGCTTGAAACTGATCTGTTTAAATTTTCAAACGTTGAAAATTTAATATTTAATTATTTAATATTTAATATTTTTAATTTTAATTAAAAAATAAAATATTTTTATTGACTTTTTAAAAAATAAAATGAATACTACTGATTCATTTGGGGTAGGTCATATGTACCTAGAAATTTGTTGATGTCTTCAAAATTTTCTATTTTATTAGAGTATAAATTTTCAAAGCAGTTTCTTATTATTGTCTATATTTCAGTGGTCTGCATTGTGATGTCTCCTTTTCATTACAAATTTTAAAAATTTGTATTTTCTCTCACTCTACTTTCATTAGCTTAGCAAACGGTTTAACAAGTTTATCTGTTTTTTTAAAGAACTAACTTTTCATTTTGTCAAATTGTGAATTGTTTCTTTTGTTTCAATTTCATTGACTTCAGCTCTGTGATTTTAATTACTTCCTGTCTTCTACTCTTTTTGGTGTTGACTTGTTCTCCTATTTCTAGGGCTTTGTAGTATTAGGTTATTTATTTGATGGCTTTTTATTCTTTTAATGAATTAGCTCAATGAAATGAACTTATCTCTTAGTGATACCTTCACAGTGTCTGAGACATTTTGATATGTTATATGATATTCTCATTCACCTGTAAGTATTTTTTAATTTCATCCCTGATTTATTCTGTTATCTATTTGTCATTCAATAGCATATTATTTAGTCTCCTGGTGTTAGAGTAACCTCCACTTTTTATTTTGTCATTGATTTGTAATTTCATTCCATTATGTGCCGATGGAATGCAAGATGTTATCTCTATTTTTTTTATTTGCTTTGAGTGGCCTAAGACATGTTCTGTTTTAGAGAAGGATCCATGTGCTGCTGAGAAGAAAGTGTATTCAGTCATTTATGCATGAAATATTCCCTATATGTCTGTTAAGTCTAAATTATTAAGTTTATTTTTTAGTCCTATAACTTTTTATTTAGTTTTTTAATATTTATTTTTTAGTTTTTTTCATAACAAAATGTATAGATGTATTATATTGTGTATTTTTTAGTTTTTTTAAGTAAATACAATATTTTTATTTTATTTTTAATGTGGTGCTGAGAATTGAACCCAGTGTGTCACGTGTGCTAGGCAAGCACTCTACAACTTGAGCCACAATCCTAGCCCTCTATATTTAGTTTTTGTTTTGACAATCTATCCAGTGGTGAGAAGTCACCCAGTATTATTGTGTTGTGGTCTATTTATTTATTGAAGTTGAGAAGTTTTTTTGTTTGTTTGTTTGTTTTTTTGATGTAAGCGGATGCTCCATTGTTTGGGACATAAGTATTTAGAATGTGTTGTTGATATATAATTCCCTTAAGCAGTATGAAATGTCCTTCTTTGTCCCTTCTGATTAACTTTGGTTTGAAGTCCACTTTATCTGATATGAGGATAGAAACCCCTGATTGTTTATGAGATCCCATGTGAATGATATACTTTTAAAAATATTATTTTTTTAGTTGTAGATGGACACAATATCTTTTTTAAAAATATTTTTAAGTTGTAGATGGACACAATGCTTTATTTTATTTGTATATTTTTTATGTGGTGCTGGGAATTGAACCCAGTGCCTTATGCATGCTAGGTAAGCACTCAACCACTGAGCCACAACCCCAGCCCTAGACACATATCTTTATTTTATTTATTTATTTTTATGTGGTGCTGAGTATCAAACCCAGTGCCTCACACATATGAGGTAAGCACTCTACCACTGAGTTATAACCCCAGCCCGAATGATATATTTTTCCCCATCCTTTTACCTTCAGCCTGTGGATGTCTTTCCCTAGGAGGTAAGTCTCTTGGAAACAGCATATGGTTGGGTCTTGGTTTTGTTTTTAATCCAATCTGCCAGTCTATGTCTTTTTAAAAAAATATTTTTATTGACTTTTTAAAAAATAAATGACAGCGGAATGCATTATAATTCTTATTATACATATACAGCATAATTTTTCATATCTCTGGTTGTATACAATGTATGTTGACACCAATTCGTGTCAACATACATTGAATGAAACCATCATTTTACCCAGCTATCCCACTCCTTGGTTTATACCCAAAAGACTTAAAACCAGCATACTACAGTGAGACAGCCACATCAATGTCTATGGCAGCTCAATTCATAATAGCTAAACTATGAAACCAATCTAGATTCAGTAGATGAATGGATAAAGAAAATTTGGTACATATACACAATGGAATATTACTCAGTCTTAGAGAAGAATAAAATCATGGCATTTGCAGGTAAATGGATGGAATTAGAGAATATCATGCTAAGGGAAATAAGGCAATCCTCCAAAACCAAACGCTAAATATTTTCCCTGATAAGCAGATACTGATCTATAATGGGGGTTAGGGAAGAATGAAGGAACTTTGGATAGGAAGATAGGGAGTGAGGGGAGGGGTGGGGCTGTGCAGATGGGAAGGACAGTGCAATGAGGCAGACATTATTACCCTATATACGTGTATGCTCAGACTACTTGTGTGATTCTGCACCATGTACAGCCAGAGGAAAGAGAAGTTGTGATACATTTGTGCACGATGTGTCAAAATGCTTTCTACTGTCATGTATAACTAATTAGAATAAATTTAAACATTTTAAAAAATTAAAAAGTTTATCCACCATGATAAAGTGGTATTCATCCCAGAGATTCAAGGTTTTTTTCAATATATGGAAATCAATAAATATGTTAAACCAAACCAAGAGAATGAAAGGCAAAAAACATTTGACCATTTCATTAGATACACAAAAGTCACTTGGATAAAAATAATCATGCATTAATGATAAAAACACTAAACAAATTAGATATAGAAAGGAATATATATCAAGATAATAAAAGATATTTACAATAAGCCAACATTAATCATTATACAGAATGGGGAAAACCTAAAACTTCCTCTATGGGATCTAGAACAAGACAAGAATGCTCCCTTTCAATGCTCTTATTGAGCATTACATTGGAAGTTCTTGTCAGGCAATCATTCAAGTGAAAGAAATAAAGGGTAAATTAATTGGAAAAGAAAAAGTCAAATGAAGATTACATGCTCTCATATAATGATAACCCTCTCCACTCCACAAAAACACTATTAGAGCAAATCAATGAATTCATCAAAATTTCAGGATACAATATCACAAAAATCAGTAGCATTCTATAAGCCAATAGCAAGTTATATGCAAGAAAAATTAAGAAATCAATCCCATTTACCATATATATAAGAAAATAAAACACCTAAGAAAAAATTCAAAGTGGTAAAAATCTCTATAATGAAAAGTTTAAAATATTGACAAAAGTTATGAAGAGTACTCAACAAAGTGAAAAGACACCATATGTTCAAGGATTTGAGGAAAGATACTGTTAAAATGTCCATACTAAAAAATACAACCTAAAAATTCAAAGCAATCCTTGTTAAAATACCAATGACATTCTTTGAAGAACTAGGAAAAAACAATCCTAAGTTTATATGGAACCACAAAAGATCCTGAGTAGCCAAAGCCATTTTGAACAAAAAGAAGAAAGCAATAAACAGTACTCTGCCTGATTTCAAAATACACCACAAAGCCATACTAATAAAAACAGCATGTATTGGAATAAAAACAGACATATTGACAATTGGAAAAGGGTAGATGACCTGGATGAAAACTCACATTTTCTGCAAACTGATTTTTTAAAAATATTTATTTTTTAGTTGTAGTTGGACAAAATACCTTTATTTTATTTATTTATTTTTACATGGTGCTGAGGATATAACCCAGGACCTCTCATGTGCTAGGCAAGCACTCTACCACTGAGCCACAACCCCAACCCCTGCAAAATTATTTTGATAAAGGTGTGGAGAACATTTATTGGAGAAAGGATGATATTTACAATAAATCTTGCTAGAAAAATTGCTTATCCACATGAAGAAGAATTAAACTCGACCCCTATCTCTCAATAGTTATAAAAGTCAACACAAAAAAGATTAAATTTAAATGTAAGTCTGGAAACTCTAAAAGTATAAGTGGAAAATATGGGGAACACTTCAGGATATTGGAAATGGACAAAAGACCCCCCAAAACACAGGAAGCAAAACCAAAAATAGATAAATGGGATTATATCAACTTTTGTACAGCAGTGGTCACAATCAATAGAATACAGATACAGCCTATAGAATGAAAAGACATATTTGCGATGTTTACATTTGACAAAGGTTTGATATCCTGAATATACAAGGAACTCTAAGAATAAACCAATCTTATTAAAAACAGGTAGTAGATCTTCATATACATTTATCAAAAGAAGATAACTGATAGGCAATAGGTATAAGAAACATACTCAACAAAAGCAATTATCAGGTGGATAAAAATCAAATCTATAGTGATATATTACCTCATCCAATTAAAAATTGCAATTATAAATAAGATTAACAATAACGTTGGCAAGGATATGGAGAAAAGGGAACACCATTGGTGGGTATGTAAATTAGTGAAGTTGTTACAGAAAACAGTATGGAAGTTTTTCAAAACTTTAAAAAATATGATCTAGCATATGATCTGTCAATCCCAGTAATCGTGATATTCCAAAGAAAATAATGCCAGTATATTGAAAAGTACCTGAATTCCCATGTTCATTGCAGCACTATTCACAGTAGCCAAGAAATGGAAACAACTTAAGTGTCCTCTAAAAGATGAATGAGTAAAGGAAATATGGTAAATAAACATTATGGACTACTGTTTAGTCATAAGAAGTATGAAATCCTGTCATTGGCAACAACATGAATGGAACTGGAGATTATTATGTTAAGTGAATAAGCCAGTCAAAAAGACAAAGCCACATAATCTCACCCATATATACATCTAAAAAATTGATAGCATAGAAGTTGAGAATGCAACTGTGGTTACCAGAGGCTGGAGAGAGAATGGCTGTTGAAAAATGCTGGTTAATATGTCTTAAGTTATAGTTAATTGGAGAAAGAAGTTCTCGTATGCTATTGAACATTCGTTGAATATAGATAGCAACAATGTACTGTACACATCAGAAAGAAATGAATTTTGAAAGTTTTTCTATAAAGAAATTATGTTTGATGACATAAATGTTTGATAAGATAAATGTTTTATTTGATTTAAATATTAGTCAATATATACAATATACAGTTATCCAACATTACAAAGTCTTCATTTAATATGTGGAACTCAATTGTATGTATCAGTTAAAATATAAATAAAAATAAAAAATAAATTATATTTCATGTTTTCATAATTATATTAGAATGAATCCTAATGTTATGTATAACAAAAAAACTAATAAAACTTAAAAAAAACTAAACTGCATGGCCAGAATAAAAAAGAATACTAAAATTTTAAAAATATATTTAAAAATAACATGCCATACATGATAAATATGTGGTATTTTACCATAAGTCACTTTTCTTTTGGTATCAGGGATTGAACCAAGGGGAACTTAACCATTGAGCCACATCCAAGCCCTTTTAATTTTTTCTTTTTAAATTTTGAAACAGGGTCTAGCTAGGTAGCTTATGGCCTTATAAGTTGCTGAGGCTGGCTTTGAACTTGTGATCCTCCAGCCTCAGCCTCCCTAGCTGCTGGGAATAAATTAATATAAAATAAACAAGTAAACATAGTTATATAAAAATAAATATACCAAGACCAGATGATTATGCAGTTAAGTTATATCCTATCATTAATAATCACCTACATCCAGGCCAGGGTTGTGGCTCAGCTTGCCTAGCACATGTGAGGCACTGGGTTCAATCCCAGTCATCATATTTAAAAAATCAACAAATAAAATAAAATACATTGTGTTCATCTACAACAACAACAAAATATTTAAAAAAATAAGCACCTACATCCTATGTTTTGACTCTTTCATATGATAGAAAAAAAGATAGAAAGTACCCAAATTAGTGAAGTGTGCATGATTTTAATATCAAACCATTAAAAAATGGAAATATAGAAGCAGTAAAAGAAGAAAGTGTTTAGTACATTAGATAAACCAAACTAAAATCTGTTCATTCAGAATTTGATATATAATCAATGAATTATTTTATTTTACTGGGACATAATGGTTTACTTAATAAATGGTACTCACTGTTTGGCTATCTATCTGGAAATTAGAAAAATGGAATGCAGTTTCATTCAATACACAAAAATAAACTCCACATGCATTAAAGATTTAAACTAGAACGTAAGAATAGACATCTTTAGGAAAATACATATTAAATCTAGGGGTGTGAAAGACCTTTACAATTAAGAAAGGAAACAGAATTTTGTCTGGAGGTCCAGGGAATTCTTCCGTAGAATCTTCAACTTTTGATGACAGAGACATTTCTGCTTAAAATTCATTGAATCCCTATGGATAGCAAATAACTATTTTCAGGGGCTTCCTGATACCTCAAGAAGTACTTTTGATAAACTTGCAAATCAACTTTATTTTACTCCATTCATTGTTTCCTTTGCTGACAAAACATTTATCAGACTACTAATTTTCTGTGGTAGTGACACCAGGAGTGGGAACAGATTTATATGCAAAAGTTTTAATTAATCTGTTCTCTCCAGTAATATTCTACAAGATCCTTATAAGGTGATTTATAATTTCTTCTTTTTCCTTTCCTTTTTCCTCTCTGGTATACAGAAACTGGTATAGTAGAAAAATTTGGGGACTAAGTATGGGAATCTAATTCCAAATCCGTCACTGATTGTCCTGGAGTATGGGGAGGCTGCCAGCACTTTACCAGGGGGTCCTTCTTCCTGCCCAGAAGTATATAAGCCACAAGAGAAAATAAGTCAGAAATAATTAGTGAAGAACAAAAGACACCGATTCAGAAAAAATGGTTTTAAAGCAGAGTGCCTGATAGATCCAGCCCACACAGGAGCTGGGGGTGGACAATTAAAAACTGCTCTCATGGTTTATTTCAGAGGGTACATCAAAGGCAGGGATAAGGTTTCAAGGGTGGAGTCTTGCTTAGTGATGTCTTTCAGTCAGCAGGTTGATTGGCATCTTGACAGGTCACATCCATCTCTGAGGGGCTGTGTGACTACAGCAGTTCACTCCATCTCTGGTGTTGGGTGGATCCAGGCAGAGCTGAATAGAAATTCACATGTATATGGGCAATCTTACCCTGTGGGATTGCCATAGGAAGTTCTTAAACACCAGATGTTCCTATTCAGGAGCCTGCAATGCTGATGTAGTCCACACACAGCCCATGGATGGCTCTCAACACTGGAGGGTTTTTAAAATTCTTATCTTTCTGCTTCATTTTTGGATATTTTGATTTAAGTATGTGTGGGATTGAGTTTAGGCATCCATGTTATTAAGCATTATCTGATTCTGATTGCCAATGAGGGTGGACACCATTGAGGAAAAAATGGGAAAAAAGTTTATGTTAGTCTTGAAGAGGAAAAGTCTCATTAGTCCCAGGATCACTGCTTTCATGTATATAAAAGACTGACATAAGAAGGGATTTGGCATATTTGCCATTTAGTATACAAAGGAAAATGTAGGAACAAGGAGGGTCAGAGAAGACAGATGATAGGATGTAGTGTTGAGAGGGAAATCTAAGGAGACATATTTCAGGTTAATATAAGAAAGATCATTTTTAACTGCACTATTCCCAGATGAAATGGTGTCTAGGGATTGAGAGATTTTTCAACCTATCTAAAAGTGGTAGTAGAGCGGAATGGTGAAATGATCACATAGAAGCATTGTGATAGAGAAAACAACAGTCATTTGTAACACATAGAAACTGAGTATTGTTTGGAGAAATAGAAGGCAAATGTTTGAATATGTGAATGCAAGAGAATACTCTGTTGGGAGTCAACAAGACAGAAACTTTATAGGATGAGGACTACAAGAAGTTGTATACCACATACTTACACAAACTCTGGATAATAAAAGATGGATGAACCCCAAAGCAATGCTAGCATAGCAGAGTCAGAGTGCCTATGTTTAGCCAGTGTTCAATGGCAGCAGTCAGGCTCTCATTTGTACACATCAAGCATGAGGCAGTAAGCAACTGTACGCCTGGATAGGTAGGCCAGCACAAAGCTACACTAGTTGTGCCACTTTGATTTTCTACTTATCCAATATTATAGAAGAAAAATACAGGTGTCTTACACAGGGGAAATGATAATTTCTTCTGTTATTTATTGATCATGTACCATATATAGGACTTAATTTAATTATTAGTATTGCTCTTAAGGGAGTTCCTATAGTAAATGCCCCTTCATTCTTATACTGTTGCAACTGGTAGTTAATTTGATAATAAAATTTGGTTAAAGGAGGTAATTATTTTTAAAGATATAATAGATATCTTAGATGCTTAAGGGCCCAAGAGTAAATATTTTAACCTTTGTAGGACATTATGTCTCTGTTGCAACTACTCTGTCATTGTAACATGAAAACAACTATAGACAATAAGAAATGTAGCTGTGTTGCTATCATTATTTTTTTAATGTTTATTTTTAGTTTTAGTTGGACACAATATTTTTATTTTTATTTATTTATTTTTATGTGGTGCTGAGGATCAAACCCTGGGCCTCGAGCATGCTAGGTGAGTGTTCTACCACTGAGCAACATCCCCAGCCCTCCTATCAACCTTTATATATGGGCATCCAACTTTCAATTTAGTATGATTTTTGTATGTCATGAAACAGTATTCTGTAATTTTTTTTCTTTCATCCATTCTTATCTGGTGGGCAATACAAAAAGAGGTCCCTGGTTGGTTTGTACTGTGGGACTTAGATTAATGACCCTTGATCTACCATGTCTAGTTTTGGTTTCTTTAAAGTAAAGCAAGGATTAAAAAAAAAAAGACTTGCAATGCAGTCTTAGTGTTGAATGCTTCTCAACAAAGCAATAGCCCCTCTAATATTTTATAACTCTCTCATGCACATCTAATTTGAAAGCTTTTTTCAAAATTGAATTATTAAATATTTCGGCACCAATTAATTTTGTTTTCATAGAAGTGCCAATTCTGTTTTCATACTCATGTTTCATGGAATTTAAAAACAACTGAAATTGGCACAGATTTGAGATTGTGGGTTATGGGTTAGCATACAACTTAGCTGGTGATGCGGAGTTTCACAGACTCATCAAGTAGCTTCTTAGTGGTGTATCTTCAGTATGCTGTGGAATCAGTAAGGATGTTTTCATAAAGGGACTGGAGAACATTGTCTAGTAAGTTATTTAAACAGAGGTATATTTATAGAGAATTTATTTTGGAATATTTTATATGAAACACCTCATGGGTGGGTCACTGCATCTTGGTCTCCCTGGCTATGCAACTCTGGGCATCCCTGGGTGGGAGAGATGCTCCCAGCAGCTCGGGCTGTGCATCTCAATAATTGCTAAGTATTAGATTATGCCCTAGAATAAGGTCTATTTTGGAAAAGATTCCACGAACTTCTAGAAGAAGGTAAATTGAGTTTTTCTGGGGTAAAATATTTTGTAGCTGTATATTAAGTTAATTAGATTTATAGTATTATTTAGATTGGGAATATTTTTATTGATTTTTAACTTTAGATGACCTGTCTACTGGTGATAAGCATTTAAAATAACCCAGTATTGTATTGGGGTCTATCTTGGATTTAATGTCAAGGAGTCTTTTTAATGTAATTGATTATGAGGACATGTGGGCATATATATATTTACTACTATGATATCTTCTTGTTGGAGTGTTCTCTTTGCCAGGATATAATGGCCTTCTTTGTCTCTTTTGATTAATTTTTGCTTGACATGTCCTTTTTCAGATATGAGGTTAGCTACTCCTGCTTGTGTTTGGACTTTATTTGCATGAAATATTTTTTAATCCTTTTACCTTTTTGAAGGTAGTGTCTTTGCCTATGAGAAGTGTCTCTTGCAAATAACATATAGTTGGATCATGTTTTTTGATCCCTTCTGCTAATATATATATATATATATATATATATATATATATATATATATATATATATTTAATTGAGGAGTTGAGAAATTTACATTATGTATTATTGTGGAAATATTTTTTGGTTTCCTGCCATTTTGATTTTTTTTGCCATATTTAAGTGTGTCTTGATTGTCATTTTGATGATTACTCTTCATTTGATCTTCATCTATTTGTGAACTCTGGGATATTTTGGGGGGGAGGGTTCTTTGGATGCAATATGTCTTTGAGTATTCTTTGTAGTGCTGGCTTTATGGACCTTAATTCTTTTAGCATATCTGTATCATGGAAAGTTTTAATTTCCCATCTAATTTGAAAGAGAGCTTATCTGTGTGTAGCAATCTTGGCTGGTAATCATTTTCTTTTAGCTTTTGGAATCTCAATCCAGGTCCTCCTTTATTTTAGTATCTAAATTGAGATTTCAGAAGTGAGTCTTATTGGTTTGCCTCTAAATTTAAATTGATGTTTGTCTCTTGTTGCTTTAAATCTTCTTTTCCTATTTTCTATGTTAGCCATTTTGGTTATTATGTATTATGGAAAACTCCTTTTCTGATATGGTCTATTTGATTTCCTGTATGTTTCTTGTTTGTAGATGTCTATTTCATTTCTGATATGGACAAAGTTTTCTGTTATTATTCTACTGGACATGTTCCCAATGTTTTTAGCTTGTATCTCCATGTTCTATTCTTTCCCAATGATGATCAGGTTTAGTCTCTTGATGGTGTCCCAGAGTTCTTATATATATATTTTCTTACCATGTTCTATCATTTTCTCCCTTTATTGCCTACCATGTACTCAAGTTTATATGCCATGTCTTCAAGGCCTGAAGTTCTGTCTTCAAGGGCCAAAGTTCTATTTTTTTATGCAATCTAATCTGTTGGTGTTGCTTTTAATTTGATACATTATGTCTTTCATTTCCAGGAGTTCTTATTGACTTATTTTCAAAATCTGTGTTCTTTATTAAAATAGTATTTTACCTTTTGCATTGCTCCCTTAATTAATTCCTTAGATTTTCTTCATTGAACATTTTAATAATCAGTTTTTTAAAATCTGTCTCTGGAGTTTCTTCCACTTCCATTTCTCTGTAATCTTTTGTTAGGGAATTGTGAATTTTGGGGGGATATTTGTTTGCCTATTTTCTCATGTTTTTAGAGGTCTTGGACATCAGTTGAGATATATTCCCCTTCCTCTTTGGTATGCATTTCCTTTTTGTGTGTAGTAATTGTTTTTTGTTCTGGGATTTCTCTCTATTTTTGATATATGTGTAGTTTTCATGGTGTTTGGGACTTGAGGTCCCTCTCTGTTTTTTATTCTTGGGGGCCTGATTATTGGTTTGGAGTTTTTGTTTCCTCAATTATGTGAGTTGATATAATGTCAAGGCTCATCATGGGGCTAGATCATGTGTGGGGTGAGAATCACTGCTGCTTTGCTGGGTTGCTTGTATTTTTTAGCAGCGAATTTCTACTCTCTGACCTTGAAATCTCACACTCACTTTCCAGTTCCTCTTAGAATAAGGAGGAATCCAGAAATAGCATAAAATCAGCGATAGATAAATTGTTGTAAGATAAATGTCTGGTGTCTACTTTGACATCTGCAGCACTAAGTGACACTTGTATAGGAATGTTGATATCAGCATTTAACATAATAACCAACAATGAAAGCAGGTATCTACACGTTTGTACACTGTATTAGTCACAACAAGATATTTGGGGTAGGTATTACATAAAATATATAATTCTAATTTTTAGAGATATTACAGTTTCATAAGTAAAGAGAAAATAGGGTAGGAAGGCTAGAAAAAAGTTTAAAATATTTAAAAAATGATCATAGGAGAGGCAGGAGATAGGTAGCAGATGTTAGCTATAAAGAAGGAGGCATACAAAACTGACTGAAAGCATAAAAAATTGACTGAAAAAGAAAGAGATCAAGAGGGAACAGGACAATTTGGCTGTTAGTGTGGAAGGAAAGTGAAGAAATGAAGATGAGAGAGATAAGAACTAGATATGAACAAATCAGCAAATGTAAAATCAAAACAACTCAAACCCTCATATAATTATACCACACCTAAGTCAAACCAGTACTAAATAATAAACAAGTGCAGAAGGAAGATATTATTGTAACAGTAAAATATAAAAATATGCATATATATTTTTATCCTATTCATTCAGTGAGAACACACTCCCCAAATCATGCACAATGTGAAAAAAAGTAAAAAAAAAATACAATATAATGGCATGATGTTTGAAGCTTTTTTAAAGTAAAAATTTGAAAAATGATGGTACTATGGAGAAATGATGAAATAAAAAAAGACAAAAGAGAGAAAAAATCTTACTTAGAAATAAAGGGCGTGTTTCTGCTTCATTGATCGAAACTGTTGGCAGGGATGGATTTTACTTATTCATGTTTATTTCTTACTCTGAAGTAATTGGGGCAAAAGCTGGGGAGCTGTTAAGTCAAATGTCATTGTGTTTTTCACATAGCTGTCACTCACTTGCAGTAGATTTCAGTTTTCAGTCATTCATTATAGGATGGGATATGCTGGGCAGTGCTGAAAACTGTGTACTCCTATAGTGGGGGTGATGCAGAGTTCCAAATTGAAAGTTTTAGTAGTTGGGTTTAATCTTTGGTGAACTTTTGGTATTTGTTGAAGGGTATTTGAGGTTTGATCCATGACCTCTTTTGCTGGAGAGATGCCGTTCTCAGCTGGATATCTGGATCTCTGAGGCCTTGTAAAATCTGATTTTAGGCATAAACCTCCACAAGTTTCATATTCAACCCTATGAATGTGAATTATGATTTGTCCACCCTGGAGTGAGGATATTCCTGTGTGGTTGCTATAGACATTTTCCCAATAGCTCTTCTAGGGTATCTACCACAAAGGGAACTTTATCTCATTGTTATCTGGAGCCTACCTGTGCCAGGTGTAATTTTTATAGGGTATTTCAGTCACTCTGATTCAGGCACACTCTGCAAGTCATAACATGTTACTATAGGCAGCTTCCTTCCCATGTTCTTGATCTGTCTCTGCTCTCTGTAATGCAGTGTTTAAATATAGTTTCTACACTGCACTCATGGTCATTTTCTGGGCCATCAATCTCAATTCCTTCCTAGCATGAGTAATGGGGCATGAGCAATTCTTGGTTGGTTTAACTGAAACACTATCCTCAACAACTCTGTGTTCATTAAGATCAGCCTCCCTCTGTCAGGTTCCCCCAAGCCAAACATTAATTAATTTTGCTATCTGCCATGTTGTCCTCTTTTGCTTTCTGCCTGAGTTTCCCCCTCCCATCAGTGGACACTGCCACTCAACCAACCTGGTGTATATATAACATATTGTTTCTTATATGCTATTCAAATTTTCTGACTTTCTGTGACTCTGTACCTTCTTTGACAGTCCAGTATTAAGTTTCAGTGAGTTCCCTTTATAACCTACCTCGCTGAGGCACAGTCTTCCTACTTTTTAGGTCTGTTGTTGAGGAACTGCTAGGAAGTGCATTCTTCCTTTAATGTGCCAACTTCTTGTCTATCCCATTGCCAAATTTTAATTTTTTGTCATTTAGGAGTTACTTAATATATTCTTGCTATCAACCCTTATCAGATGCACATATTGTGAATATTCTCTCCCATTCCCTAGGATGTCTCTGTACTCTTTTGAGTGCTTTGTTTTAAAGAAGCTCTTGAGTTTGATGTAATTCTACTTGTCTATTTTGCTTTTGCTTCCTGTATTTTTGAGTACTTGTTTAAAAAACTCCTTGACCATTCCAATATTCTGAAGCATTTAACTATGTTTTCTCATAGATTAAGGCTTTATACTTAAGTTATTCCATTCTAAACTGGTAAGGGAGAGGGTCTAGCTTCATTCTTCTTCATATAGAGTTCCAATTTTTCCAGCAGCATTTATTATAAAGGCTGTTCATTGGAAAATGTATATTCTTAGCATCTTTGTAAAATCAGTTGTCTATAGATGCATGATTTTATTTTAAGGCTATATTTATCTATATGTCTGTTTTAATGCTAATATTATCCTATTTTGAAGACTACATGTTTGAAAAATGTTTTGAAGTAAGTTACTGTCATGCCTCCTACTTTGTTCTTTTCCTCAAGATGACTTTGACTATGCAGGGATTTTTTTTGTGGTTCCCTGAAAACATTAGGATTGTTTCCCATTGATTCTTCAATAATTCCATGGAATTTTGATAAGGATTGCTTTTAATATATAAATTGCATTGTGTATTATGAACAGTTTTAAAAATACTGATTTTCCTATCCATAAATATGGATGTCCTCCATATTTTAATACCCTTTTAATTCTCTTTTATCAAAGTTTTATCATTTTTAGTGATGTTTCACATCTTCACTTAAATTAATTCCTAGGTATTTTAATTTTTTTTTTGGAGCTATTGTAAATACATTGATTTCTAGCTCAGATGATTTACTATGGGCTTTAGCTATGGTGCTGAGTTTTGAATGTTGACTTTTATCTTGAAAATTTGCTGAATGCTTTTGTTAGTTCTTAGTGAGATTCTTGATGGTTTCTTTAAATAAGACCATGTCAGTTACCGTAATAATTTGATTTCTTCCTTTTTAATTTGTATTCTCTTAATTTTTTTCTTGTGTAATTTTTCTGTATAGGACTTACAGAATTATGTTAAATGAAAGAGCAAGAATAGACATCCTTTTCTTGTTTTAGATCCTGCAGAGATATAGGATCTCTATGATTTCATCCAGCTCATTGAGTTTCATTAAAATATTCTCTATCTCATAGTGTTAAAAGTTGATGTAATGTAAATAATCTTCATTATGTTAAAGTATATCTTTACTTAATTTGTCCAGTGTTTTTACCATGAAGGATGCTGAATTTTATCAAAAGCCTTTTATGCATTAACTGAAATGATCATATGATTTTTGTCTTTCATTCTTTTGATATGATGTATCATATATATTGATTTGCTTATGGTGAACTATTTTTGTATCCTTGAATCCCACTTGATCATGGTGAATCATCTTTTTAATTTGGTTAATGCAGTTTGCTAGCATTTTGCCTTTATATTTATATTTATTATTGGCTTGTAGTTTTCTTTATTTCTTTTCCTTTTGGTTTTCTTTTTCTTTTTGGTTTAACCTTCATCCAGTTTTTTGTCCAGTTAATGCTGTCTTCAAATAATGAATTTGAAAGAATTTTTTTCTCCTTCATGTTTTGGAATAACTTAAGGAAAATTGATATTATTTCTTTGAATGTTCCATAGAATTTAGCAGAGAAGCCATGTGGTTCTGGTCTTTACTGTGATGGTAATATTTTATTACTGATTCAGTCTTGTTACTTGTTATTGGTCAATTCAGGTATTCTATTTGTTCATGATTCATTCTTTGTAAGGTCTATGTACCTAGGAATTTGACAATTTCTTACAGATTATTAAATATGTTGTCATATAGTTGTTAATAATCTGTAATGATATTTTGTATTTCTGTGATGTCAGATGTAATGTATCTCTTTTACTTGAGATTTTATATATTATATTATTCTCTCTCCATTTCTTAGTCTAGAGGAGGATTCATTTTTTAGATCTTTCTCTTAAAAGAACCAGTTCTTTATATCCTAGATCTTTATGTGTTCCTATGTTTTCTTTTACTCATTAATTACTTTTCTTTCAGTTTGAAGAACTGTGTTCAGTATTTCTTGTAGAACAGGTCTGATAGAAATATATTCTGTAAGCTTTTGTTTGGTAATGTCCTTATCCATCTTTCATTTCTAAAGAATGACATTGTTTGGGCTGGGGTTGTGGCTCAGTGGTAGAGTGCATGCCTAGCACACAGAGGCAATGGGTTCGATCTTCAGCACCACATAAAAATAAATCAATCAAATAAAGGTATTGTGTCTATCTACAACTAAAATATTAAAAAAGAATGTCATTGTTGGTTACAGTACTCTGAACTGACAGTATTTTTCCTTTATTACTCTGAAAATTTCAAACCACTTTCTCTTGACCCTTAAGGTTTCTGCTGAGAAGTTGTATATCTGGCAATTTAGGACACTTATATGTCATCTGTTTCCTTGTTTTGCAGCCTTGAGTATCTTCTCCTTATTTTTCACCTGTGATAGCTTTATTATAAGAGGTCTTGATATAGACTTGATGGAATTATATTGACTAGTGAATTTTCATTTTTCTATATTTGGATATTTGTAGTAGATCTTTTTGTTACAGTTCTGTTATCATTTCTTTGAATTTACTTTTTACCTATTTTATATTCTCAAGTCCATCTTGAACTTCATTTGCCTGATAGTTGTTCTTCTAATATTGCCACAAAGTTTCCATAAGCTACTTCATTCCTTCATTGTTTTTCTCTTACTATACATTTTCAAACACTCTGTATTTGATTTTGTGTGTGTGTGTGTGTGTGTGTGTGTGTGTGTGTGGTGCTAGGGATTGAACCCAGAGCCGTGTGCATGCAAAGGAAGCTCTCTATCAACTGAGCTATATATCGCAGCCCATCAGACTGTCAGTATTTTGTTCTATCCCACTGTTGATAACTTTGATAACATTCTCAATTAAGTGTGTTTGTTTTTCAGTTCAATAACTTGTTTGATATTTTAACTGCTTCCATATTCATGTACAATATCTTTGTCAGAGTAATGGGATGTTTCTCTATGATTTTGTCAAGCTCATTGAGTTTCATTAATATATTCTGTATCCAAAAGGTCTACTATACTGATTACTGCTTGGTCAGTTTTGGGCACATTGTATTGAAGACTAGGTGAGGTCACTGTTTTCTGAATGCTCTTGTCTATTGTTATTATATGAGCATTGGACAATCAGGATCAGACATTTACTTCAGTCTTCCTGATCTGTCTTGGGTTTGTGTTTGTGTGTGTGTGTGTCTGTGTTTCCAGAAATCCGAAGCAGGTTGCTTCTTTTCTCAAAGCCATTAATTACTTCCACTATTTCAGCATGGGTTGATGTCTAGTGCCAGGTTTATTGGGAGTCTTCTGTTTATTTGTTGTCACAGTTTCAGTTCTTGTGGGCCATTCAAGCCTAGCTTAGTCCCAAATACATTGTTGGTACATTGTTCAGAAAGAAATAGAACATCACCTAGTGAGAGAAGTCTGTATATACAAGTCTCTCACTGAGTCCAGGATAAGCTTGGATGCCTTCCCAAAAGATAATAGTTGATGGGTACTATACTATACTATGCTATAATAGTCTCTGGAGATACTGCAGGATCATGCCTAGTTCTGAGAAGATTTTACTGTGGATTGACCAGTCTCAGGCTCCTATGTCACAACTGGGGCTACCAAATCCATCAAGCTGTGTCATATCATGAGTCCACAGCCCACAAAGATCAACCCAATACTGGGTTATGCCCCAGGCCCATGATGCTATGGGGTCCTTGTTTCTGAGGTGGACTTGTGTTGTAAGTCCAACTTGTGTTGTAAGTTGCAACCAGCAACAGGTTATGTTCTAATAGATTAGAGTTGTATCTTCCCTTGGCACTAGAGCTGTTCCAGAGGGTCCATCTGCAGGCAAACCTGGAGATTTCAGCTGTTAGTTTTGCCTGTTGTTAGGTTTGAGACTCATAGCTTCAAGGACCCACATGGTCTTAGTGGTGCATCAGGGCTTTTTCTAAAGCTGACAGTAATACAGTCCAAAGCAAGTGTCTATCCCACCAGGACACAGTTATCTTCGTGATTCTAAGGAAGTTCTATAGATACATGTCTGAGTAGTAGTCTGTCTATAGCTGTCCTGCCTGAGATTGGGAGATGGGTTAAGGATAGTCCCATGGACATAAAGACTGGAGCAGCCAGGCTTGGTGGTGAATACATGTAATCCTAGCAACTCAGGAGGATGAGGCAAAAAGGTAACAAGTGAGACTCTAAGCAACTTAGTGAGACCCTATCTCAAAATAATAATAATAATAATAATAATAATAACAATAATAATAATAAAGGCCGGGAATGTGGCCCAGTGGTAAAGTCCCTTTGGGTTCAATACCTGGTGCCAAAAATAAAATAAAATAAAAGACTGTGATAATTTGGGTCACACCAGAGTCTTACAGCCAAAGTGGCCTGCAAATCTTGGGAGAGGAGAATATGTGTTCTAGGTTGTTTCTAAAGCTGGAACTGTTGTTACTAAAACTTGGGTTTGTTCCACCAATGCACAAGTCTCTGCTTGATGCTAGGGTCCATCTGAAGGCTCTGTTCCTGAGCTCTGGACTGCATATGGAGTCTCCAGTTTCCACTGGATTCCTAGTTTAATTGTAGAGGGCTTGGCATTTGTTTTTGAGACATAATTTTGTGTTACTATTCACGCCCTTCTCCCCAATAGCTGGAATATTGCTCCCTTTTCTTCCACCTTAGGTTAGAAAAGAGGTGGTAGAGTTACTAAGCTATTTAGCCCATGACAGTTTCAGTGGAACAACCTGTGTGTTTGCCTGACAGTGGGGATTTTAGGGATTTTTTCCTAGCACTGGTTTCACTGTGATGAGCCAACATGGCTAAGGATGGACTTAACTGTCACTTCCCTAAGCTGAAGGCTGTCCTCTCCATGATGGGCTACTTGAAATTTTGGGAGGAATGAATGGGAAACTGTTTTCTTCCTGTATCCTTCAATGTGTCTTTTCATTTTATTATACTCTCTCACCTAATTAGCTCATGTGAAAGATGTTTTTCACATTAATATTGGCTCAACTCATTATGTCAGTGGGGAGAGCTATCATGGAAGATTTGGCTTCCAGCTTCTTCAACTTTCTACATCTATTATTTTGAACAATTATCTGTCAAATCAACTAAAAAGAACATAGAGGAGAAAAGGTGAGTTTTCAGGTTTGAAAAGTTCAAGTGAACTTCTCACGAGAAGGGGATATATCTGCTAGAATTGTTAGATAATATTTGCACTTGGATAGAATCTCACTGAGAGCATATTAAAGGAAAATAAGGAGATGCTATCAAAGTTAGGCTAAAGTGTAAATATACATGATAATAGAAAATTGTGTCATCATGATATTTTAAAACCATAACATAGACCTATGCTTCAAGGGTTTGATGCACCCCTGTAGTTTGTAATTTAATCCCATGTTGGGTTAATATCTTGTGGATTTTGCTTATAAATGGGACTTAAATTTAGTGCATATTTCCATTACTTCTGTAGTGGCCTTTCATCTTGATTTAGATGTCAAATATTGCAAATTAAGAAAAAGCTACACCCATACATTGTTGGTGTGACTGCAAATTAGTATCATCACTTTAGAAACAATATGGAGATTGCTCAAAAGACTAGCAACAGAACCACATATGACCCAATTATCTCATTTCTTAGTAACTATTCAAAATAATTAAAATCTGCATAAAATAGTGATGTAGAAACATCAATGTGTATAGCAGTGTAATTCACAATACCCAAGTTATGTTATCAGTCTAGGTGCCCATCAACAGATAAATGAAGAAAATATTATATATATATATATATATATATATATATATATATATATATATAATGAAATCTTATTCAACCATAAAGAAGAATGAAATTAGAGCATTTGCTTGTTAAACAGATGAAACTGGAGAACATCATACTAAAATAACTAAGCCAGACTTAGATAATCAATTTTCAAAAGTTTTGTCTCATATGTGGAGACTAGAGCAAAGTAAACAGAAAAAGGGAGGGGGAGTTGTGTCTCATGAAAACTGAGGGAAGTTCAGTAGAGTACAGGAAAAAGATTGAAGGGGAAGGAGGAGGGGCAGGAAAAGGAAAAACAAGTGTAGAATGAACTTGACAGAATTATGCTATGTACATATATCAGTACATCACAGTAAATTCCACCTTTATGTATATCTATAAAGTACCAATTAAAAACAATAAATAAGTAGAAGGAGAGTAATAGATGTGAGGCAAGGGAATAGGGTGAGGGAAGAAAGGAGAGAAAGAGCAATGGGGACTGAAATGTATCCAACTAAATTCTATGCATATATGATTATGTCAAAATTAATCCCACCATTATATATAACTATGAGGTACTATAATATTTAAAAATAAAATAAAATGTATCAGTGACACCTTGTCAAAAATTAGATAATTAAGAATTTTATTTGTCACTCGGCAGGTTGCTGGGCCTGACCTGCCCGTGGGTCGCAGGCCCAGCAACCTGCCGAGTGACAGAGCAGCTACACGCGCCTGCAGGGAACGCGGATCTGCGACCCACCAGTAGGACAGGTCCAGCGGCCTGCTGAGGGGCAGGCCCGTCCCCTCCCCCAGTGTCTGCAAGGTAGGCGGGACTGTGACCACCGGCAGATCAGGCCCAGCGGCCCGCTGAGGGGCGGAGCCGGCCCCTCCCCCAGTGCCTGAAAGCTAGGGGAACCTGCGACCCATCGGGAGGTTAGGCCCAGCAACCTGCGGAGTGACAGAGGTGCCCCCCACGCCTGCTGGGTAGGCGGACCTTTGACCAACCAGCAGAGCAGACCTAGGGCCTGCCAGCGTGGTAGACGGATCACACCAATTGGAGAAGGATCACAGCCACTACCTGCCCTGCAAGGGTGATTTTTCAACTATACTAGAGCAATATAAATTAATAGAGGGAAAATTTCAAAAACACAACAGTTTCACCAAGCAGAAAGAAACGCCAGCAGTATGAAAAGACAAGGTAAGAAAGGACCACAGGCAATGCAGGTCAACTCAACTTTAGAAGAGGTAATAGCTGCAACAGATGGAATGTCAGATAGAGAGGTCAGGATATACATGATTCAGATGATATGGAGTCTCAAGGAAGACATTAGACAGCAAAATCAGACAATGAAAGATCACTTCGACAAGGAACTACATAAACAAATCCAGGAAGTAAAAGATCAATTTCACAGGGAGATAGAGGTAATAAAAAACAAACAAATAGAAATCCTAGAAATGCAGGAAACAATAAACCAACTTAAAAACTCAATTGAGAATACTACCAGCAGAGTGGATCACTTAGAAGATAGAACATCAGACAATGAAGACAGAGTATTTCAACTTGAAAAGAACATAGACAGCTCAGCAAGTCTGCTAAGAAACCATGAGCAGAACATCCAAGAACTATGGGATAATATCAAAAGACGAAACTTAAGAGTCATTGGGATACAGGAAGGCACAGAACTCCAAACCAAAGGAATAAACAACCTATTCAGTGAAATAATATGAGAAAACTTCCCAGACTTGAAGAATGAGACAGAATCCCAAATCCTAGAAGCCTACAGGACGCCAAATGTGCAAAATCATAAGAGATCCACACCTAGACACATTATAATGAACATGTCCAACATAAAGAATAAGGAGAGAATTTTAAAAGCTACAAGAGAAAGGAAGCAGATTACATTTAGGGGTAAACCAATCAGGATAACAGCTGATCTCTCAACACAGACTCTGAAAGCTAGAAGATCCTGGAATGACATATTTCTTTTTTTTTTTTTTTTTTTTTTTTCGGTTTTATTTTTTTTATTTTTTTTTTTATTGGTCGTTCATAACATTACATAGTTCTTAATACATCATATTACACGGTTTGATTCAAGTGGATTATGAACTCCCCCTTTTACCCCGTATACAAATTGCTGTATCACATCAGTTACCCTTTCATTGATTGACATATTGCCTTTCTAGTGTCTGATGTATTCTGCTGTCTGTCCTATTCTCTACTATCCCCCTCCCCTCCCCTTCCCTCCCCTCCCCCCCTCCCCTTTTCTCTCTCTACCCCTTTTACTGTAAATCATTTCTTCCATTTGTATTATCTTGTCTTACCCCTCCATTCCTCTTATATGACATTTTGTATAACCCTGAGGATCGCCTTCCATTTCCATGCACTTTCCCTTCTCACTCCCTTTCCCTCCCACCTCTCATCCCTGTTTAATGTAAATATTCTTCTCAAGCTCTTCGTCCCTACCCTGTCCTTGTTAATTCCCCTTATATCAAAGGAGTCATTTGGTATTTGTTTTTTAAAGATTGACTAGCTTCACTTAGCATAATCTGCTCTAATGCCATCCATTTCCCTCCAAATTCTATGATTTTGTCATTTTTTAATGCAGAATAATACTCCATTGTATATAAATGCCACATTTTTTTTATCCATTCATCTATTGAAGGGCATCTAGGCTGGTTCCACAGTCTTGCTATCGTGAATTGAGCTGCTATGAACATCGATGTAGCAGTGTCCCTGTAGCATGCTCTTGTTAGGGCTTTAGGGAATAGACCGAGAAGGGGAATAGCTGGGTCAAATGGTGGTTCCATTCCCCGCTTTCCAAGAAATCTCCATACTGCTTTCCAAATTGGCTGCACCAATTTGCAGTCCCACCAGCAATGAACAAGAGTGCCCTTTTCCCCGCATCCTCTCCAGCACTTATTGTTGTTTGACTTCCTAATGGCTGCCAGACTTACTGGAGTGAGATGGTATCTTAGGGTAGTTTTGATTTGCATTTCTCTGACTGCTAGCGATGGTGAGCATTTTTTCATGTACTTGTTGATTGATTGTATGTCCTCCTCTGAGAAGTGTCTGTTCAGGTCCTTGGCCCATTTATTGATTGGGTTATTTATTATCTTATTGTCTAATTTTTTGAGTTCTTTGTATATTCTGGTTATTAGGGCTCTATCTGAAGTGTGTGGAGTAAAGATTTGTTCCCAGGATGTAGGCTCCCTGTTTATCTCTCTTATTGTTTCTTTTGCTGAGAAAAAACTTTTTAGTTTGAGTAAGTCCCATTTGTTGATTCTATTTGTTAACTCTAGCGCTATGGGTGTCCTATTGAGGAATTTGGAGCCCGATCCCACAGCGTGTAGATCATAACCAACTTTTTCTTCTATCAGATGCCGTGTCTCTGATTTAATATCAAGCTCCTTGATCCATTTTGAGTTAACTTTTGTGCACGGCGAGAGATAGGGATTCAGATTCATTTTGGTGCAAATGGATTTCCAGTTTTCCCAGCACCATTTGTTGAAGATGCTATCCTTCCTCCATTGCATGCTTTTAGCCCCTTTATCAAATATAAGATAGTTGTAGTTTTGTGGATTGGTTACTGTGTCCTCTATTCTGTACCATTGGTCCACCCGCCTGTTTTGGTACCAGTACCATGCTGTTTTTGTTACTATTGCTCTGTAGTATAGTTTGAAGTCTGGTATCGCTATACCGCCTGATTCACACTTCCTGCTTAGTATTGTTTTTGCTATTCTGGGTCTTTTATTATTCCATATGAATTTCATGATTCTTTTATCTATTTCTACAAGATATGCTGTTGGGATTTTGATTGGCATTGCATTGAACTTATAGAGAACTTTTGGTAATATCGCCATTTTGATGATGTTAGTTCTGCCTATCCATGAGCAGGGTATATTTTTCCATCTTCTAAGGTCTTCTTCTATGACTTTCTTTAGGGTTCTGTAATTTTCATTGTATAAATCTTTCACCTCTTTTGTTAGGTTGATTCCCAAGTATTTTATTTTTTGGGGGGATATTGTGAATGGAGTAGTTGTCCTCATTTCCGTTTCAGAGGATTTGTCGCTGATATACAGGAATGCCTTTGATTTATGCGTGTTGATCTTATATCCTGCCACTTTGCTGAATTCATTTATTAGCTCTAATAGCTTCTTTGTAGACCCTTTTGGGTCTGCTAGGTATAGAATCATATCATCTGCAAATAGTGATAATTTAAGTTCTTCTTTTCCTATTTTTATGCCTTTAATTTCTTTTGTCTGTCTAATTGCTCTAGCCAGTGTTTCGAGGACTATGTTGAACAGAAGTGGTGAGAGAGGGCATCCCTGTCTTTACCAGATCTTAGAGGGAATGCCTTCAATTTTTCTCCATTCAGAATGATGCTGGCCTGTGGCTTATCATAGATTGCTTTTACAATGTTGAGGTATGATCCTGTTATCCCTAATTTTTCTAGCGTTTTGAACATAAAGGGATGCTGTACTTTGTCGAATGCTTTTTCTGCATCTATTGAGATGATCATATGGTTCTTATTTTTAAGTCTGTTGATGTGGTGAATAACATTTATTGATTTCCGTATATTAAACCAGCCTTGCATCCCAGGGATGAATCCTACTTGATCATGATGTATAATTTTTTTGATATGTATTTGAATCCGATTCGCCAGAATTTTATTGAGGATTTTTGCGTCAAGGTTCATTAGAGATATTGGTCTGTAGTTTTCCTTCTTTGACGTGTCTTTGTCTGGTTTCGGAATCAGGGTGATGTTGGCCTCGTAGAATGAATTTGGAAGTTCTCCCTCTTTTTCTATTTCCTGAAATAGCTTGAAAAGTATTGGTGTTAGTTCCTCTTTAAAGGTTTTGTAAAACTCTGCTGTATACCCATCCGGTCCTGGGCTTTTCTTAGTTGGTAGTCTTTTGATGGTTTCTTCTATTTCCTCTATTGTTATTGGTCTGTTTAGGTTGTCTATATCCTCCTGGCTCAATCTGGGCAGATCATAGGACTCAAGGAATTTATCTATGCCTTCAGTATCTTCTATTTTATTGGAGTATAAGGATTCAAAGTAATTTCTGATTATCTTCTGTATTTCTGAAGTGTCTGTTGTGATATTGCCTTTTTCATCCCGTATGCTAGTAATTTGGGTTCTCTCTCTTCTTCTCTTCGTTAGCATGGCTAAGGGTCTGTCAATTTTATTTATTTTTTCAAAGAACCAGCTTTTAGTTTTGTCAATTTTTTCAATTGTTTCTTTTGTTTCAATTTCATTAATTTCAGCTCTGATTTTAATTATTTCTTGCCTTCTACTTCTTTTGCTGTTGTTTTGCTCTTCTTTTTCTAGGATTTTGAGATGAAGTATGAGATCATTTATTTGTTGGTTTTTTCTTTTTTTGAGGAATGAACTCCAAGCAATGAATTTTCCTCTTAGAACTGCTTTCAATGTGTCCCATAGATTCCGATATGTTGTGTCTGTGTTTTCATTTAACTCTAGGAATTTTTTAATTTCCTCCTTGATGTCTTCTAAAACCCATTGATCACTCAGCAACCTATTGTTCATTCTCCAGGTGATGCTTGATTTTTCCTTTCTTCTTTTATCATTGATTTTCAGTTTCATTCCATTATGATCAGATAAGATGCATGGTATTATCTCTACCCCTTTGTATTGTCTAAGAGTTGCCCTGTGACATAGTATATGGTCTATTTTTGAGAAGGTTCCATGTGCTGCTGAGAAAAAAGTGTAGCTACTTGATGTTGGGTGGTATAGTCTATATATGTCAATTAAGTCTAGGTTGTTAATTGTGTTATTGAGTTCTATAGTTTCCTTATTTAACTTTTGTTTGGAAGATCTGTCCAGTGGTGAGAGAGGTGTGTTGAAGTCTCCCATGATTATTGTATGTTGGTCTATTAGACTCTTGAACTTGAGAAGAGTTTGCTTGATGAACACAGCTGCACAATTATTTGGGGCATATATATTTATGATTGTTATGTCTTGTTGGTGTATGGTTCCCTTGAGCAGTATGAAGTGTCCTTCTATATCCCTTTTGATTAGCTTTGGCTTGAAATCTATTTTATTAGATATGAGTATGGACACTCCTGCTTGTTTCCGCGGTCCATATGAGTGATATGATTTTTCCCAACCTTTCACCTTCAGTCTATGTATATCTTTTCCTATCAAATGCGTCTCCTGTAGACAGCATATTGTTGGGTCTTGTTTTTTGATCCATTCTACTAGCCTGTGTCTCTTAATTGGTGAGTTTAAGCCATTAACATTTAGGGTTATTATTGAGATATGGTTTGTTCTTCTATCCATATTTGTTTATTGATGTTACTAAACCTGATTTGTTATCCTCTTTGACTACTTTCCCCCCTTTACTGTCCTACCTCCCATTGTTGGTTTTCAAAGTTATTTTCCATTTCCTCTTCCTGTAATGTTTTGCCAAGGATTTTTTGAAGAGATGGTTTTCTAGCTGCGAATTCTTTTAACTTTTGTTTATCGTGGAAGGTTTTAATTTCATCTTCTAATCTGAAGCTTAATTTCGCCGGATACACGATTCTTGGTTGGAACCCATTTTCTTTCAGTGTTTGAAATATGTTATTCCAGGATCTTCTAGCTTTCAGAGTCTGTGTTGAGAGATCAGCTGTTATCCTGATTGGTTTACCCCTAAATGTAATCTGCTTTCTTTCTCTTGCAGCTTTTAAAATTCTCTCCTTATTCTGTATGTTGGACATTTTCATTATAATGTGTCTAGGTGTGGATCTCTTAAGATTTTGCACATTCGGCGTCCTGTAGGCTTCTAGGATTTGGGATTCTGTCTCATTCTTCAAGTCTGGGAAGTTTTCTCGTATTATTTCACTGAAAAGACTTTTTATTCCTTTGGTTTGGAGCTCTGTGCCTTCCTGTATCCCAATGACTCATAAATTTGGTCTTTTGATATTATCCCATAATTCTTGGATGTTCTGCTCATGGTTTCTTAGCAGACTTGCTGAGCTGTCTATGTTCTTTTCCAGTTGAAATACTTTGTCTTCATTGTCTGATGTTCTCTCTTCTAAGTGATCTACTCTGCTGGTAGTATTCTCAATTGAGTTTTTAAGTTGGTTTATAGCTTCCTGCATTTCTAGAATTTCTATTTGTTTGTTTTTTATTACCTCTATCTCCCTGTGAAATTGATCTTTTACTTCCTGGATTTGTTTGTCAATGTGATCTTTCATTGTCTGATTTTGCTGTCTCATGTCTTCCTTGAGACTCCAGATCATCTGAAGCATATAAATCCTGATGTCTTTATCTGACATTCCATCTGTTGCAGCTATTACCTCTTCTAAAGTTGAGTTGACCTGCATTGCTTGTGGTCCTTTCTTTCCTTGTCTTTTCATACTGCTGACGTTTCTTTCTGCTTGGTGCCACTGTTGTGTTTTTGAAATTTACCCCCTATTTATTTATGTTGCTCTTGTATAGTTGGGAAGTCTCCCTTGCAGGGCGGGTATTGGCTGTGCTCCTCCTCTAATTATGGTGGTCTGTCTACCCCGCTGATCGGTCGCAGGTCTGCCCCCGCTGCGGGCACGGGTGGTGGCTTTGCTCTGCCCCCACTCCAATTGTGGTAACTTAACTACCACGCCCTGGGATCGTTGGTCCTGATCTGGATGTGGGTGGCGGCTCAGCTGGGCCCCCCCGCTCCAATTGGTGTGACGAGTCTACCGCGCTGGCAGACCTCTAGGCCGGTGGGTCGCAGTTCTGCACAGCCCCCACTCCCAATGGGGGTACCTAACTACCTCTCCAACGGGTCGATGAGCCCCCTCCGGACCCGGGCGGCGACCCTGCTCCACCCCCACTCCAACCAGTGTGACGCGACTGCCTCGGTGTTACGTGTCCACCCCGCTGGCAAGCTACCTGGCCTGTCTTGCCAGTTGGCGGCAGGTCTGCCTGCCCTGCTTGCTCGGATGGCAGCTCCGCACAGCCCCTACTCCAAATGAGGTTACTTGGCTGCTGCGCCGCGGAATCGCTGGTCCTATTCTATGCGTGGGCGGCTGCTCTCTTCAGCCCCAGCTGCGTTTGGGGTGTCATGGCACCACGCCGGCGGGTCACTTGGACTGCTCTGGGCGCAGGAGGAAGATCTACTCTGTCCCTACAACACCCCGCCGGACCCTGATTGAGAAGCAGTCACCGCCGGTTCCCTAGCCTTGGGCCAAAGCAGCTTAGGTAGCCGGAACCCCGCCTCTCCGATCTGATACACTCTCCGCTGGGAGCTGGCTCCAGGGAGCGACGCCACGGGTTTCCCAGCCCCAGGCCAAAACTGTTCCGGGAGTCAGAACCCAGTCGCCCCAAGCTCAGCGCACGCTCCACTTGGAGCTGGCCTCCGCCGGCAGTCTCCGCAGTTTCCTCAGACCTGGGCCAGGTTAGCCCCGGGAACCCGAATCCAGCTGCTCAGTGCCCGGCGCACGCCTTGCCAGGCACGAGCCTCTAGGAGTATTCTCCACAAGAACCCCTGCCCCGAGCCTGAGCAGAAAATCTGTCTGCTAGAAGCAGGCAAATACCAGCCTGTTATCACCTGTTCGTAGTTGAATGGGCTGAGATCAGTAGAACACGGGGATGATTACATCATCTCTCCGAAATGGCGGCTGCTGTTCTCCACTGTGGTCCGACCGGTGTCTGGAGCCAAACTGGGCCTCTTCTCTCCTCTGTTTCAAAGCCGGAACTCAGCGCTAAGGGCTCCGATGTACCACAGGCGGGAGCCCCCCCGGATCCGTATCGCTGTTCCCCCGCTCCGGCACCCTGCCGCTCCCCGGCGCGCGCCACAGACTCCAGCCGCGGGGCGATCGCCTGTCAGGCTATGCGACCCTCCGTGCGGGGAAATGGAGCTCTCAGAGCCGAACTTCGCACGATGGAAATCTGTCCACTAGATTCTGGAGCACCTCAATTTCACTTGAACTTCCCAAAGATATCCTTCAGCCGTTTTGCATCGTCTTTCTCCCACTTAGTGATGCGGCGCCCTGGGGTGATGCAGTCCCTTCGCCGCCATGTTAGATCTCCGGGATCTGGAATGACATATTTCAAACGCTAAAAGAAAATGGGTTCCAACCAAGAATCGTGTATCCGGCGAAATTAAGCTTCAGGATGGAAGATGAAATTAAAACATTCCACGGTAAACAAAAGTTAAAAGAATTTGCAGCTAGAAAACCATCTCTTCAAAAAATCCTTGGCAAAACACTACAGGAAGAGGAAATGGACAACAACAATGAAAACCAACAGTGGGAGGTAGGACAGTAAAGGGGGGAAAATAATCAAAGAGGAAAACAAATCAGGTTTAATAGCATTAATAAACAAATTATGGCTGGAAGAACAAACCATATCTCAATAATAACCCTAAATGTTAATGGCTTAAACTCACCAATTAAGAGACACAGGCTAGTTGAATGGATCACAAAACAAGACCCAACAATATGCTGCCTACAGGAGACGCATTTGATAGGAAAAGATATACATAGACTGAAGGTGAAAGGTTGGGAAAAATCATATCACTCATATGGACTGCGGAAACAAGCAGGAGTGTCCATACTCATATCAAATAAAATAGATTTCAAGCCAAAGTTAATCAAAAGTGATAAAGAGGGACACTATATACTGCTCAAGGGAACCATACACCAACAAGACATAACAATCATAAATATATATGCCCCAAACAACGGTGCTGCTATGTTCATCAAGCAAACTCTTCTCAAGTTCAAGAGTCTGATAGACCACCATACAATAATCATGGGAGACTTCAACACACCTCTCTCACCACTGGACAGATCTTCCAAACAAAAGTTGAATAAGGAAACTATAGAACTCAATAACACAATTAACAACCTAGACTTAATTGACATATATAGAATATACCACCCAACATCAAGCAGCTACACTTTTTTCTCAGCAGCACATGGATCCTTCTCAAAAATAGATCATATATTATGTCACAGGGCAACTCTTAGACATTATAAAGGAGTAGAGATAATATCATGCATCTTATCTGATCATAATGGAATGAAACTGAAAATCAATGATAAAAGAAGGAAGGAAAAATCATGCATCACTTGGAGAATGAACAATAGGTTACTGAATGATCAATGGGTTTTAGAAGACATCAAGGAGGAAATTAAAAAATTCTTAGAGTTAAATGAAAACACAGACACAACATATCGGAATCTATGGGACACATTGAAAGCAGTTCTAAGAGGAAAATTCATTGCTTGGAGTGCATTCCTTAAAAAAAGAAAAAACCAACAAATAAATGATCTCATACTTCATCTCAAAATCCTAGAAAAAGAAGAGCAAAACAACAGCAAAAGAAGTAGAAGGCAAGAAATAATTAAAATCAGAGCTGAAATTAATGAAATTGAAACAAAAGAAACAATTGAAAAAATTGACAAAACTAAAAGTTGGTTCTTTGAAAAAATAAATGAAATTGAAAGACCCTTAGCCATGCTAGGGAAGAGAAGAAGAGAGAGAACTCAAATTACTAGCATGCGGGATGAAAAAGGCAAGATCACAACAGACACTTCAGAAATACAGAAGATAATCAGAAATTATTTTGAATCCTTATACTCCAATAAAATAGAAGACAGCGAAGGCATCGAGAAATTTCTTAAGTCATATAATCTGCCCAGATTGAGTCAGGAGGGTATAGACAACCTAAACAGACCAATATCAATTGAGGAAATAGAAGAAACCATAAAAAGACTACCATCTAAGAAAAGCCCAGGACCGGATGGGTATACAGCAGAGTTTTACAAAACCTTTAAAGAGGAACTAATACCAATACTTTTCAAGCTATTTCAGGAAATAGAAAAAGAGGGAGAACTTCCAAATTCATTCTACGAGGCCAACATCACCCTGATTCTGAAACCAGACAAAGACACTTCAAAGAAAGAAAACTATAGACCAATATCTCTAATGAACCTAGATGCAAAAATCCTCAATAAAATTCTGGCGAATCGGATACAAAAACATATCAAAAAAATTATGCACCATGATCAAGTAGGATTCATCCCTGGTATGCAAGGCTGGTTCAATATACGGAAATCAATAAGTGTTACTCACCACATCAATAGACTTAAAAATAAGAACCATATGATCATCTCGATAGATGCGGAAAAAGCATTCGACAAAGTACAGCATCCCTTCATGTTCAAAACTCTCGAAAAACTAGGGATAACAGGAACATACCTCAACATTGTAAAAGCAATTTATGCTAAGCCTCAGGCTAGCATCATTCTGAATGGAGAAAAATTGAAGGCATTCCCTCTAAAATCTGGAACAAGACAGGAATGCCCTCTTTCACCACTTCTGTTCAACATAGTTCTCAAAACACTGGCCAGAGCAATTAGACAGACGAAAGAAATTAAAGGCATAAAAATAGGAAAAGAAGAACTTAAATTATCACTATTTGCAGATGACATGATTCTATACCTAGCAGATCCAAAAGGGTCTACAAAGAAACTATTAGAGCTAATAAATGAATTCAGCAAAGTGGCAGGTTATAAAATCAACACGCATAAATCAAAGGCATTCCTGTATATCAGCGACAAATCCGCTGAAATCGAAACGAGGACAACGACTCCGTTCACAATATCCTCAAAAAGAATAAAATACCTGGGAATCAACCTAACAAAAGAGGTGAAAGACTTATACAATGAAAACTACAGAACCCTAAAGAGAGAAATTGAAGAAGACCTTAGAAGATGGAAAAATATACCCTGTTCATGGATAGGCAGAACTAACATCATCAAAATGGCGATATTACCAAAAGTTCTCTATAGGTTTAATGCAATGCCAATCAAAATCCCAACGGCATTTCTTGTAGAAATAGAGAAAGCAATCATGAAATTCATATGGAAGAATAAAAGACCCAGAATAGCAAAAACAATACTAAGCAGGAAGTGTGAATCAGGCGGTATAGCTATTCCAGATTTCAAAGTATACTACAGAGCAATAGTAACAAAAACAGCATGGTACTGGTACCAAAACAGGCGGGTGGACCAATGGTACAGAATAGAGGACACAGAAACCAACCCACAAAACTACAACTTTCTTATATTTGATAAAGGGGCTAAAAGCATGCAATGGAGGAAGGATAGCATCTTCAACAAATGGTGCTGGGAAAACTGGAAATCCATATGCAACAAAATGAAACTGAATCCCTTTCTCTCGCCATGCACAAAAGTTAACTCAAAATGGATCAAGGAGCTTGATATTAAATCAGAGACACGGCATCTGATAGAAGAAAAAGTTGGCTACGACCTACATGCTGTGGGGTAGGGCTCCAAATTCCTCAATAGGACACCCATAGCACAAGAGTTAACATCTAGAATCAACAAATGGGACTTACTCAAGCTAAAAAGTTTTTTCTCAGCAAAAGAAACAATAAGAGAGGTAAATAGGGAGCCTACATCATGGGAACAAATCTTTACTCCTCACACTTCAGATAGAGCCCTAATATCCAGAGTATATAAAGAACTCAGAAAATTAGACAATAAGATAACAAATAACCCAATCAACAAATGGGCCAAGGACTGGAACAGACACTTCTCAGAGGAGGACATACAATCAATCAACAAGTACATGAAAAAATGCTCACCATCTCTAGCAGTCAGAGAAGTGCAAATCAAAACCACCCTAAGATACCATCTTACTCCAGTAAGATTGGCAGCCATTATGAAGTCAAACAACAATAAGTGCTGGTGAGGATGTGGGGAAAAGGGTACACTTGTACATTGTTGGTGGGACTGCAAATTGGTGCAGCCAATTTGGAAAGCAGTATGGAGATTTCTTGGAAAGCGGGGAATGGAACCACCATTTGACCCAGCTATTCCCCTTCTTGGTCTATTCCCTAAAGACTTAAAAAGAGCATGCTACAGGGACACTGCTACATCGATGTTCATAGCAGCACAATTCACAATAGCAAGACTGTGGAACCAACCTAGATGCCCTTCAATAGACAAATGGATAAAAAAATGTGGCATTTATACACAATGGAGTATTACTCTGCATTAAAAAAATGACAAAATCATAGAATTTGGAGGGAAATGCATTAGAGCAGATTATGCTAAGCGAAGCTAGCCAATCCCTAAAAAACAAATGCCAAATGTCTTCTTTGATATAAGGAGAGTAAGTAAGAACAGAGTAGGGACGAAGAGCATGAGAAGAAGATTAACATTAAACAGGGATGAGAGGTGGGAGGGAAAGGGAGAGAGAAGGTAAATTGCATGGAAATGGAAGGAGACCCTCAGGGTTATACAAAATTACATACAAGAGGAAGTGAGTGGAAAGGGAAAAATAATACAAGGGGGAGAAATGAATTACAGTAGAGGGGGTAGAGAGAGAAGAGGGGAGGGGAGGGGAGGGGAGGGGGGATAGTGGAAGATAGGAAAGGCAGCAGAATACAACAGACTTGAGTATGTCAATATGTAAAGCAATGAAGTGTAACTGATGGGATTCTGCAAGCTGTATAAGGGGTAAAATGGGAGTTCATAACCCGCTTGAATCAAAGTGTGAAATATGATATATCAAGAACTATGTAATGTTTTGAACAACCAACAATAAAAAAAAAAAACAGCCATACTCAATGTTAAAAGGACTATACTGACAGGCTATGTATAAATAAAACGTTATTTCTGGGAAAAAAAAAAGAATTTTATTTTACACTTGTTTATTATTTCTATTACGATTTATATGAGTTTACTATCCATATCATTTTCTCTCTCAAGAACTTCTTTTAATATTACAAGTTATATCTAAGATGAATGAATTCCCTCCATTTCTGTTTGCCTGAGAAATCTTTGTTTCTTTTGAAAGGAATTTTTTTTTTTGATACAGAATTATCTACTGGTGATGGAGTTCTTTCCATACTTTAAATATTTAGCTTCACCTTTTTCTTGCATGATTTCTGAAGAAGAATCCAATGTAATACTATTTTTGCTGCAAAATTTTAATGGAGCATTATAATTATACACAATATTGAGATTCATTGTTACATCTTTGTGTATGCACAGAATAGAACACTATTTTATTTTTTTATTAACATGTATTAACTATACATATTAATGGGGTTTAGTGTGATATTCCCATACACATAAATAGTATTCACTGATCAAATACAACCTCCCTTTATCCACACTTCCCTCCTACCAACCTCTATTTTCCCCACCTTCAGGTTAATTTTTATTTTTCAGCTTCTATTTATGATAGGCAGCATGTGGAATTTGTCTGTTTCTGGCTTTTTTTATTTTAACATAGTATCTTCCTGTTTCTTCCATTTTGGTTCCACAAATGACAGGACTTCATTCTTCCTTATGATTAACATTCATTTGTGTATATATGCCACATTTTCCTTTCCAACTTCTCACTTGAGGGAAACACAGGCTGATTCCTACCTTAGATATTACAAGCAGTGCTGCAACAAACCTGGCCTTGAAGATATGTCTCAGGTATCCTGTTTTAATTTCTTTTAATATACCCAGAATTGGGTAGCTGTATCATAGGGTAAATCTATTTTTATTTTTTGCAGGACTACCATGTTTCTTCATAATAGATCATTTAATTTACATTCTTACCAACAGTGTGTAAAAGATCATTTTTTCTCTACACCCTTGCCAGCAGATGTTATCTTTAGTCTGTTTTGATAATAGCTATTCTTAGTGGAGTGAGGTGATATTTAATTGTGAGTTTTGCATATTTTTATATTTAAAAGTGTTTCTTAATTGATTCATAAAAACTTAAAAATTGGGCATTTTAATGAGGTATCCTGTATGTTTTGATACATGTATACATTGCCTAAAGATTAAATCAAGTTAAACATAATTATTTCCTGAAACACTTATCACTTCTTTATGGTAAAATCTTTCAGAATAATTTCTCTTGTTTTTTAAAATTATACAGTACACTATTGTTACCTATAGTCAAATTTAACTGTGCAATAACACACTAGAACTTCTTGTTCCTATCTAATTATAATCTAGCACCTGTTGATCAACCTTTCTCCATCTTTTCCCCACTTTTGTCACCATTCTACTCTCAATTTCTACAAAATCAACTTTTTTATTTTCCACATATATTTGATATCATGTGGTACTTGTCTTTTGGTATTTGGCTTATTTATTTCACTTAACATAATGATCTCCAGTTTTATCCACATTGTTGCAAATGACATGACTTTATTCTTTTTATTGCTGGATATTATTCCATATGAAGAGGTACCACTTCTCTCTACTCATTCATTAGTTGACTGACACTTGAATTGCTTCTAACTTTTGGCTGTCTTACACAGTGTCACAATAAACATGGAGGTGAACATGTCTCTCCAACATAATGCTTTTGTTTCCTTTGAATTTATATCCAGTAGAGTGCTGCAACAGGCAACTAAATCAGTCAGGGTCACTCCAGGTGAATTGGGCTGACACTAAATAAATACACAGGCACAGAAAGTTTGGGAGGGTTCAGTGAGAGCTCCTCTGCCCCAGTTCCCTCTAGGGAGGTGAGAGAGGCAGGTAAAAGAGAGAGAGAAACCCTATTTATTGGGGGGAAAGACATTTGAGAAATTTCAGCCCAAATAAGGCAAGGATTGGGTTTCAGGGGATTGCTTGGTGACGTCTTGTGGTCAGCAGATTGACTGACATCCTGGAAAGCCACACCCATCTCAGGTGCTGTGTGAGATCAAAGACAGAGCCAGCAGAAAAGACACTGTTGCACAGCCCAGTCACAGCAGCCACTTCAGTCCAGTCCCTCATGTGCTCAAATGCGCATAGCTCATACACATAGCCCATGGCTGGCTCATGACAGCAGTGGGATTGCTGGTTTCATATCAGTTTGATTTTTAGTGTTTTAAGGAACCTCCATAGTGTTTACTGTGACTGTAGGAATTTATGTTTCCATCAACAATGATGTGAGGGTTCCCTTTCCTCAACATCTTCACCCAGTACTTATTGCATTAGTGTTTTTTTTTTATTCTAAGAACCATTGTTATTGGGGTGAGATGATATTTCTTTGTGGTTTTGATTTGCATTTCTGTGATGATTAGTCATGCTGAGCAATTTTTAATATACCTATTGGTCATTTATGTCATTTGTGAGATGTCTATTTTAGTCTATTGACCATTTTTAATCAGGTTGTCTTTTTGATATTGAGTTATTGGAGTTTCTTACCTATTGTGGTTATCAACCCCTTGTCAGGTGTATACAATGCAAAAATTTCTCTCATTCTGTATGTTGACTCTGTACTCTGTTGAGTGTTTCCTTTACTGCATAAAAGCTCTATAGTTTTTCATATTCATACTTATCTACTTTTACTTTTATTTCCTGTGCATGTGGGGTCTTGTCCAACAAATCCTTGCCATTTCTAATGTCTCATCACATTTCTTTGGTTCCTTGTAGTGGTTTGATGACTCACATGTAAGTGTTTATTCCATTATTTATTTATTTATTTATTTTAGATATATATGATAGTAGAGTGTATTTTGTCATATTATACCTACATGGAATATAATTTATTTTAATTAGGATCCAATTCTTGTGGGTGTACATGATGTGGAGTTTTGTAACTCATGAGAGATAAGGATCTAGTTTATTGTTCTGTATGCATATATCCAATTTTCACAGAAATATTTATTGAAAAGATTCTTCTTTTTCCAATGTATGTTATTAGTTCCTTTATCACAAATAGACAAATGGGTGTATTTTAGCCTCTTTGATCTCTTCCATTGGCCTGTGTTTCTACATTTATGCCAGTGTCATACTATTTTGCTTACTACAACTTTGTATTATATTTTGAAATCAGTGTAATGCCTCCTCAAGAGGATTTGCCTACTCAGAGTTGTTATTCCATACAAATTTCCTGATTGTTTTTCCTACTCCTGTGAAAAATGTCATTGTTATTTTAATAGGTATTGTATTAAAACTGTAGTTCACCATGGGTGATACAGATGTTTAAAAAATATTGATTTTTCTAATTCATGAACATATGATATATTTCATTTTTTTGTCCTGTTCAATTTCTGTTGTTAATTTTATACTTTTTGTAGCTATTGTAAATGAGATTACATTCTTGATTTCTCTCTCAGTTAATTCATTATTGGCAGAATAGCAATATTACTGATTTTTGTATGTTGAGTTTATATCCTGCAATTTTGGCGAATTCATTAATTAGGTAAAATAGGTTTACATGGAGTCTTTGAGGCTTGGTATATGTAAGATAAAGCCAACTACAAAGAGTGAGAATTTGACTTTCTTTTTTCCAATTTGGTTTCCCTTTATTTCTTTTTAATTTTTTTCCTTTTATTATGACACTTTTCTATCAGGATTATTCTTTCCCTATTAAAAGCTTTGGAAATTAATTATTACCCTTCTATTTTTTAAAAAACGTTTTGTAAGACTAGTCCTATTTCCTCAGTTGTTGAGAATATTGCAATTAAAATATCTTGATCATGAGATTTATTAAAGTTTTTATGATTAAATTTCCTTACTATTTCTAAAGTTATATTTTAATTTTTATAATGTAATTCATTATTTGTTATTTATCAGTTTATTTTTTCTTAATCTCTATATAGTGTTTCCTTGTGTATGTTTCAGAGTGAACTTGCACTGTGAAGAAGTTATGTGTATAGTATTTATGACATTCCCTTAGATAGTTTTTGTTTTTCTATCTTGTACTTTTCCTTTTTATCAATAATTTTAATGAATATATTTAAAGTTGAACTAATAGTGACATGACATAAATTTAACCATTTTGAACTGTGCAATTCAATAGCATAAATATTCACAGTATTTTGAACCATGACTTCTAGCTACTTGCAAGATATTTTCATCAGCCCAAATGGAAACATCATAATCATCATGAAGTCAATTTCATCCTATCTAACCTAACATTGCTAAAATTTTTGAGATGCAATTCACAGGCTATAAAATTGATGCTTGTTTGTGTATAATTCAGTGCATTTTTCTTCTATTCACAGTTATATAACCATTAATACTTTGTAATTTCAGAGCTATTTATCACACCTTAAAAAACCTTCTATATATTAATAGTCAAACCCTGCATCCCTTTTCTCCAGCCCCTGGAAACAAAATACTTTGTGTTTATTTTTTTCTCTATAGTCATGTCAACTTTGGATATTTCATAAAGAGGACTTATACAGCTGGTTGTGATGGCACACATCTGTAATCCCAGCAATTTGGGAGCGTGAGGCAGGAGAATCCCAAGTTCAAAGCCAGTTTCAGAAATTTAGCAAGGCCCCAAACAACTAGGCAGACCTTGTCTCTACTAAATAAAATACAAAAAAGGGCTGGGGACATGGAATGCCCTGGGTTGGATCTTTGATCCCCAGTACAAAAAAAAAAAAAAAAAAGAGAAAGAGAAAGAGAGAGAGAAAAAGAGTAATACAATGATGTTATCTGTGTGACTGAATTATATCACTTAGCATAATTCTTTCTTTTTCAGTAATGGGAATGAAATTCATAGTGCTTTACCAGGGAGATACTCCCAGCAATCCTTCCCTTTCTTTTTGAGACAAAGTCTTGTAGTTATTCTGACCATGGAAATAGACAGGGAAGTGTTCCCTGTGAGCAAACTCTTGGTGACCTGATTCCCAGGATTGAAATGCCCAGCAGTTTCCCTCTGAGGCTATTAAGATAACTATGTGGATTCACTACCTGGTTTCTGTAGTAACATCCTTGGGTGTGAGAAGTTCTGTGTTTGTATTAACCTGGACCTTATCTCAGTTAGCTAGCACTCAAGGTTAAAGAAATACTAATTAGAATACAGTCATGGTAACGGGAAATATGTGTTCTTTGAGTTAATAAACTCCCAGGCTGGAAGGAATGGACACTTCCCTTCTTCTTCTTCACTACTTCACTCTCTCCCATCCATCCTGCCTTTCTGCTGGTATCTTGTGTCTGTGTCTGTTCTTTGTGCCCCTCCTCACAGTTATTCCTCCATAGGTGTTCCTTTACAGAGTCTCACTAATTTGTCAATGCTGGCTTTAAACTTGCAATCCTCCTGTCTCAGACTTCTGAGTTGCTGTGATAATATGTGTGTGCCACCACATCCAGCTGCATAATGTTTTTAACTTTTGTTCATGTGGTAGCATGTATTTTTAAGTAGCTTGTGCACTGTATACATGTTTTAAAATTTATTTGCTTTAATTTATTATTTTCTTATTATACTTTTATTAAGTTACAATCTGTGGGGAATATCCCCCTCATTTGTAATAGTTAATTGCAATATGTGTTTTCTCTCTTTATTTGTATTGGGAGAATTATTTAATTTTTGTTTTCAAATAAAGTTGGCTTTTAAAATGTTTTTATTTGTTTTTTTTTATTTCATTGATCTACACTCTTTGTATTTACTTATTTTTACTTTTATGTAAATTTGCTTGTCCTTATCTAACTTCTCAAGATTAAAAACTTGGGTAATTTTATTTAAATGTTTTAATTTCCATTGGAAGCATTTAAAACTGTAAATTTTTCCCTTCTTTACTTTTCCCACAGAACCCTGTACTTTAGATAATTATATTTATTTCAAAATGTTTTGTAATTACTTTTGTGTATTTCCTTAGGTATTTTTGTTCACTTAATTATAAAATACTTTATGTTTCTCTCCACACCATTGCGATTGATATCTAATCCATTTAAATAGTGATCACAGAATGTACATACTCTGTAACAGTTTTAGTTGTGCTTTTTATTAAGACTTGTTGTATTGCCTAGAGTGTGGTCTGTTTTGGTAAATATACTGTGAGCAGTTGAACAGAAGTGCATTCTCAAGTTTATAAGTGCAGTGCTTTATAAATGTAAATTAGGCTAAAATAACTGGTATCTTCTTATTTTCTATTGTAAGGGTTCGGCGAAGCGTCAGAGGAAGAGACCACCAAGAGACTGACTCATGCAATTGCAGAAGGGGATTTATTGGGGATCCATTCCAGTGCTCTGGGGCTCTGTGCCCACTCAAGAAGGGAGAGCAGCCCAGAGCCCCCCGCAGGGGTTGAGCAGTGCTTAAGTACACTTTTTGGGGAGGGCGGGGACTTTACACAGATCACAGTCTCCTTTAACAAATCACCATACACCGTGGGAAAATCAAACAACAATTCTTAGACTTGATTAGTACATTCATTGGTGGGAACAGGTCGGGCGGGGGTGATTGGTCACTCCTAAGCGGGGTACACATTCAAACTGATTGGTTCGGGCCCTATATGCCTACGTGACAAGCTGTACAGGGTCCTAGGCTATTAATCAACTAAATGGCCAGTAGGGCATTGTCTTAACTACCTCAGGAATTTCAGGTTTTTGGGTGTAGCAGAGGAACTTAACAATACCTGGTCCTTCACTTTTTAACTCAGGCCTTGCAGCTTAGAAACTTTACAATGCCTGGTCTTTTACACTTTAACTTCAATTTCTTTTACTCTTACACTATATATTTACTAATTTTTCTCTTGTTTATAACTTTTTTTTTTCTGAACAGACTATTAGAATCTTCATCTAACTTTGGGGGATTTTCTGTTTTCCCATTCATCTTTTAGTATTTTTCTCAAGGTGTTTTAAAGTTCTGTTATTAGATGTATACATACCTAAAATTATTATGTTGTCCTGATGATTGACTCTTATCATAAAGAAATATCCCTCTTTTATTTCTGGTAATATTCCTTGTTTTAAAGTTGATTGTCTGATATTAATGTAACTACTTTAGCTTTCTTTTTCTTATTGTTTCATGTTATGTATGTTTTTCATCATTTTGCTTCAGTCTAAATGTGAATACATGTTCTTGTTTAATCATAATTCAAACCCATTTTTTTACACTGAATACATGTGCTTAGTAATTTACAATACATTTCCTGTCCTAAGAAATAGCTTTTCTGTAGTGCCTCTCTCAGTAAGTTCAATTTCTTGTCATTACAATACATCAGAATAATGCTTATCACAGCTGATAGAAATGCCTTTAAAAGTGCTTTCCAGTTTTAGCATTGTATGATTTGACAACATTTACCCCCTCAAAATTTTATAAGAAATAGCTTCATGAAATATTTCCTCCTGTTTTTTTTCCATTCAGTGTCTATATTTATGGTACATTATGGAAAGCTCTGGATGTGATTATTCATTGTATATCTAAAACTGACAATGTTCTTCTTTCTCCTTTTGAAAAGTTGATTCTCAAAAATTCTTGTTTGTCAGAATTTCTGTTGTATGAAACACCTGTTTGGCACTTGATGGAATGTATTCACATTATACCTTGTATTGTTTATACATATTACTCTGTATGATTTCCAGATGGGCAAATATTCACCATTATCTTTAGTTCTCTTTTCAAGTCTTCTCAGTTTGCTTAATTTTGTTATTTCATTTAATCACAAGATGAGACAGTTTACTGAAATCATATTTGTGATTATTGAAAATTAAATTCATGTCTTAAAAATAAGAGCAAGTTCAAATGCCTCCTTTAAAAGATTGTTCCACTAACAAATTGAATATTAAATACAGAAATATAATAAGAATATATTGTAAAATATATTATATGAAAATAAAGATAAAGGAAACAATTTTATTTTACTATGGCATTTCATATTGTGACAACTGACTAGTGGCAGTTTTATTTACCTTGTTAAAAATACCTATGCTGGGCTTGGGTTGTGCCTTAGTGGTAAAGTGCTTGTCTCTCAGGCATGAGGCCCTAGGTTCAATCCTCAGCACCATGTTAAATAAATAAAAATAAAGATATTGTGTCCATCTACAACTAAAAAATATTTTTAAAAATCTATGCTATCATACATTCTTATTTCATTCAGCCTGACTATATGGAATTTATCCAGAGAATTTTACAGTGCTAACATTTAAGATGGGTTTCTTCCCTCTGAGTAACTTCAGGCCATAACTAATACATTTACTGAGTGAAAAACCAGCCTCTATCTCAGAGCAAAGCCTGTCCAAGGAAGGGACATGCCTTTGTCCTTGGAAAAACCCACAGAGCACTCCTAGGCACATTCCCACCCTGCTAAGTTGTTTATCTACAGGAGAGATCTGCTGCACCAGGTGTCCCTAACTCAGTCAGGCTAGGTGAGGACTCATAGCAACCCCCTAGCAGCCACCAATCAGCATGAGACAGGGAAATACCTGGGATGCCAGATGACCGTCCCAGTAGTTTATGGTGGTTGATAACATGTTGGGAAACCCTGTAGTTCAGCACTACACCCCTCTTGGCTTAAACCAATCAGTTCAAATGAATGCTCCTTTTGTACTGACCAATCACCCCTACCCAACTTGTTCCCACCAGTGAATGTGCTAATCATGTTTTAGAGTTGTTATTTGATTTTCCCGCAGTGTGTGATGATTTGCTATGATGTATGTGAAGTCCCTGCCCTCTCCAAAGAATGTATAAAACTGCTGCAAACCCTGGGCTGGGGCCTCTCAGCGTCACCAGTTGCTGTGTGTGTGTGTGGAGGACCGAGGTAGCTCGCAATAAACACCTCTTTGCTGCTTACATCGATCTTGGGTCTCTGGTGGTCTTTGGGGGTCCCGAATTCGAGCATAACACTGAGCTGCTTCCAGTAGCACAGGACAGAGTTGTCAAAACTCTCTATAAAATTATGCATAAGACTTATGTGTAATCATTGTCTGAAGGCACAGTTGTTTCTTTTGAAGTAGGATGGTTTGCAGTTTTGGAGGATACTAATAAACTTTGGAAATGTTGGGAAAAATGTCTGAAACAAAATGCATGCAAGAGATACATAGTGTTCCTGGACCTACATTTCCTCCAAGAACTAATCCCAGTCTAATTAACATTTCCTTTTCAACTGCTAACACATTCCTCTTTCCACACCCTGACCTAAATCAGCATATGAACACCAAGTACCTAAAACACTTTAGCCTTCTTTGTCTTTTCCTCAGAAATTTCTATTTTAGCTCCTTAACTCCCTTTTTGTCAAATTTTACTCTGATTTGATAGCAGAGTTAATATTAGGATCTTGAGTTTCTTATTTTCAGTGCTATATTCTTTGTATCAAATTCTGTTACCACTTTTTTGTATCATTTGCATTTTGAGAAATTAGAGGTATTTAAAAGCCAATTCAAAATAAAAGAAAGCAGATAGCATGTGTAAGTATTTTATATTTTGAAATTTAGAATATTTTTGCAAAAATTTAAGGTGATTTCATGTTATTTGGCCATGGTCTGTCTTTGCTGTTTTCTGTACTATGTCATTTGTCAGAGCCTGGAGATGGGCCATCTGGTCAGTTTTACAGCTGTTTAAAATAAACATTTAAATTAAGCTAAATAGATACCTTATGGTTTTTCTATTGTTTGATATGTACAGATCTACATCTATCTTCAGAGTAAAAAAAAAAAAGTGTAAAATGGTGCAGCCAGTTCTTAAACAGTCTGGCAGTTCCTCAAAAAGTTAACAAAGAATTACCACACAACCTAGCAATTACCCTCCTGGATATATTCTGAAAAGAGAAGAAAATATGTGTCCATACCAAACTTTGAATATAAATGTTTATAGCAGCACTATGTCACAGTAATCAAAAAGCAGAAATGTCCTTAATGTCCATCAATGTGACACATGTGTAAAATGATACAATAATATTTAGCAATAAAAAGGAATGAAATACAGGATCTTGTCAGCAAGATGGTGGACTATCATGCTCTAAGCTTTCACTCCCTGATGAAAACACTGGATAAGCAACAACATATACACCAAAACAATTTTGAGAGATCACTAATAACCAGTTAAAAAGCTGAAGCAGCCATACAAATACTTAACCACAAAAAAAATTTCACTCAAAATTTTATTGTATTTTTGTTCAAACTTGCCTCAGTTCCTCCTTTGTATAGCAAGGCACACCCAGGAGAGAATTGATCAATTCCCAGCTCCTTCTTCAGAGCAGAAGGAAAACAGTGAAAATTGCTAGAAATAATCTGCCTTGTTTTAGAGCCACTAGAGGGGTTGATTTCTGTCTTAGCTGAATTGGAATGCTGATGGGAATGTTGGCATAAATTGGTTATCAGGTTGAAAGTTGCTAAAACTGGTGTCAGGAAGTGCTACACAAGAAAGAACTGCAGGGGGACTTGTCAGTCCTGGAAGGCAAGATATTATTGGCTGAGCGATACAAAAGAAAAAGGGGTGAGACACTTAGGAAAATTAAAATATTAAAAAGCATCAATGCATAAGGGGAAACTGGTACAAAAACACACACACACTCAAGGAAGATGCATCCTTAGAAAAGCTTTGTGAGAACTCTGAGACATTACAATTGCCTGATTAGTGATATTCTATTCATTGAGCCACTACACAAAGACTGGGAAACTCAGCTGGTTTTTTTCAAATGCGCAAGTTTCAACTAATGACAACAAAACATTAAAAAAAGGGGAGAAGACAACCCATTAACAAAATAAACTTCCACAAACAGAACCTAAAGAAACAATCCTCTGATTTCCTTGACAAAGACATTAAAACAACTGTCTTAAATATTTTAATGAGTGAAAGGAAAACATGAATGGATAAATGAACATAACCAGGAAAACTGTATATGAATTAGGTGAGAATATATTTTTTTAAAAGAGAGAGTGAGAGAGGAGAGAAAGAGAGAGAATTTTTAATATTTATTTTTTAGTTTTCGGCGGACACAACATCTTTGTTGGTATGTGGTGCTGAGGATCGAACCCGGGCCGCATGCATGCCAGACTGATATACCTAGCCTAGTTATCTCATTAGATTAGAAGCCAGCTTGTCACAAGTTATGAAGGATTCATTTCTGTTTTCTGTAAAAATATCAGGATGTCTGTATAGCCTGGCCATTAGTTGATGTTGTAAAGCTGATTGGAATGCCTGCCCATGCCCTGAACTCACCCAGGTCCGGATTTCCCTGACCATATAACAACCCTTTCCTAAACCTTAGTGACGCCTCATAAATTCTGGCCCTCCCTGGCCAGATAACGACCCTCTCTGAGTCTCTAAGATCTCCATAAATTCTGATGCCGGGGCCAGCAAAAATGTAAACTACCATTAGTGTGATGCTTCTCAGAGTTCTGTTATCTGTAACCCCCCTTTGTGTAACTTTTTGGGCTATAAAACGGGGCCACAAAGAAGCCTCAGGGCTGTCTTGTTCCCGCCGTTTTGAGAGGGAAAGGCAGCCCGGCCGGTCGAAATAATAAGCTTGCTTTAATTTGATTTTAATTGGAGTCAGTGGTCTTTTCTTGCGTCCTGGTCTAACAAGACGAGTGCGCTACCGCCTGAGCCACATTCCCAGCCCCAGGTGAGAATATAAATAAAAACTTATAAATTATTTTTTAAAAGGAAGTCTGTAGTTGAAAATTACAATAACTGTATTGAATAATTCAGTAAAGGATTTTTTTTTTAAAGAGAGAGAGAATTTTTTTTTTAATATTTATTTTTTAGTTTTCGGCGGACACACAACATCTTTGTTGGTATGTGGTGCTGAGGATCCAACCTGGGCCCCACGCATGCCAGGCGAGCGCACTACCGCTTGAGCCACATCCCCAGCCCAAATGTTACCGCTGTTGACGGGTGTATGAGTTCTTGCTTCCCCGATGCTGAAGAATAACACCAAAGAAGCACGCCGAGGCAAGGTCAGAGTAGAAATTATTAAAGAACAGCAGAAAAGACTTCTCCCGGAGGAAGAAGGGGATCCAAGAGGTGGAATCCGTGGAAGTGGGGTTGTTTCCCCTTTTTATAGTTTTGGTGATGGAATGTAGGTTGGAAGGGTTGGGACACAGGTGGGCCAAAGAAGTAGTCTGAGCAGGAAGGACTTCTTTATCACTTCTTTGGGATGGACTTTGGCCTAGGGCCTTTTCGGACTTCATTAACATTCCATGAGTTGTCCTGTTTTCTCTGAGTCATTCCCAGCATGGCCTCCATTTTAGATTTCACTCTATATTAGACCCGATTTACCTAACTACACTGACTACCTAACTTTAAATCTGGCTTCACAAACACTAAAGGATTTTAACAGCTGACTCAAACAGGTAAAAGAAAGTGATATGATGGCGGGTAAATTGAAATGATCAAGCATTAGGAAGAAAAGGATAAAGAAGAATAAAAACTCCAGGTTGCTTCCTGGAGTTGTTGTAATGCTTTGCATTCCCACTAAAATGTATGAGTGTACCTTTTCCACTCACATCCTCACCAGCATATATTATTTGTATTTTTGATAATTGCATTTCTGACTGTAGTATTGATGTTCATTTCCTTTATTCTTAAGGAGGTTGAACACTGGTTTATACCATCCTTGGCCATTTGTATTACTTCTTTTGAAAAATATCTGTTTAGCTCTTTTGGCCATTTATTGTTTGGGTTATATTTTTTAAAGATTTTGACTTCTTTATATATGCTGGATATTAGTCTCCAGTTCAAAGAGTAACTGTCAAATATTTTCTCTTATTCTGCAGACTCTTTATTCATGCCTATGTTTCCCTTTGTGTGCTGAGTCTTTTTTAATTTTATGACATCCTAATGGTTGATTCTTGATTTTAGTTATCGAGTTTTAGAAGTCTTATTTAGGAAGTTGTTGGAATGGGTTGGAGATTTGACCTTATGTTTTCTTCTAGAAGTTGTAGTGTTTCTGGTCTGATTTTTAGATCCTTGATCCACTTTGAGTTGATTTTTATGTGGGATTTTATGTGCTTATGACATCACTTTTATTGCTTAGCACTTCTTTGGCTATCTTGGGACTTTTATTATTCCATATGAATTTGAGGTCAGTTTTTTTTTTCTAGTTCTCTGATGAACATCCATATTTTGAGGGGGGTAGTGTGGAATCTATAGATCACTTTTGGTAACATGGCCATACTGAAAATATTATTTCTGCCTATCCAAGAACACGGGGAGTTTTTACAATTTCTAAAGTTTTCTTCAAATTCTTTCTTCAGTTTTCTATAATTTTCACTTTACAGATATATCACCCCCTTTCTTTGATTTATTCCCAAGCATTTAATTTTTTTTGAGATTACTGTGAATTGAATAGTTTTCCTCATTTATTTCTCAGCATATTCATTACTAGAATATAGGAAAGGTATTGATATTTGTATGTTGCCCATATATCCTGCTACATTTCTGAATTTGTCAATTGATTTTAAAATTCTCCTGAAGTTTTTTTTTTGAGTATTTAAGTATACAATCATGTCATCAATAAGCAAAGTTAAATTTACTTCTTCTTTTTCTATTTGTCCCTTTAGTTTCCTGGCACTGCTTGATTACTATGGCTAGAATTTCAAGAGCTATATTGAACAGTAGTGGTGAGAGTAGACATCCTTCATTTCTGATTTTAAAGGAAATGTTATAGATTTTTTGTACATTCATTATGATGTTGACATACATACATCCATATTTTGTCACACATAGCCTTTATGATACTGAGAGACGTTTGCTCTATGCTTAGTTTTTTCAGTGTTTTTTGATATAAAAGGTTACTAAATTTTGTTGAATGATTTTTGTATATGCATTGAGATAATCATGTAATTTTATGCTTTATTATATTTATATGATGAATTACATTTATTGATTTGTGTATGTTGAACTAAGCTTGCATCCCTGGGCTATGGTGTACAAGATTCTTAATGTTCTTTAGAGTATGGATTGGTAATCTTTTCTTAAAAAGTTTTATATCCATGTTTATTAGGGATATTTGTCCATAGTTTTCTTTCCTTGATTTGTCTCTGTCTGGTTTTGATGTCTGTCTTCACAGATTTAATTTGGTAATGCTCTTCTTTCCCTTCTTGTATTTTAAAAAATAATTTTAGGAGAATTTGCATTAGTTTTAATTTACAGGTTTGGTAGAACCCAGCTGAAAATTTATTCAATTCTGGGATTTTCTTTCTTGGGAGGTGTTTTATTACTGCTTCAGTCTCTTTTCTTGATAATATTCTGTTTATTATTTCCACATACTCTTGGTTTATTTTGACTACATAATATGTGTCTTAAAATTTGTCAATATCTAGAGTTCATCTAATCCTCCCATGCTCTCTCTCCCTACCCCACTATGAATCACCCGCCTTATATCAGAGAAAACATTTGGCATTTGTTTTTTGGGATTGGCTAACTTCACTTAGCATAATCTTCTCTAACACTATCCATTCACCTGCAAATGCCATGATTTTGTTCTTTTTTTTATTTCTGAGTAATATTCCATGTGTATAAATGCCATATTTCTTTTTATCCATTCATCCACTGAAGGACATATAGATTGGTTCCACAGTTTAGCAATTATGAATTCTGCTGCTATAAACAATAATGTGGCTGTGTCCCTATAGTATGCTGGTTTTAGGTCCTCTGAGTATAGTCTGAGAAGAGGAATAGCTGGTCAAGTGGTGGTTTTATTCCCACATTTCCAAGGAATCTCCATACTGCTTTCCAAATTGGCTGCACCAATTTGCAGTTCCACCAACAATCTTTCTTTTTATAATGTAATCACTTAGTGCTAAAATCATTCCTTTTAAAACTGCCTTCATAGTGTCACAGAGATATTTATATTTTATGTTTATTCTTATTTGTTTCCATTTTTTTACTTCTTTTTACTTGGGATAGAACCCAGGGAGACTTTATGACTAAGCTACATCATCAGCCCTTTTATATTTTTTTATTGAGACAGGGTGTTACTAAATTGCTGCTGGTCTCAGTAAGTTGCTGACGCTGGCCTCAAACTTGTGATCCTCTTGGCTCAACTTTTTGAGTCACTGGGGTTATGGGTGTGTACCATCATATCTAACTGTTTATAAGAATTTTAAAAATTTTTCCTTGATTTTTTACTAGGACTCAGGCCTCATTCAAAATTGTATTACTCTGTGTCTCTTTGTTAAAATGTTGTCTTTTCTTTTTTTATATTGATTTCTAATTTCATTTCAATATGATCTGATAAAATACAAGAATTTATCTCAATTTTTGTGTTTTTTAAGAATTGCCTTGTGACTTAAATTATGGTCATATAGGTGAGAAAAAAATGAATTCATTTGTTGCTGGATGAAATATTCTGTAGATATCTATTATATACATTTGGTTAATCACATTTAGTAGGACTGAAGAATCTTAGTTTGTGTGAATGCCCTATTTTGTCATGAGAAAGGCACATTAAAATCACCCAGCATTATTGTATTGGTGTCTGAGTATTTATACTGAGTAGTGATAGGTTTTGGGGGAGGGTTGGATACCAGAGATTGAACTCAGGGGTACTCAACCACTGAGCCACATTCCCTGCCCTATTTTGTATTTTATTTAGAGAGAGAGTCTCACTGACTTGCTTGGCACCTCACTTTTGCTGAGATTGGCTTTGAATTTGTGATCCTCCTGCCTCAGACTCTGGAGCCGGTGGGATTATAGGCATATACCATCATGCCTGGCTTGAGTAGTGATTGCATTTGAGACCTATTTAGAATCATCACATCTTTTTGGATAGTTAACTTGCCAGTAAGAAATGACCTGTTTTGTCATCTCTGATTAATTTTGACTACCTTGTCAAATATGAGAGTAGTTGTTCCTGTTTGCTTTCAGTCTCCAATTGCATGGTATATCTTTTTCTATTCTTCTACCCTCAGCCTATGTATATCCTTGTGAAATGAATGTTGTGTAAACAACATATGATTGGACCTTGTTTTATATGCAATCTGCCAATATATGTATTTTTTAAGAATTTTTTTTTAGTTGTAGATGGATAGAATACCTTTATTTTGTTTATTTTCTTTCATATGGTGTTGAGGATCAAACTCAATGCCTCATACATGCTAGGTGAGTGTTCTACCTCTGAGCCACAACCCCAGCCTCCAATATATGGTCTTTGGATTGGGGAGTTGTGACCATTTATGTTCAGTGTCATAGAGTGATGGTGATTGTTTTCTGCCCTTTTAATTTTTCTAACATTTAATTCATACTTGATTATCCTTTTCTTAACTAATCTTTTAGTGAGACTCATTCATTTTTTGGCTCTCTTATTTGTATTTAATTTCATCTGCATGTAATATTTTGTTATTATCTTTAGTGATGGGTTAGTAGTCATGAATTCTTTTAGTTTTTGTTCATTTTGGAAGGTTTAAATTACATCTTGAATTTGAAAGATATCATTGCTGAATATAGCATTCTTGTTTGTAAATCATAATCTTTCAATTCTTGGTATGTATAATTCCACCCTCCTGAATTGAGTCTAGGATGAGAGATTGGTGGAATGTCAAATTAAATCATGTATAAATGTGCTCCACTATTATATCTTTTTTTCTTTCAAAGCTTATTGTATTGGTGTCTGAGTATTTATATTGAGTAGTGATAGCTTTTGGGGGATTTTAATTTTGATTATTTTAATTTTGATTATTTTAATTATCAACTTTGTAAGTTCGTTATGTGGAATTTCCTCCAACGTTATTACACTGTGGTCAGTTTTTGAAGTGTTATAAATTATTTGTGGCAACTTGTTCCCTTGCTTCTTATAGGTCTTGCATTTCTACCTATTAGCAGGATTATTATATTTTCTACTATTATACAAGGTTCTTTTTGTGAGCTTCTTCCTTATAATAAAGTGCTCCACGGTGAGCAAATATATGAGGGTCAGTACTGCAACTGAACATGTATCTGTCAGCACCAGTTGGGAGAAGATACTAATCTCCATTAACTATAATCACTCCATAACAATGACATACAATAATAACCCTTAGAAATAAAACTTAGAACCACATTTTCTCTCATTCAAACATAAAATGAGAGTAATGTACTTGAATAGGTTGAGAAATTAGACATTAAAGATAAGAAAATAACTATTAGGATATCTATGGCTTGAAAAGAGAAAACTCGACAAATAAAAATGGAAAAAAAGGAGGAAAATCCAAACCAAGTTAAAAAGAAGAAAAAATGTTGGAGGTTGAAATAAGAGCAGGAAATACAAGAATGAAAGGAGAGAATAAATAAGTACAAATATAAACATATGGTAGGGCTCTATCTGAAGTGTGAGGAGTAAAAATTTGTTCCCATGATGTTGGCTCCCTATTTACCTCTCTTATTGTTACTCTTGCTGAGAAAAAACTTTTTAGTTTAAGTAAGTCCCATTTGTTGATTCTTGTTATTAACTCTTGTGCTATGGGTGTCCTATTAAGGAATTTGGAGCCCGACCCCACAATATGTAGATCGGAGCCAACTTTTTCTTCTATCAGACGCCGTGTCTCTGATTTAATATCAAGCTCCTTGATCCATTTTGAGTTAACTTTTGTGCATGGCGAGAGAAAGGGATTCAGTTTCATTTTGTTGCATATGGATTTCCAGTTTTCCCAACACCATTTGTTGAAGATGCTATCCTTCCTCCATTGCATGCTTTTAGCCCCTTTATCAAATATAAGAAAGTTGTAACTTTGTGGATTAGTCTCTGTGTCCTCTATTCTGTACCATTGGCCCACCCGCCTGTTTTGGTACCAGTACCATGCTGTTTTTGTCACTATTGCTCTGTAATATAGTTTGAAATCTGGTATCGCTATACCTCCAGATTCACACTTCCTGCTTAGAATTGCTTTTGCTATTCTGGGTCTTTTATTTTTCCATATGAATTTCATGATTGCTTTATCTATTTCTACAAGAAATGCTGTTGGGATTTTGATTGGCATTGCATTAAACCTATAGAGAACTTTTGGTAAGATCGCCATTTTGATAATGTTAGTTCTGCCTATCCATGAACAGGGTATATTTTTCCATCTTCTAAGATCTTCTTCTACTTCTCTAAATATCCAGAGTATACAAAGAACTCAAAAAATTAGACAATAAGATAACAAATAACCCAATCAACAAATGGGCCAAGGACCTGAACAGACACTTCTCAGAGGAGAATATACAATCAATCAACAAGTACATGAAAAAATGTTCACCATCTCTAGCAGTCAGAGAAATGCAAATCAAAACCACCCTAAGATACCATCTCACTCCAGTAAGATTGGCAGCCACTATGAAGTCAAACAACAAGTGCTGGCGAGGATGTGGAGAAAAGGGTACACTTGTACATTGTTGGTGGGACTGCAAATTGGTGCAGCCAATTTGGAAAGCAGTATGGAGATTCCTGGGAAAGCTGGGGATGGAACCACCATTTGACCCAGCTATTGCCCTTCTCGGACTATTCCCTGATGACCTTAAAAGAGCGTACTACAGGGATACTGCCACATCGATGTTCATAGCAGCACAATTCACAATAGCTAGACTGTGGAACCAACCCAGATGCCCTTCAATAGATGAATGGATAAAAAAATGTGGCATTTATACACCATGGAGTATTACGCAGCACTAAAAATGACAAAATCATGGAATTTGCAGGGAAATGGATGGCACTAGAATAGATTATGCTTAGTGAAGCTAGCCAATTCCTAAAAAACAAATACCAAATGTCTTCTTTGATATAATGAGAGCAACTATGAACAGAGCAGGGAGGAAGAGCAGGAAGAAAAGATTAACATTAAACAGAAACATGAGATGGGAGGGAAAGGGAGAGAAAAGGGAAATTGCGTGGAAATGAAGGGAGACCCTCATTGCTATACAAAATTACATATAAGAGGTTATGAGGGGAATGGGAAAATAAACAAGGAGAGAAATGAATTACAGTAGATGGGGTAGAGAGAGAAGATGGGAGGGAAGGGGAGGGGGGATAGTAGAGGATAGGAAAGGTAGCAGAATACAACAGTTACTAATAGGGCATTATGTAAAATTGTGGATGTGTAACCGACGTGATTCTGCAATCTGCATTTGGGGTACAAATTGGGAGTTCATAACCCACTTGAATCTAATGTATGAAATATGATATGTCAAGAGCTTTGTAATGCTGTGAACAACCAATAAAAAATAAATAAAAAGATAAACATATGGTAGGAGAAAAATAATTATTTCAACTAATTCTTTTAAAAGTTAAAAGAAATATATCCAATTGAGTTAAAGACCACAATATCATTAAAGAAGGGAACACATCAATTTAGTATGAAAAAATAATATGTGTAAGATCAAAATCAAACCTTAGAGCTATGTATTATATCTCATCCTGATTTATTTGAGGTTGGATAATTTCTTATCGATTCTTCCTGATTTAAATTTAATCCAGATTTGGGGCTTTTTTTTTTTTCAATTTGCCAGCAATTAGAGTTGAATTGTGTGATCTCTTTCACTGTTTTTGCTACTACTTTTCTATTTTAATTTGGTTTGTGTGTTATTCCAACTGATGGTAAGGAAGTAAGCTTGTGAGCTTTGTTTCTTCCTTAATTACCCCTTCTCCCTGGCCTCACCCGTGACAGTGTTCCATGTCTATAAATAATGCCCTTATTTTCTTCTTCAGTATCCAAATTTTAAGTCCCTCTGAGTCTTGGGCTTTCCAATAGTGAATTTTAGAATATTCCCTCTGTCAACCACCTCTCTGGCTGGCTATCCTTTTAGTGCTTCAATTCCCAGATTTACAGTAGTAGAGTGTTGCTGCCTAGATCCATTCTATAATCTTTGTTTCTTTTGTTTTCTCTGAACAATATACTTTAATTTTTTAAATTGTTGATGGACTTTATTTATTTATTTATTTATATGTGGTGCTGAGAATTGAACCCAGTGCCTCACTCACACATGCCAGGCAAGCACTCTACCACTGAGCCACAGCCGCAGCCCTGGATGATATACTTTTGAAAAATGAGTAGTTAATAGAAGAAAGCAGTGGAAAATGTAAAAATTCTCATAATCAAACCAGAACCTAGATACAACATCAACAACAACAATTTCCAGGGGACTATGTAGGTGGTACTAATAGGGAACTTTATAGCTATGAAAGTCTACATAAAAAACAAGAAAGATAAAAAATAAATAGAATCATTCTTTGTCAAAAGTTCTAAGAAAAACAGGAATAAACCAGTACCAGTATAATGAAGAAAATATTTAAGTTCAGAGACAAAATTAATAAAATAAAGGAAAAGTCAGAATAAGTATTAATGTAGCAAAAAGTTTGTTCTTTGGAAAGATAAATAAGAATATTATTAGATACTATTTTGAAAACACATATTCCAATAAATTGGAAAATGAATTCAATCTTGGTAGGTAGTATGTTTTCTAGAAATTTACCCATTGGATATAGAAAACCTAAACAAACCTAACCTGACTAATAAAATTGATAAGATTGAGGCAGTATTAAAAAGCCTTCTAACAGTCAGGCCTGGTGGTGCCCTCCTATAATCCCAGCAGCTCAGGAGGCTGAAACAGGAGGATTGTGGGTTCAAACCAGCCTCAGCAACAGTGAGGTGCTAAGCAACTCAGTGAGACCCTGTCTCATAATACAGAATAGGGCTGGGGATGTGGCTCAGTGGTTGTGCCTCTGAGTTCAATCCCTGGTACTGAGGGAAAAAAAAAAATCCTTACAGCAGTAACAATAACAAAAAAATGCCAAAGATCAGATAGATTCTCAGCTGAATTGTACCAGACCATTAAGGAATAAATAATGTTAATGCTCTTCCAGGTATACCATAAAATACAATGTGGGAGAATGTTCCCAAATTTATTCTATGAAGCTACAATAAGCACAATAATAAAACAAGATTAGGACACAGAATGAAAAACAAAACAAACAAACAAAAAACTACAAACCAATATCCCTGATGAACTAAGATGAAAATATCCTGAAAAAAGATTAGCAATTCATATTAAAATGACATTAGGGATATTGTATATAATGATGCTGTTAGTTGAAACCTGGATGGCAGGAATGGTTGAACATGCAAAAATCAATAAATTGAATTCACCATGTAAATAGAATTAGGAATGAAAATCAAATAATTATCCCAATAGATGTAGAAAAAGGCTAACAAAATTCACCACCCATTCCTAATAAAAGCACTGAAGAAACTACTGTTAGAAAGAACTTATTTCAACATGAAAGTGGCTATATATGAGAAACCAAAGTGCAATATCATAGTGAATGGGAAAAATAGAAAACATTTCCTTCAAAATTGAGCACAAGACAAAGATGTCCACTCTAATCACTCCTTTTCCATATAGTATTTGAAATTTTGGCTAGAGAAATTAGGTGAGAGAAGAAAATACAAAGAATGCAAATAGGCAAGAAAAAATCTAATATCAATGTTTGCACATTATATGAATCTATAATTAGAACATACAAAGTCCTTCATCAGAGGGTTCTAAAGATGATAAACAAATTCAATAAGAAGCAGGGTAAAAAACTATCATACTAAAAACAATAGCTCTTTCATACAACAATAATGAATTCACTGACAAAGCAATTAGGAATCCCATTCTATTCAAAGTAGCTTCAAAAAAAAAATTATGATGAAATCAAACCCTGGAGGTGAAAGTGCTCTACAACTAAAATTATAGAACATAGACAAAAATGTGATGAAGTCCTTAGAAGATGGAAAGAACACCTGTGTTAGTGTACAGACAGAACCATATTGTTAAAATTGACATGTTGCAAAAGGATCTATAGATTCCAAGAATCTCCCATCAAGATACCAATGAAATTCTTTCCAGAACTAGAAAACACATACTTAAATTTGCAAAGTTAAAAGACCCAGAATAACCAAAACAATTCTGAGTAAGAAGAGCAATGCTGGAGTCATTACAGTATCTGATTTAAAATTATACTAAAGAGCTAATACTAATAAAACAGCATGGTATTGGTATGAAAACAGAGAGGTAAACCAATGGAGTATAATAGAAAATAGATATAAACCCACATGATAAAGGATCCCTGTCAAAGACATCAAATGTTGAAAAAATAGAACTAGATCTATGTCATCATGCACAAAAATTAACTCAAATAAAAAATATAGGAATTACACTAGAATTTTTTTAAATTGATAGGAAAATAAACATAGCTTCAACAGTCCAACATATAGGCACAGTCAATAGCCTCCTTAATAAGACTTCTTAAGCTCAGGAAATAATATCAAGGACCTAAAAAGGGGCATAGAATCTTATTTAGCAGGATCTGTACAACAAATAGAACATGTAAGATCATAAAGAGAGAGCCTAAAAAATGGGAGCATATCTTTGCGAGCTATTCTGGTAACAAAAAATTAATATCCAGAATGTATAAATATCTAAAAAATGCAAAAACCTAAATAACCCAAACAATAATTAAGCAAATGAATTGAAGTGGCATTTCTTAAAAAAGAAGTACAAATGAATAACATATATATGAAAGAACATTAGCCCCATTCAACAATCTAGAGGATGCAAAGCAAAACTAGAGTGAGATTTCACTTCTCACTGCAATTAGAACTGTAATTATCAAGGATACAAACAATAATAAATGCTGGTGATGATATGGGAGGAAAAGTACATTTATACATTTTTATTGATTTTTTAAAAATAAATGACAGCAGAATGCATTACAATTCTTATTACACATATAGAGCACAATTTTTCATATCTCTGATTGTATGTAAAGTATGTTGACACCAATTTGTGTCTTCATACATGTACTTTGGATAATGATGTCCATCACATTCCACCATCCTTGCTAGCCCCCCTGCTCCTCCCCTTTGCCTCCCACCTTGCATACACAAGGTCCTGTGTTCAATCCCCAGCACCACAAAAAGTAAAAGTGAATTTATAATGACAAAAATATACACAACATCACTCATGCATTTTAATTTTTTTTGTACAGGGAATTGAATCCAGAGGTACTTAACCCCTGATCCACATCTCCAGCCTTTTAAAAAATATATTTTTAAAAGTTTCTTAGGGCCTTGCCAAGTTGTTGAGGCTAGATTTGAACTCACAATCCTTTTGCCACAGCCTCCCAAGCTGCTGGAATTACAGGCATGTGCCACGTGCCAGGCACTCATATACTTTTTAGTTAATATACCCAGTATAAAAAATAAATATGGATTTTCCTCAAAAGATTACAAATAGAATAACTATGTAATCCATCGATACCACTCCTTCATATTCATCCATGATAATAAAAGTCATCATACTGCAGGGATTTATGCATATACATGTTAATATCAGCACATTTAACAATATATAAGTTGTGGTACCAGCCTAAGTGTCCATCAATTGATGAAGAGGTAAAGAAAATGGGGTATGTATGCTCCAGGGAGTTTTACTAAGCCATAAAAATAATGACATCTGTCATTTGCATAAAAATGGGTGGACATTGAGAGCACCAACTTAAGAAAAACAAGCCTTGGGGTTGTGGCTCAGTGGTAGAGAGCTCATTTAACATGTTTGAGGCACTGAGTTCGATCCTCAGTGCCACATAAAGATAAATAAATAAAATAAAGGTATTGTGTCTAACTAAAAAATATTCAAACAAGTCAGGGGTCATATGTTATAAAATAAAAAAATATTAATCCTCTGTCTCTCATCATGCACAGAACTCGATTCAAAGTAGATCAAGGACATAAGCATTAGACTAGAGACCCTATGCCTACTAGAAGAAAATATAGGCCCAACTTTCCATCAACTTCTTCAACAAGACTACTAAAATGCAAGAAGAAAAATCAAGTGTTAATAAATGGAATGGCATCAAACTAAAAGGTTTTTCACAGGAAAGGAAACAAGAATGTGAAGAGAGAGCCTACATGATTAGAGAAAATCTTTGCACCTATACCTCAGATAGAGAAGTTATCTCTATCAATAAATGGGCAAAGTACTGGGCTGGGGATGTGGCCCAAACGGTAGCGCGCTTGCCTGGCATGCGCGCTTGCCTAGCATGCGTGCAGCCCGGGTTCGATCCTCAGCACCACATACAAAGATGTTGTGTCCGCCGATAACTAAAAAAAATAAATATTAAAAAAATTCTCTCTCTCTGTCTCTCTCTCTCTCTGTCTCTCTCTCTCTCTCTCTCTAAAAAAAAAAAAATGGGCAAAGTACCTGAACAGGTACTTTACAGATGAAGAAATATGTTTGGTCAACAAATATATTTAAAAATGCTGATAATTCCTAGGAAATAGAGAAGTGCAAATTAAAACTACACTGAGATTCCATCTCATTTCAGTCAGAATTGCAAATATCAATAATAGAAATAACAATACATGTTGGTGTGGATGTGGGGGGAAAGATACATTCATATATTGCTGGTTGGATTGCAAATTGGTGTGACCACTCTGGAAAGCAGTATGGAAATTCCTCAGAAAACTTGGAATGGATCCACCATTTGACCCAGTTATCCAACTCCTCAGTATATACCCAAAGGACTTAAAATTAGCATACTGCAGTGAAACAGCCACTTTAATGTTTATACCACCTCAATTCACAATGGCTAAGCTATGGAGCCAATTTAGGTGCCCTTCAACAAATGAATGCTTAAAGAAAAAATGGCATATATACACAATGGAATATTACTCACCATAAAGAAGAATGAAATTATGACATTTTCCAGTAAATGGATGGAACAGGAGACTATTAGGCTAAATGAAACAAGTCAATCCCCTCCCCCAAAACAAAGGCCAAATGTTCTGTGTAATATGTGGATGCCAACACATATAAGTTGGGGGGGGGCAGGGAAGAATAGAAGTTCATTGAATTATGCAAAGGGGAATAAAGGGTAAGGAAGTGGGATGGGAACAGGAAAGTGCTGGGCCAGTAAGCTGGAAAGCAGCCATGTTGCTTTTGTGAGGGACTCTTAGGGCTCAGCACACCAAGTCGGATACTTGTGGTTTGGAACACCAACCATGACCAAGCCCCATCACCATGGTGACCTGGCCACCCTCAGGTGCACAGCACATTCCTCTTCCTTCTGCTTTTTGCTGCTGACCTTTTAGACCATTGATTGCAGCTGTTAAGAGTGTTGCTAGCTCATTGGATTATTATGGCCCTGAGCTAATTTGCCTGTTAACAGACTATGCATAAAAGGCTTGCCTATGCAATAATAAAGTGGATCGAGTTCTTGGAAACTGGTCTCGAGAGGTCTGTTTCAATTCTCTTGCTGCACCCTCCTCAGCTGTTTGGTGGGCTTTTGTTGGACCTAGTGAGGCCACAGGAAAAATAGTAGAATGAATCAGACATAACTTTCCCATGTTCATATGTGAATATATGACCAGTGTAACTCCACATCATGTACAACCTCAAGAATGGGAAGTTATACTCCATGTATGTATAATATGTCAAGATTCAGTCTATTGTCATGTGTACCTAGAAAGAACAAATTAAAAAGAATTTTAAAAAAGAAGCTGACATTCTGAAGGTGTAAGTGACTTATACAATGGAATATTATTAGATGATGCAGTTGAAATTAGACTTAAGTCTTCTGATTATATATTTATATATTAATTTCTTTTATGTATTTTTTCTACTATAGGGCTGAAGAATATGGTTTTTTTCTGAGTTATCTCTTCCTAAGTGTCATGAAGATGAGAGAGTCAAGCTGTATACCTTGAATTCCACTTAGTTTTTATGGAACTTCTAATGTAATTAAGTACAAACATTGCATCCATAGATAGTAGTGAGGCCCAGAAATTTTATAATAGTCTATTTTTGTTCTCTACATCAAAATACCTGAGGCTGGGTAAAGTATAATTTAAAGAGGTTAATTTATCTCACAAAGCTAGGCTCTGATAAAAACCCCATGTCAAATGGCATCCTAATGGCAGGAGTTCATGTGAGAGGTACTAATCACATGATAAGAGAGGAAGCCAGAGTCTTGATTTTATATAACAACCATGTCATGAGCACTAACCATGTTCCAATGAGAATTACCTGAATACCTCCTGAGGGTAATGATAGCAATAACCTTATGATCTCTCACTAGATCCAACTGCTTATAGATATTATCACCTCTTAATATTTCTACACTGGGGCCAAAGCTTCTAACACAGACCCTTGTGGGACAAATAACATCCAAGTCATAGCAGATGCAATTCAGTACAAGATTATTACACCTATTAATTCTTATAGAGATTCTGACTGTGGAAATGTACAAGGCAGCATTCCTTCAGTGAGCAAACTCCTGGTGGGTAACAGGCACAATTAGAATATTTTGCAGTCTTTCCCAGGCACTATTGAAATAACAAATGCATGCTTGGTAGGGGCACATGTTTTATCATAAGAAAAACATCTTACATTGTGACAGAATGTAACCTATTGATATAAATAAAGCCAGCATCTCAGATGAGCAGCCAATTTGCCACTTGGTCATTGCTGCCTCTGCATTTTGCTTCTGTCTCCTTTTGCTTTCCTTGCAAATTCTTTTCAATCTTCTTGACTCCAGAGATAGTACAGTTTATGTCCTAGGTACATGTTGTAGAATAAACAAAATTCTTTGAAGTATTTTTGAGGAAAGAAAACTTGTTATGAAGATGTAAAAGTTTTGATACTTGCTATAGTTTGGATGTGAGGTGTCCCTGAAAAGCTCATGTGTGAGACAATGCATGAAGGTTTACAGGAGATATGATTGGGTTATGAAGGCCTTAATGCAATGAATGAATTAATCCCCTAATGGGGATTAACTGGGTCAAAACTGAAGGCTTTTAGGATATAGCTGGAGGATGTGGATCATTGGGGGTATAGCTTTTGGGTATATATTTTGTATCTGACAAGTGGAGTCTCTCTCTGCTTTATGATTATCATGTGAGCCACCTCCCTCTGCCACACTTTTCCACCATGATGTCCAGCCTCACCTTGAGGCCCAAGGAATGGAGCTGGCTGTGTATGGACTAAGAACTCTGAAACCATGAGCCTTCAAATAAACTTTTCTCTTCTACAGTTGTTCAAATAAGGTCTTTTTGTCATAGTAGTAAAAATTCTGACTAAAACAGTACTGAATTCATTTGGCAACTACTTGTCATTCTGCTGAATAATGAGCAATTAGAAGGTTGCTGAACTGACCCATTCCAGTAGCTATTCCAGATTGTACTCAGGGCCACTCAATCACTGAGCCACATCCTCAGATATACTGGTGAAAGCAGAGAGTTCTTGGCACTGAAATGAGAAAGAAAAATATTTTACTAAATAAGGAGAGAAAACTAAACATAACACAAGTAACTTCTTCTGTGATCCTGTAAGATGAAAGGAATTTTTTACTCCACATATAGAGATATATGATAAAGTTGTCTGTTATAATTTAGCTTTTAAAAAATAAACAACAACAAGAGAATGCCATTTTCATTATTATAAGACATTAGGAAGCAGGAGAGAAGATATTCCTTTATTTATACAAATTCTCCTTTGGGCAATATTACTATACCTATAACATCTATTGATATTGAAGGCATCATTAATACTAACATTAAATCATACTACTTCCAACAATTGACTTGATCAATTCTCATCAGATAGGATGCTATATTTATTGTTAGTTGGAAAAAATTCTATAATCAAGAATAAAAATTGTGTTGGTTGATTCATCCTTTATCTAAACCTCTCAGGAATCTGAACAAGGTGAATGAGATACAGAATGATGATGATTTCATTTTATTTTTTTGGTAACTGGGGATTGTACTCAGGGCCACTCAACCACTGAGCCACATCTCCAGTCCTATTTTGGATTTTATTTATAGACAGATTCTCACTGAATTGCTTAGTACCTCACCATTGCTGAGGCTGACTTTGAACTCACGATCCTCCTGTCTCAGCCTCCTGAGCTGCTGGGATTATAAGCATGCTCCACTGCAAACAGCGATAAGAGATCTCTTAAAGCACTTTCTTGTGTTTTAGCCCCTTTAAACACTTCTACCTTGTGAAGATAAAGCAAGAAATCATCATATAGAAATAAAGAGAAAATCCTCACTAGACACTGAATTTGTTGGTGTTTTGATCTTGGAATTCCCAGCTTCTAGGTATTTGGGCAATAAACTTCTGTTGTTTATTAAGTATCCAGTCTAAGGCATTTTTCTGAGAGAAATCTGAACATATTAAGGTATTATGATTACAATTGCCTACAGACTAGTTTCACTGTCCTCAAAATCTCCCATGCTCCATCTCTCTACCCCTCACCTCCCTAAAGATAAGTAACAAAAATTAATTAATTTTGCCTTTTCTGGAATGTTGTATAATTTAAATCATACAGCATGAGGCATTTAAGATGCACTTTTTAAAACTTAGTATTATACATTTATTGTCCTTTTTGTGTCTTGATGGTTTTTTTCTATTTAGTACTAATAATATTCCATTGTTTGGATGTGTCACAGTTCATTTATTCTTTAATCTACTAAAAGGGTATCTTGATTTCATCTAAAATTTGACAAAAGTGAATAAGGATGTTATAAACATCTGCATGTATGTTCATGTGTGGACATCAATTCTAACTCATTCGGTTATGTACCAAAGACAATTATTGCTGAATCATATGGTAATAGTATTTTATTTTACTTTTTTTTAGTTATTCATGACAGTATAGTATATTTTGACATATTTTTGCAATCAGAGTACATCTTATTCAAATTAGGGTTTAAGACTTATATATGATATGGAGGTTCACTGTGGGTAATAGTATTTTTAATTTTTTAAGAGATTGCTAAACTGTCTTCCAAAGTGACTTTACCATTTCGTGTTCTCATCAGCTATTATGGTTTAGATATTAGGTATCCTCCAAAACCTTATGTATGAGAAAATGCAATAAGGTTTAGAGGAGAAATGATTGAGTTATTGATGCCTTAACACAATCAGTGAATTAATCCCCAGGTGGGATTAATTGAGTGGAAACTGAAGGAGAGTAGGATGTAGCTGGAGCGGGCATTGAGGGTGTTCCTTTGGGGATGGATATATTTTGTATCTGGCAGGTAGAGTCTCTTCCTGTTTCCTGATCATCATGTGAGCTACTTCACTTTACCTTTATTCTGCCATGAAGTTCTGCCTTGCCTTGAGCCACAAAGAATGAGTGGGCATTGAGGGTGTTCTTTTCTATGGATTGGGACCTCTGAAGGCATAAGCCCCTAAATAAACTTTTTCACCTCTAAAATTATTCTGGTTATGCCTTCGAGCCACAGCTAACAAAAAGCTGACTAAAACACTAGCAATGAATGAGAGTTTCTGTTGTTTCACATTTTTGTCAGCATTTGGAGACAATATTCTACATTTTGGTCATTTTAATAAGTATGTAACATGATCCTGTGTTATTTTAACTTGCATTTCCCTAATGACATATGATGTAGAGCATATTTTTAAAAATTACTTGCTATCTATATATTTTTGTTGTTGTTGTTGAAGTATCTATTCAATCTTTAGACATGTTAAAATCAGGCTGTCCATTTTATTCTTATTTTTATAACTTTTACAACTTCTTTGTATTTTTAATGTAATAGTCCTTTAGGGGGGAATTTACTTTTTAAACAAAAACAATAAGAATGTAGAGTCAATTTTATAACATATGAAAGCTAAATGAATAACAATAGTACCAAAAAAGTCATGCAATTGATGTTATATTTTGTCTTCCCAAATGCATATGCTAAATCTGTAGAATGAAGTGGACATAACTTTCCTATGAGCTTATTTGAGTACTTGACTAGTGTAATTCCACATCATGACAGTATAGTCATACTCCATGTATGTATGATATGTCAAAATGCATTCTACTGTCATGTATAACTGAAAAAAATGTGATATATATATATATATATATATATATATATATATATATATATATATCACACACACACACACACACACACACAATGGAATTTTACCCAGCAATAAAAGAATAAAATCATGGCATTTGCAGGTAAATGGATGGCATTGGAGAAGATAATGCTAAATGAAGTTAGCCAATCCCCAGAAAACAAATGCTGAATATTTTCTCTGATATAAGGAGGCTGACTCATAGTGGGGTAGGGAGGAGGAGCATGAATTAGATGAATTTTAGATAGGGCAGAGGGGTGGGAGGGAAAAGGAGGGGTGGGAGGGAAAGGGAGGGGGCAGATGATTAGCAAGGATGGTGGCATGTGATAGACATCATTATCCAAAGTACATGTATGAAGACATGAATCGGTGACAACATACTTTATATACAACCAGAGATGTGAAAAATTATGCTGTATATGTGTAATAAGAATTGTAATACATTCCACAGTCATTTATTTTTTATTTTTTAATATTTATTTATTTTTTAGTTTTCGGTGGACACAACATCTTTATTTTATTTTTATGTGGTGCTGAGTATTGAACCCAGTGCCCTGTGCATGCTAGGTGAGAGCTCTACCACTGAATCACAACTCCAGTCCTGTCATTTATTTTTTTAAATCAATAAAAAAAGAGAATATACACATAGGCCCTCCACATGAAAATGTCATTGCTCTGCTGACATTCCCCACCCTGCATGCAGGACCCTACAGAATCAAGGGTTACCTTTCATACCTGCTATATCATCACAGCAATATGCTGGTACCTTATACACTGCCAGTCAGCATGCACTTCATCTTTTTTCATAGGCCTCTAAAGGATGCTCCAATTTAAGGGTATAAATTTTGAATTTCTTTTTTAGTCATAGATGTAGCATCATAAAATAGCTCTATTAGTAATATCCATGCTAACCATTTGAATGAAATTCATACTAACTTTATTTTTGGGGGGACACTAGCCTGTTTGCTTCCTTCCGTATCTATGGCATGGTCGCATGAATGAATGTTAATGCTTCTTCTTTGTATGCTGATAGAATATGAAATGCACACCTATGGAGGTAGTGTTATCGTATCAGTGAGGCTATATTTAGCCCAATAACTTTCTCTTGACAAGATAAGGACTTAAGAATTTTACTTATGTTTGCTGTGTCTGTGATCTTTAACAATACTGAGATTCAAAATAAAACTGTCTTCTATGGATTAGAAAAAAAAAGCGTAAAATTCATATGAAAGCACAAAACATCCCAAGTAGATAAAGCAATTTATTTTTATTTTTTATTTTTATTTTTAAAATTTGTTCTAGTTAGTTATACATGACAGCAGAATGCATTTTGATTCATTTTGCACAAATGGAGCACAAATTTTCATTTCTCTGGTTGTATATGATGTAGAGTTACACCATTCATGCACTCTTACATGTGTCTAGGGTAATGATGTTTGTCTCATTCCACCATAATTCCTAGATGAAGCAATTATGATAAAAAAGATTAGTGTTCGAAGCATCACAGCATATAATTTCAAAATATATTATAAAGCTATATTAACACAAACTACAGGTATTGACATAAAAACATACATAGACCAAAGGAATAGAATGCAGGACTCACAGCTACACAGCTACAGTCAACTGATGTTAAACAAAAGTTATGTAATATATCGATTTTATCTCCTTTAGTAAAATATGTACCCTTACTATTATCATTTTTAAAAATGAGAAAGCTTATGACCCAAAAGCTTAAGTGTTCTTCCCTAGACTATACAGCTAGTATTGGCCTTTAAAAACAAACAAACAACAACAACAACAAAAAAAAAATTATTGAGGGCTGACTGTCAAGTAAAAAGCTATAAGTATCTAATGTACACATCTCAATGAGTATGGAAATAAATATACACCTATAAAACCATCATTATTATAAAAGGCATACATACACATCACATCCCATAGTTTTCTCCTGCCTCATTTTTTATTATTATTATTATTATTATTATTATTATTATTTATTGCACATTTTTGGTGGTAAGAATGCTAAGCATAATATGTATCCTCTTAGAAAATTTTAAATATATCATATAGTAGATCATTAGAACTTATTTATCCTACATCACTAAAACTTTGTACTTTTTATCATTATGCATCTATTTCCTCCTCCACTCTGTCATTGGAAACCACTATTATACTCTTCTTCCATGAGTTTGAGTATTTTAGGTTCCACAGAGTGAGATAATACAGTATTTATCTTTCTGTGTCTGGATTATTTTATATAACATAATGCTCTCCATGTCTACCTCTATTGTTCCAATTGGTAGGATTTCATTCTCTTATAAGACTAAATGATATTAAATTTTATGTACATACCATATCCATACAAATCATGTATTTATATATTAACAATTCATTGACAGGGAAGTCATGGATTCTTATTCCTTTGAAGTTAGTCACTGGAGATATTTCCTTCATTATTTATATTGGTTGAAGCCTTGGATTGCTGTGTTCATATTTGAAGTAGTCACCTCTATCATTCTTTACTAACTTCCAGAAAACAAAAATCTTTACCACCAAGCCTGGCTAAGGATTCTGATGGTCTTTCAAAACTTTCTATAGATGCTTTTGCTTCTCTTCTCTAGTTCCTTTCTAGGTGGGGGAATAGATTTGATTTGTGTGCCTTTCTCAATTCTGTAAATTCAGGCCTTGTGCTGAAAGCCTCCTATTTATTTCTTCTAAGACAGTACCCTGCAGTATTCAAGATTGTGTGCATTTTCCAAAACATTAAGTCCAGGCAGCTGTTAAGAACTGCATCTGCTGTTAGAATCTGTATTCTGTGTGCAAGAGCTCACTGAGAGGTCATGCATGGGAATATAAGGAGTGTTGTTCATCCCTTAATAGTCTATGAGCTGGTTAGTAGGATCTGTAAACTAGGTTCTTCAATATGTCCTCTCCTGGATGTGTCCCTTTAATCAACACGTTGGAACCTCTTACTAGACTCTGGGGTTCCCATTAAAATGTTCCTATCCATGAGTGGTTGTAAAAAATTTATGTTTCTGCGAGAGATCTGATTGAAATCACCTTTCTTGCCAACTTTTTGACATTTCTCTGTTACTCTACAGTTAAACTAAGCAGAATTTGTCTTGATTCAATTTGAGTTGACTTTTGTGCAGGGTGAGAGATACAGATTTAGTTTTATTCTTCAGCATGTGGATATCTAGTTTTCTAATACCATTTTTTAAAAAAAAAGTCTATATTTTCTCTAACATATGATAGTAAGGACATAGTTATAATGATATAAGCAGGGTAACTGAATGCCATAAAGTTTTTTTCTCTTATTCATATTTTTCCAATGATAGTCCCAGAAATGTATTTTAGAAAAATGGGATATATACCAGGGATGTCTCCTACAATAGTACTGTAGTTTCATTACTGATTCTCAAGATGTTTTTATATTTTCTTTCCATGGCAGCAAGTAATATTTTTGACAGGCTCCATTTTATCAGAAGAAGCTCTTGGTTATTAATTATTTCTCATGGCATCTTTTATAAATGTGGTTTTAATGGGTTTAAAAATGTATAAAATATTAAAATGCACAAAAGCAAAAAATCACTTATATTTTATGCATTTCAGGTAATAACCATTGTTGATGTTATTTCTTCTGGGCTATTTTAAAATGTGTATGTATGTCTGATATGTTCTGGTTTATCAGCTAGTTTTACAATAGAAGTCAAATTCCTTTGAGTATTTGAAGTAATAAATAATCCTGTGAAGTTCCTATATCTATAGAAAAAAATATTTTATTCTTTTCCATCACAGAGAAGTAACCCAAAGAAAAGCTTAATGAGTAAAAGCTAAGGGATAGTCCTGATTATTACTGACTGAGAAAGAGAAAATTTGTCTTCGGTCAACTGAATTCTCATTAATTTTGATTGTTACTATAATTTCTACCACAAGGTGTCAGTACTGGAACCAAGGAGTGGACTACTCCAAACTGTCTTCACAAATCCTGTTACATTTATGGTGGTCTAAATACATTAGGTAACAAAAGCATAGCTAGTTGGAATCCCTGTGCAATTCCCATCTACTGGAGAAAAATATCACTGCCACTCAATTTTGTCACTGCCACGGAAGTAGTCAACGTTTGTGCAGACAGAGGAAAATGTGTTTTTTTTTCCTTCATTGAAAAACCAAGTTTGGGCTTGCATCTCTGAATTCTCTTCCAATATAAGTTTTGCAAATTGGATTGCAATTTATTTTCAGAAGGATTATGAAAAAGCCAGTAGTAACCCTTCTTACCTGACTTTTCAGCAAGTCAAAAAACCTGGAGCTTGACAACTTTCACTGCAAAATCCAAGGATCACTAATTTGGAATGCTTATGGTTAAAATAGATGAAGAACATGAAAATAGAATGCTGAGAAAATAAGATTTCTAAAAATTATCATTGTTGCTCACAAAGAATAGAACTCATTTTTCAGAGTGTAAAATGTAGTTTTTTAAAAATATATTCACATGGTTGCACAATTTTGATCATAATATAAATTTAAAACATTTTCATCACCCTGAAAGAAACCCTGTATCCCCTGTATCCATTAACAGTCACTCCCATTTTCCCCCAAATCTCCTAGTCCTAGGTAGTCATTAATCAACTTTCTGTATCTTCATGTGCCTATTTTGACATTTCATGTAAAATGAATTCTATAATATATTTTTTTTTGTGATTTGATTCTTTAAGTTAGTGTTTAAGGTTCATCCATGTTGTGAAATGTATCAGTCCTGAATTCTTTTACATTTGTGAATAGTATTCCTTTGTATGTATATGCACATTTGTTTATCTGCTCATTATTTAATGGAAATTAAACTTTTACTAGTTTGGGGACTATTATTAATGAAGCTGTCATTAACAGTTGTGCACAAGGTTTTGTGTGGACGTGTTCTCTTTTGTCCTACCATTGCAATTTCTGGGTCATATGGGAGCTCTAAGTTTAACCTATTGAAGAACTGTCAGAATTTTTCTTATATGGTTGCATCCTTATATATGCCCAATGACAATACATGGAGCTTCTCATTTTGCCACCCTCTTGTCAACCGATGTTATCAATCTGTCTTTTGAATTGCAGATATCCTAGTGAATGTGAAGTGGTACTTCACTGTGGTTATGATTTGCATTTACCAAATGACTAGAGATGATGCACATTACTTGAGGTGGTTATTGGCCATTTCTGTATTTTGTTTGAAGAAATATATATTTACATTCATTGTAAATTTAAAATTTTGAAGCACTTTATATTTTTTAAAAAAATTTTATTCTAATTTGTTATATATGACAGCAAAATGCATTACAATTCTTATTGCACATAAAGAGCACAGTTTTTCATATCTCTGGTTGTATACAAAGTATAGTCACACAATTCATGTCTTTACACATGAACATAGAGTAATGATATCCATCTTGTTCCACCCTAATTTCTACCCCATTCCCCCTTACTTCCTCTCCCACCCTTTGCCCTATATACAGGTTGTCTAATCTTCCCATGCTCCCCCTCCCAATCTCACTATAAATCATCCTCCTTATATCAGAGAAAACATTCAGCATTTAGTTTTTTGGGTTTGGCTAACTTCACTTAGCATTATGTTCTCCAATGCCATCTATTTACCTGCAAATGTCATGATTTTATTCTCTTTTATTGGTGAGTAATATTCCATTAAGTATATATGCCACATTTTCTTTATCCAATCATCTACTGAAGTGCATCTTTGTTGCTTCCACAGTTTAAATATTGTGAATTGTACTGCAATAAATACTTATTTTAACCATTTCCTGTCTTATACTGCATTTGGTGTTGATTTCTTCTTCTTTTTCTAGGACTTTGAGATGTAACATTCACTCATTTATAAGTTGAATTTTTCTTTTTTTAAGGAATGACCTCCATGCCATAATGAACTTTCCTCTTAGTACTGCCTTCATAGTGTCCCAGACATTTCAATAGGTTGTATCTGTGTTCTCATTCACCTCTAAGAATTTTTTAATTTCCTCCTTGATGTCTTTTGCAACCCATTATTCATTCAGTAGCATATTATTTAGTCTCAAGGTATTGGAGTAGCTTTTATATTTTATTTTATCATTGATTTCTAATTTCATTCCATTATGATCTGATAGAATGCAGGGTAGTATCTCTAATTTTTCTGTAGTGCCAGGTTTGTAGTCATGGATTCCTTATTTTCTGCTTTTTTGGGAAAGATTTTTGAAAGCTAGTTTTGATGGATATGGCAATCTTGGTTGACAATTATTTCCTTAAACAGCTTGGAACACATCCTTCCAGGCATTTCTGGGTTTTAGAAGTTGTTCATAGCAATTGGAAGTTATTCTGATTGGCCTGCCTCTAAATGTAACCTGACACAATTATCTTTAAGGTTTTAAATCTATACTTGTTCTGAAAGTTGGATAGTTTAATATTAATGTGATTTAGAAAGGTTCTTTTTTTGGGTTCTCTAATGGCCTCCTATATCTAGATATCCATCTCATTTTGAAAGTTTGGAAATTTTTCTGTTATTATTTCCTGAATAGGTTATCCATCTCTTTAGGCTGTATCACACAACCCTCTTTAATTCCAATGATTATAACCTTTGGTCTCTTAATGTTGCCAGAGAATTCTTTCATATTCTTGCCATGGTTACTTTTTTAATTTTCTGAATATTTGTCTGCATTTTTAAGCCCGTCTACATTGTCTTCCAATTCTGAGATTCTGTCTTCAATATGGTCTACCCTATTAGCGAGACTGTAAACTAATTTTTTTTATTATGTATTTAATTTCCAAGATTTCTTTTTGGTTCTTTTTTTTACTATCCCTTACTCCTTACTGAATTTATCATTCATAACCTGTATTGAATTCCTTAATTCATGCAGTTATTTTTCTGTGTTTTCTTAGAATTCATTTTTTAAATTTTCATATTATTTTTAAAATTCTTCATCTAATATTTCATCTACTTCAACATATTTTTGGTAAGTTTCTGATGAATTATGAAGTTTAGGAGGTGTTTTTACCTTTTATTTTAATATTTTTTATATTCCTGTATTGCTTTTTATGCATCTTTTGGGATAGTTTTCTCTTCCACTTTTATGTGTGGGACTTTTTAGGGTATGAGGTTTTCTTGCCTAAGTATCTTAGAATAATCTATACTGAGACTACATCACAGGTTTAGTACCAACAGCTTTTGTACTAATTCTCTCTGTTTTTGCTAAAGCAGTAAGTAAAGCCTGGACAGCCACCACTAGTCATTATTACAAGGTACTATAAAGGTCGGGCGAACGTCGGAGGAAAAGACCACCAAGAGACTGTCTCATGCAACAGCAAAGGGTTTATTGGGGGTCCAGCATGCTGGGGCTCAGAGCTCACTTCAGAGGAGAAAAGAACAAAGAGCCCCGGAACAACTTGAGCAGAGCTTATATACATTCTTTGGAGGGGGCAGGGACTTTACATACATCATAGCATCCTTTAGCAAATCATCACATACCGCAGGAAAATCAAATAACAACTCTAAAACATGATTAGCACATTCACTGGCGGGAACAGATTGGGTGGGGGTGATTGGTCAGTACTAAGATGGGTATATATTTAAACTGATTGGTTTAAGCCCTGAGGTGTGTACATGCGGGACTGCACGGTTTCTGAGGAAAGGGGGTTGTTCTCGTTGAGCAACTAGGTGGTCAGGGGAGATTTCGACACACATCTAATTAATGGGCAGTTCCTGGAATTGTTTTACTGCCACATGAATTTCAGGTTCCGAATGCAACTTAAAAACTTTTCAGGACAAACCTTATCCTTTACATTTCAATTTTTTTTATCCTTTCAGTACCTGGTCATTATTTTTTGTTTTGTTTCTTTTATTCTTTGTATATTCTGAAGATGGAGTATCATTATTTTTTGTGTAGAGCAAAGTTGCTGTTCTTTGGCTGAGTTTAGTTCAGCAGGACAGTCTCTACCCTGTGCACTTGAAGTGTCCCTGTAGGTTCCCAACACCTCAGAGAACAGGGAGAAACAAATAATAGCAACCATTCATGCAAAGAATAGACATAATTAAAATAAATATCAAATTCCTACTATGTTATCTACAACATTAGACACAAGAAAAACAAAAATGATGGGGTTAGCAATTGCCAAAAACAAAAACAATAAGGAAACTTAAACTAGGTATAGCATTAAAGCTAACATAAGGTGTCAGCTGTGTCATCATAGCATTAATAATTACAACAGCATTAATGGTGGGGGGCAGAAGCTATATTAACTAATTACTTCCAAGAGATGTTAGAAATACAGTTAAAGGACAATAAAATGTGATAGAAATGTACAAAATTGTCTACGATTTCAAAAAGTAAACAGAAAATTCAGAAAAGATGCAGCAGGTCATGGTTTTAAAAAAAGGAGAAAAAATAGAACAAAGTAAAGAGAGAGAAGAGAATCTGGCTGTTAATAAGAGAAGAAAAGAGAAACAGAAGAAAGGTAGTCAAAACAAAACAATAAAAATATACAAAATCAAACTGATAAAGCTCAAAAGACAAGGCAAAGAAAGATAACTACATTAAAAATGCTAAAAATGAGAAAATAAGGGATATATATGTATATGTATATATGTCCTAGAACCAATCAGCACAAAAACAACAGCAACAAACTCTCTCTCTCTCTCTCTCTCTCTCTCTCTCTCCTTAATTAATTAATGACAGAATCATCTCCACTGAGGTTGTTAAAATAGTCAATGAGAATGAATGCTCACTACCTATGCCCAATTGGCTTTGTTTCCTGCTGCGACCCATGCAGCATAAAACAGTTCTCCAAAAGCAGATGGTGGTTGGTTTAAGAAAATAAGAAATTATAAGAAATAAAGATGTAGACTCAATTATAAATGGAAGTGGGACTCAGTGGGTGATCCAGCTTTGATGGAGTCTGGTTCTAACAATGACCAAGGCTCCCATGTTTAAAACATCAAAGGGATTCACTGTGAAAAGGCTTCTTTGAGGTAAACAGGATGAAGTTTATGAGCAAAACAGCTTATAGCGCTTATCAGTTCATGCCTATCTCTTCTACTTCAAGGCAGTTAGGATTTGAATTCAAGCCTTTTGAATTAGTAAATTCCATGATCAAAAGGTGTCATCTGCAAACGGGCATTCCCCTCTTCTTGCCCTTGCACAGAAGGATTCCCAGGAGAGGCTTCTCACTGTCTAGGGTTACATAGTTCAAAGCAATAATCCATTTGCAGCTCCCAACAATTTCCCTTTGTTCTTGAGATATGTATGTAGAGAGAGGCAGAGAGAGAAAGGGTTGATTTTTTTAAACCTTTCCCTCTTTTTTGCTACTCTCTAATAAGCTTACAGTTTGTGTGGCCTAAGTCTGAAGCTGGTTGAAATAACATGCTGTTTCCCTTCTCATCAATGAAGTGAAATTTTGCACAACCAGATAAGTGCACTCCAAGGGTGTGGTTGCTGGAAAGTTCTTTGGAGAAGTTCTGATGGCTGGGGATTAAGTGTAATTAGGCCTTAGGGGCTTTGTTGTATGGTATCTGCTCTGGAGAGATTAAATCACAATATGCCTAAGACTTGTCAGTTGTGGATCTCTGCTGGGAATCTGGATCTTGGGAGTCTCCCAAGAATTCTACTCATGGAACAGGAAAGCCAATCCTCCATTTATTCTTCTGCCCATAAACATAGTCTTCTCAGGCTTAGGGTATTAATACCTGCCTGTTCAGATTTCTGACCCACCTTAGCTGGTCATGTGAGCTGCCAAACTCAAAGGAAAAGTGAGTTGGACTCCCAGTTTTCCAATTTGCATTCCCATGGGTCATGATCTTCTTTGTGCTTGTGTCACTCACGTTCTGCTAGGTATGCCACTGGCCACACAGTAGGTATTTTCTGGGACATTATGACAATTTTACTATAAACTCCTGGATCCCACAGCAGGATTTTTAGCTTTGCTGCCTCAAGATGGCTCACACCTCAGCTCTCCTTGGCCATTTGAGAAACACAGAGATCTTTATAATCACCATTTCACAGTGAAGCCTCTGCATCAGCTAATTTCATGCTGCTTTTCTAATCTCAGGTTTTTCCATAACAAATCTGTACATTGTGTTTAATCTTTGTTTTATCTCACCTTTCTCTCCCTGGTGATCCACTGCAACTGGCACATCAGGCTTGGATCCATCATACTCTTTTTAAAATCTCTATGGCATTACAACTTTCCAAATTTGAATTTTAGTGAAATCTCTCATTCATCCACCCCACTGAGAAGCAGTAGTCCTCCCACTTGAAACTCAAGCCATGAAGTATGTAGAAATGCAGACTTCCTTTAATCCATGGACTTGAATATCCAGTTTTTGTTTTCTTTCTTTTTTTTTTCCAGAGAACATGTCAAACATATGTACTGAAGTATTTGAAACAATAAAAATAAGTAGAAATAATATGGTAGATATTAGGAAGTATGTGGTTACAAGTTAATGAGGAAAATAATTGTATCAATCTGGAAGGAATCTGAAGATGAACATTGGGGGGAGGTACACAAGAGTTAGGATTTTAAAGTTTATAATGGCAGAGCAATTACTCTGAAGCTTAGCATATACAGCAAGATAATACTTAGAGTTATTTTGTAACATTGTACTTCTTTGTTTCATCAAAAAACTCTTTATTGGGTGCCTAATATGTGCTAGACCCTATAAAATAAAGATGCATACATACAGTCTAACTAGAAAGACTCAAGTGAATAAACTATAAGAATGTGATATCATAAATTTCATGATAGAGATACATACAGTGTTTTGTGGCAGCACATGGAAAGACACCTAAGTAAGATTTATAATCAGGGAAGCAACTGAGAGTTCAAAAAAGAATAAAGAGCCACCTATGTAAAATTTATCCAAGTATAGCAAAAGACAATTTGTTAAACCACAAAAGCAGGAGGCAAAGACCCAGACTGAATATGTTTAATGTTGTGGCACTGGTCATTAAAGTTATGTGAGACTTTACAGGTTTTATAAGGTCATCCTAAAAGATCTTTTGTAGTTCACTAATGAATATACACATGTGATCCCAGTGGATCAGGAGGCTAAGGCAAGATGATCTCACATTCTAAGCCAGCCTCAGCAACTTACAGAGAACCTAAACAACTTAGCAAAACTCTGTATAGAAATGAAATTTTTTAAAGGGCTGGGGGAATACAGCTCAGTTGTTAAGTATCCCTGGGTCCAATCTGCAGGTTCAATTAAAAAAATATTTGCACATGATCCAAAATGTGTGAAATGTATAGAGAGAAATTCATGTTATTCTATTATCATAGTTGAACATAGAAACAATGAGATGGAAATGGTGCAGTTTGTAAGTGATATAATGATTATATTGTCATCAAAAGCTTTAAAAAAAGTGTGTAGCAAATGAGCCTAAATAATATAATCAGCAGTAAATATGGAGAAATTGAATGGTCTTAAATGATGTTTGAAAAGTTCAACCAAAAGGATTAACTATAAGTGATCAAGTGAATATGAATCTCACTGAAAGTTCACACTCTAGAGGAAATTCAGATTTTTGTTTTGATGGCCAATAGTTGTGTCTGTTTCTGAAATTGAGAATATAATAAAATAATGTGTTTAGAGAGGCAGGTGATGGATTTCAAATTGAACATGTTATAGTAGAGATATATGGGAAAGATCCAAGTGATTATGTCCTATAGACATAGTGTATATGGGTTTGGCACTCAGAAAAGTGTTTTGGCAAAGAAAATAAGGAAAGAATCCAGACATGTACACCTTGAAGTTCATGGAGGTTGCATTTATAAGACTAGATGAAATCACCAAGGGAAAATTGGCAAATAAAAAATGTAGTGAGGAAAATGGGTGCATATGAGAAGTATGGCACATAAAAGATAGGTTCAGGATGACCAGAAATGAATAGACACAAATAGATCAAAGGATTAAAATAATGCTACTGTACATGCGAGACAATCACTCTACCAAATGAACTATATCCCCAGCCAAGAGGGATTAATTTTTGGTGGAAGGAAGGATACAACTTCTCTGAAGAAGAGAAAATCAAAATGATCATAGAGCAGATCCAAGAATTGTTCCCCAAGCTCTTCACAACACAGAAAGGAAAGAGATGAATAAAATAATAAGAGGTTCAACACTCAATATTAGAGTGCTGAAGACCTGGAGAGACTCAAAGTACTGTTATCAGAGCAGGAAATGAAAACAGATGGAAATTGTGTAGTTTGTAAACTATATAATGATTATATATTGGGGTCTTCCAAATATATAACCCAGACTAGGGTGGGCAAATGGGTTGAGACCATGAGCAGAATACTCATAAAATCTGGCATAACATCAACCATCCAAATTTAGCAATCATTTGGGTAGATGAAGGCTGCAAAATACAAATCAAAGACATGCACAATTGTTTCAAAAATTATATTAGAAAAATTTCCAAATATTGGATAACTGTACTAAAACATATGAAAAGGATAGTGCAAGATGATAAAGTGGTTTTATCTCTGGAATGTAAGGTGGGTTTAACATTCACAAATCAATAAATATAATTCATCACAAAAATAGAGCTAAGGATAATAATCATTTTTATCTCAATAGATGCATAAGAAGCATTTGACAAATTCAGCACACATTTATTTTTAAAATACTAAAGAAACTGTGGAAAAAAGGAACTTACCTCATCATTTTAAAGGCTATGTATGATAAATAAATCCAAGGCAAAATTATGCATAACATAGAAAAACTGAAAGCATTTCTCCTGAAATCAGAAACAAGACAAGGATGCTCATTATTATCACTCTTATTCATCACAGCCAAAGTTATCAGGTAAAAGAAAATTAAAGGGATATAAATAGGAAAAGAAGAAGTCAAAAAATCTGTTTGCTGATGACATAATCTTATATTTAGAAGACCCCAAAAACTCTACCAAAAAATCTAGAATTGATAAATTTAGTGAAGCAACAGGATATAAGATCAATATGCATAAATCATTTTCCTGTACTCCAATAATGAATCTACTAAGAAAGATAACAGGAGAATTATCCCATTCAAAATGACCTGTAAAAATAAATAAAATACCTTCAAATTGATCTGATCAAGAATGTAAAAGATCTCCAAAATGAAAATTATAGAAAGCTAAAGAAAGAAACTGAAGACATTTGAGTATGAAAGACTTATCATGTTCTTCAATAGATAGAAGTATGATAAAATGTCCAAACTACCAAAAGCATTATATACATTCAATACAAACTCCATCAAAATACCAATAATATTCTTTACAGAATTATAAAAGAAAAAACATTTCTAAAATTCATTTGGAAACAAAAGAGACCCAGAATAGCCAAAGGAATTCTGAGGAGGAAAAGCAATGGCAGAGGCCTTATAGTATCAGACCTCAAAGTATAATACAGAGCTATAGTAACAAAAACAGCATGGTACTGGCACCAGAATATATATATACAGAGAGAGAGAGAGAGAGAGAGAGAGAGAGAGAGAGAGAGAGAGAGACCATTTGAATAGAATAGAAAACACAGATACAAACCCATGTAGATACAATCATCTGATACATGACTAAGTTGCCAAAAAAGCATACATTGGGAAAGATGGCCTTTTAAACAAGTGGTTCAGGGAAAAGCACACAACCATATGTAGAAGAATGAAGTTTAATCCTTATCTCATCATGCACAGAACTCACTCAAATTGGATCAAAGTCCTAGGAATTGAATCAGAAACTCCTCAAAAGTTAGAAGAGATTATATGCAACATTCCAAAATATTGGCGCAGGTATCAAGTTCCTTAACAAGACTTCTAAAGTACAAGTAATAAAACCAGGAATCTAGATGTGTGATGACATCAAATTAAAAAAAATAACTTTACATCAAAGGAAAGGATTAAGATAGTAAAGACAGACCCTACATGTGGGAGGCCATCCTCGCACGTGATTTGAGTTACCTCCCTGGCTGGGCGAGAGGCGCTTAGACACATGCTTGTGTCAGAGCTTTCCCTGCCCTTCTCAAGTCGAGGGCTTGTCCATGTGGAGGCGTGTCTGGCTACTACCCCGAAGACCCAATCGTCGCCCCTTAACCTTCATTGGATGGGATTTTCCCTGGAATTTTTTGTTTCCCAATTAAAGTCCACTCCGTGGCGTGTTCTCTCTCTCTTACTAGCCTCTTCAGTAAACCTCGCCACCGCATTAGGTGGCTGGAGGCGGGAGCAAGGAGAAGCCATCCTAGAGCTGGTTTAAAGGTAATTAGAGTCTGTCTCTTTCATTCAAAACTCCCTAAGGATTTCTCATGTACTGAACCTTCATTTATGAAGCCTGTGTTGGCCACGGGCTAAACCTACAGAATGAGAGAAAATCTTTGCCACCAGCTCCTCAGATAGAGAATTAATATTCAGAATATATAAAGAACTAAAAAACTTAACACCAGAAAAGATAAACAAGTACCCTAATTATTAAAATGGGCAAAAGAACTAAATAGACACTCTCAAAAGAAGGCATAGAAATGGCCAACAAATAAAGTGAAAAATGTTGAACATATCTAGCTATCAGGGAAATGAAAATTAATGCTATATTGTGCCAGTCAGAATGGCAATTATCAAGAATATAAATAATAATAAATGTTGATGTGAATATGAGGGATATGTACATCTATACATTGTTGGTGGGACTGAAAATTACTGCAACCACGCTGAAAAGTGTTATGAAAATTCTTAAGAAAGCTAGAAATGAAACTACCATATGACTCAGCTGTCCTACTCAGTATATATCCAAATATCTATAATCAGCATACCATAGGAATCCAACAACATCAATTTTAAAGCAGTACAATTCAGAACAGCCAAACTATGGAACCCGCCTAGGTGCCTGTCAACAAATAAACAGATAAAGAAAACTTGGTATATATACAGAGTAGATTATTGTCCATAATGAACAATGAAACTATGGCATTTGAGAGTAAATGGATGGAACTGGACACCATTATGGGAAGTGAAATGAACCAGATTCAGAATGTCAAAAGTTGAAAGTATTTTTTTAAAGTAAAGAGAAAAAGAAAAGAAAAAGGGGGATATTACAGAGAGATAAGTAAAGTTGACAAAGGGAATTGAGGGGGAGGGAGGGAGGTTGGGGAAGGAAGAAGAATGGGAAAAGGGAAGAATAGTAAAATGAATTTACCTAATATTCCTATGTACATATATCAATATACCACAGTGCATTTCAACTTCTTGCATATCCACAAGGCACAATCTTAAAAATAAATATCAGAAACATCAGTAGATAAGAGGGAAGGAGACAAGAGTTAGAGGAGTAAAGGGCAAGAGAAAGTAGAGGGAACTTAATTAGAGCAAATTGTATTCCATGTATTTGTAATTATGTTAAAACAAACCCTTATGACATATAAATAAAAGGAACTAATAAGAAAGAGGAAAAAATGTGAAACGATAGAATTAAATTCACAAGTAGTATAGGAAAAAGTAGGATTTATGTTGTAAAGGTGAATAGTACATTCTTTTCAGAATGCAGATAGAAGTCAGTATTTAATAGAGAAATTGAGATCACTCATGAAACTGAGTATAGAAAAAACTTAGCCAAGTATTACTATGTACATATATGAGTATACTACAGGGAGTTCAACTTTATGTATATCCATAATGTACTAATTGAAATATGCTATAAATAAATAGAAGAAAGATCACCAGTACAAAATAAAGGGAACAGAGGAATGGAGGAGGGGAAGAAAAGGGGAAGTATTTGGGACTGAATTAAACCAAATTATATCCCAAGCTTGTAAAATTTTGTCAAAATAAATCCCAATATTATGGACAAACAAAATGAACTAATAAAAAAAGGAAATCAAAATCAAGATGCCTATTTTATTTACATGAATTAGGTCCCTTGATTTCTAATCATCAGAGTTAGCATAGGTTCAAAGTAATATTGAATTGCCAAATGCTAAGTGTGCATGTACCTTTAGATATTGGCTTCTATTTCTATAGTTTTGCCATGTGGAAAGGCTCACATTCTCAAGTGTAATATTCCAAATTTATGTTTTAGATCTGTATTTACCTTGCCATCATTTATGGGTTTGAATTTATTTCCATAAAGAAATTTGTTCATATTGGCATCTAAACAATTTTATTTAAGCTAAATTTTAATATGAACATAGATTATAGGCCACTGTTTTTTTAGATTTTTTCTTATGCTATTTAGTAATTAGTAAAAGGGCTTTGAATAGACAAAAAGAAGGCATATTCCTCCTTTTCTAAATTTTATTTTGAGCTTTAAGTGGTATTAAAGGTGGATAAAGACGATGTTGCCAAGCCTAGAGAAGTTATAATCTCGTTATACTTTCTGTATCTTCCCTATCTCCCACATATTTCTTGTGTCATCTTGCTCCTTTCTAGAACCCTTATTCTTTTCACACCCACTAGTCATGTTATACCCTATTTTACTCGAATTAGACTCTTGAGTCAAGATAGTAATTTGCTACGTTATGCAACCTAGGATGTTTTGGGATTTTTTTTTTTTACAAGTCAACCTTATAGGTATGGTATTCATAGCTTTTATATTAATTCTCTGTTTTTGCTGCAGCATTGAATATCAATAATTGGAACCTGAAAACTAACCACTAGTCATTTGAAATGTGGGCCTAATCATTTTTTTTTGTTTTGTTTTTGCCTCTTTTCCTATTTTTGTTAAAAATATAGTTGAAGCTTCAGTGTTGTTAATCTGTGTGTGAACATGGTGCTCTATCTTTTGTCTGGGTTTATTTCAGCAGCTCTCTGTGAACTTTAATGTCATTATCGATTCCCAGCACCTCACAGAATAGGGTGTAACAAATAATAGCAACAACTAAAGCAACAAAACATATAGTATTAAAATAAATAGCCACTGCCTACTGTGACACCTCCAACATTAATTACTACAAAGATGAGAATTCTGGGGTCAGAAATTGCCAAAAGCAATCATTAACCATAAATTTTATCTGACATTAAAATAAACTGTAGAACAACTAAAAATAAATAAAAAAATAAACTGTAGGTGTAGACTATGTAATCCATAGCAATAATATCTTCAAAAACATGAATGATAGGGGCAGGAATTATATAAACCAAATATTTCTAGTAGATGGTAAAAATACAGTTTGTTATGAGACAGTAAAATGTTATAGAAAGGTGGAAGAAGTTTTGAAAAGTTGAAACTGGGAATAGATATAATGCAGAAGAGATGTAGCAAGTTATGATAAAAAAGAAAAATGTGGAAAAATGTAAAGTCAGAGAGAGAGAGGGAGGGAGGAGAGAGAGAGAGAGAGAAAGAGATTCTGGTTAATTATGAGAGAAGAAATGAGAGAAAGAGAAACAAACAAAAATAAACAAAAAATAAAACAAACAAAAATCTCTAAACCTCTAAGGATAAGGCATGGAAAAATAATTATTCAAAAGGCTAAAAATGAGAAAAAACACAAATATATCAATCAGCACAGCATGAAAACTCACAAAAACACACACAAATACATATTCTCAATAAAATTTTAACAAATTGTGTCCACTGAAGTTGTGAAAACATTCAGTGAGAATGCATGGCCCCTGCCTATGTCCAACTTCTTTTTTATTTTCATTTCTTCTTTCTCTATGTGCTGAGAGAGAAAGGAAGCAATGACTGGGGTTGTTACACTTCTTCATTTTTTGTTGATCACCAAGATGCCAGCTTCAGTGACTTAAAACAGACACTGATTGAAATAGCTCTCAGTTTTTCTTCTTACAAGTATAAGATAGGATGGAATGGTAAGTACAATGTTCTAAAGTTTTTGTTCAAAGACCATATTGATACACTTCCAGGGTGGGGCTGCTGCAGAATTCTGTGAGAGGTATTTATATGGCTGGGGCTTATGTTTAATCAGGATGTATGGACTTTTCTGGATGGTATCTACTCTGGAAAGATTAGATCAATACACTGCAAGGCCAACCATATGCAAATCTCTCTTGTTAAGCTGGATTTTAGGAGCCTCCAAATAATACTACTTGTGGGATAGAGGATCCAAGCCTCCACACACTCTGTTGCCCACAAATATAGACTTACCAGGCTAAGTCTATGAGTGTATTGCCACTTGCCTCTTAAGTTGCCCAACCCACTTCTACTGATCATGTGAACATCTATACTCAAAGGAAAAGCAAGTTGCACTTTCCTTAATTTGTCTGAATTGAATTCCTCTCAACAAAATCTTTTCAGTGCCTTTTTACTCACATTCTGCTAGGAAAAACCTAGGCCATCAGGTAGTTGTGTACCAAGACATTGTGGGAATGTTTGATATCATTTTCTGGGCTGATATCAACTTCTATTTTTCCCTTCCACCCTTTTTGTGTGTTAGCGTTCCCATATCAGAGATAACACTTGACCTTTGGTTTTTGTGTTTTCTTATTTAACTTAGCATGGTAGTCTCCAGTTCCATCCATTTACCATAAAATGCTGTAATACCATTCTTTTTTATGCCCGAGTAATATTCCAATGTGAATACATACCACATTTTCTTAATCCATTTATCTGTTGAAGGCACCTAGGTTGGCTACATAGCTCAGCTATTGTAAATTTTGCTGCTATAAACATTGATGTGGCTGTGTCACTATAATATGCTGATTTGTTTTTGGTAGTGTAGATTAAACCTAGGGGCCCTCAAATACTAAGCTACATCCCCAGCTCTTTTTTTTTTTTTTGTATTTTATAGAGGCAGGATCTCACTGAGTTGTTTAAGGCCTCAATAAGTTGTTGAGGCTGACTAGGAACTTGCAATCCTCCTGTCTCAGCCTCCCAAGTGGCTTGGATTACAGGCATGTGTCCTGCTGATGTTAAGTCCTTTGGGTATATACTGAGGAAAGGAAAAACTGGATTAAATGGTGGTTCCATTTCTAGATTTTTGAGGAATCTCAATATTGCTCTCCAAGTGAATACACTAATTTGTAGACCCACCACCAACATATGAATTAACATTGTTCACCACATCCTTGGCAACATTTAATGTTAATTGTTTTCTTGATAATTGACATTTTGTTTCATGTGAGGTAAAATCTCAGTATATCTTTAGTTTGCATTTCATCAATTGCTAGATATGTTGAATATTTTGTCCTATTTGTTGACCATTTGTATTTATTTTTAAGAAGTATCTGTTGAGTTCCTTTAGCCATTTATTAATTGGATGATAATGATTATGATGATGATGATGATGATGATGATGATGATGATGATTCTAATTGTTAAGTTTTTTGAGTTCTTTGTATGTCCTGGAAATTAATGTGTTATGTGAGGTTAAGGAGGCAAATATTTTCTCCCATTCTATAGGCACTCTCATCACATTGTTTCCTTTGCCAAGAAGAAACTTTTTAGTTTAAATTCATCCCATTTATTGATTCTTGATTTTATTTCTTATACTTTAGGAGTCTTGTTAAGGAAGTCAAGTCCTAAGCTGACATGAAAATTTAGGTCTACTCTTTCTTGTATTAAGTGCAGGGTCTCTGGTCTAATTCTGAGGCCTTTGACCCACTTTGAGTTGAGTTTTGTGCATGGTGAGAGATAGGGGTTTAATTTCATTTTGTTACATATGGATTTCCAGTTTTCCCAGCATCATTTGTTGAAGAGGGTATCTTTTCTCCAATGTATTTTTTGGCACCTTTGTCTAATATAAGATAACTGTAGTTACATGGGTTTGTCTCTGTGTTCTCTATGTACAGACCATTGGTCTACAAGTCTATTTTGGTGCCTATACCATGCCATTTTTGTTACTATAGCTCTGCAGTATAGTTTAAAGTCTGGTATTGTGATGTTGCCTGCTTCACTTTTCTTGTTATGGATTGCTTTGGCTATTCTGGGTCTCTAATTTTTCTAAATGAATTTCTTGATTTCTTTTTCTTTTTTTATAAGGAATGTTTTGGGGATTTTAATTGGAATTGTGTTAAATCTGCATAAAACTTTTGGTAATATGCCCATTTTGAAAATTTTGATTCTGCCTACCAAAGAGCATGGGATATCTTTATATCTTCTAAGGTCTTCTTCATTTTTTTTCTTTGGTGTTGTGTAGTTTTCATTGTAGTGGTCTTTCACCTCTTTAGTTAAATTGATTACCAAATATTTTGTTTTGTTTTGTTTTTGAGGCTAATGTGAATGGGTAATATATCTTTCATAGGATTCATCTCATCACTGATGTACAGAAATGCATTTGATTTATGGGTATTGATTTTATATCCTACTACTTTGTTGAAATCATTTATTAATTCTAGAAATTTTCTGGTGGAATTTTTTGGATCTTCTAAGTACAGAAACATGTCATGGGCAAATAGTGATAATTTGAGTTCTTCTTTTTCTATTTGTAGTCTTTAATTTCTTTCATGTGTTTAATTGCTCTGGCTAGAGTTTCAAGAACTATGTTGAGTTGAAGTGGTGAAAGAGGGCATCCCTGTCTTGTTCCAGTTTTTAGAGTGAATGCTTTCAATTTTTCTCCATTTAGTATGATGTTGGCTTTCGGGTAAGCATGAATAGCTTTTACAATGTTGAGATATGTTCCTATTATCCCTAGTTTTTACAGTGTTTTGAACATAAATGGATTTTGTCAAACTCTTTTTTTGAAAATGTTGAGATGATCACATGCTTTTTATCTTTAAATCTATTGATGTGATAAATCTTGTTTATTGATTTCTGTATGTGGAACCAACCATGCACCCCTGGGATGTATGCCACTTGATCATGGTGCACTATCTTTTTAAGGTGTTTTGTATGCAATTTTCCAGTATTGTATTAATAGTATTTACATCCAGGTTCATCAGATATATTGACCTGAAGTTTTTTTCTTGATGTGTCTTTGTCTGGTTTAGGTCTCAGGTGATACTAGCCTTAGATAATGAGTTGGGAAGGATTCACCCCTTTTCTATTTCATGGAATAATCTGAGGAGTATTGGTATTAGCTTTCTTTTGAAGGTCTTATAGAACTGCCTGAGAATCAGTTTGGTCCTGGGTTTTTCTTTCTTGGTAGATTTTTTATGGCATCTTCTATTTAACTGCTTGAAGTTGATCTGTTTAAATTGTGTATGTCCTCCTGATTCAGTTTGTGCTGATCATGTTTCTAGAAATTTGTCGATGTCTTTAAGACTTTCTATTTTATTAGAGTATAAAATTTCAAAATAGTTTCTAATTATTTTCTGTATTTAAATAGTGTCCATTGGGATATTTCCTTTTTCATTATGAATTTTAATATTTTGTGGTTTTTTTCTCTTCTTCTCTTCATTAGCATGGCTAATGGTTTATCAATTTTATTTATTTATTTTCTAAGAACCAACTTTTTGTTTTGTCAGTTTTTTCAAATCCTTTTTTATGTTTCAATTTTATTGATTTCAGCTCTGATTTTAATTATTTTCTGTCTTATATTGCATTTGGTGTTGATTTGTTCTTTTTTTAGGGCTTTGAGATGTAATGATTGGTTATTTATTTGTTGACTTTTTATTCTTTTTTTAAATATTTATTTTTTAGGTGTAGATGAACACAACACAAACACTTTATTTTTATATAGTGCTGAGGATTGAACCCTGGTCCCGCCTGTGCTAGGCGAGCGCTCTCCTGCTGAGCCACAATCTCAGCCCGAATTTTTATTCTTTTAATGAATGAGCTCAATGCAATGGACTTTTCTCTTAGCACTCCCTTCATAGTGTCCCAGAGATTTTGATATGTTGTATCAGTATTCTCATTTACTTCTAAGAATTTTTTTTCTACCTGATGTCTTCTACTATACATTGTTCATTCAATAGCACATTACTTAGTCTCCAGGAGTAGCTTCTATTTTTTAATTTTATCATGGATTTCTAATTTAATTCCATTATGATCTACTTTTTTGGTGTTTGCTAAGAGTTGCTTTGTGGCATAATGTATAGTCTATTTTAGAGAAGGAATCTTGTGCTGCTGAAAAGAAAGTGTATTTTATTGTTGATGGATGAAATATTCTATATATGTCTGTTAAGTCTAAGTTATTGTTTGTATTATTGAGTTCTGTAGTTTCTTTGTTCATTTTTGTTTGGAAGATCTATCCAGTGGTGAGAGAGGTGTGTTAAAGTCACCCAGTATTATTTTGTTGTGCCCTATTTAATTTTTGAAATTAAGAGGATTTCATTTGATGTATGTTGATGTTCCATTTTTCGTGACACATATATTTATGATTAAATTACATTATAAAAGATCATATTATGAAAAATATATATTATAAAAATGTCTTATTGATGTATTGTTCCCTTAAGCAGTATGAAATATTCTTCTTTATGCCTCAAGACTATTGTTGTCTTGAAGTCCAGTTTATCTGATATGAAGATGGAAACCCCTGCTTGTTTATGTAGTCCATGTGAGTGGTATGTTTTTTTTTCCCCAACCTTTCACCTTCAGTCTGTGGATGTATTTCCCTATATGATAAGTCTCTTGAAGGCAGTATTTTGTTCTGTCCTTTTAAAAATGTAGTTTGCCAGTCTATGTCTTTTGATTGATGAGTTTGGGTCATAAAATTTCAGGGTTATTATTGAGACATGATTTGTATTCTTGGTCATTTTGGTTTATATTTGGTTTTGAGCTTGACTTGGTTTCTCCTTTGATTGGCTTTTCCTTTTGTGTAGTTCCTCCCTTTTCTGATTTTTTTTTTCATTTTCTCCTCATGTAGTCTTTTGCTGGGGATTTTCTGTAGTGCAGGCTTTCTAGTGTTAAACTCTTTTAACTTTTGTTTATCATAGAATATTTTTATTTCATCATCAAATCTGAAGCATAATTTTGCTGGATATGATTGTTGGTTGGCATCCATTCTCTTTCAGGGCTTGGTATATGTTCTTCCAGGACCTCCTAGCTTTGAGAGTCTGGGTTGAGAAAGTATGCTTGGTTTAATCTGATACTTTTCTCTTTCATCCTTTAAAATTCCTTCTGAGGAGAAAAAGAAAAAAAAGTGTGTCACATTAGATTGGATACAGAAGTGATGGGAGGGGAGGGGAAGGGAAGGGGGGATAGGAAGGGCAGCAGAATAGAATAGACATTATGATTGCTGTATGTATATAGGTGACTGTATGACCAGTGTGATTCTGCAATCTGTACAATCAGAAAAATGAGAAATTATACCCCAACTGATTCAAATGTATGAATTGCCAAGATCATTGTAATGTTATGTGTGGCTAATAAAAAATGTGAAAAAATTCTTTCCTTATTCTTTATGCTAGGTAGTTTCATTATAATGTGTCATTGTGTGGATCTGTTGTAATTTTGTACCTTTGGTGTCCTGTAAGCCTTTTGTATTTGATTTTCCCTTCCATTCCTCAGCTTTGGGAAATTTTCTGATATTATTTCATTGAAAAGATTGTTCATTCCTTTGGTTTGTAGCTCTGTACCTTTCTCTATACTGATAATTCTCAAATTGGTCTTTCATGTTATCCCATAATTCTTGGATGATCTGTTCATGATTTCTTATTATCTTCACTGAGTTGTCAACTTTATTTTCCAGATTTTATATTTTATTTTCATTGTCTGAGGTTCTGTCTTTCAAGTGATCTAATCTGTTGGTTATGCTTTCTATTGAGTTTATTCTTTAAACAATTTAATTTTTTTGAGTTGTAGATAGACACAATATCATTGTTATATTTTTTATCTTTATGTGATGTTGAGGATCAATTCCAGGGCCTCACACATGCTAGGCAAGCATTCTACAAGTGAGCCACAACCCCAGCCTCCTATATTGAGTTTTAAATTTGTTTTATTTTTTCCTTCATTTCAAGAATTTCTGTTTGTTTGTTTGTTTTCAGTATCTCTATCTCTTTATTAAAGTCATCTTTTGTTTTTCGAATTTTCTCATTTTTGCCTGTATTTGCTCTCTTATGTAATCCTTTACTTTACATATCATTTTAATCATATACATTCGGAACTCCTTATCTGATATTTCTTCTAATGTGATGACAATGGATTCTATTTTTGCAGCATCTTGGTTTGTTTGGGGCACTTTCTTCCCCTGATATTTTCATGTTGTTGGTGTGTCTTCCTCTCTATCAGTCCATATCTTAGGTATTACACTTTTTACCCTATAGATTTATAATGTCCCTGCAGATTTCTAATACCTCTAATTTAAGGGGGACATCAATATTAACTGCACCCAATGCAAACAATATGCAACTTTAAACCAAATAGCTCTTATTAACACATTTACAGTTTTATCACAATAAGCACAAATGATATGTTCAATTATTATCTACAATATAAACACTGGGATTGCAAAAGGGTGTATAGTTTCTAATGGTGGCCAAAGAGGAAGCCAGGGGTGTAGGATGAGATGTTAAGGAGGTAGGAGGTAAGAATGTAGAGGTATTAGATCATAAGAAATGTGAAATAGAAATCAAAAGAAGTTGACTGTTAGCAGGAGAAAAGACAGAGACTCTGAAAAGTGAAATAAGAGGGAGGGATATAAAGATAGAGAGTAAAAAAAATTAAAAAGAAAATGAAAACAGTAAAAATAAAATATACAACAAAACTGTAATATACTCTTCAGATATCACCAGTCCTCAGTAGCTTGATACATGAAAAGTACTTGCTTTCACAAATGTTGAAGATGTGAGGGTGGAAAAAGAGAAGAAAAAAAAAATCAAAGAAAAATTGTAGGATTGTTTCTATTGGAGTTCATTATCTTCCTGCTTCTCTTCCCATCCAATAGGTGGGGTTGCCTTGAGTTTGCTGGTATTTCCACACTCAGGATGGTTAATGTTACTAGGGTAAGAAGGTTAGCCTTTGAGGTGGATGCCTGGAGGAGTGGTATAGCAATTGCCTGTCCTTGTTAGAAGACTGCACCCCAGTAATCTCCTTTGGGGTCCACTCATGTGATGTGGCAACCTGATCTTAGACCATTATATGGCCTGTGGACTCCACAATTTCTTGTGTGTAATTTAGTCTCTAAACTATATCTCTCTTGCCCCCATCCTTTTGACTTCTCAATCAGGAACCTCTCTTTCTGGAGGTCCTGAGGGCTGAGCGCTGGGACCTGTGTGCCTATTGTGAAGAGCTGTTCTGTATAGGGCACATTAGGACCCAGTATTTAGAGCTATGGGCCATCCATGTACCTGCAAGTATTGGGCCAGATTGGTGGCTGGAGGGGGCGTGGGATACTGGGGATTGGGGAGCAAGAGTTCCCTGTTGATTGTTAAACAAGTAGGACTAGGTGGCTAGTGAATGCTGGATTGGGGAGGAAGTTGGCAACCAGGCTGGTGTGGGTCTCAGCAAGAGCCTCCTGAGTTGGCCCTGAGAATCCAATTGATGCCAGGTTGGTTGTGTGGGCAAGCCAGGATCATGATGCCCTCATATCCTCTTCCAACTTACCAACCCCATACAAGGCTATTTCCTGCCTTTGCAGCAAGAATGTGGCTATTAGCACAATGAACAGGGAGACTTCAGTTGTAACCAAGCATGCCTGGTAGGGATGTCTCTCTCTGTCAGAATATGATAAATCAAACAGGACACAAACAAGTAAAGTAACAGGGAATCTGTGCTTTCAATTTTACTTTTTATTTTTTGTTCTACAGCATATCATCTTTTACATTTTCATATTGGAAATATATCTATATCTATATATCCTAAATTTAACATTTTGACCACTTTAAAAAGTGTAATTCAATAACATTAAGTACATGCATCATGTTATAAAACCATCTGATACCTACTTACGTTATGGTTAAGATGTTAGGTGTTCCTCCAAAACTTGTGTGTGAGATAGTGCAAGAAATTTCAGAGGCACACTCATTAGACTATGAAAGCCTCAACCCAATCAGTGCATTAATCCACTTAAATAAATTAACTAGGTGGTAACTATAGGCAGGTAGGGCATGGCTACAGAAGACTGGTCAGTGTGTGTCATGGCTTTGGAATATATATTTTGTCCCTTGTCATCAGTCTCTCTCTCCCTCCCCCTCCCTTCTTTCTACTTACTGGTGGCCATGTTTTGAACTGCTTTCCTCTTTTATGCTCTTCCACCATGAAGTCCTGCCTCCTCCGGGATCCAGAGCTATGGCATTGGCCATCTACAGACTGAGACCTCTGAAACTGTGAGCTCTAAATAAACTTTAACTCCCTGCACAGTTCTTGTCAGTTCTTTGGGTCAAAGGACTGAAAAATATTACTAAGACTGAAATTGGTACTGAGAAGTGAGAAACATGTTGCTGTGACTAACTTGACCATTTTATTTAGAAGCTTTTAGGGCATTTTTTGAATTTGTGTGAAGAATTTTGAGATGATTGCAGATGCAAGCTGGAAATACTTTAGAATGTAAGCAGAACAGGAAAATTCTGGTGGGAGTTCAGAAGACCAGAATGCTGATATGACTATGGACAGTAAAAACTGGGCTCATGAGGTTTCAGAAGAGAAGGACGACTCTATTGGACATTGGATTTAGATTTTTTGACCCAAAGACCTGACAAGAACTGTGCAAGTATATATTTTGTCCCTGGTCTGCCATGTCTCTTTTTCTGCTCCCTGCTGGCCATATTCTGAACTACTTTCTTCTTTCATGCTCTTCCATCATGATGTTCTGCTTCACCTTGGGTCCAGAGCAATGGGCCCAATGAGACCAATGAGACCTCTGGAATTGTGAGCTTTAAATAAACTTTTACTCCTCTATGTAGTTCTTGTCAGGTCTTTTAGTCATAGCAGCAAAAAAATGACTAAAGCAACTATCTAATCATGTTCATCAGAAACTCGGTACCCATTAAGCAATAATTCACCTTACTTCTTTCCCTCACTTCTGTTTGTTTCCAATTTGGTTGTATCTCTGTAAATTATTTGATTTCTGTGTGGGTGTGTATAATATTTGTCTCTTTTTATATATGTTATTTTACTTATTGCAATTAATTAATTACAAGTTTCTTCTATGTTGTAGCTTGTATCAGAACTTTATTTTTTTAAAATAATATTTCATTCTATGTAAATAATACATTTGTTTATGAATTCATTTATTGATCAATATTTGGATTGCTTGCATATGTTGACTATTGTGGATAATAGGACTACGAACATTGGTGTTTCAATACCTGAGTACCTATTTTTGTTTCTGAATTTATATCTCAAAGTTAAATATATATATATATATATATATATATATATATATATGTATATACACATACATATATATATTCATAGTCCTATTATTCACAATAGTCAACATATGCAAGCAATCCAAATATTGATCAATAAATGACTTTATAAACAAATGTGATATATATATATATATCACATTTGTTTATGAATATATATATATATATATATATATATATATATATATATATCATAAGGAAATTGTATTGTTAACTTTTGGGGTCACCATCAGTAATTTTTTCATAGTGGCTGCAAAAGCCATACTGCCTCCAGATATGTGTAACTGTTCCATTTTCTGCACACTTTTGCCAAAATAAGACTATGTCTTATTTTTAATAATAGCAGTCATAGTAGCTATGAAATAGTATCTTATTGTGGTGTGCTTTGAAATTACTGAATGACTAATAATATTAAGCACACTTTGTGTCTTCTTCCTTGAAGAAATATCTATTCAAATCTATTGCCTATTTCATAATTAAAATTGTATTTTTGTTGTTGTAGGAGTTATTTATGTAGTCTGGATATTAACCCTAATAAGGTAATTATAGGAGGATATATTTGCAAAATCCTATGTCTTATAAAGGTTAATATCCAGAATACACAATTTTGCAAATATATCCTCCTATTATGTTGATTGTAGGCATACAGGAATGTGTTCCTAGATATTAAATAGCTATAAGAGACAGAATGATTTCCATACCCAACAGTTCACATAAAGAATTTCCTTTTATCTTTGTTTTTCTCTTGCATTCTGGTTTTGATAGATGGTTTTCTATAAGAGTGACTATAGTTACCTGAATATTAAAATAAGTTTACATATATTTTATGGCAATTTAAGAATAATTTTTATTTTTGTTGTTATCTTTATATACTAACTTCTACTTAAGACACAATTAATGTGTTTTTTGGTTCTAATTTTATAAAATTAGGTACTGATTTTTAGACTGAAATGAATGAAACTTCTAAAATTCTTTTATGTCTTGGAGTGCATAACAATCCTTTTACTTTCTAATGTTTCTTTCCTTCCTTCCTCTGTATTTTCCTTACTTGTTATACCATGCCGCAGTCTGGCTGGGCACAATTCAGGAGCCACTTGTCAAAAGAAACTAACTTTATTTTTAGAACCACACAGGCCAAACAAAACAGCTCCTCAGGAAAAACCCCTCAGAGCCCAACTGCCACCATCAGCTTCCCACAAGCCTCTCACCCACACAAGCCTCACCACCTCCCACAATCCTCCTGCTCTTGAGGCCGATTGGCTGGGTCGTGTGGGCGGAGCCAAAGAAGTCCCCCAATGAGCAGCTCTGTGGTCTGAAAGGGCAGGGAATCAGCCCAATGAACATCACCGCAGAGGAGCCAATCAGCTAGATGTTGCTGGGGCTGGTGTGAGCCAATCATCAGCTTTGCAGTCTGAAGGGCGGGGAAACAGCCCAATGAACATCACCGCAGAGGAGCCAATCAGCTAGATGTTGCTGGGGCCACTGTGAGCCAATGGCTGTGGCTCTCAACAATACCATATGTATTAATTAAGCAGGTAGGCTCTGGATTTTAATGACCTGGTTTCAAATCCCAACTCTTCAAGTTACTGGACATATAACCTTGGGCAAGTCAATTAATATATTTGAAACTAATATAGTTTCCTTTTTTGATAAATCACATAACAAAGGTGTCAGCTGCATAATGTTGTTGTGAAGATAAGTGAGAAAATATCTATCAAGCATTTTGCCATGATTTCTCAAGTGTAGTAAGGACTGAAGAAATGAAAGATGTTGTTCTTATTAATGTTGCTGTTACCATAGACACACCAGAACTGCTATGTCCCACAAAATAGCATATGGAGATTTTATTCGGGCACCCTTCCTGTTTATCTATAAATCATTAAAATTCTACCCTTAGAAAATTAAGAAAATGTAGGTTTGTATTATTTATTTACCAGCTACATGTAAGAATAGACAAAGACTTGGGTTATTTGGTCTTTCAAGAAAATTTCATAAATATTCTACTTGGTATCAGTTACATTGAATTAGGAGAATATTTTGGTCCAATTGGAGGATACCCAAATCTTATATTGATTCAAAGACAACTTAGAAGATACTCTTTTTCTTAGAGTGATTAAAATTATTATTTTCTACTTTTAAAAATATTTATTTCATACTATATTGTGTTTGTAAAACACTACTTTGCATTTGCTATATGTTAGCACTTTTTTATTGTTAGTACTGGTCCTTTTTTCCTCCTCATCTTTCAGCAACTTGAAGCACTAATTTTGTGTCTATTGCTTTTGTGCTTTTTAAGGTTGTATAAAGAAATAAAAAACTGAGCATTTATATATCATCTGTATTTATTTTTCCCACCAGTATATTTATACCATAATCTACTTTTTTCTTTAAATTCAAGGCTTATGATGTTTTAAAATATTTTTCCATTTATTTGATCTGAAACTATATAGATTCATGGATTCCAATGTCTGTAAACTATGTAATCTTAATTTTTTTATTATATTTTCTATTTGTTTTCATTGTTTTATAATTGCGGAATATTTTAAATGATTATGAAGGTTCTTTTTCTTACATTTCTATGGTATTCTATCCTGATTTCTTAATCTCATTATATATTAAATAATACAATTTGGGCAGTCATTTTTTGCAGGGTTCTTTTTATATCCAAGCTTTAAATTTTGCCTATGATTTTTGAAATAAAAAAATATTTCATTTTCGTTAGTTCAGTTGAAACCTTTCTTGTTATGGCTTCACCTTTTTTTTTCATATTTAACTTTCTGAAAAAGTAAATTTTTACATTATGTTGTGATAACAAAAGACTGAAAATAACAGAAAGACATCTATGGAGAACTGTTTACATTTTTATATAAGTATATACACAATGAGATACTGTGCAATTATAAAATATGAGAAATCTTTCTAGGTACTAATATGAATAGATGTTCAGAATGTATGATATAAAAAAGTAATGAATAAACCAACCAAAGATATCTCTCACATATGCCACATTTGCTAAAGGTAAATCGTGAAAATAAAATACATATTTATATTTGTTTGTATTTGCATAAACAAAAAAAGAATGAAAGTCATTACACATGGCAACCACAAAATTGGGATAGAAGGTGTTATGGTTTTGATATAAGGAATCCCCAAAAGCTCATGTGTGATAATGCAGGAAAAGTTTTGAAGTGAAATGATTGGGTTAGGAGCGGCTAACCAAATCAGTGTGATAATCCACTTGAATGGATTAACTAGGTGATAATTGTAGTCAGGTAGGGTTTTTTTTTTCTGGAAGAGATAGGAGAGTTCTTCTCATCAATGAATTAATGAATAAAGAAAAGTGTTATATATACACAGGAGAACAATATTTAGCTTTAACAAATAAGGAAACCTTATTATTTTCAACAATATAGATAACCCTTTAAGATCTTATGTTAAATGGAATAAGTCAGGCACTGAAAGACATACTATGTGATCTCACTTGTATAGGAAATATAAAATTCAAACTCACAGAATTGTAGAGGATAATTATAGTTATGGGGTTGTAAGTATAAGTTGTTAAATCAAAGGATACACAAATTTTATAAAATAAGAAGGAAAACCTTAACTGATGTATTGTATAATATGGTCACTGTATTTCTTGGCATCATGTTGTACTTGAATAATATATACCGATTTTGTCAAATATGATTAATTTATAAAAGCTAAAATCTAATTATTCCTTATCCATTGAGGTATAGCTAGAGCTATATATTATTTGAGTATTCTATATAATTGAGGAGGACATTTTGAATGCTTGTATTAAATGCTACTTGAAGTTGAATACAGTGACTGAATACTCTTGGAATTTAAAAGTTGGTTGCCTTTTAAAATCATCTATACAAGTTCTGCTTACTATTTAGAAATTTTGCTTCAGTTGAATAGTAGTAAAATATTTAATAAAGAATATATGACAACATTTTTCTTGGAAGATAAGGAGGTAATGGCTTATTGTAAGAAAAAAAGTAGAAATCATTAGTAAAGACTTAACAAAGAATAAAAAAGTAGAATGCTATTTTTAACTAACTTGGATTTATTTGTTTTGCTCATTTCCCTCAATCCAATCAGCCTTATTCTCAAATCTATCAGAATTATATCCTAGAGCTTTACGATGGATCAGGATAGAAGTTTCTTCATTTTTAGAAATATCTATTTTGGCTTTCAGTATACAGTGATCTTCAGTTTTGCGAAGAAGAACACCTTTTCTTATAGCTTCCATCAGGACATTTCTTGCTTTACTGAATATTGGTGTTGTTGATGGAGATGGTTTTGTACCAGGATTAAGTGAAGCTGATGAAGACGGGGGCACTGTTAGAGCTTGAGGGCTTGAAATGCAAGATGGTGGTGATTGTGCAAAAGAAAACAATGACTGTAGGTTAAAAGATCTTGTTGACTTTAAACTTGAGGATCGTTGTGGTTGTCCTGTTGATCGTGCAACTGGAGTCCATCCTGATGTAGCAGCTGAAGATCTTTTTGATTGTAAATCTAAATGTCTTTGTAATGGGGCAACTGAGCTTCTTGTTGGTTGTGAAAATGAATATCTTGTTAATGGAACTGAAGATCTTGGATTAGAACATGATAGTGAGGCTGAACTTTGTGAAGTCTGTGGAACTGAACATCTAGGTAATGGTGCAGCTGATGATTTTGATACTGGTGTAATCACATATCTTGTTGGTGGTGGAAGTGAAGATCTTGGTTTTGATACAACTGAACATTTTGGTGATTTTTCAGTTGAAGGCCTTGTTGATTTTGCAAAGGAAGACCTTGCAGGTGGAAAAGCTGAAGATGTTGGTGACTGCATAACTGAAGCACAGTCAACTAGATCTGTAACTGTAGTTTTTCTTTCAATTCTATGTGAGATTACTGGACAAGGAGACATAGGTGGAGATGGTGTCTTTTCTTTGTCTTTTGGAAACAGATCATGTGGTATCATTTCATAATACTGAAGAGGTTTAGAGACTGGAGGAGATAAGTCCATTTTAGGTGGAGGAATTGGAAGACCTACCTCAGGAGTACTCTCAAGGCAATCGGGAAGAGGCATTTCTTCTGCTGGTATCAAAATTGGTGGTGGAAGCTCTGTTTGAGATTGTACAATTGGAGGAGAAGTTGCCATCTTTGAAGCTCTTAGTAGAGCTAACCAGTCAGGTGGTAATGGAGGTGGTGAAGTTGGTGCTGTGGGACTCACAAACACCTCGGTTTTAAGACGAATTCGAGGTTGGGGTTGTACTACTTCTCCCATTCCAGTTCCATAATTGACATATGTAAGTGAATTTTTCAGGTCTCCAGCTCCATTCCTTGGAATATTTAGAGGGCTGCATAACACTTTGCCTACAGCTCTTGTTAAAAGCTTGCTGATTTCAGTAAACGGAAACGCGGAAGGTGGTGAACATGCATCTGGTTGATTGACACATGAATGAGAGAACTCTCTACAAGCATTTTGTATATGGTTCACTGGAACATAATTATCCACCAGTTGAATTTGAGGCCTACTTTCTGTTTCATTGGGATAATCTATGTTATTCCTTCTGTGTTTGGGTTTTTCCTGTTTTTCTTCTTTATTATGAGGTGTAAGCTTTTCTGTAGTACATGTTTCAAAGTAATATGAAGCATCACAAAAAATCTTTAAACTTTCTCCATCATCTGGGAAACAAGTAGGTAAGTTGATTGGTAAAGTCTGCACAGAAGCATCATGAGTTTCATATGTTTTAAAAGGTAATGGGTCAGAGGAGCGTACCTGCTTTGTTTCACTGGTTGTACTTTGAGAATCCTTCTCTGACTTTATAGCTTGGAAGCACAAGTCTTTCTTTGCATCTTTGTTGTTAATAACATCATTTAACTGGATTACGCGTTCTTGTAAAGAATTAAGTCTGCAAGAGATGTCTTCAACCTCATTGGATATTCCACCAAGTAGGTCTTCAGCATATTTGTTGAGATTGTTTATTTGTGTTGCTACATTATTTAAAGAAGTGTGGATTACATAAATTAACTCATCTTGAACTTTTCTGGACACTGCCAGTTTATGTGAATGCTCTTCATCTTTCTCTTTGTTGAACGACATTTCAGATACGTGTTCTTAAAAATGCTGTGAGGCAATGCTACCTTACCGTCTTTTAAGCATCCGCACAGTTTCTTAGATCCACTTTGGGATCTGTCTGTCTTCGGGTCTTACCAGCAACATCTGGCTCTGGCAGAGGCTGCTCTCATCTGAGGGTGAAAGCCGTCTTCAGTTTTTGACCAGTAACCTAGCAACACAGTGCTACGTCACAATCTTAATGTTGCATCAGCCTTGGGAAAGCCATATCTCTCAGTCACAGCCACACCCTTCCGGTATACTCTGGCAAGGGGGAGAACAATGACTCCCAGTCATGGCCACGCCCCTCTGGCTTATTCAGATACCACCAGAATATTTCACAAAACTGGAGAGGCATGATGGAGAGGAAGAAATAAATGTATTACCTAACCTTTCATTTATTAATTATAGGTTTACACACAAAATATTCGATGTGTTTCACTAACGGGTGTTACTTTAAATATCATCCATCTCTTCTGTGACTCTCTATCTTACATGTGTGATGTTAAATTCTGAGTTTCACTTGGAAATTTTCTAGACATATCAAACTTTTACTTGTTATTGTAGTGTACCCAATTCTGCCTCTCCTCCCTGTATCTCTTATCTCTGCATAAGGAACTTAATTTATTCATGCCCCCAAACCTGGAAGTTAGCTTTATTTTTGACCCTTCTTAATCAGTCCTACTCCCAGTCACCAAGACTTGTCAGTTATACCCCAAAGTATATTGCAAATTTTACCCAGTTGTATCTACCTTCCCTACCACTACTATAATACATGTCATTATTACTTTTCTGCAGGATGAATCAAACATTCTCCTAAATTGTCTTTCTGATCCTTGGTTTCTTCCAATCTATTCTCTATCCTCATTCTATCCCTGAATTTATACTTGTATACATCTATCAAACATTCATCCTCTATACATCAAGTGATATTTAAAAATATTCAGTCTGTAAGGAATTCTGATTGTGGTAGGATAAAGACAGATCACAAAATAAATTTCTCAAAAAAACAATTCCATAAACAAAAAAAGTTTTAAAATGAGCAACAAATACATCAACAAAATAAAAAAAAAGGAATGAAGCATAATATCTTGCCAGGCACTCTGAAAAGTGGTGTTCAAAATCCAAGAGAAAAATGATTTTATAGTAGTTCATATGTTTTATACATAGTTTTTGAAAACTGGTTCAATGATGACACTTAGTATAGTATTGGTTGGAAGAAAGTGAACAGCATTTGCAGAAGTGTCACTCTAATCCAGATAAAAATATAGTGAAGAGGTCAAGTGAGTTTTCTAGGGGGATAGGTATGGCATTCAACCTTTCTACTTCCATGCTTATACAGGGGCAATATACCTACAGCTACCACCACCACCACAGCAACAATTAAACATCCAGGAATCTCTGGCTGGAAAAAAGATGAGGAAGAGAAGCCCAAAGTTCTTAATTTCCAAAGCTATTTAGATGTAAAAATAGGTATAGATTTAACAAATTTGAAAATAAAATGAGGATTAAGTATAATATTAACTGCACAGGGAGTTTGTGGACAAATTCATAATGAAGTGCCTATTTATATCTAACTTTCTGACTATGGGTTAATAAGGCCTATGCAAAATCCCAAAGTTGAAACAATGTGATTTCAGACCACTATGTCAATATCATAAACTAGAACATATACGTCTAGTAAAATGAAGAAAGAAAAATTTGGAGGCAATAGACAAAAGTTTTAAAGACAGTGGTTAACATTAATTTTTTATTGATTTAAAAAAATGTCAGAAGAATGCATTACAATTCTTATTACATGTATACAGCACAAGTTTTCATACCTCTGGTTGTATATAAAGTATGTTGATACCAATTCATGTCTTCATACACATACTTTGGATAATGATGTCTATCACATTCCACCATCTTTGCTAACCCCCTGCCCCCTCCCTTCCCTTCCCTTCCCACCCCTCTACCCTATCTAGAGTTTGTCTATTCCTCCCATGCTCTCCCTCCCTACCCCACTATGAATCAGCCTCCTTATATCAGAGAAAACATTTAGCATTTGTTTTGGGGGGATTGGCTAACTTTACTTTGCATTATCTTCTCTAATGCAATCCATTTACCTGCAAATGCCATGATTTTATTCTCTTTTATTGCTGATTAATATTCCATTGTGTATATATATCATATTTTTTTATCCATTCATCTACTAAAGGGCATCTAGTTTGGCTCCATAGTTTAGCTATTGTGAATTGTGCTGCTATAAACATTGATGTGGCTGTGTCCCTGTAGTATGTTCTTTTTAAGTCCTTTGGGTATAGACCAAGGAGAGGGATAGCTAATTCAAATGGTGGTTCCATTCCCAGATTTCCAAGGAATCTCCATACTGCTTTCCATAAAGGGTGCACCAATTTGCAGTCTCACCAGCAGTGTAAAGTATACCTTTTTCCCCACATCCTGGACAACACTTATTGTTGTTTGTCTCCATAATAGCTGCCATAATGACTAGAGTGAGATGATATCTTGAAGTACTTTTGATTTGCATTTCTCTAATTGCTAGAGATGATGAATATTTTTTTCATATATTTATTGGTTGATTGTATATCCTCTTCTAAGAAGTGTCTATTCAGGTTTTTGGCCCACTTATTGATTGGGTTATTTAGGTTTTTTTGTGCTTAGCTTTTTGAGTTCTTAATATACCCTAGAGATTAGTGCTCTATCTGATGTGTGAGGGGTAAAATTCTCTATTCACCCCATAGATTGTTTCTTTTGCTGAGGAGAAACTTTTTAGTTTGAGCATATCCCATTTATTGATCCTTGACTTTAATTTTTGTGCTATAAGGGTCTTATTAAGAAGTTGGGGCCTAATCCCATATGATGAAGATTAGGGCCTACTTTTTCTTCTATTTGATGTAGAGTCTGTAGTTTAATTCCTATGTCCTTAATCCACTTTGAGTTGAGTTTTGTGCATGGTGAGAGGTAGGGATTTATATAAAAGACCAGAGTTAATCAATATCAATGAATAAATTAATTATTTAAAACAAAAAATATGTACTTGAAGCACTGGTGATAAAACAGTAAATTAAGATATAAAAAGTCCTTGTCCTCATGAGGTTTGCATTCTACTGGGTGAGGTGAAAAAATTAACTATAACATACATCAATAATTTTTGTGTGTGTGTATGTATGTGGGGGTACTTTTCAAGCGGTGAGAATTGTTATGAAAGAAAGTAGAGTAGATTAAAATACTGAATGGTTGAATGGCAGAGGTTAACTCTTAACAAAGAATTCTTTGAGGAGGTGATTGATCAAGGAAAATTTAAGTTCAAATTGTATTAGTCCTGTAAAATAAATTGATTCAGAAAGATGAAAGTAAAATCATGTATAACAACAGATAGGTGCAGCTACAATATCAATGTCAGGCAAGGTTGAATTGGCATTTGTATATTGAAAAACTGAAAAATACTTCATTCAAAATTTAATCCGTGAAGAATTTCTAAGATTCATGAACCTGTGTGTGGCAAATAATATAACATTAAAATTCCTAAAGCAAAACTGGAACAAATTAAATAAAAAGAAATACAATGTACAAAAAACATAGCAAGTATGGCAAGTATAGGAGTAAGTCAAATGTAAAAAAAAATGATTTAATGGGATCATATGAAATTTTGCTCCTAGATACTAGAACATGCACCTTCTTTCTCTATGCCACTGGAATATTTAAATCTCTAGCTACATATTAGGTCACTAAAATTAAAAAAAAAACAAATATATTGAAAAACAATAAATATCACACTTATTTTTTAACAATTGCTTTTAAAATATTATTTGTGTATTACATATAATAATGAAGTTTATTTTTACATAATCATACATGCATGAACTATAGTTTACTCCATATTATTCCCCAGTATTTCCATTTTCCTTCTCCTCTTCCACATGTTCGTCTTCCTCTATTTTTATTATTTTATTTTAATAATAAAAATAATCTTTGTATTATTAAAAATATAATAATCAATTTATTATTTTTAAATTGATGCTTTTTAGGTACACATAAAGATCAAATTCACTATACTATATTCATATATGTTCAAAGTATAGTTTGGTCATTTTTTTCTTTACTTGTATCAGAGATTGAACCCATGGACACTTAACCCCTGAGCCACATCACCAGCCCCTTTTATTTCCATTTCTCATTTTTTTTTGAGACAGAGTCTTGCTAAATTGCTTAGGACCTAGCTAAGTTGCTGAGGCTATCCTGGAACTTGTGATCCTCCTACCTTAGCCTCTGGAGCCATTGGGATTATGGGCAAGTGTCATAGCACGTGGGAGCTTGGGCAATTTCATTTTACAGTTCCATCCCTCTTCCTTCTCCCATCCCCTTTCTCTACTCTGCTAATCTCCCTTTTATGTTTATGTGATATCCCCTCAACTTTTTTTTTTTGCCTAATTTTGCTCTCATTTCTGCATATGAAAGAAAATATTTGAATCTTGTTTTCTGAGTCTGGCTTACATCACTTAGCATAATATTCTCCAATTCCATCAATTTACTAGAAAATTACATAATTTTATTCTATTTATGCCTGAATAAAATTCCATTGTGTATGTATACATATATATGTATATATATATAAATCATACATATACATATATCATATATATATATAATATTTTCATTATCAATTCATGTGTTGATGAATACCAGGGTTGGTTACATAATGTGGATGTTGTGAATTGTGCTGCTGTAAACATTGATGTACCTGCATCAGTACAGAGTGCTCATTTTAGCTCCTTTGGATAAATATGAAATAGTGGGATAGCTGGGCCATATGGTGCTTCCATTCCTAGATTTTAAAGGAACCTCCATACTGCTTTCCAGAGTAGTTGTCCTAATTTGAAGCCCCACTAACAATATATGAATATATCCTTTCCCCCACATCTTTTCCAGAATTTGTTGCTATTGTATTCTTAATGATTGCCTTTGCAATTCGCATGAGATTAAATATCAATGTAGTTGTGATTTGCATCTCCCTGATTGCTAGAGATATTAAATATTTTTCATATATTTTATGACCATTTGAGCTCCTTTTGTTGAGAAATGCATGTTTAGTTTTCTTGTCCATTTATTGATTGGATTATTTTTTCCTTTGTGTGTGTGTGTGTGTGTGTGTGTTTAGTTTTTTTTTAATGTTTAGATATTAATCACCCATCAGAAGAGTATCTGATAAAAATTTTTTCCCATTTTGTAGGCTCTCTCTTCAAGCTATTTTTGCCTATTCTGTGCAGAAACTTTACAATTTTATTCTATACCACTTCCTGATTCTTGGTTATTTTTTGAGCTTTAGTGGTTTTGTTAAGGAAGTTGGTACATCCATCACTATGATGGAATATTCACATTATGCTTTCTTATAGCAGTTGCAAAGTTTCTGTGCTAATTTTGATGCTTTTCATGCACCCTGAGTTGACTTTTGTGCATAATTAGAGACATGGATGTACCTTCATTATTCTATATGCAGATACCCAGTTTACTCAGCATCATTTGTTCACAGGGTTATATTTTCTCCAATATATGTTTTTAGCACCTTCCTATCTTTGTGCATTTGTCCCCGTGCCCTCTTTTCTATTACCTTGGTCTTCAAGACTTTTTTGATGCTAACATCATACATTTTTTGTTAATATATATTTTTGTTAATATATCTCTGTAGTACAATATGAAATCAGGTGGTGTTGTGCCTCCAGCTTTGCTCTTCTTGCTCAGTATTACATTGTCTACTCATGGACTTTTATTCTCCCAAGTGATAACTTTGTTTTAGCTCTGTGAAGAATGTTATTTGTAGTTTGATGGGGACTGTATTGAATCTGTACAATTCTTTTTGTAATAAGGCCATTTTGAAAATTCTGCCTATCCATGAGCATGGGAGTTCTTTATATCTTCCAAGACCTGCTTCAATGTTTTCTTTAATAGTCTATTTTTTTTATTTGTACAGGTCTTTCACTTTCTTTTTTTTTCTTTTTTCTTTTTTTTTTGAGAGAGAGAGAGAGAGAGAGAGAGAGAGAGAGAGAGAGAATGAGAATTTAATATTTATTTTTAGTTTTTAGCGGACACAACATCTTTGTTTATATGTGGTGCTGAGGATCAAACCCTGCGCAGTGAGTTGCCAGGTGAGCGCACTACCGCTTGAGCCACATCCCCAGCCCAAGGTCTTTTACTTTCTTGGTTAGACTTATTCCATATAGTTTATTTTTGTTTTTGAGGTTATTCTTAATGTGATGGTTCTTTTTTAAAATTTCTTTCTTGGTGAAATCATTATTGGAGTATAGGAAAGTTATTGATTTATGAATGTGATCTTTTATCTTTTTTAAATGCTTATTTTATTTACTTATATGTGGTGCTGAGAATCAAACCCAGTGCCTTACACATGCTAGGTAAGTGCCCTACTACTGAGCCATCATCGCAGCCCCATGATCTGTATCTTGCTACTTTGTTGAACTTGTTTATCAGCTCTATATATCTTCTGATGAAGTTTTTTGAGTCTTCTAGAGAAAGGATAATGTCATTTGCAAACTTAAATAAATTAACTTGTTTTTTATTCCTTTAATCCCTTTAATTTTATTATCTTGTCTGATTGTTATAGCTGGAGTGGCAAGAAATATGTTAAGCAGGAGTGACAAGAGTGCATACTTCAATCATCTTTTGAATCACTGTGAGCAAACTTGACAAGAACAACTTACAGAGGGAAAGTTTATTAGGGGTTCATATATTTCAGAGGTCTCAATACACAGATGGATGATCCATTACTCTGGGCCAAAGGTGAAGCAGCACATCATGGTGAAAGGGCTCAGTATAGGAAAATGGCTCAGCTCATGATGTGGTCAGGAAGCAGGGTAAAGGGACATCATGGAATAGTCACCATTTTAGGGCATGACCTAAATAATCCACTTACAAATTCTCTATGGTTACTACCAAGGCAGTCCATTCAAACTTGGATGGACTGATTAGAATATAGCTCTCATAATTCGATCACTTTTCTTTTGAATAGTCTTGCATTAGCAGGGGATTTTGGAGGACACCTCATATATAGACCTTAAAATTACACCCCAACCTCCCAAACTTCATGCATATCTCACAAGGCGAAATTTATTTAGTCTATCTCCAAAAATATTATTAAGAATTGTATTAAAAATATCATTTATGTGAATGGGGTCCTAACTAGACTAACATATATCCCATGCTTGTACAATTATACCAAATTAAGTTTACTGTCATGTCAAGAATCAATAAAAAATAATTTAAAAACTTCTGAAAAAGATAGTACACCATGAGTAAATGAGGTTTTCATCCAAGGGATGTAAGGTTACTTTGACAAACACAAGTGCAATTCACCATATAAATAGAATTGAGAACAATTGCTTTTTATATTTTACTGGCGTTTATCTTGAGTGCTTTAATAATGTTATTATATCACATTTTAAATTATTTTTATATTAATACATATTAATTCTTAAAAAAATTGTGTTTTTTTGTACTGAGGATTGAACTCAGGTACACTCAACCACTGAGCTACATCCCCAGCACTATTTTGTATTTTATTTAGAGACAGGATCTCACTGAGTTGCTTAGCACCTTGCTGTTGCTGAGGCTGGCCTGGAACTCACCATCCTCCTGTCTCTGTCTCCCAAGCTTCTGGGATTACAGGCATGCTCTACTGTGCCTGGAATATAATGGGTTTGATTGTGGCATCTTCATGCAAAGATTTAATGTATTTTAAATATTTTCTTTTTCAAAAAAAGCAGTGTATTTTATTTTTCCCCTTTTTTTGTTGGTGCATTATAGTTTAATATCGATGGCATTTATTGTTACATTTTAATACATGCACATAGTATAACAATGTAATTTGTCTAATATCACTCTCCAGTATTTCCCCTCTTCCTACCTGCCTCCCACTCCTGGATTTCTTTTTTCTACTGATCTTCCTTTGACTTTTAGAAGATCCACCCTACGTTGTTTTCCTTTTTCCTTTCTAGCTTATGCATGTGAGAGAAACTATACAACTCTTAACCTTCTGAGTTGTACCTATGTAGATTAACATTATGGTTTTTAGTTCTATCAATTTTACTGCAAATGCCATGATTTCATTTTTCTTTATCCATGAATAAAACTTCATTATGTATATATCCCATACTTTTTATCCATTTATCTGTTGTTGGACACCTAGGCAGTTCCATAATTTGGCTATCATGAATTGTCCTGCTATAAATATGCCCAGCTATTAATATGAACTTCTTAGACTAGGACATTTAAAAGCACTTGTGCTTATATTTATAATGTACAAATACATACAAGAAAAGCTAGAAAGCCAGATACATGCATAGGGCAAGATTTATGCTCACAAAAGATGTAAAAATGTAAAAAAAAGTACACCTGAAAAATGTAAAGAAATGGATACAGTTAAATGATGGAAAGGTCAGACTTTTTATAATATATAGAGTAAAAATATGCTATTTGAAGTTACAAAGGTAACCTATAGAACTACAATTATTGAAAGTAGAGGCAAGGAATGATGGTCCAGATGTAGAAGGGAATTAAATCTTCATTTGTCAATGCATACAATCAACTGAAAAATTTGAAGTCAATTAGCCAGGAAACAGAAATTTGGAATACCATTGTGTATGTAAATAAAACTTTTGGAATAGAAAACTGAGTGAATGGGAAAGTGAATGGAAAGTAAACTTGGAAAGAGATTTTTCATGCCATTATACATTTATGTCTTTTAAATTTTTTTTCTGTTTCTTGAACTCATGCATACTAGCCAAATACTCTATAACTTAACTACATTACTAGTGCTATGTTTTTAATTTTTTTAAAAAATTTTAAATTATATATGAGAAGAAAATACATAATACTTTGTATTATATATTTCAAAAAGCTGGAATATACGAGTGTGCCTTTTCCCCCACATCCTCGCCAACACTTATTGTAGTTTGTCTTCATAATAGCTGCCATTCTGACTGGAGTGAGATGATATTTTAGAGTGGTTTTTGATTTGCATTTCTCTAATTGCTAGAGATGATGAACTTTTTTTTATATATTTGTTGATTGATTGAATATCCTCTTCTGAGAAGTATCTATTCATGTCTTTGGCCCATTTATTGATTGGGTTATTTGATTTTTTGGTGTTTAGCTTTTTGAGTTCTTTATATGCCCTAGAGATTAGTGCTCTATCTGATATGTGAAGGGTAAACATTTGCTCCCAAGATGTAAATTTTTATGTAAGTATTATTTGTCTTATAAAGGAAGTTGGGGCCTAATCCCATATGATGAAGATTAGAGCTTATTTTTCTTCTATTAGGCACAGGGTCTCTGGTTTAATTACTAGGTCCTTGATCCATTTTGAGTTAAGTTTTGTGCATGGTGAGAGATAGGGATTTAATTTCATTCTGTTGCATATGGATTTCCAGTTTTCCCAGCACCATTTCTTGAAGGTGCTATCTTTTTTCCAATGCCTGTTTTTGGCACCTTTGTCTAATATGATATAATTGTAATTTTGTGGGTTAATCTCTGTGTCCTCTATTCTCTACAATTGGTCTACCAGTCTGTTTTGGTGCCAATACCATGCTGTTTTTGTTACTATTGCTCTGCAATATAGTTTAAGGTCTAATTTAGTGATACCACCTGCTTCATTCTTCTTGGTAAGTATTGCTTTAGCTATTCTGGGTCTCTTATTTTTCCAGATGAATTTCATGATTGCTTTTTCTATTTCTATGAGGAATGTCATTGGGATTTTTGATCGAAATTGCATTAAATCTGTACAGTGCTTTTTGTAGTGTGGTTATTTTGATAACATTAATTCTGCCTATCCAAGAGCAAGGTAGATCTTTCCATCTTCTAAGGTCTTCTTTGATTTGTTTCTTTAGGGTTCTATAGTTTTCATTGTATAGATCTTTCACTGCTTTTGTTAATTCCCAAGTATTTTTTTTTTGTGAGGCTATTGTAAATGGGGTAGTTTTCCTCATTTCCCTCTCAGTATATTTGTCACTGATATACAGAAATGCCTTTGATTTGTGGGTGTTGATTTTATATTCTGCTACTTTGCTGAATTCATTTACTAGTTCTAGACGTTTTCTGGTGGAGCTTTTGGGTCTTCTAGATATAGAATAATATTGTCAGCAAATAGTGCTAATTTAATTTCTTCTTTTCCTATATGTATCACTTTAATTTCTTTCATCTAATTGCTCTGGCCAGTATTTCAAGGACTATGTTAAATAGAAGTGGCTAAAGAGGGCATTCCTGTCTTGTTCCAGTTTTTAAAGGGATGGCCTTCAATTTTTCTCCATTTAGAATGATGTTGGCCTGGGGCTTAGTGTAGATAGCCTTTACAATGTTGAGTATGTTCCCATTATTCTTAGTTTTTCTAGTGTTTTGAACATGAAGGGATGCTGTATTTTGTCAAATGCTTTTTCTGATCTATTGAGATGATCATATGATTCTTATCTTTGAGTCTATTGATGTGGTGAATTATGTTTATTGATTTCCTTATGTTGAACCAACCTTGCATACCTGGGATGAATCCCACATGATCATCATTTTTTTGACATTTTTTAGCATACAATTTGCCAGAATTTTATTGAGAATTTTTGCATCTATATTCATTACAGATATTGGTCTAAAGTTTTCTTTCTTTGATGTGTCTTTGCCTGTTTTTAGAATCAAGGTGATATTGGCCTCACAGAATGAGTTTGGAAGTGTTGCATTTTTTCTATTTCCTGAAATAAATTGAAGAGTATTGGTATATGTTCTTCTTTAAAAGTCTTGTAGAACTTGGCTGTGTAATTGTCCAGTCCTGGGCTTTTGTTGGTTGGTAGGCTTCTGATGGTGTCTTCTATTTCATCACTTGATGTTGGTCTATTTAAATTGTGTAACATTTCTGGTGGTCTTGCAAATTAGTATAGCCAATATGGAAAGCACTATGGATATTTCTTGGAAAGCTTGGAATGGAACCGCTATTTGACCCAGCTATCCCTCTCTTAGGTCTATACCCAAAGGACTTAAAAACAGCATACTATAGGGACGCAGCCACCTCAATATTTATAGCAGCACAATTCACAATAGCTAAACTGTGGAACAAACATAAATACCCTTCAGTAGATGAATGGATTAAAAAATGTGGCATATATACACAATGGAATATTAATTAGCAATAAAAGAGAATAAAGTCATGGCATTTTAAGGTAAATAGATGAAGTTGGAGAAGGTAATGCTAGGTGAAGATAGCCAATCCCAAAAAAACAAATGGCAAATGTTTTCCCCGATCTAAAGTGACTGACTCATAGTGGGGTAGGGAGAGGGAGCATGGGAGGAGTAGATGAACTCTACATAGAGCAGAGGGGTGGGGGGGAAAGGAGGGGGCAGGGGGTTGGCAATGATGGAGGAATGTGATGGACCTTATTATCCAAAGTACATGTATGAAGACATGAATTGGTGTGAACATACTTTATATACAAACAGAGATATGAAAATTTGTGTTCTATGTATGTAATAAGAATTGTGATCTGTCATGTATTTATAAAATAAGAGCAATTAAGTTTTCCAAAAAAAAGCTGGAATAAAATTTTTTGAATGTTTTCATCACAAAGAAATGATAATTTTTATGCTTAGTGAAGCTAGCCATCCCTAAAAAACAAATACCAAATGTCTTCTTTGATATAATGAGAGCAACTAAGAACAGAGCATGGAGGAAGAGCAGGAAGAAAAGATTAACATTAAACAGAGACGTGAGATGGGAGGGAATGGGAGAGAAAAGGGAAATTGCATGGAAATGAAGGGAGACCCTCATTGTTATACAAAATTACATATAAGAGGTTGTGAGGGGAATGGGAAAATAAACAAGGAGAGAAATGAATTACAGTAGATGGGGTAGAGAGAGAAGATGTGAGGGAAGGGGAGGGGGGATAGTAAGGGATAGGAAAGGTAGCAGAATACAACAGTTACTAATAGGGCATTATGTAAAAATGTGGATGTGTAACCGACGTGATTCTGCAATCTGCATTTGGGGTAAAATTGGGAGTTCATAACCCACTTCAATCTAATGTATGAAATATGATATGTCAAGAGCTTTGTAATGTTGTGAACAACCAATAAAAAATGATAATTTTTGAAGAAATAGATAAGATTAATGTGATTTAAACTAGGAATTTCCTCAAGCGATAAAGGACCTTTGTGAAAAACAACGATAACATTATATTGAATGAATGGTAAAAGATAAAAAGTTGTTTATCTATGTGTTGAGAGCCGCAGCCAAGTCAGGATGGCACCTGGCGTTCTGCCAGGGGAAGTGGTTGAGAGGTGGCACCAGCAAGCCATTAGGATGGTGATGGTTGAGTTCTCGCGGAGTTCCCATTGAGTTCTGGTGGAGCTCTCCTGGAGTTCCTAGAGAGTTCGTGTGGGTGGCGTTTGTATGGGTTCGGAAATAAAGTTCCTTCCTGCTTGAATCTACAAGTGGCTTGTGACCTCCCGATTATTTGTGCCCAGCCAGACTGCGACATTTGGTGGCCCGTGCGGGGAGCGCCTGAAGCTTGGGGTAAGTGAAACTGCTCACCCCTGAGGGCAGGGCGAGAATGGGTGACCATTTCAAAAAACAATGTGTTGTATGTATTGTGTTATGTGTGCATACTTGTGTTATGTGTTGTATGTCCGTATGTGCGTATGTCCATATATTATACATGAGGAGTATTCATGAAAAAATGGATCCAAATTTTTTTTTTATTCACGTGATTTAAACGGTTTAATTTAAATTAGGTAAATAGCTGTTGAATATGTTTTAAAATGTGGTTAACAGATCTGTTTGTTTACTTTCACCTTTCCTTTTCATTATATTTAATTCTATTTAGGATACTAAATTGTTTAGAAAATTGCTCTTTTTTTAGTGCCTGCTGGAATGTTACATAATTTTTTTTTTTTTAGCCATCACTGCCAGAATTCCTATCTTCATCCCAGTGCCAGTGAAGACAAAGATAAAACCAAACTACAGCTTGTGCGATAGCTATCACAACAAACTGTATAAATTGATGCATCAATGAATAATGTAACTCAACAAGTGATTCTCAATCAAGGAGTCGATTTACTTTGGGAAGAAATGGACATATTAATGGATTCCTCTGCTTTGAACTGCTTGCAGAACTTGCCCGGACTATGTATCACTTGTATGCATTATGAACTATCTGTTGGTATAGTGAATTGTGGTAGTGCAGGGGTACCTTTGCTGATGATGTCATCGTTGATACAATTTTTCCAAAAGGGGCCGTCAATTGGCTTGGTGTTGTGGCGTTTTGTATCCTCCCCTTTCTGCTTGTAGCAGGTTGTTTATGGTGTTTGTGTAAAAACCACTATCCACAAGTGTGGCTAAATGCTGGGCCAGTAGTCAATGATGGGTAAGATCCAAATGCAATGGTACCAACCTAAGACAGGAGGCTGATGCCTTGAGGTCAGCTCATCTGATGATGGGTAAAGACCATATGTAGTATTGGACAACCTAAGACAGGCATGGTCCCTAAGCCACATGCTTGTTGTTTAATTAAACAGAAGGGGGGAGATGTTGAGAGCTGCAGCCGAGTCGGGATGGTGACTGGCATTTTGCCACAGGGAGTGGTTGAGAGCCATTAGGATGGTGATGGCTGAGTTCTCACAGAGTTCCCATTGAGTTCTGGTGGAGCTCTCATGGAGTTCCTAGAGAGTTCGTGTGGGTGGCGTTTGTATGGGTTCGGAAATAAAGTTCATTCCTGCTTGAATCTACAAGTGGCTCGTGACCTCCCGGTTATTTGTGCCCAGCCAGACTGCAGCATCTATGATAAAGATATTTGGTTTCTAGTAAAAGCAAGTAGAAAAGGAAAAGTCATCCAGACAATGTAGACAAGATGATTTTTCTTAAAGATAGAAGAGAGAGAGAGAGAGAGAGAGAGAGAGAGAGAGAGAGAGAGAGAGAGAATTTTTTAAAATTTTTTTTGGCAGGCACAACATCTTTGTTTGTATGTGGTGCTGAGGATCTAACCCAGGCCGCACGCATGCCAGGTGAGTGCGCTACCGCTTGAGCCACATCCCCAGCCCCGTAGACAAGATGATTTTGTGAGTAGAAAATTCTCAGGTATCTTCTAAAAATAGAACTAATAAACACATTTTGAAAGAAGGAAGAACACAATATCAATATAAAAATATTTGCATAAACTACCAGTGACCAATCAATAAATGACAAAAGAACTATTACATTAAAAGGGGTATTAAAAAATAAAATGCATAAAAAATAATATATTTAACAAAAAGGGTTGAGTGCATAATTGAAAATATGATACAGTTCTGAAAGAAATTAAATAAGATCTAAATAATTATGAAGATATCACATGTACAAGAATCAGAATAAAATATTATTCACATATCAGTGATACCCAAATGGGTCTATAGATTCAACACAATACCTGACAATGTACCAACTTGTTTTTTTTTAACAAATTTTTAAATTTTCAAACTGACCAAGTGTTTTATTTCTATATAAAAAATATAAATTCATATTCTCATCAAACATTAATGTTTTTAGTTCTTTTTAGTTATAAATGGCAGTAGAATCCATTTTGGCATAATTATACAAGCATAGAATATGTCTTATTCTAATTAGGACACTACACTTGTGAATGTACACAATGGTGAGAATCATAGTTGTGTATTTATATATGTGCATGGAGAAAATTATGTCAGATTCATTTCATTGTCTTTCGTTTTCCTGTCCCCTTCCCTTCCCTTCATTCCTCTTTGTCCAATCTACTGAAATTCTATTTTTTCCATCTTTCCCCTTATTGAGTTTTTTTTGGGGTAGGGGGCACCAGGGATTGAACTCAGGGGCACTTAACCACTGAGTCACATCCCCAGCCCTATTTTGTATTGTATTTAGAGGCAGGGTCTCACTGAGTTGCTTAGCACCTTGCTGTTGTTGAGGCTAGCTTTGAACTTGTGTTCCTCCTGTCTCAGCTTCCAGAGAGGCACTGAGATTACAGATGTGTGCCACCACACCCATCTTATTGAGGGTTTGTGTGTGTGTGTGTGTGTGCGCGCATGTGTGTGTGCATGTGTGTGAGAAAATTTTTATTTGTCAAGTGATTAAAAAATAGAACAATTATTTTGAGTAAAACATGATTTTTTCCAAATCACACTTTCTCCATTTTTCCCATGCTGCCCCCTTTCATTATGGATCAGCATCCACTTATTAGAGAACACATTTGGCCTTTGGCTTTTTGGGATTGGCTCATCTTGCATAGCATGTTATTCTGCAACTCTGCCCTAATTTTAATTATTTCCTGTCTTCTACTACTTTTGGTGTTGTTTTGTTCTTCTTTTTCTAGGGCATTGAGATGTAATGTTAAGTCATTTATTTGTTGATTTTTTTAAATCAATGAGCTTAATGCAGTAAACTTTCCTCTTAGCACTGCCTTCATAGTATCCCAGAGATTTTTATATATTGTATCAGAGTTGACCTCTGAGGATTTTTTTATCTCCTCCCTGATGTTTTCTGTTATGCATGCATCATTCAATAGTTTATTATTTAGTCTCCAGGTGTTGGAGTAGCTTCTTTTTTTATTTTATTGTTGATTTCTAATTTAATTTTATTATGGTCAGGTAGAATGCAGGGTAGTATCTCTGCTTTTTTGTATTTGTTAAGACTTACTTTGCAGCATAATATTTGGTCTATTTTGAAGCAGGATCCCTGTGCTGCTGAGAAGAAAGTGCATTCACTTGTTGATGGGTAAAATATTCTATGTATGTCAGTTAAGTCTAAGTTATTGATTGTTTTATTGAGTTCTATAGTTTCTTTTTTTAGTTTTTTTTTTTTTTGTGGAAGTATATCTAGTGGTGAGAGAGATGTATTAAAGTCCACCCAGTATTTTTGTGTTGTGGTCTATTTGATTCTTGTAATTGAGAAGGATTTGTTTGATATACATAGATGCCTCACTGTTTGCCGCATAGATATTTATGATTGTTAAGTCTTGTTGATGTATGAGTCCATTAAGCAGTATAAAATGTCCTTTTTTATCTGCTTTCACTAGCTTTGGTTTGAAGTCCACTTTATCTGACATGAGGAAACCCCTGCTTGTTTATGTGGTCCATGTGAGTGATAAATTTTTCCCACCCTTTCACCTTCAGTCTATATATGTCGTTTCCTGTGAGATGAGTCTCTTTAAGGCTGCATACTGTTTGTTTTTTTTTTTAAATCCAATTTGTCAATCTATATCTTTTAATTGATGAATTTGAGCCATTCATATTCAGGGTTATTATTGAAATATGATTTGTATTCCTGGTTACTTTGGTTTATTTTTGGTTTTTAACTTTACTTACTTTCTCCTTTGATTAGCCTTTTCTTTAGTGTAGTTTCTCTCTTTTCTGATCTTCATTTCCTCCTCCTGGAGTATTTTGCTGAGAATGCTCTGTAGTACATGCTTTCTTGCTGTAAATTCTTCTAACTTTTGTTTATCATGAAAAGTTTTTATTTTGTCATCAAATCTGAAGCTTAATCTTGATGGATATAGGATTCTTGCTTGGCATCCATTTTCTTTCAGAGCTTGGTATATATTTTTCTAGGATCTTATCACTTTGAGGGTCTGGGTTGAAAAATATGCTGAGATCCAAATTGGTCTCCCTCTATATGTAATCTCTTTCCTTTTTCTTATGGCCTCTAAGAGACTATCCTTATTCTGTATGCTAGGCAATTTCATTATAATGTGTCTTTGTGTAGATATGTTGTAATTTTGTACATTTTGTATTCTATAAGCCTCCTGTATTTGATTTTCTGATTCATCCTTCATGTTTGGAAAATTATCTGATATTATTTCATTGAAGAGATTGTGCATTCCTTTTGTTTGAATGCCTGTGCCTTCCTCTAATCCAATAATTCTTAGATTTGGTCTTTTGATGCCAACCCATAATTCTTAGATGTTCTATTCATGATTTCTTACCATATTCACTGTGTGGTCAATTTCGTTTTCAAGATTGTGTGTTTTGTCTTCATTATCTGATGTTCTGCTTCCAAGTGATCCAGTCTATTGGTGATACTTTCTATTGAGTTTTTAATTTGCTTTATTTTTTCTTTCATTTCAAGGATTTCTAATTTTTTTCCAGAACCTTTTTCTTTTTCTTGAAGTAATCTTTTGCTACCTCTATTTTCTTCCTTAACTCTTTGTTGGTGTAATCAATGGGTGCCTTTATTTCCTCTCTTATCTCTTTGTTGGAGTAATCAATTTTTGTCTGTACTTACTCTCTTACATCATTCTTTAATTTGCAGATCATTTTAATCATGTACATTCTGAACTCCTTCTCTGATATTTCATGAACTGCACTGTGCTGTCAATCAATTCTGCTATTGAAGTATCTTGGTTTGTTTGGGGGCACTTTCTTCCCTCGTTTTTTCATGTTGTCTATGTGTCTTCCTCTCTTGCAGTGCAGATCTGAGGTATTACAGCTCCTCCCTATTGTAGTGTCTGTGCAGATTACCTGTATCTCACCATGATGATGGGCTTCCAGTCCCCACTGGTGGCCCAAGATTGATGCTACTGCAACCAAAGTTGGTGATTACAATAGTGATGGTAACTCAAGATAGCAGTGGTTAATTGATACAACGACTTTCAGAGATGGGGCTAGGCCTGGGCTCCTTGGTGGGTCTGCATGGGCAAAGTCCTAGGATGAGGTCTGTGCTCTGGTGTAGGTCTGATGGTCACAGCGGTGGTCCTGGGCCTGACCTGGGCCTGGGCTCCCATGCAGGTTAGTGGGGGCAGTCCTAGGCCTGGCCTGGGCTCTGGCTTGGATCTGCCAGTCTCAGGGGAAGTCCTGGGCCTGACCCATATTTCTTTTTTTTAATATTTATTTTTTAGTTGTAGGTGGACACATAATACCTTTATTCATTTTTATGTGGTGCTGAGGTATGAACCCAGTGCCTCACGTGTGCTAGGCAAGCACTCCACCACTAAGCCACAAGTGCAGCTCACTATTTCTTTTTTTATATGCTTTGACTTTTAAAGTGGAACCAGCATTTATAGAACCTATGTGGCCACTAGTGCTGTTGGCCTGGTACCCCATTGTACCATCATTGATGTGGTCTCAGGAGCCTGGCAGGCCCAGCACGGGATGGGCTGGACACTTGAGTGGGTAGGTCAAAGGCAGGGAAAGGGGGTGTCCCATAGATCATGTTGTGTAATAAACAAAAGTGATCTTGTCAGGGGACTGGGAGAGGATAGTGGACTTGGTGGTAGTGGGAAGGGACCCTGAACATTGCCTATGCAGTGCTGCATGGAGCCTGGCTTCCACAGGCACTGAGGCTGAAGGTCAAAGCCCCTGGCCCTTCTGTCCTGTCCTTACTAGCCTCTGACCCAGGTCAGTCAGTATTGAACTCTTATTCTCTTTCACTTGGAAATGAGCCAGTCTTTCTTTGCAAGGTCAGTTGACCTTTATTCCTCTGATTATAAATCATTCTTGTGTGTTTGTTTTAAAGGTGGGTAGAGGGAAGGTGGAGAATATAAATTTGTTGCATGCGTAAGATGAGTCAGACCTCTGGTGTAAGCATTCATCCTTCTGATTGACACACATTTTGTTTAAAGTAAGCACCTTGGTAAATAAACCCCTTTAAATACCTATGCAGGCTTTATTTCTGTATTTATTCAATTGCTGTAAATACTTGGGTTTATTTTTGTAGGAATTCATGCCTGAGAAGTATAACATAACACTAGTCCTGCTTTATTGGGGGAAAATAAATCATAATTATAAATAAATATGTAAGCCATTAAAAATGAGCAGCAACTGTTAATATGGAAAAAAATGGTTGACAGGCAGCATATAGTACCTACTGACTGGTTCCAAATATTGAATTAAATCAATAGTTGGGACTGGAGTTTTGGCTCAGTGATAGAGCACTTGCCTAGCATGTGTGAGGCCCTGGGTTTGATCCTCAGCACCACATAAAAATAAATAAATAGAATAAAAGTATTGTACAAAAAATTATTTTTAAAAATCAATAGTTCATTAGCTTCATAATGAGATAAGGAAGAAGAGGCAAAGCACTGGAATCCAACTTAGAGAGTCAGCAACCAAGAGAAGAACATATATAGCATTAAATAAAGAAAAAATCTAAATGAGTCTACTAGTGCTGGGTGAATTGTTGCTATATGGTGGAAGATCAGCTCCCTTCTAGACAAGTAAAAAAGGGATCCTAAAGATTTTAAGACATGCAGACTCCACTATTGTACAGGTATCAGTTTGAGAAGAAAGGAGATTTAAATATAGCATGTTGAGATGTCCTGGTTGAATTGACTACACTCCCAGGAAATTTTCTCTGGATTCAGTGAGAGCTGGGATGGGAAGCCATCTTAAAATGGACTTCATAGTTTACGCTGTCTGCACAGAAAGTAAGAACTCACTGCAAAATTTTGTGTTCTAGAAGATAAGAAATAATTGAAATCAGTGCCAAAATCACTAAAATTGAAACAAACAAACAAAAACAATTAAAAATCAACAAAACAAAAGTTGGTTCTTTGAAAAGCTTAATAAAATTTATAAACCCTTAGCCAAGCTAACAAAGAGAAAGACAGAGTACTCAAATTACTAAAATTTGTGATGAAAAAGGAACTATTGCCTTTTATTGCCTTGTTGATGAAGAAGGAACTATACTACTGAAATACAGATGATAATCAGAAAATATTTTGAACATCTAATTTCCAAAAAATAAAAAATCATGGAAGTATCAACAAATTTCTAGATATATAAGACCTACCCAAATTGAATTAGGAGGACATAGAAAGCACTGAAATTGAAGATGCCATTAAAAGCCTTCCAACAAGGAAATGCCCAGGACTAGACAGACTCTCAGGCAAATTCTCCCTGATCTTGAAAAAAGAAAATATACCAATAGTCATCAAATTATTCTATAAAATAGAAAAAGAGGGAAGTCATCCAAACTCTTTCTATGAAGATAGTATCATCTTGATATCAAAACCAGACAAAGATACATCAAGGAAAGAAAATTTCTGACCAATAACCCTGATGAATATAGATGCAAAAATTCTTAATAAAATACTAGCAACTCACATACAAAAGCATATTAAAAATTAGTGCACCATAATTCACTAGGATTCATCTCAAGAATGCAAGGTTGACTCAATGTATGGAAATCAATAAAATTCATAACATCAATTACCTTAAACACAAAAATCACATGATTATTTCAAAAGATGCCGAAAAAGCATTTCACAAAATACAGCATTCATTCATACTCAAAACTCTAGAAAACTAGGAATAGTAGAAACATATATAAACATTGTAAAAGCTATATATACATTAAACTCAAGGGCAACATCATTCTAAATGGAGAAAAATTGAAAGCATTTCCTCTAAAAAGTGGAAAAAGACAGGGATTGCCTCTTTCAACACTTCTATTCAATATAGTCCTTGAAACTCTTGGCAGAGCAATTAGACAAAGAAAGAAGTAAAAGAGATACAAATAGGAAAAAGAAGAGCCCTAACTATCCATATTTTCCAGTGACATGATTCTATATTTAGAAGACCCAAAATCTTCACCAGAAAGCTTGCAGAACTAATAAATGTATTCATCAATGTGGAATGATATAAAATTATCCCCCATACATCAATTACATTCCTATACACCAATGAAGAATCAACTAAAAATGATATTAGAAAAACTATCCCATTCACAATATCCTCAAAAGTACTTATGAATCATTCTAATAAAAGAGGTGAAAGACCTCTACTATGAGAACTATGGAATACTAAGGAAAGAAATTGAAGAAGACCTTAGAAGATGGAAAGATCTCCCATGTTCTTGAATGGGCCAAATTAATATTGTCAAAATGACCATACTAGCAAAAACACCATGCAGATTTAATCCAATTCCTATTAAATTTCCAATAATATTTTCAGAGAAATAGAAAAAGCTGTCATGACATTTATTTGGAAAAACTAAGAGGCCCAGAATAGCCAAAGCAATCTTTAGTGAAAAAAGTGATAAAGGAGGCATCACAATACCAAACCTTAAATTATATTATAGAACTATAGTAATAAAAACAGTACAGTATTGGCACAAAAACAGATAAGAAGACCAATGGAACAGTATAGAAGACACAGTGACAAACCTATATATATAGTGATCTCCTACTCGACAAAAGCACATTAACATACATTGGAGAAAATATAGCCTCTTCAAAAAATTGTACTGGGAAAACTAAAAATCCATATGTAACAAAATGAAATTAGACCCATGTCTCGTATCCTGCATAAAGCTCAAGTCAAAGTGGATCAAAACCTAAATTTAGACCTCAGACCCTTTACCTACTAGAAGAAAAAGTAGGCCCAACTCACTATGATGTCAGCCTAGGTTCCAAATTTCTCAGCAAGACCCACAAAGCACAATAAATAAAATCAAGAATCAGTATCAAAATATAAAGCTTTTTCATAGGAAAGGAAGCAATCATAAACATGAATATTATTGCCTACAGATTGGGAGAAAATTTTGCAACCTGCTTCTCTGGTAGAGTATTAATCTCCAGGATGTATAAAGAACACACCCCAAAAACCCCACAAAAAATACAAATTAACAAATCAATAAATGGGCCAAGGAACTGAATAGACACTTCACAGTAAATATATGAAAAAATGTTCAGCATCTCTAGCAATTAGAGAAATGCAAATGAAAACTACACTGAGACTTCAACTCATTCTAGTCAGAATGGTAATTATCAAGAACTCAGTGAATCATAAATTTTGGTAGGGATGTCAGGTAAAAGGCACACTCATACATTGTTGATGGGACTGAAAATTGATGCAACAGCAATGGAAAGCAATATGGAGATTCTTCAGAAAACTTTTAATGGAACCACCTTTTGACCTAGTCATTCCACTCCTCATCATATACCCCAAAGACTTAAAACCAGCATATTATAGTGATGCAGCCAAATCAATATTTTTAGCAGCTTAATTCACAATAACTAAGCAATGGAACCAACCTACATGCCCTTCAACAGATGAATGGATAAAGAAATTGTGGTACATAAACAAAATGGAATATTACTCAGCCATAAATAGAATGAAATAATGGCATCTACTTGTAACTGGATGGAAGTAGAGATTATCATTCTAACTGAAATAAACCAGTTTCCAAAACCAAAGGCTGAATGTTCTCTTTGGTATGTGGACACTAACACACAATAAATGGGTGGAAGGAAGAATAGAATTTCATTTTATTATACAAAGGTAAATGAAGTGAAGGGAATGGGTATAGGAATAGAAAAGATGGAGTATGAATCAGACATAACTTTCTTATGTTCATATATAAATGTATGATCCTTGATACTTCACAACATGTTCAAGCACAACAATGGGATCTTAGCTAGAATAAGTTATACTCCATGTATGTATAATATGTCAAAGTACACTCTATTGTCATATATATCTAAAAAGAATAAAGAAAAAAATGTCATATTAATGAGACTTCCCAGGTTATAGTAGTAGAGCAACCATTGTAGCAGATGGGAAAATCTCAATACAGAAATGCAGAAAACATGAGAAACAAGGAAACAATATGTATCAAAAGATTTTAACCCCTCAATATCTTAATTCACAGATATCAAAGTGGGCTAAATCCCACACAAAAAATAAAAAAAAATTAATTTTAAATTAATAAGTGAGTGAAAATTTCTTAGGAATGAACTGATAGAGAAAACACAGGATGTATTAGAGCATCTCAATAAAGAGACAGAAGTTGTGAAAAATAACCAAAAAGAAATCGTATAAATGAGAGATAGATTAAGTCGAACATAAATTAATTTGAAGGTCTCTCCAAAAAATTAAACCAGAATACAGAATATCAAAGTAACGAAGGCCAGCATGGAATATTTACACAATATTAAAGAAAAACAGCTCTCTCCCTCTGGTTGCCATGAGCTCAGAAGCTTTGATCCACCACAATCATCTAAAATGAGGGAGCGTTCTTTCATATAACCATTGGTTATCTTTATGTTTAACTTAGGTAATGTCTATTTTTTAAATATTTTTATTATTGTACTTATGCATACTATTGGTATTCATTTTGACATACTCATACATTTATGAAATATAATTTGCTCCATTTCAGTCACCAGGACTTCTACTTTCCCTGCCCTCCTCCCATTGCCTGTTCCCTTTCCAGTTGTCTATGAATTTTTCTTCTATTTATTATTTTTGAAATTGGTGCTTTATAGATATAGACAGTGGTGAAATTCACTATTCTATATTCACTGTTGTTTATGTACCTAGGGTAATTTGTTCAATTTCATTCCACCATTCCTCCCTATTCCCCTTGCTCCTCAATCCTTTTCATCTCCTCTGCTGATTTTCTATTTTAATAGAATTCCAATTTTACCATTATTTTGCTCTAGCTTTGACTATGAGAGAAACATTCAGACCTTAACATTCTGAGTCTGGCTTATTTCATTTAGCAGATTTCTCTAGTTCCATTTATTTACAAGCAAATGCCACAATTTCATTCTTGTTTATGGCTGAGTAAAATTCCATTAGTGTACTACATTTTCTTTATTTACACATCTAAGCACCTGGATAGATTTTTTAATTTGATTATTGTGAATTGTGCTTGTGTTATCACAGCACAATTTTGATGTGCCTGTGTCACTGTAGTATGCTGATTTTATTTATTTTGGATAAATACTGAGGGGTAGGAAAGCTGCATCATATGGTGCTTCCATTTCTAGTTTATTGGGGGATATCCATACTTCTTTTCAAAGTAGTTGTTTTCATATTCAGTCCCACCAACAGTGTATGTGTGTATCTTTTTACACACCTACTCACCAACATACATTTTATTTGTATTCTTATTGATAGTCTTTCTATGTAATTTTGATCTGGATGTATTTGATTGCTAGGAATGTTGAACATTTTTTCATATATTTCATGGCCCTTTTTATTTACTTTTTGAGAAATACATGATAAGTTATTTTTCCATTTATTAGTGGAGTTATTTGTTTTTTCTACTGTTTTTATTTATGAGTTCCTTATGTATTCTGGTCATTAATCCCCACCTGAAAGAGTAACTGGCAAAATTTTCTCCCATTCTGTAGGCTTTATCTTTATGCTCTTGTTTTTTTACTGTACAGAAATTTTATAAGTTGATGCCATGACACTCATTGATTTTTGGTTTGTATTTCTTGAACATTAGTGATCTTGTTAAGGAAGTCCGCTTATACCAACATGGTGGAGTACTGAGTTTATGTTTCTAGTAGTTTCAAAGTTTCTGGTCTAATATTTAGGTTTTGATCTACTCTGAGTTTGCTTTTTTGCAATATGAAAGAGATCTACTTTTATCCTTCTACACATGGATATTCAGCTTCCCTAGCACCATTTGTTAAGAAGTTTATCTTTTCTCCAACACATGTTTTTGGCACCCTTATCAAGTAACAGGTGACTCTATGTGTTTGTGTCTTCTATTATATTCTATTGGTCTTCAAGTCTTTTTTGATGCAAATTCCATAATATTTTTCTTACTATAGAACTGTGGTATAATTTGAAATCAGGTATTTGAAATCATGGGATTCTCTCCTTTTCTCCCCTCATTTTATCCAAACTGGTCTATCATCCATTTTTAAAAATTCTTTTTTACTTGTAGATGGACATGATACCTTTATTTTATTTATTTATTTTTATGTGGTGCTGAGGATCAAACCCAGTGCCTCACACTTGCTAAGCAAGCACTCTATCACTGAGCTACAACTCTAGCCCCCTGTCACCATTTCAGAAAGCAGTATGGAGATTCCTTAAAAAAAAATAGTAATGGAACTTCCATTATACCCAGCTATGCCACTTCTTGGTATTTATCAAAATAAAATAAAATTAGCAATTTTTAGTGACATAAACATATTAATGTTTACAGAAATGCAATTCACAATAGACAAGTTGTAAAACCAGATGGCCATAAACAAATACATGAATAAAGAAATTGTGGTATAGACACACAATGGAATTTTGTTTAGCTATTAAGAATGGAATTATAGCATTTTCTGGTAAATGGATAGAACTGCATAACATCAGGCCAAGTGAAATAAGCCAGTGAGAATGTCAAGGGTCAAATATTTTCTCTCACATGCAGAAGCAAAAGCAAATTAAGTGGAATAAAGGGACATCCCATGAAAACAGAAAGGAGATCAGTGGAGCAGGTGCTGCAGATTGAGGATGCAGAAAAAGGGATAGGAAAAGGAAGGAACTTAAAATTAAACTAACTAAATTATGCTTTGTACATATATGACTATTTCACATAGGGAATAAATTTAAGAACCAATTTAAAAAAAACATGAAAGACCAGTACAGCAGAGAAAGGGGACCAGGGGAAGGGAGCTGGGGAGGGAAAGAGGAAGTCTTGGTGACTGAAAGAGAGCAATTTCTATTCCAAGTCTGTATGATTCTGTCAAAACAAGCCCAACTGTTATGTACAACTATAATGCACTAATAACATAATTTAAAATTAAAAAAACTAGATTATAGTGGGCCCACCATATGATCAGTTATACCATAATTCAACATTTATCCAAAAGAATTAAAGTCAGAATGATATGATACATACATATCCATGTTTATAGCAATACAATTCATAAAAGATAAGTTATGAAACCAGCCTGGTTGTCTGTTAACAGATGAAATTATTAAGAAAAACAGATTAATTATTAAGATGCAGAAGATATAAACAATGGAATTTTATTCAGACGTAAAGAAGAATGAATTATTCATTTTTAGGAGTAGAGATATGGAACTGCTGAGTATCATATTCTCTGAGGTAAGCCAGAATAAGAAAAGTAAAATGCTTTATGTTTGCTCTCAGATGTACAACATAAAGACAAAAAAAGGAACAAAAATCATGAGAAAATAAATGAATCATGGGTCAGGAGAAAGGAGAAAATGGAAGGTTCTGGGGTAGCAAATTGTTCAAATTATTTTATGTGCCTACATGAATATGCCACAATGAATCCAAATATTATATGAGTACAATGCACCAATAAATAAGAAATTAAATGTAAAATGATGTAGAAAATCGGAAATTTCACTTTTAAAATTTTAAAACTTATTAAAAATACACTGTAATCAAGACAACATACAACTAGCATAAAGCTAAACACATCAGTAAATGGAATCAAATTCAGATTCCAGAAATAAATGTTCACATTTATGATCATTGATTTTTGACTTGATTACCAAGACAATACAGTGGAGTACACTTTTTAGCAACTATTGCTAAGATACTTGGATATCCACAAGATGAATGTTTAAATATTTCTTTAAGTTAAAGTTCTGAGAGGAATTTTGTTTGGGAAAAATGTTACATGCAATTCAAAAAACTATTTATTATTTTAAAATTATGTTCCCAATTTTGTTTTACCAATTTACCCACTAAACAATGATGCTTATCTAAACTATTAACTTCATTACTATTTAAAATTCTTTGCCAATTAGAGAAGCAAATTTTCCTACTTAGATTTCCTTTTTTTCCTACCTAGTTTCCAGAAGCTTTCCATGTTATATATGTATTTGTAGTATTTATTTCCTTTTATGTAAATTCCTATTCATATAATTTGCAAATTTTAATTATGGTTAATATGATTTTCAAGGATTATAATACATGTAGTTTCACTAATATACATAATAATATATACAGTTTATTCTTCTTTATTTTTATGCTCTGGCTTTACATATAATATTTGTACATATTTATTAGGTACAATGTATGGTTTTGATTCATCTATTCATGGGGTCATGATTATTCAAGAATATTAGCATATGTCATCATAAAATTTTATCTCATATTTTAGTGAATACATTCAAATTCTTATCTTCTATACTTCTAAATACATACACACACATGCTTACTCAATCACACACACATCAAATGTACTTTTCTATAATATAGAACATCAGAACTTGTAGTGACTATTAGCAAAATACTTAAAAATTTCTAAAATATATCATTATATAGTCATAAAATTCAAATTATAACACAAGTTAGATTTTTAAAAAGAGCACATTACTTGAGTATAATTTACATAGTGTAAAAGGTCCCTCTGATTACTTAAGATAATTTATAAACTGTAAAAATTACCTACAATTGTGTAACTTACCATTATTCATCAAGTTGTATAATCAGCACAATTCTTTACAATTCAGTACTTTTTCATTATATCCAAAAGAAAATCTATATACATCATCAGTCAACCCTCATTTCCTCCTCAACCTAAGTCCTAGAAACAAATAATCAAAATTTTTTCTCCACCAATTTACTTGTGCCAGACATTTCTTATTAATGAAATCCTTCACTATGTGACCATTTTAAACTAGAGTTTTAATATGTTTGTTTAATATGCTTTTATGTTTAGAATCTACAAGGTCCTCTCTTCTAGATTTCATAAAAATATGAAATAGTTAATTGTGAGGCATAGTCGCTCTATGTTTCTGTGGAACAGGAGAACTTGGTATTTATCTGTGTTTTGGTACCTGTTGTCAAATCTCCCTCTACTTTCTTAACTTTACCAATTTAAACCTGTGGTGGTCACTGCTATGTCTGATACTTTTTTTTAGTATCCAATATGAGAGAGAACATGTGGTATATTTGTTTTCCTATTTCTGACTTGTTTTACATAACACGATGTCCTTCCATTCCATTTATTCTACTGCATATAACAGGATTTTATTCTTTTATTCTTGAATAACATTACATTTTGTATACATACCAAATTTTCTGTATTCTTTAATCTACTGATGGACATCTATTTTGATTCTATATTTTTAGTTATAAAAATATAAATGTGTGAGTGAAAGCATGATTTGGTATAATTATTTTATCTACTTTGTATATATACATAGTAGTGGAATTTTTGGACCATCTTATATCTTTATTTTTGGCTAGTTGAGAAATATGCATACCATTTTCCTTAATGTGTTTTCTAAACAACACTCCCACCAGCAGGATGTAAGATAGTTTCTTTCTCTCCATGTTTATTAGTCAGGGTAAATATATATTCAAATGTAAATATATACATATTCAGATGTAAAATGGGGTTCATTAGATTGATTTACATAAATGGGGCTTGATAGTTCCACAATACCATTTATAAGCTCAAGGGCCAGAAAAACCATTGGCTGCCCAATACAAGAAGAGGCTGAAGACCTGGAAGCTCCCTGGGAATTCATTAGTGTGTGTCACCAGGCCAAAGGAACTGGAATCAGATGTTCACAGATGATAATAACAAAAATCACAACTACTCAAGAAGAATCAAACTTGCATGCATTTGAAGGCTTCCTCTTTCTTCTACTTTTTGTTATATTATGGTTCCCCAGCCTATTGGATTGTGTTGCCCACGTTCAGGGTAAGTCTTTCTCCCTTAGCTAACTGACCCACATGCCAAATATCTCTGGAAACATCATCAGAGACACATGCAGAAATGTGTTTTACTTATTTCCTAGTTATTGCTTGTTCCTATCAAGTTGACAAGATTAACCATGAAATGTCCACACCTTGTCAACCTGTAATAGTTTAGATGTGAGGTGTCTCCCAAAAGCTCATGTGAGAGAAAATGTAAGAATGGTAAGAGGTAAAATGATTATATTATGAGGGTTAGAAACTAATCAATGAATTAATCTACTGATACGGATTAACTGGGTGGTAACTCTAGGCAGGTAGGTTGTGACCAAAGGAAGTAGGTCATTGGGGGTAATACTTTGTGGTTTATATTTTCCCCAGCGAACAGGAGTCTCTCTCTGCTTCCTATTTTTCATATTTTGAGATCCTTTACTCTGCCACATTCTTCTGCCATGACATTCAGCCTCACCTCAATCCCAGAGGTATGGAGCTTACTAACCATGCACCAAGCTTCTAAAACTGTGTGGCAAAATAAACTGTTCTTCCTCTAAGTTGTTCTTGTCAGGTCTTTTGGTCACAGTAAAGCCAACTAAAACATTATAGTATATAAGTAATGGGATGTCATAGTAGAGTAGACATCCCTCAATAATTGCCCCATATTCTGGAGAGGGAATCAAAGGACTTGATCAAAGGACTTGACAAAGAAAACTTAGGAAAGGTATATGTTTCGCTTGCAGTTTCAGATATTCAGTCCATGCAGCTGACTCCATAGCTTTGGTAGGTGAGACAGAACATCATTGCAGAAAAGGGCATGACAAGGGAAAGAGTATCAGAACAAGGCAACCAGGATGGAGAGTGGGAAAAGGAGAGAGAAGGACAGAGAGAGAGAGAATGAGAGAGAGAGAGAGAGAGAGAGAGAGAGAGAGAGAGAGAGAGAGAGAAGAGAGAGATTTTTCTATTTACCAGAGACAAAATACATACCTCAATAGCATTCCCCCAGTCACCTACCTACTCCAGATACACCCTACCTGCCTAGAGTTACCACCTAGGTAATCCACAAATTAGGTTACAGCTTTCATAATGTAATCATTTCTCCTCTGAACATTCTTGCATTGTTTCATATTAGTTTCTGGGGACACCACATGTCCAAACCATAACATATAATGTAGACTTAGCAACCCTTAAGTACTAATAGTTAGCAAATATTACACTATAGAGAAAGAAGGAAAGAGAATAAAGATATCTGCTTAATATATGTGTATATACACACAGACATAGTCTCAAGAAACTGGGAAATAAATACTCAAGACAATTTACATTCCTCATTTCTTATCTGATAACATTACTAGAGCTGGTGTTTATAACTACATCTACTTCCTAATCTGTGTTTTCTCTGCCTTAAACAAGTACCTCAGCAGGTTTTGCTTTTTACTTGGAGGAGTAACATGAAGATTCTGGCCAGTTTTTAAATCCTTCCTGGACTAGGGCCTGATAATTCTAAAAGATGCCCTAAGTAATTTGCACTTCAGACATACTCTTCTTTATCTTCATTGAAGATGAGAAGCCAAATTTACCCATGGCAATGCGTACATAAAACTACTATAACATAACAGCAACTCAGAGCATAATTCCTTTCTAGATTGTTTATTTAAAGGAATTAGAAGCCCAAATTAGACAAAGTGGAAGTCTCAACTTTCATTTCAGTGGAAACATTGTTATGCTTCCTGGTAGCAGCAATATTTCCCTATATAAAAGTGACTTCTAGGCCAGGAGAACTTAAGGTTTGTGGAACATGAAGCAAACATTTTGTTACTGGGTCATTGAGATTAATAGTTATGTTGTTCTTAATACTTTCTCTTGATTTAGGGACCCATAAATTCTGGCTTGGGAAAAATTATACTGTATGTTATATACTAATTCAAAGAATGTACCAATTTTATGGAATATTCAGAGTGTCTAGAAATTCTGGAGAAACTTGCTCCAGTCTTGCAAGGTATTTATACATAACTGGCACTGGAACTCATCTTCAGAATGCCATTCTGCATCTTCATTTGCTTCAGAATGATAGAGAACGTGGTAAGATCAGTACATTCCATGAGCATGAGCCCATTGTCACACTGCTCTGTGAGACATTATGGTGGATAAGCATTCTATAAATATAAGGATGCATTATGTGCAGGAAAGGCAAATTCATAGCCAAAATAAGTCCCTGGATGATAAGCCTGGGGAAAGGTGACATATTGTAATCTAAGAGTTGGTTTCTGTTGCTGGAAGATTGGGCATTCAGTAATGGTCACAGCCAGGTCAGCCTCAGTTAGTGTAAGTTCATTTTTCTGATTCTTTCTCTGACCTGCATCCCTGCCACCATGGCCACTTTTTCTGTGATCCTGTTTAACAATGACAGGGATGGCTGAAGAAAAGGGTTGACTGCTATTCAGAAAAATAGCCTATAAACTTGATTATCAAAATATTATTCTTATATGATCACCCTTACATGGGACACCAATATTGCCATGTCCTTTGCCAATTTGAAGAATTCTATTCACATACCTTATTCCTAAATAACTTTGCCACCAATTTTCCAATCATGTTCCTTTCAAGTCCTTGAGTGTCCAAACAAACCCATGAGTTACAACCCATGAATAAAAATATAGTCACAGATCTGGACATTTTTTTCCTTCTAAGTGAAATATATAAGCAGGGGTATTGCTTGAAGTTCTGCCCACTTCAAGGATTTCCCTTTACACTGTCATTTAGGGATGACAACTCTTCATTTCATTGATCCTTTGTATTTTTTATTCACACTATAAATTTTTTTCTCTTGTTTTAATTATTCTACTGCTTTTGTTGTTTATTTGTTCTTATTTTTCTAGGGTCTTTAAGTATAATGTTCAATGATTCATTTGGTATATTTTTTATGTATAAACTCAGTGCTATAAACTTTCCCCTTAGAACTACCTTTATAATATCCCATAGGTTTTGATATGCTGTATCATAATTCCCCTCTGTTTCTAAGATTTTTATTTCTCCCCTGATTTCTTTTGCTATTAATTCACCATTCAATAGTGTATTATTTAATCTCCAGGTATTAGAGTGTTTTCTGTTTTTCATCTTCTAATTGATTTTTAATTTTATTCAATTATGATGTGATAGGATGCAAATAATTATCCCTGCTTAAATTTTTTTTTAGTTGTCAATGGACTTTTTTTATTTATTGATACATGATTGATACATGATGATGAGACTCGAACCCAGTGTCTCACACATGCTAGGTAAACACTCTGCCACTGAGCCACAACCCCAGCCTTTTACCTATTTTTAACTGTCTAAGATTTGCATTGTGTCTTAAATATGATGTATTTAGAAAATGTTCTATGCCCTGCTGATAAGAAAGTGAATTCAGTCATTGATGGTTGTAATAGTCTGTAGATATATGTTAGATACTTTTGATTAAAGTGGTGAGAGTGTTGATGTCACCCAATATTATTGTATTTTGATCTATTTGACTCTTAATATTAAAAAGAGTTTGTTTTGTGTATGTAGATGCACTATTGTTAGGGCCTAAGTATTTACTATCATTTTGCCTTGTTTTTGGATGATTATCTTATCTAGTATGAAGTGAATTTTTTTTCTCTTCTGATTAATTTTGGCTTAAGTCTATTTTTCTCATATGAGAATAGCTACCCCTGCTTATTTAATCTTATAATTCACTGCATGGAATATCTTTTCCCATTCTTTCACCTTTAGTCTGTGGATGTCTTTATAATGTGTGTCTCTTGTTAAAAAAAAAACAACATATTGTTGGGTCTTGTTTTTAATCCCACCTGCCAATCTATGTCTTTTGATTGAATAGTTTAGACCAGTTATGTTCAATGTTATTATAGATGATTTTTATTTCTTGCATTTTGATTTATTTTTGATGTTTTATTCAATTATTTCTCATTTAAATGACTTTTCTTTTTTTTTTTTTTTTTTTTAGAGAGAGTGAGAGAGGAGAGAGAGAGAGAAGAGAGAGAGAGAGAGAATTTTTAATATTTATTTTTTAGTTCTTGGCGGACACAACATCTTTGTTGGTATGTGGTGCTGAGGATCGAACCCGGGCCGCACGCATGCCAGGCGAGCGCGCTACTGCTTGAGCCACATCTCCAGCCCTTAAATGACTTTTCTGCTAGTGTAATTCATCCTTATGCTGATTTTAATTTTTAGTTTTTACTTATTCTTAATGAAATATCATTTATCACCCATTTTTTCAGAGCTTGAAATATGTTATTCCAAGGCCTTCTGTATTTTATCATCTGAGTTGAGAAATTATTAGAAATCTTTTTTTTAATTTTTAATTTTTTAGTTGTAGTTGGACACAATACCTCCATTTTATTTATTTATTTTTATATGGTGGTGAGGATTGAACCCAGGGCCTTGCACATGCTAGCTGAGCACTCTACCTCTGAGCCACAACCCTAACCCCATTTGAATCTTAATTGCATACCTCTAAATGTCACTAAAAATTTTTCTGCTGTAAGTTTTTGTAATTATATCCTTATTCTGCATATTAGGAATTTTCATTATAATGTGTCTTAGAGTATACCCATGGTGATTTTATCAGTTTGTTGTTTTTATATGCCTCTTGTATTTAAATTATCATCTCATTCCTAAGATTTCAAAAATTTTCTAATATCATTTCATTGAAAATATTGTGCATCTCTTTTGTTTGTATTTCTGAGCCTCCATCTGCCCTAATCATTCTTAAATTTGGTCTCTTTGACATTAACCCAGGATTCTTGAATATTCTGCTCATGTATTTCAATATCTTTTCTTTATGGTCAAATTTATTTTAAAAATTATATACTTTTTCTTCAAGACATGAAAATCTATCTTCAAAGTGTACTAATATATTGGTGATGCTTTCCATTGAATTTTTAATTTTGCTTATTGAATAACTCCCAGGATTTTTATTTGGTTATTTTCCAGAATCTCTATTTCTTTATTGATGTTATCTTTCACTTCATGCATTTTGTCTCTAATTTCACTCTTTACATCTTCTTTTAGTTTGTTGAACATTATAAGGATGAACTTTCTAAATTCTTTCTTTCTTTGACATTCTTCCAATGTGCTGTCAATGGAATAAGTTGTTGAAGTGTTATAGGCAGTTTGGGGTAATTTGTTCCCTTGTTTATCATATTGCTTGTATGTGTACCCATCTATTAGGATAGTTATTGCTTCCTTTATGCAAGAGACTATTTCATGAATTTCTTAAGATTTCTGGATTGGAAAAAAAATCACTGTAATGATAATTAAACTCCATGTGTGGTCTCTGATGATTCAGTATGGGCACCATTTTGAGAGGTATTACTGAACCCTATTGACTACAATTACTCTACAGTAAATTCACATACTATTCAACCCCATGAAAAGCAAAAAATTCTTTTTGATATTTTCTCCACAATTCCTCTTATCCTGGTAAAAATTTGTAGTAACTATCTCTCAGATCAGTATTTCCTTCCATGCCTCTTTTCTGTTTTGGAGGAGATCATGAATCTCTGTATAGCTCCACTCTGCTCTCTTTAGGACTCCTTCTCTTCTTATTTGCAATGTTTATCTGATTTGCTTTAGGTATTAGGGGTTCTGAGTACTCTGTGTGTATTTGCCTTCAGTCCTTCACTGGTGTGATTCCACACAGGGCTATCCAAGTCCTTATAGGACAATCTCATAAATCCACTGGTTCTCAAGGGTGTTAGAATCAAATTTCCTCTTTGTCCCAGCAACGAATTCTAACAGTGCAATGCACCCAGTGGAATAGGATCATGGGCACTTTCTTGGGCCAATTTGGTTTAACAAGTTATCTACCTTCTGAGCCAGTGCAGTAGAATCTGCAGGTCCTTAAAGAAAGAAATATGCAGGGGTTTATGACCTCTAAAGGATCGAAAATTCAAATAACAGATCCCTCTCAATTTGTATCCTGTCTATAAAAACCTTGGGCTTCTTTAGGTGATGATATATTGCCAAATGCCAATGTCTCGGCTTGGCACAGAATCACGAGCCACCACACAGCTTTGTAGGTTCAAACAGCAATTCTTTATTCCCGATCTCACACCAGCCTCCACACACGCTCAGGGGAAATTCTCTACCTACCGCACAATACACGTCCTAAAATACTTTTTCTCCACGAGAACTCAGCGGGAACTCAGGCAGCAGGAACTCAGGCAGCAGGCACGCCCTACTCCCAGCAGGAATAATCTTCAACCTCCAACTTCCCTAAAACTCCTATTGTCACGCCCTAAACCCAAGGATGGGGATACTTCCTGCAGGATACACCCTAATCCTGGATCCACCCTGGTCATTGAGCAGGGTCACCTTTCTCAAACACACAAGCAAGGTCGCAGCAAATTTCCAAGGCAAGTCCATTTAACATGGGGTACGCTGGCAAGGATTACGATGCGTCATTCCTACTTGGCAATGGCTCTCAGCAATATATGATCCATTTACAAAGCAAGGTGTTTTAGTTAGATTTTGCATCACCATTACCAAAATACTTAACAAGGATGTCTTACATAATTTTTAAAAATTTTTTTTTATTTGGGAATCACAGTTTCAGAGTGAGTCACATATGGCTGACTCCATTGTTCTGGGCCCAAGGTGAGAAAGCATATCATGGAGGAAGGGATCAGCAGAGGAAAGTTGTTGAACATACTATGGAGTCAAGAAAAAAAAGAGAGAGATCAAAGTAGCTAAAGAGGAACACTTCCAGTTCATATTCCCAGTGACCCTGCTTCTCCTGCCATGCCCTACCTGCCTACTGTTACCATCCATTCAGTCCAAACTAGGATGGACTGATTTGGTTATAGCTCTGACAATCTAAGTACTCTACCTCCAAATATTCCTGCATCAATAGAGGAGATTTGGGGAATACGTCATATCCAAATTGCAACATTCAACCCCATCTCCAAAAGCTCATGTCCACCTCACAATGTAAAATGAATTTAGTTTATCTCCAAGAGTCCCATAGTTTTAGCAGTTTCATCTCCACTCCAAAGATCAGTATAAGTACAGTCTCTCCTGAGATTCAGGGCAGACTTTTGGCTATAAACTCTTGATACACACACACACACACACACACACACACACACACACACTTGAAATACATTTGCAGATAGTAAACATTCCCATTTCAAAAGGGAAGAATTGAGGCATATAAAGAAAGGAAAAGGCCAAAGCATGACTGAAACCCAGCTAGGCAATTATGTCCCATAACTCCACCCATACAGTATCTAGGATACCTGGTTGCAATATATTATTTCCAAAGGGCTTGTGCAGCCCTGCGTTTTTGGTCTTGCTGGTTGCAGTGGACCTGAACTCTGATTTAGCCTCACTTTTTCCACAGTGAACACCTTTTCTTAGAAGACAGTTGATGCTATAGGCAGGTTCTACTTTCTGGGATCTCCATTCCAGGTTTTGTTTGACCATCACAGTTTCATGCATCAGCCTCTCATGAGTAGCTCTCAGGGTCTATGTTGCTATTACTTCTTGCCTACCCTCCCTTACCTTCCTTTGAAATCTCAATGGAAGCCTCCATGGCACCTTAACTTCAGTATTCTGTATTTCTGCAGAACTGACACCATATGGCTGCCACCAAGGTTTGCTGTCAGCTCCCTCATCACTTGATTCCCATGGAATATTGGCTGCAGGGGACTGAGTGCCTATGCAACTTAGCATGGCCCTATCTCATCCTAGGTTCCATATGAGAGATGGGCATCCCCATGATTTCTTCTCAGAAAATTCTCTCTTTTATATCCAGGAACTTATTGGGTGTTCTTACAAATGCCTGAGATGCTCTTGAAGCATCATTCCTATTCTTTCTGTGCAAAGTATGTTGCATCTATTTAAGGATGGTAGTCTTTTTAACAAGCATATCTCTTCAACCTCAGCTTTATGTGTACTTTTGCACAAACTGCACATATTTATAATCCTTTAGTTCTGCTTTCTGCTCCCAAATTTCAGAGTAAACATGGCCAAAATCTGCCAGCAATATCCATGCCACTGACTGAATGCTGTGGTGCCTTGAAATTTTTTCCACCAAATTAAGTACTCCATCACCTTGAAATTCAGCCTTATACAAAGACTCAGGACATGGACAAAATGTAGCCACATTGTTTTCCAGAATACATGAGTGGCCACTAGTCCAGTTCACAACAGAACTCTTATTTCCCTCTGAAACCTTATGAACACTCTCTGTATTCCAGCTGGCATTCTAACTTTTTTGAGCTTCCACCAGAATCACCAATTAACCTCTGCTTAGAATATTCTAATTTTTTCAAGCTTCTGTCTCTAAAAATTTCAAAATTCTCCTGCATTCCAGCTCCAAATAGTTCTGAATCACATTGCCACATTAGTTACTGCAGTGTTCCACACCTGGTACCAATTTCTGAATTAATTAACTTTTGCATTGCTGTGACCAAATTACCTGACAAGAACAACTTAAGAAGTAAAAGTTTATTTGGAGCTCACAACTTCAGTTGTCTCAGTCAAAAGATGTATGATGACTGATTCAGTAGCAGTGGCCCAAGGTGAGGTAGCATATCAAGGGGAAAGGGACCATGGAGTAAAGCTGCTAATCTCATGGCAGCGAGGGAGAGAGGGAGGGAGGGAGGGAGGGAGGGAGGGAAAGAAAGAGAGAGAGAGAGAGAGAGAGAGAGAGAGAGAGAGAGAGAGAGAGAGAGAGAGAGAGAAAGAGAAACAATGAAGCTACAAAAACAGTAACTCCTCTATGCCCAAGTGACTCACCTCCTCTAGCCATGCCCCACCTGCCTACAGTTACTGAGTCAGTCCATTCAAACTAGGAATGGACTCTCATAATCAATGCATTTCACCTACAATATTTTCTGCTAATATACTGGAGTGGTTTTGGGACACCACTTATGCAAACCACAACAGAGCACTAATGTATCTTTTCACCTTGCTGAGCCATTCAGGCACTCAGAAACCACTACACCTGTGATTTCCTGGGGCCCAGGTATGGTGTGAGCTGGCAGCAGACCTTGACTGCAGAAATGTGAGATACTAAAGTGTATAAAGTGTAGCAGTGTCAGAGTCCCTGCAGGCTGTTCTTCAGAGAATGAAGTGTGATGCTGTGAAGGCAAAGGGAAAGCTAGAATAGAGATTTCAAGAAGTAAGAAATTTCAGTTATATAGACTGTCTCATGAGGAAATTTGCTGGTTGTAGAGAGGGCCAGGTTAGAAGAGAGGCCATGTGGGCTGCAACCAATAAGGCCAAATGGGCACAGATGCTCAAGTCCTTTGGAGAGCACATCTTGCTTCGTGATCTTAATGCTATATGTGGAATTTCTGGACCTATTTGTAAATCTGAATTTCAGTCTCTTTTTGTTCCCATACTTCTTTCTAAGCTATTATTCCTCCATTTTGGAATAGGAGTGTCTTATGGTTTAGATATGTAATGTCTCAGAAAGTTCATGTGTGAGACAATGCAAGGTATAGGGATGAAATGACTGGGCTATGAGAGCCTTAAAACAGTCAGTGAATTAATTTCCTGATAGGGATTAACTGAGTGGTAAATGAAAACAGGTAGATTGTGTGGTTGGAAGAAGTTTGGCATTAGGGCCTTGCCCTTGGGGTTTATATTTTGTCATAATGAGGAATCTCTCTCTCTCTCCCTCCCCCTCTCCCTCTCCCTTTCCACTTATTGGGTGTCATAGTCCCAGTTGCTTTCCTTTACCACACACTTCTTTTATGATAATGTCCCTCACCTGGTGACCCAAGGAAAAGAACTGGCTGTCTATGGACTGAGATCTCTAAAACTGTGAGGTCCAAAGTAAATCTTTCTCCATTACAATTATACTTGTCAGGTCTTTTGACAAGCATGACTAAACAGAAATCAGTAGCAAGAAGTGGGGTCATTGCTATGACTAATTTGACCATGTGGTTCAGAAGATTTTGAACTTTTTGAAATTTGTGGGATAAATTTTTGAAATGTTCAGCAATGCAAGCTGAAACATCCTTATAATGTTGCAATAAGAGCTTAATGTGTGATTCTGGTGAGCGTTCACATGATCAGAATGTTTATTTGACCAGAAGTTTTATGAGGGGTACTATAAAAAATCAAAGTAGAAGCCATTCATGTTATGTTCTGGCTAATAGTTTATATACATTTTGATCATGTTCTTTGACTTTCTATGAGGCTGAATTTAAAGATGATGGAGTTTTTAATCTTGTGATAGAAATTTCTTTGCAACATTGTATTTAGGCAGTGGCATAGGTATTGTTGGCAGCTTTTACCCAATTTTATTGTTATAATCAGGAGTGGAAAACAGAGCAGAAAGATATAAAAAACTTGGACTTGGAAAGTGGGAGTAAAACTGGGGCTAAGTAAGTTTCAGTTTTGTGCAGTGTCCCTAGCAAATTTGTGAACATTGGGACAATGGGACTCTCCCACTCACCTTTTCTTTTATTTTTTTTTAAATTTTAATTTGTTATATATGACAGCAGAATGCATTACAATTCATATTACACAAATAGAGCACAAATTTTTATATCTCCAGTTGTACACAAATTATAGTCACACCATTCATGTCTTCATACATGTACTTAGGGTAATGATGTCCATCTCATTCCACTGTTGTATTTTCTATCCCCATGCCCTCTCCCTTACCCTTCCTCCCCTTTACCCTATCTAGAGTTCACCTAATCCTCCCATGCCCCCCACCCGCAACCGCATTATGAATCAGCATCCTTAAATCAGAGAAAACATTCTGCATTTTTGGGGGGTTGTGGCTAACTTCACTTAGTATTATATTCTACACCTCCATCCATTTGTCAGCAAATGCCATGATTTTATTGTCTTTTAATGATAAATAATATTCCACTGTGTATATATACCATATTTTCTTTATAGATTCACCTACTGAAGGGCATCTAGGTTCCACAGTTTAGCTATTGTGAATTGTGGTGCTGTAAACATTGATGTGGCTGTGTTCCTACAGTATGCTGTTTTTAAGTCCTTCCTTAATGAGACTCCTAAAGAGCAAGAATTAAAATCAAAAATTAATAAATGGGATGGGCTCAAGCAAAAGAAACAATCAACAAAAGAAACAATCAATGAGGTGAACAGAGAGCTTATATTTTGGGAGCAAATTTTTGCCACACACATGTCAGAGCACTAATCTCCAGTATACATAAAGAACTCAAAAAATTAACACCAAAACAAACAAACAACCCAATCAATAAATGGGCTAAGGAGCTGAACAGACACTTCTCAGAAGAGGATGTACACTTGATCAACAAATATATGAAAAAATGTTCAACATCTCTAGTAATTGGAGAGATGCAAATCAAAACTACTCTAAAATTTCATTTCACACCAGTAAGTATGGCATCTATCACAAATACAAACAACAATAAATGTTGGTAAGAATGTGGGGGAAAAGGCATACTCATACATTGTTAGTGGGCCTGCAAATTGGTGTGGCTAATCTGTAAAGTAGTATGGAGAATTCTTGGAAAACTTGTAATGGAACCATCATTTGACCCAGCTATCCCACTCCTTGGTCTATACCAAAAGAACTTAAAATCACCCTTTCTTTTGTGGTGGGAGGTTTCCCAGTAAGGATTTTAGTTTCTAGTCTGCTTTTTTTTCTCTGTATGTCACTGTTACAGTTCTCTGTGTCCTAAAGCATTCCTGTATCTCTTTTGTGTGTTCAGATGTTACTTGCTTTGAGATACACCTATGTATTTTTCTTTCTTTTCTTTTCTTTTTTTTGTGAGTGGGAATGATGATCACCTCTATTTGTTCTTCCCAGGCATTTTTAATATAATAAGTATATTTATCTAAAAATTTTGGAATTGGAAACTAAACATCCAAACAAAATAACACTGTTTTGATAATCATACCCCATTGTTGGAATAGAGGTAACAGCACATGCAAAAGGGAAAGGTGACATGAAAAGGCAAGAATTCAGAGCCATTAGAAGGGACAAAGCTTATTATTTTTAAAATAACAACCCACTTGCAAGTATACCTAATCCACACTTTAAGACCTGTATTAATCCACTCTGAGAGTAATGTCATCAGTGAATTCCTGCTAGGCCTCGACTCTTATAAGTCCCAGAGTCTCTTATCATCACTCTACTCATCAAGCACTTAACACATGAATATTTGAGGGAAAACACAACTGAACCATAGCAAGTGCTAAGAATAAGAATTTGATACCAATTTGATGACTGTGGCAATATCTCAATAACAGGTGATGATTGTGCTAAGATAGCAGTAGTGACAGGTAGAAAAAAATTGTTTTTTTTGAGATATATTTTAAGCAGGAAGAGTAGGTTCAGGGCAAGCGATGCAAAAAAAAAGGATGGAACATTAGCACTAGGTAAAGTCAGAATGTCTGAAAACAACTTGGCTGTGTATGAAATTGTAATGTCAATGCGTAGATAGTATCTAAACCTATAAGATTGGGGAAGAAAATCTAAGAAAAAAGTGGAGATAGAAACAAACTTATCAGGTGGAAGAACATATACTTGAATGAATACATCCTAAAGGATATAATAAAGGCTCAGAAATATTAAATATAGAAAATATCATAAAATAGCATTTTGGAATAAAGACTAAGTATACATTTTATTTTTATATTGTATAGATTCCTATGGAATGAAATTATTATTTAAAATCCACAGCAACATTCTTGAAGCACCAGTGGTACAGGTACAATAATGGATAATGCAGAAAATATCACTCTCATGAAAAACTTATATTTTACTGGGAGAGATGACAAAACTAATTAAATCAATATGTAATTTATAATTAAAGTGGTGAAGAATTCTATGAATGAAATTAAAACGTGTAATAGGGACAGATGTTTTCAGGAGAGATATTATCTGTGAAAAAACACCTCTCCTGCTATTCACTTATCATTCAACAGTAAATTATTTAATCTCCAGGTATTAGAGTACTTTATACTTTTTGTTTTATTATTGATTTCTAATTTCATTCCACTATGGTCTTATAGTATGCAGGGTATTACCTTTATTTTTTTGTATTTTGTAAGAGTTGCTTTGTGGTTTAAAATATGGTCTATTTTAGAAAATGTTCCATGTGATACTGAGGAGAAGGTGAGGCATTGATAGATGAAATATTCTATATATGTCTTTTATGTCTAGATTATTGATTGTATTTTTTAGTTCTGTAGTTTCATTATTTAGTTTTGTCTGGATTATCTATACATTGTTGAGAGATGTGTGTTAAAGTTATTTGGTATTATTTTGTAGTGGTCTATTTGATTCTTGCTATTGAGATTGGCTTTTTTGGTATATGTAGCTGCTCAATTTTGGGGACATAAATATTTATAACTGTTACTTCTTCTTGTTTTATGATTCCCTTAAATAGTTTATACTTTTTGCTCTCTTTGTCTCTTCTGATATCCTTTGGTTTGAAGATAACTTTATCTAATATGAGAATAGAAACCCCACTCTTGTTTATGAAGGCCATGAAAATAATATTTATTTTCCATTCTTCTGTCTTTAGTCTGTCGATGTCTTTGTCTATGTGGTGAGTCTATTGGAGACAGCATATTGTTGGGCCTTGTTTTATGATCCCATCTTCAAGTTTCTGTCTTAATTGATGAGTTTAGACCATTTACATTCAGAGTTATTATTGAAAGATGCTTTTCCTTGCCTATAATCTTTGTTTATTTCTAGTTTTTAAGTTGAATTAGATTCACCTTTGAATATTCTTCTAGCGTTTCTTCTTCCTCTGATGGTTTTTATTTTTATTCTTCATTTCTTCTTCATGAAACATTTTATTGATTATGATTTGTCATGCATGCTTTCTAGTTGACAGTTCTTTTTGTCATGCATAATTTCTAGTTGACAGTTCTTTTAACATTTGCTTATCATGGAAAGTTTTTATTTCATTTTCAAATCTGAAGCCTAACTTTGCTGGATATAGCATTCTTTGTTGGCATCCATTTTCTTTCAGGGTTTGGTATATATTATTCCAAGACCACCTAGCATTTTGTGTCTGGGGTTGAAAAATTGGCTGAGATGCTGAGATGCAGATTGGTGTACCTCTAAATGTAACCAGTCATTTTCTCTTGCTGATTTAAAATATCTTTTTTCTGTATGTTAGGCATTTCATACTAATGTGTCTTGGAGTGGGTCTGTTGTAATTTTGTATATTTGGAGTCTTGTATTTGATTTTTCATCACATTCTTAAGGTTTGGGAAATTTCCTGATGTTATTTCATTGAAAAAAAATTGTGCATTCCCTTTTTTTTTTTTTTTTTTTTGTAAATTCAGAGCCTTTATCCTGATGAATTTTAAGTTTGGTCTTTTCATATTATCCCATATTTCTTGATAGTTCTTTTCATGGTCTCTTAACACCATTTCTCTATAGTCATCTTTATATTCAAGATTATATACTGTATGATGGCAGATTAGGGGATGTGGCTTTTCTCACAATTCAGTCACTCAGGACTCAAACAGCAAGAAAATTACCTCTCTGTGAAGTGATTAAAAAAAGCAATCCACTTATACTCAATATTAGACAGAGATCCTTGAAGAGTGGGGAATTTGGGGCACATCAGAAAAGGATAAGGAGCAGAATTAGAACTTACCTCCTGGTAGGAGCAGCAAAAATTAATACACAAGGTTAGAAAATACTGAAAAGTACTATAAAATTCTTTGTGTAGGAAATCTCAGGATGAGAGGGGCATGAAAGTCACCTGAGTTTAACTGCTGTGCACAGGGAGCCCAAGCTGGAGACATACTGGTACCTTCATAAGACAGCTGTGACAACTCAGACTGGGATTTCAGGGCTGAGTCCAACACATAAATCCAGCAGATACCAACAATGTGGTCTAAACTGAGTCTAGAAAATCAGGAGAATATCTGGCACAGAAATTTTCTGGCATGGAGACCATTTTGCCTGTGAGTAATACAAATCAGAAAGGCTGGCAAAAGCCCTCCCAACCTCACTCTCCTGAACTCAGCCACAGTCTGGCTGGGCACAATCAGGAGCCACTTGTCAAAAGAAACTAACTTTATTTTTAGAACCACACACGCCAAACAAAACAGCTCCTCAGGAAAAAACCTCAGAGCCCAACTGCCACCACTGGCTTCCCACAAGCCTCTCCACCTCCCACAATCCTCCTGCTCTTGAGGCTGATTGGCTGGGTCGTGTGGGTGGAGCCAAAAAAGTCCCCCAATGAGCAGCTCCATGGTCTGAAAGGGCAGGGAAACAGCCCAATGAGCATCACCGCAGAGGAGCCAATCAGCTAGATGTTGTTAGGGCCGCTGTGAGCCAATCATCAGCTGGCAGTCTGAAAGTTTGCTGGGGCCCCTTAGGCTGTGGCTCTCAACACAGCAGCAAGCAGGTCCAGTGACAGGGAGAATCTGAATGGGAGTAGTGACAAAGATCAGTGATTGGAAAGAGTCCTTTGGAGGCACAAAAGGACAGTATCACTGAACAACATAATTAGTGGAAGACTGTATCCTAGGTATAGTAGTAGGATATAGTCTTGGATATATATTGATTAATGTCCAACATCTCCACATGCAATAAAACACCAGGGGCAATAACTGATCTAAGTTCTGATCCTTGAAGCTTCGTTTCAGAAACTCATCCCATAGAACCCAGAGGCAAATATACCCTGAAAGTGAAGCTTAAAGTATCTTCTACAGCTCCTCACACCATCCTACTGAGAAAGGAAGCTGAATAATGGAAAGACAGTTTAGCACAGTCAGTGTGCATACAGTCTCATTTACTATTCTGTTATTTTGTTTTATGTTTTCATTTTGTTTTGATTTGGAATGTGTACTGATTGATACATGATGGATATTTATACATTTTTACATATAAATATTAGTTTTAGATTTTTCATATTTACCATTTCTTGGAGGTAGTTATTCTTCCATGCTCTGTGCAGTAGTCCAGCTGGGCTAAATAACCAAGAGGCGACAAGCAACTTGAAGGTTCAAGGAGGAACTACTTTAGCAGGAACTGAGCGAGAACTCAAAGTAGTGGGCACCAGAGATAGCAGGAGCTGCTTCTCTGCGGGATAGCAGAGATACATATACCCAACCAATTACACACAGCTTAACTTAATAACATTATCTAGATACAGCAGTCAGTCATTAAGGAATCCTCATCATCTTAATGGCTCGCTGGCATTGCTTCACAAACCACTCCTCCTGGCAAAGTGCCAGGCGCCATCTTAACTTGATCCGAATCCCCAAAACTCTGCTTTTTGAGGGTAGGGTTTTTGATTAGTATATTTTGGATTGAATTTTTATTGTATATTTCATAAATATTTCCCTTTGTTTCATTTCTCTTTTGTCTTGCTAATGGCCAAACTCTATTTCACTTTCCTTTAATATTTTTACTTCTATTTTTTTCTTCTCACTCATAAACACATCCAATGTCAACTCTGAGTTTACCCTATTAACCTTTTGAATCTGCAAACATTTTCTACCCCACATCTCTTATTCATTCCTCTTAATGAGCTCTATATGTACCTGGATCCTTATACATATTTACATATATTTATTTTTTCATTTATATAATTTTTTAAAGAAGTTATTTTTCATGGATCAGTATTTTGAGGATTAAGATGTTTGATTAGAATATATCAATTTTGTTCATGTATTTTTATTTATTTATTTCTATTTATAATTTTTATTTTGTACATTTTTCTCTCACTTATGTTTCCCTCAACTTTCTTTCTTTATACTTTCTTTATAGGCAACTACCTCTATTCCATCTTCCCAGGCTCCTCAATTCATTAAGATTATATCAATTCATATCATTTATTTTTCTTTTTCATCTTTCAATGAATAATAATTGAGTATCTATCAATTGCAAGATACTATTTTAAAAAGAAACAGAGAAATAATTTACTTTCTTAGAACCCCAGAATTCCTTGACTTTCTAGTTCTGCCTTGACATTTTTATCCTTGGGTAATACCCATTTTTTACAATTCTATTTAAAATTTGTGTATTTTAATTAATTTAATCATTGTTAAATTTAAATTACCTCTACTTTTACCTCTAAATGATATTTAAAAACATGAGTTGTACATATTTATGCAGTTCTGTGTGATATTTTACTGTGTGTATATATTTTGTGATCTACAATCAGGTTAAATCAATATTTCTCCTCAAATATTTATCATTATTAAGTGGAAAATACTCAAATTCCTTTCTTCTAGCTTTTTAAGTGTATAGTATATTATAATTATTTACAGGCATCCTATAGTGCAATATCACACCAGAAATTTTGCTCCCATGTAAATAAAATTAAGTACCCACTAATCAATATTTCTCTTTAGCTCCTCCCCCTATTCTTCCTGGCCTTTACTAACCACCATTCCACTCTCAACTTCTATGAGATCAGCTTTTCTAGATTTTATATGTGTGTGAGACCATGAGGTACTTGTTTTCCATGCCTACCTTATTTTACTTAACATAATGATCTACAGTTCTATGTTGTTGCAAATGACAAGAACACATTTCTTAAGTTTGAATGGCATAGACACACACACACACACATATCTCTCTCTCTCTCTCTCTCTCTATATATATATATATATATATATATATATATATATATATAGATAGATAGAGATAGATATGTGTGTGTATATATGTGTGTGTGTGTATATATATATATATATATATATATATATATATATAGAGAGAGAGAGAGAGAGAGAGAGAGAGAGAGAGAGAGATCACATTTTAAATCCATTTATTAACTGATAGGCACTTAGGTATATCAGGTCAGATTTATAGGCTCACCAGTAAAGCTTGCTTCTGCCTTCTCAATGCAGACCCTAAATTCAAGGAGGGCCTGGAATGAGATATTCCAAGCTCTAAAAGGAAAAACAATTGCCATCCAAGATAATTATATCCAGTAAGCTCACTTCCAGATTTAATGGAAAATAAATGCTTTCCACAATAAAGATAAACTAAAAGCATCCATGACCACTATTCCAGCTCTACAAAGGATATTTAAAGGTATACTACACAGAGAAAAACTAAAAACATCTCCCAAATAAATGAAGCACTCTAGAAAAGCAATTAACTAAACAAAATGCAAGACTGAATTAATAGAGTAAACCTAAATAATAATGAATATCTATCCATAAAAATTAAATATTAATAGTCTCTATTCCTAATTAAAAGATATAGTGGCTTGGGAGGCAAGGGCAGGAGGGTTGTAAGTTCAAAGCCAGCCTCAGCAACTTAATGAGGCCAGGAGCAACTTAGTGAGACCCTGTCTCAAAATAAAAAAAAATGAAAAGGACTGGCAATGTGGCTCAGTGGTTAAGGGTCCCTGGGTTCAATCCCTGGTACAGGAGAAGGAGGAGGAGGAGGAGGAAGAGGAGGAGGAGGAAGAGGAGGAGGAGGAGAGAGGGAGGGGGAGAGGGGAAGACATAGAATGGCAGAATAAATTTTTAAAAATATGATCCAATCATATACTGTTTCCAAGAGACACATATCATATTGAAAGCAACTCATAGGCTGAAATTAAAAGGATAGAAAAAATATTTCATTCAAATTGAATACAAAAACAATCTATAGAGTAGTTTTATAAACTATTTGAAAATTTACATATTAATAAACTGGAAAAGCTTGAAGACATTGACAAATATCTACACAAATATCACCTGTCCAAATTGAAACAGGAATGTTGAAAAAACATTAAATATAAAACTATTAAATTGAACAGCAATTAAAAGCATTCTGTTAAAAAAAAGGCCCATGACAAAATGAATTCTCAGCCAAGTGATATCAGATCTTTAAAGAAGAACTAACACTAATATTCTTAATCTATTACATAAAATATAAATTGTGGGGACACTCCCAAATAAATTTTATGAAGCTGATATCACTCTAATACTTAAAGTGAAGACACATCAAGAAAAGAATATTACAGACTAATAACCTTGATGAACACTTATGCAAATTCCATAACAAAATATTAGCAAATTCATTCAATCAAGAAGATAATATACCACAATCAAGTGAGTTTATCTCAGGGATGAAAGGTCTGTTCAACATACAATAATCAAAAAAATGTAAGTCATTACACAAATCCAATTAAGAACAAGAATCACATGATTTTCTCAAAAAAAAAAGCATTCAACAAAATTTTCCACCCATTTTTGTTAAAAATACTGAAGAAACTAGGGATAGAAGAACTTACCTCAATATTTTAAAGGGTATAGATGACAAACACAAAACCAAAAACAGAGAGAGAGAGAGAGAGAGAGAGAGAGAGAGAGAGAGAGAGAGAGAGAGAAGCATGTCCACCCCTCCAATTATATATTGTGATGATGAAAGCACTTTACAAAAAGGAATATGAATCTCTTAATTCTGTCAACTAGGAAAGCAATGTGATCTCTATTTATATATTTTAATAGGAAATGACAAGTAATTTATCTAAAGATTCATATAATGGATATAAAAGAACCAGAATTGCAATAAGAAAAATTTGATTTCTAGATCTTCTATTGTTAATAATGAATGGTATAATTTATGAATACTGAGACAAGCATGTAACAGTATATGCACTAGAAATTTGGCTAATTTATTTCTATGTACTACAATTATCTGATTTTGTAGGGTTTTTTTCTCTGCATAATATATTCAGGTTGAAAATCCTGGTTTTATAAGCAAAAAGAGGTATGTTTGGAGAACAGAAAATTTTACTCATTATGGTTTATTTCTCATCTGTTGTGTATAAAGTTATTTGAGTTTTTTTAAAAAACTGTAGAAGATAACAATAAAAATATTTTGATCTCTAATTTAAACTATTTGTTGATGTAATAGTGTTTGATTTTTAAATTAAATTTTAGTAGGATACTGACTCAAACCCATTAAACATCTGTTTTGTTTTGTTTAATATTCTTTCCCACACAGTAATAAAGGGCAAGAACTGAGGTCTTGCAAAGCCACCAAGCACAGTACTTTAAACATCACTAAATTTAGATTCTAGTACCAAATCATTCACATGTAGCATATCTATAATCTCTTCTTATTAGAGATGGCAATTACACAATTTTCTCTCCCACTCTTCTCTCCTGCCTCTCTCTATATAAGAGACTACAGAAAGATTCTGTGTCCTTTGGAAAAAAGAATAATAATTTAATTTAATTTGACAAATGATGTTGAGGAAAACGGTTATCCATCCTTAAAAGAATGAAAGTAGGCTCTTTTCTCTCTGAACAAAAACCAACTCCAATGGATCAAAGACCTGGGAATTAGAAACTATGCAACTCCTAGAAGAAAATGTAGGGTCAAACCACCAACATATAGGCACAGGCAACAACTTTGTCAATAGGACTACTAAAGCTGAGGAAATAATGCCAAGACTTAATAAATAGGATGCCAATAATTTGAAAGTTTCTTCAAAGCAAAGAAAACGTTTAGAAATGTGAAAAGAGTATTATTGAAATGGGAGAAAAAAAGAACACTTTTACACTGTTGGAGGGATTGTAAATTAGTATAATCCCTATGGAAATCAGAATGTAGTTTCCTCAAAATGCTAGGCATGGAACCACCACATAACCGAGCTTTACCAGTCCTCAGTATTTATTATGAATAATTAAAGTTGTCATACTGCAGTCATATGTGCATACCCTTGTTTATAACAGCACATTTACAACAGCTAAACTATTAAACCTAACTAGGTGTTTTAGTCAGCTTTTTAGCTGCTGTGACTAAAGGATCTGACCAGCACAACTGTAGGGAAGGCAAAGTTTATTTGAGGGCTCACGATTTCAGAGGACAGAACCCTTATGATATACAAATTGACTAAGCCTCGGATTCTTGCTGGATTAGGAACCATGTTTTCAATTCAAGAACTTTTGGGAGAAACTTAATGGGCAGTGTTGGAGAATGTTGTTTCCAGCCTCGACTCTGTTGCAAAAGAATATTTGCTCCCTCAAACTGCTTTCCAAAGAAAATAATCTATTACATCCTCACAAAATGTTCTTTCCAAAGCAAGATTTTCTTTTCTAAGTTTGTGTATATAGGAAGAAATGTGAGTAGTTTGCAAATATTTTGTCTATGAAATGTCATGGGGTATGGTGTTTCATATCTTTCAGAGAAGCCATATTCTAATTGGCTGTGTGGATTAAGCATATTATGTTTCTTTGGTGTGATTTACTCTGGGGGATAAATTACTCATATTAATTTTTAAATAAATTTTATAAGCTTGTAAAAGATTTTCCCTAATCATTCAGTCCCCAATAACATTTACATTTCAGAATTTGCACTTCTTCATTTATATGTCCGAATACCTGACTCTGTGTCTAGATTCTGTGATTTAATAGTTTTTTCATGAGAAATTCCCTGCTATTCAAAAGTTCAGGTATTAGATGCTCTGAAAAACACAGGATAATAAGATACTACCTTTTTCCAAATGTTCTATAGCCAGCCTCCTCATTTTTCTGTTTTCACAACCCATGTGTACACACAGAAGTTTCAAAATACATTCCTACGTTTGAGGATTGGATGTATTATTCCTTTATCTCTAAAATATAAGTAAATTAACATGTGTGAAGCATTAGAACAGTGATTGGTATATTGGCAGTGTCACATAAGTGTTTCATAAATAAAATAATGGAGAATAGATTTCTGAAATCATATCCCAGATTTTCTGAAAAGAAGGCTCCAAGTAAGTTTGTCTATGCAAATAATTCCTAGATGTAATTAATGGAAATGAAATTAGTAGAGTCAGAAAGTTGTTGGCCTAGCATTCAAACTACAATGCAGGTTTGACCCCACATTCAGGAAAAGCAATATCTTTCACTTGTACTGATGGTTTCAGAAAGTCCCACCAGAGACCCCTTGAATTAAAGTTATCTGTTAGGGATATTTCCTATCTCTCAGGGATATATTTGCCTTAGTGTTCTTACCATACTGTTATTGGCTGGGAGCTATCCTTGTGAAAGATGGCCTTGAAGTAAATGCAATGATAGATTTCAAAGAGTAAAACATGATATAATTATTCCTATAGTTGGAAGGTTTGAATCTCTATTTTTGTGGTTACCATACCTAGATAATAAAAAAGATTGAAGTTTAGTAATGCATTTATATGAGAAGTATAGATAACAAAAGTAAAGAGCATCAAAATGGATATGTCAAAGCTTCAAATATGCAGCCACAATAAAGGAATATGTTCTCTAAAATCTTTAGGCTTCAATGGGTTTATTATACTTTACTAGATAATGTAATGTAATTACATTACATGTAATCAGGACATGTAATCTACACCAAGCATACAGATATGACAGGGAGAACCTTAAAACAAAGATATTAATTGGAGCCTTATTTATATTGTTCTGAATTATTATTTTTGTCTACAAACTCATTTGCAAATAGGGAATGTTAATCTGTTTCACCAAACTGATGTCATTCTGCTGTCATGCCATCACATCCACTAAACATCTTGTAGTCTCTAGACTCAAGGACCTGTGGCTTTTGCTTTGAATTGAGAAATACATGGTGAAAATGACAGAAATACTTGAGGGCTGGGGTTGTGGCTCAGTGGTAGAGTGCTTGCCTAGCATGTATGAGGCCCTGTGTTCAATCCTCAGCACCACATATAAATAAATAAAATAAAGGTATTCTGTCCACCTACAACTAAAAAAAATGTTTTAAAAATGTTCTTTAAAAAAGAAATATTTGGTATATTCTCTGTCTGCTTTTCTTTCAGAGGTTAGACTGTTATCACAAAATTTTTCTTCCCCATAACTAAAATCAGAATTTAACGTCTTAATAAATTGGATATATTTTTCAGCTCTGTGCAGAAGGATATAGTGAAAGGCATGGTAGGTTTTAGAAGGGTTTACCAGGGTAAAGATTTCTGATCTTTTATAGCAAACCTCATAAAAAGTCTCTAAAAGTGGGACACAACAATCTGCAATTTTAACAATTTCTCCAGGGTCTTATGAAAACTTGTGATAAAACTTGTGAAATAGTAATAAATGGCACAGGTTTTAAATTGTTATTATCTGCTAATGTCAGTGAATAACAGGCTAGTCTCTTAGTTTCATTGAGAATGGATTTCCTCATTGATTAAATATGTTGTATAGTAATATGTACTGAAGAAAACTGCCAGAATGATACGGTTAAGTTACATATATAATATGGCATTGCAATATCTGGTTTATGGTAAGTTAGTGATAAATATAAGTAACTGTTCTTAGGAGAGGTATGGACTGGTAGAAATGGTGGAGCCAAAAATTTTCATTATAAAGGTAAGTTAGCTTGGATGGTTTTGTTTCTTAAAAATGGAATGGACAATATGGATTTATCCAAATATTTGAAATATCAGTGACAACAAGAATACACAGTATAAGAAATAATGTTTTCAAAACATTAGACATCAAATTGCAGATATAAAAATCATTGAGAGCAAAGAAACTAATGAACACTATGACTATGACTATTCAAGCTTACTACCTTAAGAGGGTTTTTAAGCCAAAATTATATAGGGCTGGGGACATAGCTCAGTTGGTAGAGTGCTTGCCTCACATGCACAGGCCCTGGGTTCAATCCCCAGCACCACCAAAAAAAATTGTATAAAATCTGATAGAGAGAGCTGAATGCATAAGATAAAAAGTGTTTTATTATTAAGTTTAACTTATAAACTGTTTTGTAAACACATAAAATTATGCATATCAATGGCATACCATATAATGTTTTAATGTATGTATACCCTGTATAATATTTAAATCATGTTAAAGGTATCTATTGCCCCAAACACTTGCCATTTCCTTATGGTGAGTACATTCAAAATCATACATTCTAACATTTTTATAATATAATACATAATTATTATCCATTATCACCATTCTGTGCAATAGTATACCTGAATTTCTTGTTTTTCTTTAGCTTAGACTTACCACCCCACCAATCAATAAATATTTCCTCATGAAAAATTTTTGCACCATATATGAATAAGTTTAGTATCCCTAGATATAGACTGATATATTTAAAATGTGTATTATAAACCCAAAAACATCAACCAAATTAAAGGAATGTCCAATTTTAAGTTTATACTATATTATTACTGTCCCTTTCTTCAATATGACTAGTGCTTCTATAAATGTTTTCTTTTTTTCCCAGTTGTCAAAATTTATCAATAATAGCCTAAACTATTTAATTTAAAGTCTTAATAAATTGGATAGATTTATTAGGGAAACTTCCATATGAAGTCTATTTGAAATTAAACTCAACATTTCACAACAAACCAATATACCATTGCTTAGCATCAAGAGAAGCTGCTCACTAAAAGACCCTCACATAAATTTTGAAGAGATGTCCATATGAACAGATAGGCAAATATCAACATAGAAAATCCAAATCTGGAAAAACCATGCAATGTGACTCCTACAAAAATTCATAAATTCATAATAACTGGATCCTAAGATATTGATATAAATGAAATGCTGAATAATTCAAGACAGATTATTTAAATGATCAATTAATCTAAAAGTACAATAAATATCTAAATGAATTAAAGAAGACAATATTGGATAAAAAGAATGGCTCAATGACAGAAACAGGTTCTGAAAAAGAACCAAGCAAAAATCTTGGAATAAAAAGCTTAAAAAGTGAAGTAAAAAATTCAGTAGAGAAAGTCATCAATAGATTACATAAAGCAGAAGAAAGAATATCAGGATTTGAATAAAAGGTGCATGACCTAACACAATGAGACAGTAACAAAAAATAAATTCTGAACAAAATATACAAGATCTATAGTATAATATTAAAAGAACAAAATTATGAATCAAATATTTACATTATAGTGACCTAGAAAATCTATAGTCAATAAAACATGCATGGGGCTGGAGTTGTGGCTCAGTTGTAGCACACTTTTCTGGCATATGTGAGGCCCGGGGGTCATTTCTCAGTGCCGAAATAAGTAAAATAAAGGTCTATCAACCACAAAAAAAAAAAAAAAACCCTTTAAAAATATGCAGAAAAAATTCCAAACTCTTGGGAATAATATGGACATCTAGGTTCTCCAGACATTTCTTTATTATTATTATTATTTTTTTTTAGTTGTTGATGGACTTTTATTTATTGCTGAGAATTAAACGCAGTGTCTCACACATGCAAGGCAAGTACTTTACCACAGAGCCACAACCCCAGCCCCTCTGCAGACATTTCTAATACCATAAAGATGTGAGCAGAAAATAACTTATCCAAAATGTATTATAGTTGAACTGCCAGAAATACAAAACAAAACATAATATTAAAATCTGCAAGAGATGAGCACCAATTCAATTTTAAAGAGAAATCAAACAGATAACAGTAGATTCCTCAGCAGAAATACTGAAGGCCATAAGGGTATAAAATGGGATATTTCAATTCCTAACAGAAAATAACTGACAATATATATTTCTATATACATCAAAGTTGTCCTTCCAGAATCAGAAAAGAAAGAAGACCATTCAAAATAAATAAATTAGGGGCTGGGGATGTGGCTCAAGTGGTAGCGCACTCGCCTGGCATGCGTGCGGCCCGGGTTCAATCCTCAGCACCGCATACAAAGATGTTGTGTCCGCCGAAGACTAGAAAATAAATATTAAAAAATTCTCTCTCTCTCTCTCAAAATAAATAAATAAATAAATAAATAAATAAATAAATAAATAAATAAATAAATCAAAAGAACTCATGACTACTAAACAACATTATAGGAAATGTTCAAAGAAGTCCTACACCCAGAAGAGGAAGCAAGATAAAATTATAAGAGCACAAGAGAGAAAAAATCTTGCTAGAATGATAGGTACAAAAATAAATAGTGGGAAAGATTAAAGCATGAATATTTTAGTATAGCACTAAATCTTAAGATGAATAAGAGAGAAAAAAATAAAACAAAAATATTCATAACAACCTAAGAAACACAACAAAATGACAGGAATTATAATATTTTCTCAATAATAACCCTGGTTATAAATGGTCTACATTTGCCAATTAAAAGATTCAGACTAGCTAATTGGAGAAACAAAACTGCTTTCTGTCTTTAAGAAATTCACTTCGCTGACAAAACTTTGTGAAAGTGAAAGGATCATGAATGAGATTTTAGTCAAATGGAATCTAAAAACACAGGAAGTAGATACACTTGTATCTGGCAAAATCAACTTTGAACCAAAATTAGTTAGAATAGACAAAGATGGTCACTACATGTGAATAAAGGTGGTCACTCATCAAGAAGGCATGCAGGATAAGCAAAAAAGAAAAACTAGTAGATTCCCTACACTAAGAATACATATACTGAGAAGGAATTATGAAAATTCTCTTTCTTGTCCATCATTACCCTGATACGTAAAACAAAATATTATAATAAATGAAAACTATGTCCCAATATTTATCATAAACACAGATATAAACATTTCATTTTTATCATATTAAATCTATAGTTAGCATATTTACCCCAGAAATATATAAAGGTAATAATTTATAAATATTAATTAGGATATTTATAGAAAGCAAGGTAGGTTTGAATTTAATTCAAAATATTAATTAAATGACAAGATATATAAAATTCTCTAAATAGAGGAAGAAAAAATTTCTTTTTTTGTGTGTTTTGTTTTTTTATTGGTTATTCAAAACGTTACAAAACTCTTGACATATTATATTCCCTATATTCGATTCAAGTGGGTTATGAAATCCCATTTGTACACCAAATACAGATTGCAGAATCACATCAATTACACATCCACATAACATACATTAACATAATGCCATGTTAGTAACTGTTGTATTCTGCTACCTTTCCTATCCTCTACTATCCCCCCTCCCCTCCCCTCCCATCATCTCTCTCTACCCCATCTGTTCTAATTTAATTCTTTCTCTTGTTTTTTTCCCCTTCCCCTTCACAACCTCTTATATGTAATTTTATATAACAATGAGGGTATCCTTCCATTTCCATGCAATTTCCCTTTTCTCTCCCTTTCCCTCCCACCTCATGTTTCTCTTTAAAGTTGATCTTTTCCTCCTGCTCTTACTCCCTGCTCTGTTCTTAGTTGCTCTCATTACATCAGAGAAGACATTTGGCATTTGTTTTTTAGGGATTGGCTAGCTTCACTTAGCATAATCTGCTCTAATGCCATCCATTTCCCTACAAATTCCATGATTTTGTCATTTTTTAGTGCTGCGTAATACTCCATTGTGTATAAATGCCACATATTTTTTTATCCATTCATCTATTGAAGGGCATCTGGGTTGGTTCCACAGTCTAGCTATTGTGAATTGTGCTGCTATGAACATTGATGTGGCAGTATCCCTGTAGTACACTCTTTTAAGGTCATCAGGGAATAGTCCGAGAAGGGCAATAGCTGGGTCAAATGGTGGTTCCATTCCCAGCTTTCCCAGGAATCTCCATACTGCTTTCCAAATTGGCTGCACCAATTTGCAGTCCCACCAGCAATGTACAAGAGTACCCTTTTCCCCACATCCTCGCCAGCACTTGTTGTTGTTTGACTTCATAATGGCTGCCAATCTTACTGGAGTGAGATGGTATCTTAGGGTGGTTTTGATTTGCATTTCTCTGACTGCTAGAGATGGTGAGCATTTTTTCATGTACTTGTTCATTGATTGTATGTCCTCCTCTGAGAAGTGTCTGTTCAGTTCCTTGGCCCATTTGTTGATTGGGTTATTTGTTATCTTATTGTTTAATTTTTTGAGTTCTTTGTACACTCTGGATATTAGGGCTCTATCTGAAGTGTGAGGAGTAAAAATTTGTTCCCAGGATGTAGGCTCCCTATTTACCTCTCTTATTGTTTCTCTTGCTGAGAAAAAACTTTTTAGTTTAAGTAAGTCCCATTTGTTGATTCTAGTTATTAATTCTTGTGCTATGGGTGTCCTATTAAGGAATTTGGAGCCCGATCCCACAATATGTAGATCGGGGCCAACTTTTTCTTCTATCAGGCACAGAGTCTCTGATTTGATATCAAGCTCCTTGATCCACTTTGAGTTAACTTTTGTGCATGGTGAGAGAAAGGGATTCAGTTTCATTTTGTTGCATATGGATTTCCAGCTTTCCCAGCACCATTTGTTGAAGATGCTATCCTTCCTCCATTGCATGCTTTTAGCCTCTTTATCGAATATAAGATAGTTGTAACTTTGTGGATTGGTCTCTGTGTCCTCTATTCTGTACCATTGGTCCACCTGCCTGTTTTGGTACCAGCACCATGCTGTTTTTGTTACTATTGCTCTGTAGTACAGTTTGAAATATGGTATCGCTATACCACCTGATTCACACTTCCTGCTTAGAATTGTTTTTGCTATTCTGAGTCTTTTGTTTTTCCATATGAATTTCATGATTGCTTTATCTATTTCTACAAGAAATGCCGTTGGGATTTTGATTGGGATTGCATTAAACCTATAGAGAACTTTGGGTAATATTGCCATTTGAAGATGTTAGTTCTTCCTATGCATGAACAGGGTATATTTTTCCATCTTCTAAGATCTTCTATTTCTCTCTTTAGGGTTCTGTAGTTTTCATTGTATAAATCTTTCACCTCTTTTGTTAGGTTGATTCCCAAGTATTTTATTTTATTTTTTTTTTGAGGATACTGTGAATGGGGTGGTTGTCCTCATTTTCATTTCAGAAGATTTGTCGCTGATATACAGGAATGCCTTTGATTTACGCATGTTGATTTTATATCCTGCCACTTTGCTAAATTCCCTTATTAGCTCTAGTAGTTTCTTTGTAGACCCTTTTGGGTCTTTTAGATATATTATCATATCTTCTGCATATAGTGATAATTTAAGTTCTTCTTTTCCTATTTTTATGCCTTTAATTTCTTTTGTCTGTCTAATTGCTCTGGCTAGTATTTCGAGGACTAAATTGAATAGAAGTGGTGAGAGAGGGCATCCCTGTTTTGTTCCAGATTTTAGAGGGAATGCCTTCAGTTTTTCTCCATTCAGAATGATGCTAGCCTGAGGCTTAGCATATATAGCTTTTAAAATGTTGAGGTAAGTTCCTGTTATCCCTAGTTTTTCTAGTGTTTTGAACATAAAGGGATGCTGAACTTTGTCAAATGCTTTTTCTGCATCTATTGAGATGATCATGTGGTTCTAATGGTTAAGTCTATTGATGTGGTGAATAACATTTATTTATTTCCGTATATTGAACCAGCCTTGCATCCCAGGAATGAATCCTACTTGATCATGGTGCACAATTTTGTTGATATGCTTTTGTATTCGATTCGCCAGGATTTTATTGAGGATTTTTGCATCTAAGTTTATTAGAGATATTGGTCTGTAGTTTTCTTTCTTTGAAGTGTCTTTGTCTGGTTTCAGGATCAGGGTGATGTTGGCCTCATAGAATGAATTTGGAAGAGCTCCTTCTTTTTCTATTTCTTGAAATAACTTGAAAAGTATTGGTATTAATTCTTCTTTGAAGGTTTTGTAAAACTCTGCTGTATATCCATCCAGTCCAGGGCTTTTCTTGGTTGGTAGTCTTTTGATGGCTTCTTATATTTCCTCCTTTGTTATTGGTCTGTTTAAATTGCGTGTATCTTCCTGACTCAATCTGGGCAGATCATATGACTTAAGAAATTTATCGATATCTTTGCTATCTTCTATTTTATTGGAATAAGGTTTCAAAATAATTTCTAATTATCTCCTGTATTTCTGTAGTGTCCTTTGTGATATTGCCTTTTTCATCCCATATGTTATTAATTTGAGCTCTCTCTCTTCTTCTCTTCCTTAGCATGGTAAGGGTCTGTCGATCTTATTTATTTTTTCAAAGAACCAACTTTTAATTTTATCAATTTTTTCAATGTTTTTTTTTGTTTCAATTTCGTTTATTTCCACTCTGATTTTAATTATTTCTTGCCTTCTACTACATTTGCTGTTGTCTTGCTCTTCCTTTTCTAGGGTTTTGAGATGAAGTGTGAGTTCATTTATTTGTTGGTTTTTTCTTTTTTTGAGGAATGAACTCCAGGAAATGAATTTCCCTCTTAAAACTGCTTTCATTGTGTCCCATAGATTCCGATATGTTGTGTCTGTATTTTCATTTATCGCCAAGAATTTTTTGATTTCCTCCTTTATGTCTTCTGTAACCCACTGATCCTTCAGTAACATATTGTTCATTTTCCAGGTGATGCAGGATTTTTCCTTCCTTCTTTTATCATTGATTTCCAGTTTCATTCCATTATGATCATGGTATTATCTCCACACCTTTATATTAACTAATAGTTGCCCTATGGCATAATATATGGTCTCTCTTTGAGAAGGATCCATGTGCTGCTGAGAAGAAAGTGTATCCACTTGATGATGGTTGATATATTCTATATATGTCGGTTAAGTCTAGGTTATTTGTTGAGAGCGACAGCCGAAGGGGCCCCAGCAAACTTCCAGCTGCCAGCAAACTTCCAGCTGCCAGTTGATGATTGGCTCACAGTGGCCCCAGCAAACTTCTAGCTGCCAACCTATTGGCTCCTCTGCAGTGATGCTCATTGGGCTGTTTCCCTGCCCTTTCAGACCACAGAGCTGCACATTGGGGGACTTTTTTGGCTCCGCCCACATGACCCAGCCAATCGGCCTCAGGAGGAGGGGGGAGGTGTAGAGGCTTGTGGGAAGCCAGTGGTGGCAGTTGGGCTCTGAAGGTTTTTCCTGAGGAGCTGTTTTGTTTGGCGTGTGTGGTTCTAAAAATAAAGTTCGTTTCTTTTGACAAGTGGCTCCTGAATTGTGCCCAGCCAGACTGTGGCATTTGGTGGGCCGCACAGGGAACGACTGAGGGTAAGTGATAAGGTAAACTGCTCGCCCCTGAGGGCAGGGCAAGAGGATGGGTAGCCATTTAAAGATTATTCTTTTGTTTTGCTTCACTTTTGTTTTAAGTTGCCTGTCCCTGGAGATGAGTGAGATGGAAGAAAAACTGCTCACATCTGAGGAACAGATAGGGAGAAAGGACAGATGGACATTTCAGGAGGCTATTATAATGATTTTGTGTTGTTCCAATTTTGTTTCACTCTATTTCAGTTTTGTTAGGCCTTATCTTGTTGGGTTGTATTATAGTAGAAATATGGGATCAGAAATTAGTAAAAAACAAACCGGTAGTGTTAAGTAAATTGTTAGAGGAAGGAGGCATCCCAATAAAATTAAGAGCAGTCAGGGCATATGTTGATACAATACAAAAATGTAGCCCATGGCTTTTTAAGGAGAAGTTGTTGAGTATATCACAATGGAAGCATTATGGTGAAGATTTAAAAAGAATAGAAAAGAAAAGCCCAGGAACTCTGCCAGTTGGCACATTGACATTATGGGTGTTGGTATCTGGTTTGCTTAGTCCAAAGCCTTCAGTTCAGACAAAGGTAGAGGAAGGAGAAGACATATTGATTCAAGTAAAAGAGAAGGTCTCTCAAGTTAGTCATAAAGAGGAAAAGATTCAATTAAAAAAGAAGGTCTTTTGAGCTAGTCAGATAGAGGAAGGAAGTTTAGAGCAGAAAAAGCCATCAGGGGAAAAGTTACAACAGGAGACTGCGACTAACACGTTTCTATCACCAGAGGACGTAAGTGTCCAACCAACAGTGCCACCTCCATATGCTGGGAGGCCCCCAACCCCCGCAGTTGATAGTTGGGATCCTGAGACAGGATCTCAAGTATTAACATGCCCTGTATTTGAGGAAGGAGGGCAGTGAATTCACCATGCTTTAAATTTCAAAACAGTGAAGCAGCTAAAAGAGGCTGTAACAAACTATGGTCCTCAAGTACCCTTCACTGTAAGCATGGTCAAATCCATTAACAACTTGAACATGACGCCAGCAGATTGGGCTAATATGTGTAAAGCTGTGCTAAATGGAGGTCAATACCTGTTATGGAAGGTTGCCAATGAGGAATTTTGCAAGGAGACAGCTAGGTGAAATGCAGCAGCTGGTTATCCTCAGAGAAATCTAGATATGTTGTTACGAAAGGGACCTTATGAGGATCAGCAGCAACAAATTGCATATGATCCTGGCGTATACGCACAAATTGCTGCAGAGGCGGTTAGGGCATGGAAGACTTTACAAGGACATGGAGGTTTACAAGGTCAATTATCTAAGGTAATACAAGGAGCTAATGAATCTTACGCTGAATTTGTATATAGGCTTATTCAAACAGCTACCAGAGTTTTTGGGAATACGGAACAAGCAATGCCATTAATAAAACAACTGGCTTATGAGCAAGCGAATCATTGGTGCAGATAAGTCATTAGACCATGGAAACATGAAGATTTAAACACATATATTAAATTATGTAGAGACATTAATGAACAAGTGCAAGTCGTGGCAGCTGCAGTAAAACAGCCTTTAGAACAAGGGCAAGTCATGGCAGCTGCAGTAAAACAGGCTTTAGATGCCAGGCCAAGAACATGCTACAATTGTGAACAAACAGGACATTTTAAAAGGAATTGCCCCATAGGAGGAGCGTTTAACAAAACTAGGTATCAAAGGAGTAGAATACCGGGTATTTGCCCACGATGCCCTAGAGGGAGACATTGGGCTAATGAATGCCGTTCTCAAACCACCATAGAGGGTACTCCATTATCAAAAAACTAACAAGGACCAGATGTTTATCCACGATGTTGTGGAGAAAGGCATCGGGCTCCATTGCCAAAAAATGGACAGGGGGGCCCAATGCCCCTGGGCCCAAAACCACAAATATACGGAGCACTGGAGGAACCCAGAAACCCCATCAGGGTAGTGCCCAGGACACATTGTCCATCAGATCCCTCATCATACAAACCTGAGGGAGCGCAGGGGTGGACATCTGCGCCTCCACCAGAGCAGTACTAACTCCAGAGATGGGAGTTCAAATCATTCCCATAGGGGTAAAAAGACCTCTTCCCAAAGGTACAGTAGCCTTATTATTGGGACGCAGTTCTTCTACTCTAAAAGGACTTATGATAAGTCCTGGGGTAATTGATCCTGATTATGAAGGTGAAATAAAAATTATAGCCAGTTCTCCAAAGGGTATATCAGTAATTTCACCAGGAGATAGAATAGCACAGTTACTAATAATACCCAGCCTACATGATAAATTTTCCAGTCATACTGTAGAAAGAGGTTCCAAGGGATTAGGCTCCACAGGTGTAGATTGGGCTATGCTTTCTTTAAATTTAGATTCTCGCCCCATGCTAAAAATAATATTCAAGGACATGAATTTAATGGGCTACTGGATACAGGTGCAGACCTTAGCATCATCTCTCATCAAGAATGGCCAAAACATTGGCCATTACAACAAGCCACTCAAATGCTTCGAGGCCTAGGAGTGGCGACTAATCCCCATAGAAGTGCAATGGTATTAGATTGGAAGTATCCTGAAGGATGTGAAGGAACTATACAGCCATATGTATTGGATCATCTTCCCATAAATTTATGGGGACGAGATGTCCTAGATCAATTAGGTTTGACATTAACAAATAACATCAATTCAAATGCGTCCACTATTATGGCTAGACAAGGTTTTAGGAAAGGAAAAAGATTAGAAAAACAAGAACAAGGTATAGCAGCACCAATACAAATAGATCAAGGAATGGACAGACATGGGTTGGATTTTCAGAAAGGGCCACTGAGACAATAAACAATACTTGGAAATCAGAAAGACCAGTATGGGTTCCTCAGTGGCCCCTGAGTAAAGAAAAGATACAAGCAGCCCATGACCTGGTCAAACAACAATTAGCGGAAGAACATATACAACCTTCTGTATCTCCCCATAATACTCCCATTTTTGTCATCAAAAAGAAATCTGGTAAATGGAGATTATTGCAAGATTAAAGAGCCATTAATAATGAGATGGTTATTATGGGACCTGCTCAATCGGGGATTCCTCAATTGTCTGCATTGCCAAAAACTGGGTATGTTTTAATTATAGATATTAAAGATTGTTTTTTCAATTCCAATTCATCCTGAGGATAGTCCACATTTTGCATTTACTATCCCTGCACTGAATCATGAAGGTCCTGATCAGAGATATGAATGGAAAGTACTCCCTCAAGGGATGGCTAACAGCCCAACTATGTGTCAAATTTATGTTAACAAAGTAATCCAGCCACTTAGAAATCAAAATCCTGAACTACAAATATTTCACTATATGGATGATGTATTATTAGCACAGAAAGATAAAAACACATTGCTAGAATGTTATGCCACACTTACAAACTTATTAAAAAATTATAATCTAGAGATAGAAATAGATATAGTACAATTAAATTTTCCAATTAATTATTTAGGAGTTCTATTATCCTCAACCATGGTCTGTCCACCAAAAATTCAAATACGAGTAGATCAACTCAAATCACTTAATGACTTTCAAAAGTTACTAGGAGACATAAATTGGATAATGCCTTATCTAGGTATACCAACAGGAGATTTGTGACCTTTATTTGATATCCTAAAAGGTCCATCAGATCCAAATTCACCCCAAATGTTATCGCCTGAAGCAAGAAAGGCATTAAAAATCATTGAAACATATATGGAAAATATGCATTTGGACAGAATTGATTTAAGTTTGCCTTTATTATTTATTGTACTACCAACAAAAAATATTCCTACAGGAGTATTTTGGCAAGAAGGTCCATTATTATGGATACATTTATCTTATTCTCCTAACACTATTCTTACTAGGTATCCTTAGGCTGTAGGACAATTAATACTCAAAGGAATAAAAGCAGCAAAGGAAGTGTTTGGAATTTCTCCCAATAAAATTATTACTCATATGCTATGAATCAAATTGATGAGTTAGCTAATGAATTAAATACTTGGGCAATAATCATGTGCAAATCTAATGTTTCATTTGATAACCACTTACCATCTAATCCTTTATTGTCTTTTTGGTCATTGCATCCTGTAATTTTTCCAAAAATGACTGGAAAAACACCTATCATGAATGCTCCAAATATATTCACTGATGGGTCAAGTAATGGTACAGCAGCAATAGTTATACCTGATCAAACTTTTACATTTTTAGTACCCAAACAATCAGCTCAAGAGGTAGAGCTTAATGCAGTATTACAAGCTTTTGTGATGTTTAAAGATTCTGCATTTAATTTATTTTCTGATAGTCAGTATATAGTTAATGCTATAGTATCCCTTGAAGATGCTGATAGGATTTCCCCTTCCTCTACTGTTTTCTCTTTGCTTGCCACTATACAAAGTCTAATCTAAGACAGAAAAGATCCATTCTTTATAGGACATATCAGGGCACATACAGGATTGCCTGGAGCCCTTAGTTTGGGCAATGATTTAGCAGATAAAACTACACATGACATACATATTTTCTCTACACTAGAAGAAGCTACAAATTTTCATAAAAAGTTCCATGTCAATGCTAATACCTTACAAAAGCATTGTAAAATACCTAAGGAACAAGCTAGACAAATAATAAAACAATGTCAAAATTGTGTGACCTTTTTACCACAAGTTAATCTTGGAGTCAATCCTAGAGGATTGATACCTAACCATATTTGGAAGATGGACGTCACATACTTGCCAGAATTTGGAAAATTAAAATATTTGCATGTTACAGTTGATACTTCTTCTGGATTTTTGATGGGCTCCCTTCATGCCGGAGAAAAAACTAAAGATATTATAGCTCATTGCTTACAAAATTTTGCCACTGTGGGCGTTCCAAAACAGTTAAAAACAGATAATGGTTATACTTCTACCTCTTTTAAACAATTTTGCTCATCATTTGGCATTACTCATATAACAGAAATCCCATACAATCCACAGGGACAAGGCATAGTTGAAAGAGTTCATCAAACTATTAAAATGTACTTATTAAAGCAAAAAGAGGGAATTGGGAAGGGGTATATATTCCCCAAAGATAAACTTAAAATAACCCTTTTTACTCTAAACTTTTTAAATTTGGATTCATCAGGACTTAGTGCTGCAGAAAGGCATATGTGTCCAAAAATGTGCATAAGCACAAGGTACTTTGGAAGGATATTCTAACAGGACAATGGAAAGGTCCTGACCCAGTAATTGTCTGGAGTCGGGGGTCTGTTTGTGTGTTTCACAGGGAGAACAGCAGCCGATTTGGATTCCAGAGAGATTAACTAAGGTCCTGATCCAGTGATTGTCTGGAGTCGGTGGCCTGTTTGTGTGTTTCCACAGGGAGAATAGCAGCCGATTTGGATTCCAGAGAGATTAACTAAAGCAATTTCTACAGACCAAAAAGAAGATGATTTGGCTCAAATCCATAACAGCTGATATCCAGAACTCCAGTTTGGCTACCCTTACATCTGCGACAGAACCAGGATGCTTTTTTCAATATCTATTTTATTATTGCCCTTTCTCACATCATGAAGTTCTATTTTGTTTTTTGAGCTCATACAGACCTAGGTTAATGTTTTGCTGATCAGTTCTATTTTTTGACTATAGAGTTTTTAAGCATTGCAATGGAGATTTCACCTGTAAAAAGTTATAAGGCCTTTACTATTATGTTATGTGTTGTATGTATTATGTGTGCACACTTGTGTTTTGTGTTATATGTTTGAATGTATGTATGTCCATATATCATATATGATGAGCGCTCATGAAAAAATGCATCCAAATATTTTTTTTCACGTGATTTAAATGGTTTAATTTAAATTGGGTAAACAGCTGTTGAGGATTGTTTTAATATATGAACAAAAAAGGAGGTTAACAGATCTGTTTATTTAATTTCACCTTTCCTTTTCATTATATGTAATAATTCTGTTGAAGATAAGGTACATTGTTAAGAAAATTGTTTTCTTTTAGTGCCTTCTTGAATGTTATATAATTTTTTCTTTAGCCATTTTTGCCAGAATTCCTATCTTCATCCCAGTGCTGGTGAAGACAAAGATAAAATCAATCTACAGCTTCTGCAATAGCCATCATTGAACTGCTTGCAGAACTTGCCTGAAATATGAATCACTTGTATGCATTGTGAACTCACCTGTATGCATTGTGAACTATCTGTTGGTGCAGCGACTTGTGGTAGTGTTGGGGTATTTTTGCTGATGATGTCATCGGTGGTACAATTTTTCCAAAAGGAGTCATCAATTGACTTGGTGTATCTTCCTCCCTTCTGCTTGTCATGGTCGTTCAGCTAAAATTTGGGGGCCAACAGAGGTGAGGCAAAGAACCTCACCCCCCCCCCCGCTGGTACAAAGACCTATCCACAAGTGTGGCTGTATACTGGACCGGTAGTCAGTGATGGGTAAAATCCAATTGCAATGGTATCTCCTAAGACAGGAGGCTGACACCTTGAGGTCAGCTCATCCGATAACGGGTAAGTACCATATGTACTATTGGACAATCTAAGGCAGGCATGGTCCCTAAGCTACATGCTTGTTGTTTAAACAGAGAGGGGCAGATGTTGAGAGCCACAGCAGAAGGGGCCCCAGCAAACTTCCAGCTGCCAGCAAACTTCCAGCTGCCAGTTGATGATTTGCTCACAGTGGCCCCAGCAAACTTCTAGCTGCCAACTGATTGGCTCCTCTGTGGTGATGCTCATTGGGCTGTTTCCCTGCCCTTTCAGACCATGTAGCTGCTCATTGGCGGACTTTTTTGGCTCCGCCCATGCGACCCAGCCAATCGGCCTCAAGAACAGGAGGAGGGGGGAGTTTGAGAGGCTTGTGGGAAGCTGGTAGTGGAAGTCGGGCTCTGAAGGTTTTTCCTGAGGAGCTGTTTTGTTTGGCGTGTGTGGTTCTAAAAATAAAGTTCGTTTCTTTTGACAAGTGGCTCCTGAATTGTGCCCAGCCAGACTGCGGCAGTTATTGATTGTGTTATTGAGATCTATAGTTTCTTTATTCAGCTTTTGTCTGGAGGATCTGTCCAATGGAGAGAGCGGTGTGTTGAAGTCACCCATAATTATTGTGTTGTGGTCTATTTGACTCTTGAACTTGAGGAGAGTTTGTTTTATGAACATTGCAGCACCATTGTTTGGTACATACATATTGATAATTGTTATGTCTTGTTGGTGGATGGTTCCTTTTAACAGTATATAGTGTCCTTCTTTATCCCTTTTGATTAACTTAGGTTTGAAGTTGATTTTATTTGATATAAGTATGGCCAATCCTGCTTGCTTCCGAGGACCATGTGAGTGGTATGATTTTTCCCAACCTTTCACCTTCAGTCTGTGTATATCTTTTCCTATCATATGAGTCTCCTGAAGGCAGCATATTGTTGGATTTGTTTTTTAATCCAGATTATTAGCCTATGTCTCTTGATTAGTGAATTTAAGCCATTAATGTTTAAGGTTACTATTGATATATGGTTAGTACTACCCGTCATGATTGCTTATTTATTTATTTTAATATGGCTAGTTTTTCCTTTTTGGTTATTTTTTTTCCTTCCCTTTACTGAGTTACCTCCCACTGTTACTTTTGGGTGCTCTTTTTCAATTCCTCTTCTTGTAGTGTTTTGCTCAAGATGCCTTGCAGTGATGGTTTTCTGGCTGTGAATTCTTTAATGTTTGTTTATCATGAAATATTTTAATTTCATTGTCAAATCTGAAGCTTAATTTTGCTGGATACAGTATTCTTGGTTGGAATCCATTATTTTTTAGCGTTTGAAATATGTTGTTCCAGGATCTTCTCACTTTCAACGTCTGTAATGAAAAATCCGCCGTTAACCTAATTGGTTTACCCCTGAATGTAATCTGCCTCCTTTCTCTTGTAGCTTTTAATATTCTCTCCTTGTTCTGTATGTTGGATATCTTCATAATTATGTGTCTTGGAGTTTTGAATGTTTGGGGTCCTGTAGGCTTCCAGGATTTGGCAATCCATTCCATCTTTCATATCTGGGAAGTTTTCTAGGATTATTTCATTCAATAGATTGTTCATTCCTTTGGTTTGAACCTCTATGCCTTCTTCTATCCCAATGACTCTCAAGTTTGGTTTTTTTATGACATCTCATATCTCTTGGAGAGATTGCTCATGTATTGTAAGCATCCTTTCTGTGTTGACTATATTCTTTTCAAGTTGATAAACTTTGTCTTCATTATCTGATGTTCTGGCTTTACTTGATCTAGTCTATTTGTAATATTCTCATTTGAGTTTTTAATTTGGTTTATGGTTTCCTGCATTTCAAGGATTACTGTTTGATTTTTTTATTAAAATCTCTATTTCCTGGTAGAGCTCGTTCTTTATCATTTGAATTTGCTTATTTAATTCGTTTTCAAAATATACTTTCATTGTTTGAACTTACTGTCTAAAGTCTTCTCTAAGATTCCGTATGCCTTGAGTTCTTTCTCTGTCCATTTTTCTGATGCCTCTAGGTTCTCCTGTGTATTTAAGTTGTCCTGCATTGTTTGTACTCCTTTTTTCCCTTGTTTTTTCATGGTGCTCAAGTTACTTTCCAACTCTGTTTGACTGCTGTGTTTCTGTTTTCTCCTTTAAATTTGTTTTGGTTTTTATAGTTCCATTATCTCTCCTTTGTGTTAGGAGACAATGTTTAGAGATGTTGGATTTAATTGTGATTTAAGGTAAATTCATTAGTTTCATTAAAGGCCTTCATATTTTGATGGCATATAGAGAGTTGAGGTTTGGACTTAGGATTTTATGTTAAGGTTGGGTGATTTGATGGTATGGAAGTTAGTATATGTTAGCTTCTTTGGGGGGTTGCTCAAATGTAGGCGGATATTAACAAGAGAATAGACAGGAGTACTTGGGGGTAGTTAAGGGCTTAGGTGGACTATAGACTGACTCATAGTATTCATCTATTTGCATTTAGTAAGTTATATGTAATCTGGGTGTTCATGCTTAAGAGGAAAGATGGGGAAAAGGTAAGGATGCAAACCAAGAAAGAGAGAGGGAGAGAAGAAAGGAAGAGAAAATAATAGAAAAGAAAAGAAATAATAAAAAAATAATAAAATGCAGTTAAATAAAAATTACAATTGAAAAAAATTACAATTGAAAAAATAATAATTAACAAAAAAATTTAAAATTAAAAAGTTAAAGAATTAAAAAAATGTGAAAAGAGAAAAAAAAGGGCACTGTTAGGCTTCTATTTTCTTCACTTCCAGTAGGTGGTGCTGTGCCTTCTGGGCCAAGATTTTGCCCTCTGGCTGTAGGATACAGTCCGTGTGGGGCGGCTCCCTCCCCCCCCCCCCCCCCCCCGTGTCTCTCAAAAACCTGTTAGCTTAGGTTTATTCCTGGCCTCTAGTCCCCTGGCTTCTCCTGCTAGCCAGGCCTTCCCCAATGTGATGCCTCTCGGCAGTTCAAACTGTACTCTGGGCCTGCAGTTTGCTGGGTGTGGAGGGTGGCTATTGGGAACGGGCACCTTATTGTTTTGATTTCTTCTGCTTGCCCCTCCCCCAGAGCTGGCAAGACAGGTTTCGTTTCCGCTGCTGATGGGAGGGGGAGTTGGAGGTCAGGTGCCTTTGCCTTTCCCCAAGTCTCTATTCAGGCTCGTTCTGATAATCCCTCCCCCGGAAAGCCGGGGAGAGATTTTATGCGAATTCCCGGCTGTATGGGAGATGGGCTGAATAACACACACCTGTTCTATTGTTGCAATCTGTCGGAAACTGGTGATGGTGACGTCAGCTCTCCAAGATGGTGGCCGCTGGCTTCCTTGGTGGACTGTCCGGCGTGGGGGATAGAACTGGACTGCTTCCTTCCCTGTCTCAAACCCCAAACTCAGCCTGGAGCTCAGTGAGGGCACAGCCAGCAGGACTCCACAGAATCCGCAGCGCCGTTTCTCTCTGCATTGCTGGCCGCTTCTCGGCGCCCCACCATCTCTAGCTGCAGGGCGGGCCACGGATTAGTCAGCCTGGATCTCCGGTCGCACAGTTCACTCACATTTGAGACCCGGTAACCGGTGCTTGGTGATGAAAATCCTTCCTCTAGGTTTCAGTGCACCCCAATTTTGCTGGAAATTCCTAACAAGATAGCTTTTGGTCGTTCTGACTTGTTATTCACCTGCGCAGTGACGCGGTACACGTGGTTGATGCACTCTATTTGCCACCATCTCAAGAAAAAATTCCTTAAAAACAGTATCCAATTTTGCGCAGTCATGCACACTTGTAATTCCAGCAGCTTGGGAAGCTGATGCAGGAGGATCATGAGTTCAAAGCCAGCCTCAGCAAAATTGAAGTTCTAAGCAACTCAGTGAAACCCAGTCTCTAAATGAAATTCATAATAGGGCTGGGGATATGGCTCAGTGGCTGAGTGCCCCTGAGTTCAATCCCTAGTACCCAAAATTTTTTTAAAAAGTATCCAATTCTGATAAAGGTAAATGAGGAAGAATAGGGAATTTCCTTAACATTAACAAATGGTTCACCCTTCAGTGAACACCTTATATAATAATAATAATAAATGAATACTTATTCCAAAATAACAGGAAGAGAACAATGATATCTCTTTTCATTACTAAATTTTCAATATGTGCTAGAAGTTTTATGCAGTGTAAAAATATTTTAAACAAATTTATCTAGATTGGAAAAAGAGTGAAGCTTTTAATTTGCTGATGGCATGATTTTCTATGAAGAAAATCCTAAGAAATCAACAAAAACTAAATAAAATGATTAAGCTTAGCAATGCCCCAGGCTATATGATTAATTAAAAAATACAATTGTGTGAGAAACCACAGAATACATTGTGGTATAGGATACATCAGGAATCTGTTCCCATGTCTAGACAACTTCACTAACAGATTCTGTCCAATGTAACTATTTTAGACCTCTGGAGCACAATGAAGTGTTGATATTTCCATGGACAATGCTTAGATAGTAAATTCCAGTTAATCTCTATCAATTATTCCTCCAAAGTTGGAAGTAGATACTAACGTATCTCCTCCTAGCCCCATGGCAGGAAGACATACATATTTATTTATTTATTTATTTACTTAGCTATTTTATTTGTTCTTTTTAGATATACATTACAATAGAATATATTTTGATATATTATACACACATGGAGTATAATTTATTCTAATTATGATCCCATTCCTTTGGCTATATATAATGTGGCATTACACAGTTCAGGCTTTCATACATAAGAATAGGTAAGTTATGTGCAGTTCATTCTACTATTTTTTCTATTTCCATCCCACCTCCCTTCCCTTCATTCCTTTTTATCTAATCTAATGAACATCTATTCTTCCCTCTCCTCCCTTATTGAGTGTTAGCACCAACAGATTAGTGGTAACATTCAGCCTTTGACTTTGGGGAACTGATTTATTTCACTTAGCATAATATTCTCTAGTTCCATCTATTTACTGGCAAATACCATAATTTATTCTTCTTTATGGCTGAGTAATATTCCATTGTGTATATATACCACATTTTGTTATCCATTCATCTACTATGGGATCTATGTTGGTTCCTAACATGGCTGCATTGCTGTAATATGCTGATTTTAAGTCTTTTGGATATAAATTGAAGAATGGGATAAATGTTTCAAATAGTAGTTCCGTTCTAAGTTTTCTGAGGAAATTCCATAATGTTTTCCAGATGCACCAATTTGCAGTCCCACAAGCAATGTGTGACTGAATATTTTTCCCAAATCCTCAGTGTAGTTTTTATGTACATTTCCCAGAATGTTAAGAATGTTGAACCTTTTTTCATATACTTTTTGTCCAATTATTTTTATTTTGAGAAATGTCAATTTAGTTTGTTTTCCTGTTTCTTGATAAGATTAAGTTTTGAGTTTTTTATTGTAAGGTTTTTAAAAATTTCTTCTTTTATACGTAATTTAGAAACATTTAGATAATAAGAAAATTATTTTTATATATAATGTATCATGTTTATCTTGAGGTACACTTGGGCCATTCTGACTGCAGTGAGATGGAATTTTACTGAAGTTTAAATTTGCATTTCTTTAATTGCTAGAGATGTTGAATATTTTTTCATGTATTTTTTGACCATTTGTATTTCTTATTCTATGAAGTGCCTGTTTAGTTCCTTTGCCCAATTATTGATTGGTTTGTAGTTGTTATTGTTGTTGTTTGGTGTTAAATTTTTATAGTTCTTTAGATATCCTGGAGATTAATGTTCTGAGGTGCTGGTGATAAAGACTTTCTCCCATTTTTTAGGACCATTCTTCATTTTCCTGGGTGTTTCTTTTGTTATGAAGAAGCTCTTAAGTTTGATACCATCATATTTGTTGATTCTTTGTTTTAATTCTTGCACTCTAGGAGTCTTTTTGAGAAATTTGGTTCCTAAGCTGACATGGTGGTGAGTTGGTCCCACTTTTTCTTCTAGTAGGAGCAGTATCTCTGGCCTAATGTCAGGTCCTTGTTGCTCTTTGATTTGAGTTTTATGTACAGTGATAGGGGTTCAATTTCATTCTGCTACATATGTATTTCCAGTTTTCCCATCACCATTTGTTGAAAAAGCTATCTTTTCTCTGATGTACGTTTATGGTGCCTTTATTTAGTATGAGATAACTGTATTTATGAGGGTATGTCTCTGTGCCTTCCATTCTCTTCCATTTGTCTTTACATCTATTTTTGTGCCAACACCATGCCATTTTTGTTACTGTAGCTCTGTAGTATAATTTAAAGTCTGTTTTTATGATGCTTTCTGTGTCACTTTTATTCCTAAGGCTTGCTTTGTCTATTTTTTCTCTTATTTTCTAAATAAATTTCATAATAAGGCATGAGTTTGTCATGCATCTTGTGTGTACCAGGATGATCAATATAGATTCCATCTATAAATATTGGGGATCCATGATTGCTACATTTTATGGCAAAAAATTAGACACAGATGGACAGCCATTATTTCAGTCTCCACCAGTATTGATTGACCATCCATTTTCAGCCTAAGTAATGTCCAGGGGATTTAATGTTCAGGGGATTTACGGAGCAAATAAAATTTTTCCATTTATGTTTATCCTTTTCCCCTTTTAGAAATAGATAATAAGGGCTTCAGGAGCAACCAGATAAATGCAAAATTTATACCTTCAATATAAATTCCGAGAGAGAAATAAAGATTTAGAAAATTCTTGTGAAGGGATGTAGCTCAATGATAGATTGCTTGTCTAACATGTATGTTACTCTTGGTTTAATTTATAACACTGTAAAAAAATGGAGAAAGACAAAAGAGATAAAGAAGGAAGGAAAGAAAGAAAAAAAGAAAGAGATAAGAACTATGAAGATTTTAAGTTACACCATAGGCTGGACCCTGGAGAAATTACATAATGCAATTATAAATTTTTTAAAAATTCTTAAAACCTGGAAAAGAGGAGAATCTATGGATACATCAATTAAGACTTTTCCTGAGAAGGATCACATAACAATATTATGAGACAACAACTGTATGCCCAAAGAGCTAAAAGATATTTTCAGTCAAGAAAATGCTATATATAAAAATGGAAATATTAATAGATCAATACATAAATGTTTGTGTTTCAATTAATAATAATAACTTTTAAGGGCTGTGAATGTATCTCCATGGTTCAGCACTTGCCTAGTACACATAAGAGAAAAATGTAAACAGTTTTTCAAAAAAAGAAACAAAGTATAAAATGGAATGATAGCATATTTCTGAAGTTTAAAATCATAGTGGCTAAAATTAACTATTTACTACAGGGGTTCAAATGCAGTCTTGAACAGACAAAAATGTCAGTGAACTTGAAGATGTAACAATTGAAACTTTCAAGTGCGATGAACACAAAAGGAAAAAGTTGGAAGGAAAGTGAACAGAGCCTAGAAGATCTATGATAAAGCAGAGCAACAAGGATATCATGAGTCCCAGAAGGGAGAGAAGATGACATTGAGATTGTTTCAAGAAATATTGACCAAAATATTCCAAAATTGATGGAAGAATTAAACATTAAAGAAAGTTATGGTACCACGAGTTGATAAACTCAAAGAATACCATAACAAGGCACTGTTAAATGTCAAAAACAAAGAATATAGAAAGCAGAAAGAGATTACATCACATATATGCAATCCTGATAAAGGCTGACAGCATATTTGTCATCAGAAAACTTTAAAACCAGAAGACATTGTGTTCACTTAGTCAATGCACTGAAGAGAAATCATTGTCAATAAAGAATAACATGCAAGCCAAGACTGTTTTTCAAAAATAATGGAGGGAGGCAAAAGATAGCATAAGCAAATTATGCAATTAAGTCCGAAACTCCTCACAGCATGGAAAGGAGACAGTGAATAAAAAGCAGAATTGAGAGATGGCTGACAAAATAAATGCTCTAAGTCTTGATACTACATTGAATGAGACCCAGGGAGACTGGAATATAGGTTATGAGAATAGAAAACAAAACGCAGGGAGTCCTAACCTGACGAGCCTGTGTGTGGGTGGGAGGCCTCAGAGGGAGAAAGAGCCAGGAAAACAGACATCCTCCTAAGCTTGCTCACTTAAAACCTGTTGAAAAGACAAACAGAATTTATAAGACAGAAGGCTCCTTAGAACAGTATAAACCATTTAATACCAAATCATGAAAAGAAAACTGAGTGGGGGCCCCAGAGCCATCTGTGGAAACCACAGCTGACCAGTTACCCTTTTAAATCAGTATGGCATCTTCCCATGTCAATACAGCTGCAAATTAAACCAGAATGAAGCCCCATGCAGTGGACCCTCTTAATAATCTGGCCAGAAAGAACTTCTAGAAGGATCACTAGTAGCCATGAACCTTAGAAAATGCAGTACTCTCACCCTCACTATGAACAAGGGAAATGGAGCAGGCTGGTGGGGACCTGGTAGGGGGCAGTGTTGTACATCTAGACCTGCTCAGCCTCTGCAACTCAGACAAGGGCAAAATGCTCTTTGTATCTTCACTCCACTCAAACAGCAGCTACAAAAAGCAGCTCTGGACCAGAACCAACAAAAGTTGATTCAACAGGTGCCAACCACTGCCACTTGGGGGAGGCACTATGGAAAGCCTAAGGACAGTCCCTAAGATTGCATTATTATACCAGAGGAATGCTGCCTGAATATCCAGAGACATACAGACCCAGAAGAAAATTGCCAGAGACTACACAGCAGTAAGAGCCAAATACCAGCCTTAACAGGTGCACAGCTTGAACTGTGACCACAACTGTAAAGTGACAGGGGCATTATTTGGATACTTTCAGGACCTTGTTAAGCAGAAAAATATTAATTCCCATCATTCACAACCCAGGACAGCAGAAACTAGAATTCAGGTGCAATACTAGAGATCCTTCACTATAGCGCCTCAGAGAATGGAGGCAGGAGGAGGGATCCTACTGCACCACAGAACACCTGCAGAAAACCCATAACCAGTGTTTCTGCACACACAGAGAGTTATCAGAATCTTCACAACCACTAAAAGAATCTAGCAGAGGGATCCGAGGCTGTAGCTCAGTGGTAAAGCACTTGCCCCACATGCATGAGGCACTGAGTTCAATCCTCAGCACCACAAAAAAATAAATAAAGATACTGTGTGTTCATCTACAACTGAACAATATACATAAAATATTTTTTAAAAAAGAATCTAACAGAGAGGAACAGGTACACTGGTGACCCAGAGCAAACACAGAGACACTTAAAGCCTGCATCCTGAACTTCTGCAACATTAGAGCCTGCCAACTCACAACAATGTACCATCTGAGGCTATAAACAACTCTAATGTCAACTCTGATCATGTAAATACCTCCTTAACTTGAATGATAATTAAAAACTCAATAACCAACATTGTACTTTCAACTATTTACATGTATTTCGTCTAATGGTTTGAAGCATTAACAGAATCAATCTTCCTACCATTGATTGCCTAGCTCTAGTTTTTTTTTTTTAATGGGCACAATACCTTTATTTTAATGTGGTGCCAAGGATCGAACCCAGCGTCTCACGCATGCTAGGCAAGCGCTCTACCACTGAGCCACAACACCGGTCTGCCTAGCTCTAGTTTATATCTGCTTCTGTCACTCCCTACTTAACCCTCTTAAACTATCCCCTGCCACCTCAAATAACACTCATTCTTTCTTCTATTTCTCCTTTCTACCATGGTGTAAATTACCTTTATCTTCTTTTCCCTTCCCCATTTGCCCAAACTTAACCACTCCCCAATTTTAACACTCATGTAAGTTTATAGTAAGTTTACTAAATTGAACCACTAACTTTTTGACCTGTTCCAGAATTTTATTTTAGGTTTATTCCTGAATTTGAGGAACTGCAGGAAACAATTCCATATTTTTGTTCTTACAAGTTTGAATAGTATGAAACTTGGCTCAGAAGTGATTACAGTATATATACTGTGTGTGTGTGTGTGTGTGTGTGTGTGTGTATACACATAGTCAGGATATATGTTGAGTCTTATAGGGCTCAATGGTATCTCTTAAAATGGAGCTGATATTGGGACCATCAGAGGTCACACATTGAATTAAAATATCATTATATAGCTATACACCCAACCCAAGGTTTTTAAGAAAAAGAAGCTCACACAGCAGTCCTTCACATAAAAGAAGTCAGAACTATATTGATAGTGGGTAGACATACAAACAATATAAAAAGAGAAATGAACAAACCATCCTAAACACCCCATAATGCTTCAACAACAGACTTCCTTGACACCCCAGTGGAGGAAATGTCAGAGAAGGAATTTTGAAAACTCAGTGCAACTCTTCTATAAACTAAAAGATAATGTAAAGAAATAAAATACAGGAAGTGAAAGATTACTTGTATAAAAATAAACAGACACATTATTAAAAAAAAGACATAAATATTTGAAATTAAGGAATCATAAATCAAATTAAAAATTCAATGAAACACATCACCAATAGATTAGACCACTTGGAAGACAGATTTCAGAATTTGATGACAAAGTATATCATCTTGCAAATAAAGTTGGTCATAGAGAAAATATATTAAGAGACCAAGAACATAATATTCAAGAAATCTGGAATAATATAGAAAGACATATTTAAGATTCATTGGGATAGATAAAGACTGAGAAATAAAAACTATAGGAATGCACAATATTTGCAATAGAAAAATATCAGAAAAATTTCAAAACCTTAAAAATTAAAAGTAATTTCTTATGCAGAAGTGTATGGCACCCTAAATACTTAAAATTACAACAGATCCCCTCCAAGATACATTATTATGTAAATGGCAAACATACAGAATAAAAATATAATTTTAAAAGCTGCAAGGAAAAAATGACTGGTCATATGTAGATGTAAACCAATTCCAATTTCAACTCATTTATCAACCCATATCCTAAAAGTCAGGATATATACTAAGCTTTGAAAGACAATAGATGCCAACAAAGTATACTATACTCATCAAAACTAAGCTTCAAATTTGAAGATGAAATGAAAGCCTTCCATGATAAACAAAAGCTGAAAGAATGAGAGAGCATGCAGTAAAATCATACTCAGTAAATATTTTATAAAAAAGGAATGAGAAATACAAAAAAAGGCATAGAGAGGCATTATACTAGAATAACAGGCAATCAAAGGAGAAGTAAATTCAATGTAAACACCAGAAATAAATCAAAATAGCAGCAAATAACAAACATCTCTCAAAAATAACTTTGAATGTAAATAGTCTAAACTCTATAATAAAAAGACAGAGTGTGCCAAATTGACTGAACAATTGCTGTCTCCTAGAGATTCACCTCAAAGGCAAAGACATCCACAGACTAAATGTGACAAAATGGAAGAAAAAAAAAACATGCCATTCACATGACATTCACTTGAATCTCATAAACAAGCAGAGATTAGCATTGTCACACTGGGAAAAAACATACTTCCACCAAATATGAATCAAAAAAGAATAAGAAGGTCATTTTATACTGAATATGGAATCATAAATTAGTAAGATATAATGATTGCACATACTTATTTTCCAAACAATGGAGCATCCAAAAACAATAAAATATAATGATTATAAACATTTATTCCCTAAACAATGAAGCATCAAACAAACCTTTCTCAAAATTAAAAATCAGGCCACAATACAATAATATTGGGTGACTTTAATATGCTTTTCTCATCACAGGATACATCATCCAATCAAAAATTAATTAAAGGTACAATAAAAATAAATATACAATTATAATCTGGACCTAACAGGCATCTGTAGAATATTTCATACATTAACAACTGACTTAACTTTGTTCTCAGAGCAGTACATGGAACATTTCTCAAAAAGACTATATATTTTGTCACAAATCAAATCTTACCAAATACTCAAAAAAGATATCTTGCATTCTATCATATCATAATGAAATGAAATTATGAATAATCAATCAATAAATAAATAGAAGCCACACTAATACCTAGAGATTAAATATTACACTCTTTAATGATTAGTGGACAACAGAAAAAATCAGGGGAGAAATAAAAAAATACTTATATGTAAATGAGAATAGTGATACAACATATTAAATTCTCTGGGACAGTATAAAGGCAGTTCTAATAGAAAAGTTCATAGCATTGAGCTCATACATTAAAAGATGCCAAATATATAACCTAACATTGTGTATCAAGGCCCTAGAAAAAGAAGAAGAAATTAACACCCAATGATTTTTTGCCCACCTCCACCCTCAAGAAATAGAATGGACTCTCTATTGGTTGAGATTCCTGAAACCATGAGCAAGTAATAAACTTTTCCTCCTCTATGTTGTTCTTGCCTGATCTTTTGGTCACAGCAGTGAAAGAAAAAAACTGACTAAAACAGATATTGGTGTAAGAGTGGTCCACTTTACCTTTTGAATATAGCCCTCCTTGCTCTGAGGCTTATTATGAAATGGACTATTTTTCCTGTCTTCTTCCCTCTCCCTCTCCCTAACAAGATTAGGGAGACAGTGTTATCTTTTTCTTCCCCTAGTTAATTGTCCTTAAACATACCCACCACAGGAAGGAGATATCTGCCAGAGTATCTAAGAAGCAAATATCTAACATATCATCAGGGCACCCTGGGACCCCTTAGCAAAGCACATCTGGAGTACAACCTTTGAAGAGTTCCTTTAAAATCCCCCTGTTCCTCCTGATGGGCAGAATCACAGCCTCAGGGACAGGAGGCCCTGTTTATCCTTTGCTAACAAAGCAATAAAACTCTTTTTTTCTTTTTCTCAAAACCATGTCCTCATTATTAAATTAGCATTAATTGGCATTGGGGATGTGATGTGCCAGGTTATACAGGTAATGACTAAACAGACTCCATTTTACAGTGAGTCTATGTTATATAAGAAATGAGCACATTCAGCCTCTGTACTCATCAACAGTGGCTTAGCATAGCATGTTTGGCAACACAAATGGCTATTCTTATGCAATGTAAAGATGTTCTTTTTTAAAAATATTTTTGAAGTTGTTGGTAGACCTTTATATTTTATTATTCATATGTGGTGCTGAGAATCGAACCCAGTGCCTCACACATGCCAGGCAAGTGCACTACCGCTGAGCCACAGCCCCATTCCGAAGCTGTTCTCTTTTTAGTTCCCATTTTTTGGACAACGTACCCTGTCAGAGATTGATTATCTAGAACTTAGTAACCATTCATTAAACTTGAACTCAACTAGGATCATTTTGACCAACTTCCTTTTCTGATTTTAGATCTCATGACATTTGTTTACGGTTTTGAATCATAGCAACAACCACTTATGATTAAGGTGTTTTGGGACTGTAAATGTGTACTCTAACCCTTGGAGGAGATTGAAGGATGTAGACTTGCAGCCTGCCCCTTGGCCCACCAGCTGGTGGATCCAGACTGCCAACTGGTGAAAAAGTTTCCCGTGTCCTGCTTTAAGATCAATTAGGTGATTTATTGCAATCTCACCATAACAAGGACAAAGACCAAGCTTTTGATAACATTGGTAGTGAGAAGTAGAATCATTGCTGAAACTAACCTGTCCATATGATTCAGAAGATTGTGGTTAAGAAGATTTTTGGAGCTTTTTGGAATTTGTTCAATGAATTTTGAATGTTTAGCAGTACAACCTAGAAATGTGTTAGATTGTTTTAGGTGGAGCTTAATGGACAATTGTGGTCATATTTGAGAAGACCAAAATGCCAAAAAGACTTTACAGCAAAGAGTTATAGAGCTCACAAGATTTAAGAGAAGGAAGACTCTATTGGAAATTGGCCTAGAGATTTTCATGTTATGTTCTGGCTAAATAGTTGCCTACATTTTTTCATGTCCTGAAATTTTGTGTGACCCTCAATTTAAGAGTGATGGAGTAATTAATCTGATGGCAGAAATTTCAAGACAGCACAGCCTTCAGGGGATGGCATGGATATTGCTGGCAGCTTTTAACCAAGTTTACTGTGTTAATCAGGAGCAGAAAAAAGAAATATTTTTAAAAACTTTAATTTGAAATTTGGGAATAAAACTGGGGCTAAAGAAGCTGCATTTGTTAAAGACATTATAGTAACTAAAGAAACACTCAAGATTGTCCAGAGACAATAGAAAAGATAGCTTGAGGGCATCTCAGGAATTGGGAAGACCATACCAAACTCAGACTTATGGGTATAAAATTAAAAATTTCCTTTAGAAGAGACCACTGGAGCACCCAGCTTGCACAAGGGAGCCTAGGAAGTTTTTTCTTTTTTTCAATGTGCACAGCCACCCAGGAACTTAGTGATTTTTGTGGCTGTGGTCTTCGTAGGCTTGGATACTACTCAAGATGGTTGGAGACCTGTGCAGAAACTACATAATGCTGGTTTTGCAGGAAGGAATGACAATGTAGTTACAAAGTCATGGAGGCTTCTATTGAGACTTCAAAGGAAGGCTTTGGAGTCCAGGAAAAGTGCTGCAGAGTTATAGTCTCTGCAGGCTACCTTTGAGAGGCCAATGCATGGAGATATTAGGAGGAAGCTGAAGCTGCAGTGGAGGCTTCAAAAATTGAGAAAGGCCAATACCATGAAATATCTGCCAAGGAAAACTGCAGGAGTTGAGCAGGGACAAGCCAAGGGAGAGGCCTTATGGGCTGCAACCAGCAAAGCCATAGGGGTGTAGCTACACAAGTCCTTTGGAAGGAACATCAGAATGCCATATACTCCGAATGGTGGACATGGAGATACAGGACTTGTTTGACCAGCTGGATTTTAGTCATGCTTTGGTCTCATCCATTCTTTCTATACCTATTTTTTTTTGTCCATTTTAAAGGGAATTTTTTACTCTATGTCTTTATGTACTGGATACAAATAGCTTGTTTTTGTTTTTTACAAGGGCTTATGCTGAAATTTTGCCTTAAATTTCAGAGAAGACTTTGAACTTGGACTTTGTTCTATGCTTGAACTGTTAAAGCTATGGGGACTCTTGAAATGGTTTCTTCTACCACATTCATCTGCCATGATGTTCTGCCTCACCTCAAGTCCCAAGGAATGGACTCGACTCTCTATGGACTGAGACCTCTGATACTATGAGCTCCAAAATAAAATTTTCTTTCTCTAAAATTATTCTTGTCAGGCTGTTGGATTGAAGCAGCAATAAAGTTGATAAAAAAAATAAGAGGTTAAATGTAATCCCAATATTAACAACAAAGAAAATATAGGATACAAAGGGGAACAAGAAGAGAATTTACAAAGGGGAACAAGAAGAGTTTACAAAAATTTAACTATACACAGAATCAGAGAGAAATGATGGATATGAGAGTCAAAAGGCTGTAATTCATATTTAAACCATATTAAAATGCAAGATGTAACACATTTTTAGTAATTAGATTAAATGCTGATGGATTAAACTTTCTAATTAAAAGAGAGATTCTTAGAATTGCTAAAAAATCAAATTTTATAGTATATATGAAGGACTCAGTTTAGATCCAAAGGCACAAATATGTTGCAAGTAAGAGAATGAAAAAGATATTTGATGGGAATAGTACCTAAAAGGCAGCAGGGATGTATATATTAATATCTGAAAAAATAGACATTAAATTGTTTTTAAGTTATAAGGAATAAAGAACATTATATATTAATAAGAAGTTCTATAGAGCAAAATTACATAACAACTATCTAAAGATTTACACATGAAACAATCTCAAAATATATGAAGAAAATGTATAATTGAAGTGAAAACAAATGGTATAAAAATAGATTTGAAGACTTCAAACCCCATGCTACATAATGAATATAACTAGACAAAATATGCATAAAGGAAAAGAGGTATGAAATAATCATAAGTCACAGTGTTTTACTCAACAATAGCAAATGTGTACAGTTTCTCGTGGGCACAGTAAACATTCTCTGGCATAAATCATATGTTTAGTTAGAAAACAAGTCTAAATAAATTTTAGATGACCCTAGTCATTCCGTGTGTCTTATTTAACCACAGTTACTGACTACTAGAAATACAGAATGGTAATACAATGAGAAGCTTAAAAAATTTATTGGAGTTCTAGGGCTGGTTGAAGTTCAGTATTTCTGGCCCTTGCTGGGGCTACAACACATGAAATGGCATGGAATCCAGGCAGCAACATCAGTTGGGTTCATGTCAGTGAAGACCATAGGGACCTACCACAGCAGTCTTCCATGGTGCTACAGTTTGAATCTGGAATGTTCTCCAAAAGTCCATGAATGAACACTTGTATTCCTGTTGTTGGTGCTACTGGGAAGTGGTAGAAACTTTAGGAGGTAGTGCCAAGTTGAAAGAAGTAGTTCAATGTAGGTCAGTGGGAATATATCCTTGGGATGAACTGGAAATGTGGCCCCATCTTTTCTTTCTCTGCTTTCTGGCTACCATGAAGTTAGCAGCTTGTTTCTATCACATACTCCATGAAATAATGTTTTGCCTTGCCACACATCTAAAAGCAATGGAGCGAGACCTGCGACCGACCAGCAGAATGGGCCCAGCGGCCCGCCAGCGTGGTAGACACATCACCCCAATTGGAGGAAGGGCCCAGCTGCCACCTGCAAGGTAGGCAGACCGTGCGTCCCGGAGAAGGGGTCCAATGGCCCGCCAGCCTAGTTGAAAGATCACCCCAATTGGAGGAGGGGCACAGCTGCCGCCCGTGCCTGCAAGGTAGGCAGACCTGCAACCTGCAGAACAGGCCCAGCGGCCCGCCTCCATGGTAGACAGATCACCCCTATTGGAGGAGGGGCCCAGCCGTTGCCTGCAAGGTAGGTAGACCACAAGACCTGGAGAAGGGGATCAGCGGCCTGCCGGCATGATAGACAGATCACCCCAATTGGAGGAGGAGCACAGCCACCACCAGCCCCTGCAAGGGAGACTTTGCAACTATACAAGAGCAATATAAATATATGGGGGGAAAAGTCAATAACACAACAGTTTCACCAAGCAGAAAGAAACGTGAGCAGTATGAAAAGACAAGGAAAGAAAGGACCACAAGCAATGCAGATCAACTCAACTTTAGAAGAGGTAATAGCTGCAGCAGATGGAATGTCACATAAAGAATTCAGGATTTACATGCTTCAGATGATCTGGAGTCTCAAGGAAGACATTAGACAGCAAAATCAGACAATGAAAGATCACTTCGACAATGAATTACATAAACAAACCCAAGAAGCAAAAGATCAACTATACAGGGAGATAGAGGTTATAAAAAACAAACAAATAGAAATCCTAGAAATGCAGGAAGCAATAAACCAACTTAAAAACTCAAATGAGAATACAACCAGCAGAGTAGAACACTTAGAAGATAGAACATCAGACAATGAAGACAAAGTATTTCAACTTGAAAAAGAATATAGACAGCTCAGCGAGACTCTTAAGAAACCATGAGCAGAACATCCAAGAAATATGGGATAACAAAGAGACCAAACTTAAGAGTCATTGGGATACAGGGAGGTATAGAGGTCCAAACCAAAGGAATGAGCAATCTGTTCAATGAAATAGTACGAGAAAACTTCCCAGACTTGAAGAATGAGACAGAATCCCAAATCTTAGAAGCCTACAGGACGCCGAATGTGCAAAATCATAAGAGATCCACACCTAGACACATTATAATGAAGATGCCCAACATAGAGAATAAGGAGAGAATTTTAAAAGCTTCAAGAGAAAGGAAGCAGATTATATTTAGGGGTAAACCAATCAGGATAACAGCTGATCTTTCAACACAGACTCTGAAAGCTAGAAGATCCTGGAACAACATATTTCAAACGCTGAAAGAAAATGGGTTCCAACCAAAAATTGTGTATCCAGCGAAATTAAGCTTCAGGATGGAAGATGAAATTAAAACCTTCCATGATAAACAAAAGCTAAAAGAATTTGCAGCTAGAAAACCATTTCTTCAAAACATCCTCGGCAAAACATTACAGGAAGAGGAAATGGAAAATAACAATGAAAACCAACAGTGGGAGGTAGTACATTAAAGGGAAAAAATAATCAAAGAGGAAAAACAAACCATGTTAAGTAACATAAATAAACAAATATGACTGGAAGAACAATCCATATCTCAATAATAACCCTAAATGTTAATGGCTTAAACTCACCAATTAAGAGACACAGGCTAGTAGAATGGATCAAAAAAAAAAAGATCCAACAATATGCTGCCTACAGGAGATGCATTTGATAGGAAAAGACATACATAGACTGAAGGTGAAAGGTTGTGAAAAATCATATCACTCATATGGACTTCGGAAACAAGCAGGAGTGTCCATACTCATATCAAATAAAATAGATTTCAAGCCAAAGTTAATCAAAAGGGATAAAGAGGGACACTACATACTGCTCAAGGGAACCATACACCAACAAGACATAACAATCATATATGCTCCAAACAATGGTGCAGCTATGTTCATCAAACAAACTCTTCTCAAGTTCAAGAGTCTAATAGACTACCATACAATAATTATGGGAGACTTCAACACACCTCTCTCACCACTGGACAGATCTTCCAAACAAAAGTTGAATAAAGAAACTATAGAACTCAATAATACAATTAATAACCTAGACTTAATTGACATATATAGAATATACCACCCAACATCAAGCAGTTACACTTTTTTCTCAGCAGCACATGGTCCTTCCAAAAATAGATCATATATTATGTCACAGGGCAACTCTTAGACATTATAAAGGAGTAGAGATAATATCATGCATCTTATCTGATCATAATGGAATGAAACTGGAAATCAACGATAAAAGAAGGAAGGAAAAATCATGCATCACTTGGAGAATGAACAATAGGTTACTGAATGATCAATGGGTTATAGAAGACATCAAGGAGGAAATTAAAAAATTATTAGAGATAAATGAAAACACAGACACAACATATCAGAATCTATGGGACACAATGAAAGCAGTTCTAAGAGGAAAATTCATTGCCTGGAGTTCATTCCTTAAAAAAAGGAAAAACCAACAAATAAATGATCTCACACTTCATCTCAAAATCCTAGAAAAAGAAGAGCAAAACAACAGCAAAAGAAGTAGAAGGCAAGAAATAATTAAAATCAGACCTGAAATTAATGAAATATAAACAAAAGAAACAATTGAAAAAAATGACAAAACTAACAGTTGGTTCTTTGAAAAAATAAATAAGATCAACAGACCCTTAGCCGTGCTAACGAAGAGAAGAAGACAGAGAACTCAAATTACTAGCATTTGGGATGAAAAAGGCAACATGACAACAGACACTTCAGAAATACAGAAGATAAATAGAAATTATTTTGAATCCTTATACTCCAATAAAATAGAAGATAGTGAAGGCATCGATAAATTTCTTAAGTCATATGATCTACCCAGATTGAGTCAGGAGGATATAGACAACCTAAACAGACCAATATCAATTGAGGAAATAGAAGAAGACATCAAAAGACTACCAACTAAGAAAAGCCTAGGACCGGATGGGTATACAGCAGAGTTTTACAAAACCTTTAAAGAAGAACTAATACCAATACTTTTCAAGCTATTCCAGGAAATAGAAAAAGAGGGAGAACTTCCAAATTCATTCTATGAGGCCAACATCACCCTGATTCCTAAACCAGACAAAGATACTTCAAAGAAAGAAAACTAGAGACCAATATCTCTAATGAATCTAGATGCAAAAATCCTCAATAAAATTCTGGCAAATCGGATACAAAAACATATCAAAAAAATTGTGCACCATGATCAAGTAGGATTCATCTCTGGGATGCAAGGCTGGTTCAATATACGGAAATAAATAAATGTTATTCACCACATCAATAGACTTAAAGATAAGAACCATATGATCATCTCGATAGATGCAGAAAAAAGCATTTGACAAAGTACAGCATCCCGTTATGTTCAAAACTCTAGGAAAACTAGGGATAACAGGAACATACCTCAATATTGTAAAAGCAATCTATGCTAAGCCTCAGGCTAGCATCATTCTGAATGGAGAAAAATTGAAGGCATTCCCTCTAAAATCTGGAACAAGACAGGAATGCCCTCTCTCACCACTTCTGTTCAACATAGTCCTCGAAACACTGGCCAGAGCAATTAGACAGACGAAAGAAAATAAAGGCATAAAAATAGGAAAAGAAGGACTTAAATTATCACTATTTGCAGTTGACATGATTCTATACCTAGCAGACCCAAAAGGGTCTACAAAGAAACTATTAGTGCTAATAAATGAATTCAGCAAAGTGGCAGGATATAAAATCAACACGCATAAATCAAAGGCATTCCTGTATATCAGCGACAAATACGGTGAAATGGAAATGAGGACAACCACTCCATTAGCAATATCCTCAAAAAAAAAAAAAGAAAAACCTGGTAATAAACAAAAGAGGTGAAAGACTTATACAATGAAAATTACAGAACCCTAAAGAGAGAAATAGAAGAAGATCTTAGAAGATGGAAAAATATACCCTGTTCATGGTTAGGCAGAACTAACATCATCAAAATGGCGATATTACCCAAAGTTCTCTATAGGTTTAATGCAATGCCAATCAAAATCCCAACGGCATTTCTTGTAGACATACATAAAGCAATCATGAAATTCATATGGAAAAATAAAAGACCCAGAATAGCAAAAACAACTCTAAGCAGGAAGTGTGAATCAGGTGGTATAGCGATACCAGACCTCAAACTATACTACAGAGCAATAGTAACTAAAACAGCATGGTACTGGTACCAAAACAGGCGGGTGGACCAATGGTACAGAATAGAGGACACAGAGACTAATCCACAAAGTTACAACTATCTTATATTTGATAAAAGGGGCTAAAAGCATGCAATGGAGGAAGGATAGCATCTTCAACAAATGGTGCTGGGAAAGCTGGAAATCCATATGCAACAAAATGAAACTGAATCCCTTTCTCTCGCCATGCTCAAAAGTTAACTCAAAATGGATCAAGGAGCTTGATATTAAATCAGAGACACGGCATCTGATAGAAGAAAAAGTTGGCTATAATCTACATACTGTGGGGTTGGGCTCCAAATTACTCAATAGGACACCCATATCACAAGAGTTAATAACTAGAATCAACAAATGGGACTTACTCAAACTAAAAAGACTTTTTTCAGCAAAAGAAACAATAAGAGAGGTAAATAGGGAGCCTACATCCTGGGAACAAATCTTTACTCCTCACACTACAGATAGAGCCCTAATATCCAGAGTATACAAAGAACTAAAAAAATTAGAGAATAAGAAAACAAATAACCCAATCAACAAATGGGCCAAGGACCTGAACAGACACTTCTCAGAGGAGGACATACAATCAATGAACAAGTACATGAAAAAATGCTCACCATCTCTAGCAGTCAGAGAAATGCAAATCAAACCACCCTAAGATACCCTCTCACTCCAGTAAGATTGGCAGCCATTATGAAGTCGGACAACAACAAGTGCTGGCGAGGATGTGGGGAAAAGGGTACACTTGTACATTGCTGGTGGGACTGCAAATTGGTGTGGCCAATTTGGAAAGCAGTATGGAGATTTCTTGGAAAGCTTGGAATGGAACCACCATTTGACCCAGCTATTCCCCTTCTTGGTCTATTCCCTAAAGACCTAAAAAGAGCATACTACAGGGACACTGCCACATCAATGTTCATAGCAGCACAATTCACAGTAGCAAGACTGTGGAACCAACGTAGATGCCCTTCAATAGATGAATGGATAAAAAAATGTGGCATTTATATACAATGGAGTATTACTCTGCATTAAAAAATGGAAAATCATAGAATTTGCAGGGCAATGGATGGCATTAGAGCAGATTATGCTAAGTGAAGCTAGCCAATCCCTAAAAAACAAATGCCAAATGTCTTCTTTGATATAAGGAGAGTAACTAAGAACAGAGTAGGGACGAAGAGCATGAGAAGAAGATTAACATTAAACAGGGATGAGAGGTGGGAGGGAAAGGGAGAGAGAAGGGAAATTGCATGGAAATGGAAGGAGACCCTCAGGGTTATACAAAATTACATACAAGAGGAAGTGAGGGGAAAGGGGAAAAAATACAAGGGGGAGAAAGGAATTACAGTAGATGGGGTAGAGAGAGAAGAGGGGAGGGGAGGGGAGGGGAGGAGGGATAGTAGAGGATAGGAAGGGCAGCAGAATACAACAGACACTAGTATGGCAATATGTAAATCAGTGGATGTGTAACCAATGTGATTCTGCAATCTGTATATGGGGTAAAAATGGGAGTTCATAACCCACTTGAATCAAAGTGTGAAATATGATATATCAAGAACTATGTAATGTTTTGAACAACCAACAATAAAAATTAAAAAAAATAAAATAAATAAATAAAAATTAAAAAAAATAAAAGCAATGGAGCCAATCAGCTGTGCAGAAACATATGAAACACAACAAAAGTTAAATCTTTATTCCTTTAAGTTGATTTCTGTCAAATATTTTGTCAGAGTGACATCAAACTGATTAACACACATAAGGAAAAATTAATAGTCTAGGGAATTATTGGTACTGAATTATATTGTTGGGGGAATGTGGTTATACAAGTAGGATATCTCCTATAATTTTCTATATGGCACTTCCATTTTTTTGTGTACCATTGAGTTGGTGCAACTTTTAAATTGTACTCCAAAGATCTCCTAATGCTATTTTTTAATATAATTGTTAAATAATTGTTTTTTTTTAAGATTACAAGAGCCAGAACCCCCTAGTCTGACATCTTAGTGACCCGGACAACTAATTTTTGACAAAGATTTAAAAGCAATTAAGTGAAGAAAGGGTAAATAATGCTGGTCATCATCATTTCAATAAATGATGTTGGTCAAACTGCATTTAATACTACTACTAATAATAATAAAATAAAATAAAATAAAAGCCAACTTAAACTTCAGAATACATTTTATTATCTGAATGTAAGCATAAGAAAATTTTTGAATGAAAACAGAAGATAAAATCTTCATGACCTACGGTTAACTGAAGAATTCATAGAAATAACAGCAAGAGCAAGATTCATAAAAGACACAATTGAGGGACTGGGATTGTGGTTCATTGATAAAGCATTTGCCTAGCATGTGCAAGATGCTGGGTTCAATTCCTCAGCACCACATAAAAATAAATAAATAAATAAATAAGATTTTTTTTTAAAAGACACAATTGAAATCATTGGATATCATTAAACATAAAAATTTTGCTGTGTAAAAGACATTATTAAGTGAATAAAATTATCAACCATGCATTGGGGATATATTTACAAATCTTTTGCATTTTTGCCAGGGACTAACTAGAATAATAGAAGGGAGATCAATAAAATACAACAAGTATATTAGAGAGGAGGAGACAGGGGAAAGGAAGGTATTGGGGTATGAGATTGATCAAATTATCTGCATGTATAAATATGGCAAAATGAATCAAACTATTATGTATGATTTTTAATGCACCAATAAAAAATACATTTAAAATATTTGCATATACTGTATACAACAAAAGATTTATATAAGTAGTTAGGTATGTATGTATGTAGGTGGATGAATAGATAGAATTGTGCAAAATATCTAATAAATAGCAAAAGTTATTGGGGAGTTTATCATTAAATTTTAATTAAATTCATCAGAAATACAGAAAACTTCAGGACGAAGGATGAGATTATCTCATCCATACATTCATCTCATATATTAGAGAGCTGCAACCCAAAGAAAGGCAGCAACAGTCACAAAGACAATTATTGGCCTGGGCAGCCAGTCTTAGTGACATACCCAAAGATGAATGAGCTAGACTAAAGAAAAATGTTGGTTTTCCACTTGCATTTAAGTCATAGATTTTATTACTGAATAAATGCACAAGATTATCTATCTACTAATCACAGAATTATTTTTGTAGAAGAATTAAGTACTTAATAACTTCACAATGTTGAGTTTTAAATTCTTTGAAAATCTATGTAGGTTATAGAATTGGAAATACCTTAACTCTTCTTATTTGTATCCTTGTGTTTACCTCTTTCCTGAACTAATTCTCAACACATTTCTTCTTTCTGGTAAGCTCCAAAGGAACAGGTATATGATGTATCCATGGTCCTGTTGGTGTTGAGTACATTTAGGTTCATGGTTAGGGTGAATGAAATTTTAATGAATGAAGAAAAATGAACAAACAAACAAAACCCCCACACAATGTTTTGTTGAATTTCCAGCCAAAATTATTTTACAGAATTATAGATGGTAAAATTAAAATGCTAAGTGAAATATGCAGATTTTCAAAATCAAGAAACAGAAGGTAGTGGCAACATAAATAGACCTGGAGGATATTATACCAAGTAAAGTAAGCCAGACACAGAAAGAATAATGCTACATTGTCTCATTCATAGTAAAAGCCCCCAAATTTAATCTCATAGAAATTAGGTGCATAATATTGATTACCAAAGGCTGGAAAGAGTAGGGGATCCAGAAGGCAAAGTTGGTAAATAGATAAAAAAATACAGTGAGATAGAGGGGTTAAGTTCTAGTGTTATGTAACCTAGTAGGATTGCTACAGTTATTAATTTCATAAGTACCTCAAAATAGCTAGAAAAGGATTTTGAGTATTCCCAAAACAAAAAAAAAATGATAAATATTTGGGCTAATGGTTATGATAATAATCCAGATTTGATTATATAAATGTGTTAAAATACCACACTATACTTATGAATATGTGCAGTTATGTGTCAATTAAATTTCATAAAAAATTGAAATAAATAAATTAATTAACAATTAATTTTTCTAATATTTATTTTGGGAATAATGTTGATTGACACCCTCTAGATTATCTACTACTAATGAGCAATAGGGTCTGTACAGTAGCTTCGCCTCTTATTCATCAGTTCAACAAATACTTATTCAGTGTCTGTTATGTGATCAGCATTATGCTATACATTAAGGTACTGCAATGGATATGATGAAGTCCTTATCCTAATATTGAGGATACAACAACAAATATAACAAATTTATTATCCTTAGGTAATTTACATTATAATTTACAATTATAAATTTGATTCTATCCCCTGCTCTATCAAATTTGAAAGCTGTTGATTACTTTATAACAAAATGAATTGTTTTCCTGTCATGTGTGATACATATTCTAAGCACTGTGGTCGGCACAGAGTTAAATAGTATTACCATTCTCTTGAAATTATCATGATTAAATAATGACTCTTAATCAGAATTCCAACCCCCATGGCTGGGAGTGGGGTTAAGTAGGATGGAGAGAGAGAGAGTACTACAATAAAAATAATGCTATACATTGTTGAATCAAGGGTGAACTTGGTGTCACTGGCTAATTAAAGCATTCCCTTAAAGTACCAAATAGGAAGTCAGAACACCTGAAAACTATTTGACATTCTTCCACTGCTTTACTCTATGGAATCAAGAAAACAGGGACTAGAGTTGTAGCTCAGTGGAAGAGCACTTGCCTCACATGTGTGAGGAACTCGGTTTGAGTCTCAGCACCACATGTAAATAAATAAAAATAAAGGTCCATCAACAACTAAAATATATTTAAAAATAACAACTCTCTCTCTGAGACTCAGTTTATCCATCTAAACAGAGTCAATTGAGTATTACATGTACATTATTATGTGAGGTAAAAAATGTCCCACAACAGCATTAAGCATTGGACAATTATAAGTCCATCCACTTAACTCTCAGGAGTGCCTGGGTTTGCACAAGAAAATTATATATATTACATATATTTTCCTTGCATAGGTTGGTTAAAGGAATGAGAATTTTATTCTAAGGACATGAAAGGGCTTTAAAGCAAGGGAGAAAGATAAAATCTTAAGACAATTGAAAGTGGAAACACAACTTACTCAAACTTGTGGGATGCAATAAAAGCATTTCTAAAAGGGAAGCTTATAGAAATGAATAATCAGATCAATGAGAAGAAATATTTTAAATATACAACCTAATGTTACACCTAAAGGAACTAGAAGCTTAAGAACTAATTAAAAAATATCAGAACCAAAGAAACAACAAAGATCAGAGAAAATAGAAACTAGAAAAAAAATTTAAAATCAAAGAAACTGAGACCTATTTGATAAGATAAAATTAACAAGTATTTACCTAGACTAAAAAACAAGAGGGAAGATTAAAGTAAAAAATAAGAAATGAAAGAGAAGACATTACAACTGATACCACAGGAGTACACAGGATCATATGAATATCATTGTTAGGGTTTTGATACAAAGTGTTTTGCTAACATCTCATGTGAGAGAAAATACAAGATAGTTTAGAGGTGAAATAATGTAACTGAGTTATGATACCTGAACTCAATCTGTGTGTTAATCCACTGAAAGGGATTAACTATAGGCAGGTAGTGTGTGGCTGGATAAGATGCATAATTGGAGGTATGTCTTTGGTGTTTATAATTTATCTATATTAAGAATAACTCTCTCTCTCTCTCTCTCTCTCTCTCTGTGTCTCTTTCTTTGTCTCTCTCTCTCTCCCTTTCTCCCTCTCCCTTTCCTTCTCTCTCTCTCTCTCCTTCCTGGTGCCATGCCCCAAGCTGCTTTTCTTTGGCATGCAATTTCTCTACTGAGCTGGCAGTTTAGCTCAACAGTAAAACTCTCATCCACCATGCTCAAGGCATTGAGCTCTAACTCTAGTACTACTCAGAAAGAAGAAAACAAACAACTAATAACCACAACATCAAAACAAACCCGACAGAGAAATACAGTGGCAACCAATTGAAAACAACAACCACCACCACATCAATAACAATAGGGGCAAAACTATTACAGAATAAGTTAAAAAGTTTAAAATTATTAAAAGTAAAAGTTTTGTTAGGAGAAAGTGAGTCAGAAAAAAAAGATAAAATAGTATATTAAAGAATAAAAGGAGAGGGGCTGGGGTTATGGCTCAGTGTTAGAGCACTCACCCAGCATGGTTGAGGCACTGGTTTCGATCCTCAGATCGAAATAAAATAAAAAAAATAAGTTAAAATAAAGTTTTACTAGTTGAAAATTGTGTCCATCTGAAACAAAAAAAAAATATTAAAAAAAAGAATAAAAGGGGAGAAGAAACCTTAGGGGATGGCAGAAGGGAGCTAGGCAGTGATTACCAATCTCCTCACAGCACAAAAGGAGGCACTGAAGGAAAAAGAAGAATTGAGATATATTTGACAAAATAAATAATGTAAGACTCAATATTGCAAAATCTGAGACTTGTAGAGACTTTCTGATTGGTAACAAATATAGAAAATAAGCACAGAGTTTCCTAAACCTGAACCTGTACCAGGTGGTACAAGGGGTGGGGGGGGGAGAGAGAGAGAGAGAGAGAGAGAGAGAGAGAGAGAGAGAGAATCTCTTAAGCTGACCTGCTTAAAATATTTGGAAAGGCAAACAAAATTTAAAGAGTTATGGGGTAGAATGCTTGCCTTGCACAAGGCCCTGGGTTCAATTACAAGCACCACACACACAAAAAAAGAGTTATAGGAGCAGCAGTCTTTAAAATATATCAGTCAGCATAAATTCAAATCATGAGAAGGAAACTGAGCTGGGAGTCCAAAGGCATCTTGTGGAGTCCATAGGTGACTAGTCATCCCCTTAAGTCAACACAACATCTTTTCATATCCAAACAGTGCAAATTAATACAAGAAGGAATTCCCCTGTGATGAGTCCTTTTAAGAATATGGCCAGCAATAACTCCTGGGGGAACCACTACTAGTTGAAAATTGCTGAATCATCCTCCCACTCCCCCTTGCCATGAGCAATGAGAGTGGGAAGGAGTGGACCTGTGCTGGGAAATGAGCTTAACCCACTGCTCTGCTCAATCACCATGACCCAGGCAAAGGTAAAAAGCTCTGAGCATCATCTATTAACCAAGACAGTGACAGAGCAGCAAACCAGCTTTGATCTCAAACAAATAAAAGTAGATCCAACAGGTCCATGCCAGTGCCAACCACTGACATTAGGGGGAGGCACTCTGAGAAGCTTAGGAACTATCCTCTTGATTATGGGGCCATACAGGAGGCCTGATGCATGAATATACAATGACACAGATATTAAGACTACTAGGAGAAATTCACTGAATTCCCCAGGAAAGTTAAGTACAAGGCATCCACAAATATCCAGGGGGAAATTAGTTAAGATGAAAATTGACTGATCCAAGGCAACAGGAAGGGGTGGCTCCTAGCCTTAACTGTCTCCCAACTTCAACCATGATCCCAGTTGTTGAGTGAAAGGGCATTGTCTGGATACTGTGTGGAACTTGCATCAGTCACACTAAGGAGAGGAAATCAATGCCCATCCTTCACAACATGGGCCACTGGAAACAAGAACCCAGGTAAACAACCTGAGTCCCTTTACTGCACTAACATGGAAGGTAGCATGTTACCTTCTACACTCAGAACATCCACAGAAAATCTACATCCAGAGATCCTGTGTTCACAAACAGCCTCCAGGATCTGCACCACCATGTAAAGAATTCTGTAGAAAAGAGCAGATCCATAGTGACCTAAAGCAATCACAGGGGAAACACTAGAGCCTACATTCTGAATTCCTGCATAAAATAGAATCAACAAAGCCACAACATTGCACCCTTTGAGCAGTCAGCTGCAGGGCACTGAGATGACAAACCAGAACAAATCAGATGGTGGGAGGTCCATAACAATTAGGGAATTGACCCCTGTACCCCTACAACTCTGGAGAGATACACAGCCAAATAATGATGGACATCTGTTAAGTGTCCAAACCCCAATGAGATCCAAACCATGACTCAAAAAATTTTTCTTCACCTTGGAATAGTTTCATATAAATAATTCTAACATTAATTTTCATCATATAAATAACCCTTTAACTTGAATAATAGTGATTATCCTAATAACTGACATTGAACATTTATCCCATTTGATATATTATATATAATGGTTTAAAACATTAATTGGAATCAATCACCCTGTCATTGTTTTACTAGCTCTAGTTTATACTTGCTCCTCTTTTTAAAACCAATATTTTTATACCCTTATTTATTTATTTATTTATATATGGTGCTGAGGATGGAACCCAGTGCCTTGCATGTGCTAGGTGAGTACTCTACATACACCCACATACACTGACTCCTTTTACTCCATATTCATGCATTTATGTTATCTGCTAATACCTGAAATACCCACTGTCCATCTATTCCTACTTTCTACCTCTTATTTCTCAATCTTTATTCATCACCCATTTTAGCCCCTATTTAAAGTTATAGCAATTTTAGTAAATTTAATAACTGTATTTGGATTATTCCAGAGTTTTACTAAAAGTTTATAGCTGGATCTGTGAAACTGTTGTGAAAAATATCAACAAATTTTTATATGTCATAAAGTTTAAAAGTATAAGGTTTAGCTTTGAAATGATTATAGTAAATATCTAGAATTATAGTAAATATTCTGTGGAATCTCTCAAAATGGCACTCATATTGGGATCAGTAGAAGTCAATGTTGACTTAAAGTATCACTATCTGGATACTCACCCAACCCAAGGCCATCACAAGAAAGAACTCACAAAACAATCCCTTACTTAAAAGAAAAACTGATAACTATCCATATTTCTGGGTAGATATACAAACAATAGGAAAAATCAAGGGAAAAATCACTCCAAACACCCCTAACTGATGCCATGGACATGACAGTAGAAGAAATATCAGAGAAATAATTTAGAAAGTTCACAATTAAAATGATCTATGAGCTAAAAGAAGACATATGTAGTGAAATTTTAAAAATACAAAAAGAAATATGATGTCAATAAGATATACAGAGGGGCTGGGGATGTGCCTCAAGCGGTAGCGTGCTCGCCTGGCATGCGTGCGGCCTGGGTTCGATCCTGAGCACCACATACCAACAAAGATGTTGTGTCCGCCGAGAACTAAAAAATAAATATTAAAAATTCTCTCTCTCTGTCTCTCTCCTCTCTCACTCTCTCTTAAAAAAATAAGATATACAGATTCTGAAAAAAAAAATAAATAGTAGAAATAAAAGATGAAATGAACCAAATTAAAAACTCAATGGAAAGTATTACCAATATATTAGGCCACTTTGAAGATAGATAGTCAGGCCTTGAAGACAAAGTATATAATCAAACCACAATGAAAAGTTGTTAAGAGACCAAGAACAGAATATTCAAGAAATATGTAATGAAGCAGGAAAATTTAAGAATTGTTAGAAAAGATGAAGGCTCTGAAGGGAAAGCTAAAGGGATACACAGAATTTTCAAAGAACTAATCTCAGAAATGTTTCCAAACCTTTAGAATGTAATGACAATTCAAATACAAGAGGCATATAGGATTCTAAATATAAAAAAATCAAATCAAAAGAAATCCACTCCAAGAGACAATATGAAGAAAATGCCTAACATACATAATAAGACACTTAAGAAAGAAATTAAAGAATATCTTAGAACATGGAAAGATCTCCATGTTCTTGGATAGGTGGAATTTTTATTATCAATATGAACATACTATTACAAGTGTTATATAGATTTAATGCAATTCCAATCAAAATGTCAATGACATCACTCATAGAAATAGAAAAAGTAATCATAAAATTCATCTGGAAAAATAAGAGCAATGGAATAGCCAAAAAAAAAAAGTATAAGACTAGTCTTTTCAAGTTGCAACAGAAAAAAAATACTTAGTCACATTTAGTGGTAAACCAATCTGAATTTCATCTGATTTCTCAAGCCAGATCCTAAAAGCCAGGCAGACTTGGAATAATATATACCCAGTTTTGAAATAAAATAAATGTAAACCAAGAATACTATGGCCAGCAAAGTCAAGCTTCAGAATTGAAGATGAAATAAAACCTTTCCATGATAAAAAGAAGCTGGAATAATTCATATCCAGAAAGCTTTCACTACAAAACATACTCAATAAAATATTTTGAAAACAAGCATAGAGAGAAATTACACTGGAAAATAGTCATTAAATGAGAATTATGTCAGATTTAAATAGAAATAAATCAAAGTGGCAGGAAGTAAAAATCATCTCTATAATAACATTGAATGTAAACAGTCTAAACTCCTCAATGAAAATATATATGTTTGCATATTGGATTACAAAAACAAGATCTAACAATATGCTGTGTTCAAAAAACTCAAAAGCAAGGAATGTGATATCCATATTCAGATAATGAAAGGATGGTAAAATACATACCATTTAAATGGTACTTATAAAGAAGCAAGTGTAGCTATTCATATCTCAGATAAAGTTGACTTCAAGCAAAGAGTAATGAGAAAAGAAAAAGAGGGTTGCTTCATTCTGCTTAAAGGAATCCCACACACACACACTATAATGTGTGTAAGCTATAGTTGTGATCCATGCCTGTAATACCAGTCTCTTGGGAGGCTGAAGCAGGAGGATTGCAAGTTGAACACCAGCCTCAGCAACTTAGGGAGTCCCTAAGCAACTTTGTGATACCCCAATTCATAATAAAAAAGAAATTTAAAAAGGGGACCTGGAATGTGGCTCAGTGATTGAGTGCCCTTGAGTTAAATCCTTGCTACAAAAAGGGCATCATGAATGTAAATATTTATGACCCCCAAATTGTGCATATACATACAAAATGTAAACCCTTACCAATATTAAGAATCAAATAAAAGGGCCAAGGACCTGAACAGACACTTCTCAGGAGAGGATATACAATCAATCAACAAATATATGAAAAAATGCTCACCATCTCTAGCAATCAGAGAAATGCAAATCAAAACCACCCTAAGATATCATCTCACTCCAGTAAGATTGGCAGCCATTATGAAGTCAAACAACAACAAGTGCTGGTGAGGATGTGGGGAAAAGGGTACACTCATACACTGCTGGTGGGACTGCAAACTAGTGCAGCCAATTTGGAAAGCAGTATGGAGATTCCTTGGAGAGCTGGGAATGGAACTACCATTTGACCCAGCTATTCCTCTTCTCGGACTATACCCAAAGGCCCTAAAAACAGCATACTACAGGGACACAGCCACATCAATGCTTATAGCCACAGAATTCACAATAGCTAAACTGTGGAGCCAATCTAGATGTCCTTCAGTAGATGAATGGATAAAAAATGTGGCATTTATACACAATGGAATATTACTCAGCACTAAAAAAGAATAAGATCATGGAATTTGCAGGGAAATGGATGGCATTAGAGCAGATTATGCTAAGTGAAGTCAGCCAATCCCTCAAAAAACACAAATGCAAAAGGTCTTCTCTGATATAAGGGGGGTGATTCAAAATGGGGTAGGGAGGGAGAGCATGGGAGGAAGACTACCTCTAGATACGGAATAGGGGTGGAAGGGAAAGGGTGGAAGAAGGGGAATAGCATGGATGGTGGAAGGAGGCCCTCATAATTATACAAAATACATGTATGAAGATGTGAGTTTGGTGTCAACATACCTTATATACAAACTGAGATATAATAAATTGTGGAATAAAGGTATATTAAGAATTGTAATGCAAAAAAATAATAAAAAGAGAGCTCATGTATAATGGCATAATTTGGCATGAACATACTTTATATACAGAGATACAAAAATTGTGCTGTGAATGGATAATTATGATTGCAATGCATTCCACTCTTGTCATGTATGTAAGAAATAAAAAAAAAATGAAGTACACTTTAGAAGATGGAAATAGACACAAGCCTGTGTAGGTCCTAGGGGCACAGCAGGCTCCATCCACCCCTCATACAATGGGGCAGACCCCCACAAGGACCTAGGCTCTGGTGCAGGACCACCTCTTCTGACCAGCAGACTACAGACCAGCAGACTACCTTAGGAGATCAAGCCCTGTGGTCCAAACGCACCCACACCTCTTCTGACCAGCAGATTACTGTAGGAGAGCAAGCCCTGAGGTCCAAACACACCCATACCGGTCTGTGTATGTCCCAGGTGCACAGCAGGCTTGGTCCATCCCTCCCCCAGCAGGGCAGATACCCAACACAGCCTAGCCTCTGGTGAAGAACAACCTCTCCCCACCAGCAGACCACCAAGGAAGGTCAAGCCTAGTGGCCCGGATCTACCCACAAAAACTTGCGCAGGACCGAGACCCAGGATGCAGTAGCATTCATTGAGGGACACCAGCAGGGTCTAGAAGCCCAACATCAAGGTGAGGTACAGACAATATGCATGGGTACTACAAGAATATAGGGAAGAAACTGTAATACCTCAGATCCACACTGCAAGAAAATAAGACACATAGACAACATAAAAAACAAGGGAGTAATGTTCCCCAAACAAACCAGGTTACTGTAATAACAGAACACACGAACAGTGATGTTGATGAAATGTCAGAGAAGGAGTACAGAAGGTTCATGATTAAAATGATCTGTGAATTAAAGAATGACCTAAATGAGCAAATACAGAAAAAAAAATCGATCATTCCAACAATGAGATAAGAGAGCAAATACAGGTACAAAAGATTACTTCAAGAGAGAGATAGAGTCCCTGAAAAAAAAAACAGTTAGAAATCCTTGACATGAAGGATACAATAAATCAAATAAAAAACTCAATATAAACCATAACTAACAGACTAGATCACTTGGAAGAAAGAACATCAGATAATGAAGATAAAAGTACACAACCTGGAAATTAAGGTTGATCACGCAGTGAAGATAGTAAGAAACCATGAACAGAACATTTAAGAAACAGAACATTAAAAGACCAAATCTAAGAGTTATTGGGATAGAGGAAGGCACAGAGTTTCAAACCAAAGGAATGCACAATCTCTTCAATGAGATAATATCAGAAAAATGCCCAAACATGAAAAACAAATTGTACAACCAAATACAAGAGGCATACAGGACACCAAATGTACACCAAGGCACATTATAATGAAAATTCCTAGCAAACAGAATAAGGATAGAATCTTAATAGCCTCAAGAGAGAGGAATCAGATCACATATAGGGGGAGATCAATACGTATCTCAGCAGAGTTTTCAACCCAGACCCTCAAAGCCAGGAGATTGTGGAACAACATATACCAAGCTCTGAAAGACAATGGATGCCAACCAAGAATCTTATGTCCAGCAAAAGTAAGATTTAGATTTGATGATGAAATAAAAATCTTCCATGAAGAACAAAAGTTAAAAGAATTTACAATAGAAATTATGCATTATAAAACATCCTCAGCTAAATATTCTAAGAAGAGGAAATGAAAATCAATGATGAAATTCAGCAGAGGGAAGGATTACAATAAAGGAACATCTAATCAGAGGAGAAACCAAGTCACATTAGATACCAAAAATAAACAAATATGGCTGGGAATACAAATCATGTCTCAATAATAACTCTGAATGTTAATGGCCTAAACTCACCAATCAAAAGACATAGACTGGCAGATTGGACTTTAAAAAAAGGACACAACAATATGCTGCCTCCAAGAGACTCATCTCATAGAAAAATACATCCACAAACTGAAGGTGAAAACTTGGGAAAAATCATACTACTCACATGGACTGCAGAAGCCAGAAGGGGTTTCCATACTCATATCAAATAAAGCAGACTTTAAACTAAAGTTAATCAAAAAGGATAAAGAAGGACAATACATACTGCTCAAGGGAACAATACACCAACAAGACTTAACAATTATAAATATATATGCCCCAAACAATGGAGCATCTACATTCATCAAACAAACTCTTCTTAAGTTCAAGATTCAAATAAACCACAACACAATAATTTTGGGTGACTTTAGCACACCTCTTTCATCACTAGATAGATCTTCCAAACAAAAGCTGAACAAAGAAACTATAGAAATCAATAACAATCAATAACTTAGACTTAAATGACATATACAGAATATTTGAACCTGCATCAAGTGGATACACTTTCTTCTCAGCAACACATGGATTGTTCTCTAAAATAGACCATATAATATGCCACAAAGCAACTTTTAGCAAATATAAAAAAGTAGAGATCCTACCCTAAATTCTATCAGATCATAATGGAATGAAATTAGAAATCAATGATAAAATAAGAAATAAAATGCACTATAATATCTGGAGACTAAATAATATGCTACTGAATGAACAATGGGTTACAGAAGACATCAAGGAGGAGATTAAAAATTTTTAGAGGTGAATGAGAACACAGATAAAACATATTGAAATCTCTGGGACACTATGAAAGAAGTTCTAAGAGGAAAGTTCATTGCATGAAGTTCATTCCTTAAAAGAAGAAAAAGTCAACAAGTAAATGACTTAACATTACATCTAAAAGCCCTAGAAAAAGAAGTACAAATCAGCACCAAAAACAGATGAAGACAGAAAATAATAAAAATCAGAGCTGAAATCAATGTAATTGAAACAAAAGAAACAATTGAAAAAATTGACAGAACAAAAAGTTGGTTCTTTGAAAAAATAAATAAACTATACAGACGCTTAGCCATGCTAATGAAGAGAAGGAGATAGAAAACTCAAATCACTAACACACATGATGAAAAAGGAAATATCAAAACAGAAACTACAGAAATACAGAAGATAATTAGAAATTATTTTGAAAACTTGTACTCCAATAAAATAGAAAATATTGAAGGCATTGACAAATTTCTAGAGTCATATAATTTGCCCAAATTGAATCAGGATGATATTCACAATTTAAACATATCAATTTCAAGTGATGAAATACCAGACGCCATCAAAAGTCTACCAACCAAGAAAAGCCCAGGACAGGATGGATACACAGCCAAGTTTTCAAGACCTTTAAAGAAGAATTAATACCAATACTCTTCAATTTATTTCAGGAAACAGAAAAAGAGGCAGCACTTCCAAATCCATTCTATGAGGCCAATATCACTCTGATTCCCAAACCAGGCAAAGACACATTAAAAAAAAAAAAAGAAAAGAAAACTTCATACCAATATCTCTAATTAACACAGATGCAAAAATTCTCAATAAAAGTTTGGCGAATTGTATAATGAAATAAATAAAAAAAGATTGTGCACCTCCATCAAGTGGGATTCATCCCAGGGATGCAAGGTTGTTTCAACATATGGAAATTAACAAATGTAATTCATCACATAAATAGACTTAAAGATAACAATCATATGATTATCTCAATAGATATAGAAAAAGCATTTGACAAAATATAGCACCCCTTTATTTTAAAATACTAGAAAAACTATGGATAACAGGAATATAACATCAAAAGGCTATCTATGCTAAGCCCAGGACAACATCATATTAAATGAAGAAAATTGAAGGGATTCCCTCTAAAAACTGAAGACAGGGATACCCTCTTTCACCACTTCTATGTAACATAGTTTTTGAAACACTGGCCAGAGCAATTAGATGAAAGAAATTAAAGGAATACACATAGGAAAATAACTCAAATTGGCACTATTTGCTGATGATATAATTCTATACCTGGAAAACCCTAAAAGTTCCACCAGAAAATTTCTAAAACTAGTAAATGAATTCATCAAAGTAGCAGGATATAAAATAAACACCCATAAATCAAAGGCATTTCTGTATATCAGTGACAAATCCTCAAAAAAGGGAAAGAGGGAAACCTACCCCATTTTCAATAGCCTGAAACAAAATATGTGGAAATCAAATTATTGAAAGAGGTGAAAGATCTATATAATAAAAATTACAGAACCCTAATAAAGAAGTCAAAGAAGACCTTAGAAGATGGAAAGATATACCTTGCTCTTGAATATGCAAAATTAATATTATAAAAATGACCATACTTCCAAAAGCACTGAACAGATTTAATGCAATTCTGATAAAAATCCCAATGGCATTGCTCATAGAATTAGAAAAAGCAGTCATGAAATTCATCTGGAAAAATAAGAGACCCTAAAGCAATCCTTAGCAGGAAGAGTGAAGCAGTTTGCATCACTATACCAGACCTTAAACTGTACTACAGAGCAATAGTAACAAAAACAGCATGGTATTGTCACCAAAAAATACTGGTAGACCAATGGTACAGAATAGAGGACACAGAGACTAACCCACAAAACTACAATTATCTTATATTAGACAAAAAATATATTAGAAAATGGATTGGAGAAAAGATAGCCTCTTCCACAAATGGTGCTGGGAAAACTGGAAATCCATATTCAACAAAATGAAATTAAACTCCTATCTCTCACCATGCACAAAACTCAACTCAAAGTGGATTAGGAATACAACCAGAGACCCTGTGTCTAATAGAAGAAAAAGTAGACCCTAATCTCCATCATGTGGGATTAGGCCCCAACTTCCTTAATAAGACTCCTATAGTGCAAGAATTAAAATAAAAAATCAATAAATGAGATGGACTTCAACTAAAAAGTTTCTTCTCAGCAAAAGAGATGATCTGTGATGTGAACAGAGAGCCAACATCTAAGGAGAAAATCTTACCCCTGACACGTCAGAGAGAGCACTAATCTCTAGGGTATATAAAGAACTAAAAAAGATAAGCACCAAAAAAATCTAATAAATGTGCCAAGGACCTGAACAGACACTTCTAAGAAGACGATACAAAAAAATGTTCATCATCACTAGCAATTAGAGAAATGCAAATCTAAACCATTCTAAGATAGATGAAATCTATCTATCTCCTGTCAGAATGGCAGCTATTATAAAGACAAACAACAATAAGTGTTGGCTAGGGTGGGTACAAAATGTACACTCATACATTGCTGGTGGGACTGCAAATTGGTGCAGCCAATATGGAAAGCAGTATGGAGATTCCTTGGGAAACTGGGAATGGAACCACCATTTGACCCAGCTATACATACTCTCCTTTGTCTATACCCAAAGGACTTAAAAACAGCATACTACAGGGACACAGCCACATCAATGTTTTTAACAGTACAATTAACAATAGCTAAACTATGGAGCCAACCTAGATGCCCTTCAGTAGATGAATGGATAAAAAATGTGGCATAGATACACAATGGAATATTACTCAGCAATAAAAGAGAATTTATAAAATCATGACATTTGCAGGTAAATGAATGGAGTTAGAGAATATAATGCTAAGTGAAGTTAGCCAAAAAACCAAAAGGGGAGGGGGGGTGGGGGGAACTCTGAAGGAAAGCGGGTGAGGTGATGCTGTGGAGGTAGCGTGCCCTCCTCTCTGGCAGCATTGCTGTGGATCCTTGGGCTCAGGTGGCAGTGGCGGCAGCAGCAACAGTTCTGGCCTCAATGTGTCCCAGTGCACCCCAGTGCCTCCTAGCGGCACATTGCCTGCTCCTATGCTTCAAATGAGGAACATGCAATTTTAGTAGAAAAAATGACGTCCAAAGTCACAGATGCTATAGTCTGGTATCAAAAGAAGATTGGAGCATATGATCAACAAATATGGGAAGAATCTGTTGAACAAAGAAAAATTAAGGGGTTAAGGAATAAACCAAAGAAAACAGGACATGTGAAACCAGATCTCATTGATATTGATTTTGTACGAGTGTCTGCATTTGCTAAGGGAAAGCCTGAAAGTCCTTGGAGTTCTCTGACCAGAAAGGGAATTATTCAAGTAGATTTTTTTCTTTCTTTTTTTTTTCTTTGCTTCCCTTGGTGGTAACAATTAACATCAAAAGTCATCTTTTTCTGGCTTCTTGTCCTTTATCTTCTTCAAGTTGCTGTACTAGTATTATTCTGTCCACTTCCAGCCCACATGGTATACCTCTGACAGAAGTGATCTGGCAGACATGGCTGATGCTGCTCTTGGGAACTCTGCATTGCCATATTGTTTCAACAAGAATATCCAAACCCATTAGGTACAGGCAATAAAAGAGAAGTAAATTAAGAAAAGCAGCTCATTTGGACAGACATAGGGAAGAAGATGGTTCTAGTATCACAGCAAACACACAGGAAGGAGCAGTTCAGAGCCACAGTACAAGCACCACTTACCGTGTTGATACTGTCTTCAGAGATCTCTGGAATGCTGCTTTCTTTTTATTAGAATCAAAGAAAGCAAATAATTCAATTGTTAAGTCAACTGAGACTAACAATGGCTATGTATCTGTTGATGGAAAAAAAAGTCTGTTAAAAACACTGAAGATGGAATGCAAAACCACAAAACTCAGTGTGAAACTGTTAAACCAGAAGAGACAGCCTGGATCACAGGGACAAGAGGAATATTCCCAGAAAAGACACCCATAGGACAACAACAAATGATTCTGAAGTGTCTGTTGAGGAAGGTCCTGAATTAGGATACTCATTATGTTGTCATGTAGACAGGAGTTCTGAAAACATCCTTCAGAATAAAAGTCACACTATTATAAGAAACAATATCCTAATGAGGATGTCCCTAAATCAGTTACTAGTTGCAGCTCTCACTGTTCAAGTTCCAGACAGTATTCTAAGAACACAAGTCCAGAATCTGAAACAGAATATATATTTTGGGAAGACTTGTTACATTGTGCAGAATGCCATTTATCTTGTACCAGTGAGACAGATGTGGAAAATCCTCAAATTATTCCATGTGTGAAAACATAATATGGAGACTACCATTTTCATTAGAGTCATTTGCCCTGGCTTCATAGGTCCCCCTCAGAATTAGAAAAATAAGTGCTATAGTATAGGAAGGCAATGACTGTAAAAAAGCAGAAATGTCTGTACTTGAAATCAGTGTAATGATAATGAACAGAGTGATCAGCCATATACGAGGAATAGGATACCAGAGTTTTGGAAATGTAATCTCTCTAATCCTGGGTTTAATCCCATTTGTTTTTTTTACTTTCTCAAGCTACAGACTTGAAACAACTCACAGCACATTCTGCTTCAGAAGTTTATGTGATTTCATTTGGTTCTAATGAAGATGTCATGGTTCTTTTTATGGTTATAATATGTTTTGTGGTCCATATCTCTCTTGTATGGACTTTCTTTTTCTTGCTCTGTGTAGCAAAAAGAACTTATTAATAGCAACTACTTTTTGCGAAACTCTTTGGATATTTAATAGCTACAAAGAAGGCACAGCAATCTGAGATTCCTCATTTCTGGCTGAAGAAAGTATAGATATAAAAATGTGGCTATCTCTCTGTCCCTATGTTAAGTGTTGAGGTCCTCAGAGATCAGTTGATGTAATAGTATCATCTGCTTTCTTGTTGACTATCTCAGTTGTATTTATTTGTTGCACTCAGCTGTTTTGTGTGCATGAGAACTTCCTTGATTTTCTTTTTTTAAAATTTTTATTGTTGGTTGTTCAAAGCATTACAAAGCTCTTGACATATCATATTTCACACATTTGATTCAAGTGGGTTATGAACTCCCATTTTTACCCCATATACAGATTGCAGAATCACATCGGTTACACATCCACTGTTTTACATATTGCCATACTAGTGTCTGTTGTATTCTGCCTTTTTCCTATCATCTACTTCCTTGATTTTCACTACAACTGGGAACTGGTAATCTGATGCATCTCATTAACACATTTTCTCTTAAGATTTGTTACTCTTGGATCAGAAACAAGTAAAGTTCAATATTACCCACCAAGCAGATAAACCTCTACTTGAAAATAGAGAAAAAACCTAGGAAAAAGGAGGAACTGACACTATTGAATAATGTTTTAAAACTGGCTACTAAACTACTAAAGGAACTGGACAGCCCCTTTAGATTATATGGGCTTACAGTGAATCTGCTGCTTTATAACATCACCCAGGTTGTCATCTTCTCAGCTGTTTCTGGTGTTATCAGTGACTTGTTTGGGTTTAATTTAAAGTTGTGGAAGATTAAATCATGACAATTCAGAGAAAAGAAGATGTAGCCTCTTTTCCAGAATACAAGTACTGACTAAGCTACCTGAAAGTGGTCACTGACTCTGCTTCATGAGTCTCCACTGGGAAACTAAAGTGTTTACATCAGACTGTCTTATGTAATTCTTACATTTATTTTACTTGTTCACTTTTTTTCATTTATTTTAATCTTTATATTTTATTGTTAAGCATTTATGTTCTTAGTTGTTGAAAGGGTGATAAAACTGATATCCAAATACTTGAGATCCTGGTAATTGCTCATAAACTGACAAACTAAGATCTTATTAAAATAGAAGCTATTGCTAAACACTATATCTCCATCAATGTCATGAAATTGCCTTACTTGAGGAAAAATCCTTTAACTTAGGAATATTGCATTGGACTCAGCTAAACATATACAGCATTTTATTGGGTAAATCAAGATCCAGTCAGGTTTTCTCTTGAAATATTTAGGAACAGGATCTAAACTGATTAAGCTGCAGTTTAAGCACAGTTCAGTATTATATGACATTACATAACAGGACAACAAGTGCTCTTTGATGATAAAACTCATTTTATATGTCTTGGATTTTTAAAAAACTCAGTTATACATGACAGCAGAATGCATTTTGATTCATTGTACACATATGGAGCACAATTAAAACTCTTAATGGAGCAATAATTGTAAATGGTTACCATACTGTAAAATATTTTGATAAAAATTAATTAGTAATAATTGTATTTATTTGAAACACTAGAATCTTTGCACAGCTCCAACTGTGCATGCTCAAAATGTACATGTTTTTAAATTGTTATTTTTAATGTGTACCTTTATATGGGATATGCTATAGTGTACTAGGGCATGATGTGGTATCTTTTTAAGTGAGGTATATACACATCAGAAAAGTGAAGTGCCTATTGATATTGCTAAAGTACATTATGTTTACTCAAGTGAAATAATTTTCTCCCATGGTACACTATAGTGTATGCTATTTATATCACATTTAAATGAATAACTTAAGAATGAGGTTAAGAACCAATGAAATATTCCTCTGAGTGTTAGTTATAAGATTATATCCAAATTTTTTTTAAAAAGACAGCTTTGGCTTACAAATTCCATTCTCTAAAGTTAGCCTGGTGCATCCCCTCACCCACCCACACTCACACACACATCCTCCATTACTTAAGGACTATTTTAGATGCTTTTAACCTGGAAAGTTAAATGTTCCCCTCTTCAATAACTTGCCATGTATGCAATGAGAACTTATCATGTTGGCATGTTAGGTAAATAGGGCAAAGATGATAGTATTTTACATTGGCTTTGATTGTTGTTGAATTGTACAATCAAGTGTGTTTTCAGAATTACATGAAACTTAACATTTTTAAAATATTTATTTATTTTTAGTTGTAGTTGCACACAATACCTTTATTTCACTTATTTATTTTTATGTGGTGCTGAGGATCGAACCCAGGGTCTTGCACATGTGAGGCAAGCGCTCTACCACTGAGCCACAACCCCAGCCCTTAAAATGTTTTTTTAATTGAGCATCTTGTTTCTAAAACAAGGAATTTATTTGAAACAACAACAAAAAAATTAAGCCTGAAAGTAATAAAATACAGAATAAAAATAGTACAAAGGATCAATGAACTAAAGATTTAGTTCACAGACATTACTGAAATCAAGAGGTTATTAGGAATCACCATAAAATCTTATATGCTAATTAGTTGAAAACAACTACAAAAATTACATAAACTTCTAGACACATATAAACTACCCAAATTGCATCAAAAGTAGATATAAAACCTACAAAGGCTCATAACAAACTATGTGTTTGAATCAACAATAAAAAAGCTTTTTAAAAAATATTTATTTTTCAATTGTAGTTGGACACAATAACTTTATTTTATTTATGTACTTATTTTTATGTGGTGCTGAGGATTGTACCCCGGGCCTTGAACATGCTAGGCCAGTGCTCTACTGCTAAGCCACAATCATAGCCACTAAAAAAAGGTTTTTTAAAAAACCTGAAGTTCAGATGGATTCCTAGATAAATTCTATCATACCTTTAAAGAAAATCTAATACTAATGCTTCTCCTGTTATTCCATTCAATAGAAACAGATGGAATATTTTCAAATTCATTCTCTGAAGCCAGCTTCACCCTTGTATGCAGCCGTGTATGAATTATGGGTTTGTTTAAGCCATCATAAGGCAGAAGGGTTGCTTTTCTGAGAAGTCCTGGTGTGAATCCACTGGTTGCAGATTGCTTAGATTAAAGCTGACATCTTACCTTAGCTCACAGCCTTAGGTTCAAACACAGCTCCCGGCTCCAAGAGGTGGGCATAACCTTGCTAGTCCTAAGCAACTTGTGTTTCTCATCTTTATTCTATTTTCCTCAAAAATGCTGCTACACTGAAACCTTTTGATGTGTTTACCTTTAAATAAAGGATTGGGGCCTTTCCCCCTTGTTCAGTTCCATTTCTTATCAGGGCTGGAAGACAAACCAGGAACCCTATTTTTTAAAACAATTTTCTGTTTGTTGTCTTCTGTTTCTTATTGTATTTTCAGAATTTTTATTTTTCCAGCCAGTTCATACCTCTAAGCAGGAGTCTGCTCTGCTGGGGTACTGGTAACCCCAGAGACTCTGATATGAAACTAGAGAAGGGTGTGTCACTAAAAGAAAACTATAGGCCTATATGTCTGAAGAACATAGACTCCAAAATCCTCAATACAATAGTGATTCCTATTCAGAAACACATTAAGTAGATTCTACAATGATCAAGGTGGATTCATTTCAGAGATATATCAAAAATGAAACTTATCACATGATTAGAATAAAGAAGAAAAATTGTATTTTCATTTTTATAGATGCAGAAAAAATTCTAGGACAAAATCTAGCACCTGGGATTGTCATTGTGGTTCTGTGGTAGAGCACTTGCCTAGCATGCACAATGCCTGGGGTTTGATACTCAGCGCCACATTAAAATAAAGGTATTGTGTCCAACTCTAACTAAAAAATAATAAATATTTTTCTTTTAAAAAAAACTATCACCCATTTAAATTAAAAACATTGAAGTAATTATGGGTAGATGGAACTTACCTCAATATCATAAAGGTTACATATGAAAAAAATCAAAGCAAACATTATACTGAAAGGAGAAAAATTGAAAGCATTTCATCTACAACCAGGATCAAAACAAGGGTATGTATCCTCTCTACTACTCCTATTAACAGAGTACTTAAAATTTTAGGCAGGAATATTTAGGCAAGAAAAGGAAAAATGTATTCAAGGAGGAAAGAATAAATTCAAATTATCAATGTTTTTTAGATGGCATGTTACTAAGAAGATCCAACAACAATAAAGCACCACCAGAAGACTACTTGAGCTCATAAACATATTCAGCAACATAGCAGAATGCAAAATCAATATACAAAGTCAACATCTTTTCTTTGCACCCACAATGAACTCACTGAAAAAGAAATAAGGAAAATAATTACATTCACAACAGCCTCAAAAAATAAAATCCAATGCCTAAGAAGGAATATACCCAGGAGGTTAAAGAAAAAAAAAACCCTCTACAATAAAAATCATAGTACATTGGACATTGGGGGCTGGGGTTGTGGCTCAGCAATAGAGTGCTTGCATAGCACGTGTGAGGCCCTGGGTTTGATCCTCAGCACCACATAAAAATAAATAAATAAAATAAAGATATTGTGTCCAACCAAAAAGTAAATATTTTAAAAAAATCATAGTACATTGAAGAAAGAAAATGAAGAGACACCAAAATATGTAGAGTCCATCAATGTTCTCAGAAAGGGAGAATTAATATCAATAAAATGCCCACAGATTCAATGCAATCTCAATCAAAATACAAATGTCATTCTTTACTAAACTAGAAAAACTTTCCTAAAATCCATATGGAAGAATAAAAGACTCAAAATAGCCAAGGTAATTATAAACAATAAAAGCAGTGCTGGGCTGTTTGCCATGCTGCAGGCCTATAATTCCAGTGGCTTGGGCAGCTATGGCAGGAGGATCCTAAATTTGAAGCCAACCTCAGCAACATAGCAAGGCCCTGAGCAACTTGGTGACACCCTGTCTCAAAATAAAAAATGGATCTGGGGATGTGGCTCAGTGGTCAAGTGATCCTGGGCTCCATCGATCTCTGGTACTAAAACAAGATAAAAGAAAAAAAAATGCTAGAACACCACAACACTTGACTTCAAATTATACTACATAACTATATTAACAATTACAGCATAAATCCAGACACATAGATCAATGCAATAGAAGATTTCCAGACAAACCTATGCAGATACAGTCATCTGATCCTTGAAAAAGTTGCCAAAACATATTTTAGAGAAAATATAACCTTTTAAACAAATAATGCTTGGAAAACTGGATATAAGTAAGTAGAAAAAATAAAACTAGATTCTTATATCTCATTCTCCATGAAGTCAACTTAAAGTGGATCAAAGGCCTTGGAGTTAAACAAAAAACTTTGTACCTGCTAGGAGAGAACTAAAGGTCAACACTCTGGCACAGACTATCATGTTAAGTGAATTAAGCCAATCCCCCAAATCCAAAGGCCAAATGTTGTCTCTGATATGTGGATACTAACATACAATAAGGGAGTGAGGAGAACAGAAGTTCATTGGATTAAACACAGAGGAATGAAGGGAAGGGAAGGGAGGGAGGATGAAAATAGGAAAGACAGTACAATGAGTAGGACATAACTTTCCCATGTTCATATATGAATACACAACCAGTGAAACTCCACATCATGTACAACCACAAGAATAGGATCTTAATTAGAATAATTTATACTCCACTTATGTATAATATGTCAAAATACACTGTACTGTCATGTACATCTAAAAAAGAACAAGATTTTATTTTCTTAAATGACTGCTAAAGATCAGGAAATATAAGCAAGAAACAATAAACAGATGTCTTTAAGTGTTAAGGGACCACACTGAATAGGAGAAAATCTTTGTGGCTAAATTTCTGATAGAAGATTAATATCCAGAATGCAAAAGGAATTCAAAATCTTAATAGCAAAACAAATAAGCCTGATTAATAAATGGGCAAAGGAAACAAATAGACATTTATGAAAATAAATAGTACAAATGTCCAAAAATATATATTAAAGTTTTCAACATCTTTAGCAACTAGGAAAATGAAAATAAAAACTCTCCTGAGATTTCATCTTGTTCCAGGTAAAATGGCAACCATCACAAATACAAAGAACAATAAATTTGGTGAGGATGTGGGGAAAATGAACACTTTTACACTGTTATGTTTGTAGATTAGTATAACCATTGTGGAAATCAGTAAGGATAATCTTCAAAAGACTAGGAATGGAAACACCATATGACCCAGCAATATCACTTATTGGTATTTATCAAAAACTTGTAAAGTCAGCATACTATATTGTTACATGCATACTCATGTTTATAAAAACACAATTCTCAATAGTCAGGATATGAGATCACCCCAGTATCCATCAACAGATGAATGCAAAAAGAAAATAGATAAAACTCATATCCATAAAGAATGAAGTTATGTCATGCCATTTAAAAAATGAATAGAACTAGAGAGCATAGAGTTGAGTGAAATGAGGCAGAGTCAGAAAGTCAAGGTTTATATGATTTCTCTCCTATGAGAAAGCTAGAGTAAAAGTGAGAACTCATGAAAATAGAGGGGGGAACATGATGAAGGAAGAGATTATGGGGAGGAAGGAAGGTGGCAAATATAGGCGCTGGGGATTAAAAGTGATCAAATTATGTTATATGTACGTACTAATATGACACAATGAAACTGACTATATTGTATAATTATTATGCACTAATAAAAATCATTATGCTCTCTTTCACCCATCTGAAACACATTAGCTAGGAATTTGAGATGAGGAGAAGACTCTGTGACAAAGAGATACATTAATGTAAAACTATTTTTTATTTAAGTTTCTAGATATTTTCTTCTTTTTTTCAAAATCAATTTTACTTGCTTTAGTTTGGAAGGCAACTGGATATGGAACTGAAGGCAAGATAAATGCAAGATAGATAGGGAACCAGAAAAATCTGTTCCAATGTCACTCCAAAATATTATTCTCAATATTTAATTTTCTGTTTTGTGAGATAAGTAATTGTCTACACATAGTGCTGTTTTTAAAGATCAACTAAGACAATTTATATAAAGTTTTTAACATAGTGTTAAGTTTACTGGATTTATTTCACAAATGTCAGTTTCCTAACTTCTCTTTCCCTGCAGCTCTAACTGCAACAATATCCATTCCATGCTCTAAAGCAACAATATCCATTCCTCCCCAACAAAGTGTGGAAACTCACTTTCCTGATATTGTCTACTGGACTTTTGTTTTTCCCAATAATAACTCGAATTTTCTTTTTCTCTTCTCCCTTATGATTATCATATGAATTGGCATATGTTCTTCAGTGCTAGTTTTGTTTTTACTCAGATATTTTCTTCACATCTCCTAATGAGAGAAAAATTATATTGCAGAGTGAGTTCTGAATGAATAAAATGAAGAAAAGGTAGAAACCAATCAGAAGAAAATTTAACTTTCTTTATCAAATAGCTACTTTCGTTAGGCATCAACTGCTTTCAGAGTTATCCAGGATTTTACTCTATCTTTTCTTGTTTGGAGACGACAGAAGCATGATTATCCAGATGCACAAGCAAACTGGTTTTGCCAACAATATTTGTTCATGCTTTTAAAAACACACTTCACAACAATGGTATGCAGCTTAAAGGATAGTAGCAACTCAGAAAATGGATTCTTTTAAACATAGTAAAATTTGCTCTTGGTCTTTTCTACTACATTGGTAATATCTTTTAAATAAAGATTTGTGGGCTCTATTTGATGTAAACTTGGATATTTAAATAAATGTGACAATCATCCATTTAGTCAGGGATATTGATCTCAACTGTAATATAGCAAAAAGCATTATACCTAGATGCTGGAAATTAGAAACAGACAACATAGAGTATATATCAACTCCTATGGCCAATGATAATAAAAAATTAAATCAGACTGTTGATGACTCTGAAATCTACAGAAAAATCAAGCCTTGCCAAGAAGCTTATGAATGACTACCTCCTATACATAATATCATCATTTGTGATACACTTACTTCTTAGCCAGTAAGTCCCATAGCTTCATTCTTTTCCAAATTTTTTCCACTTTTACAGGTTTACATAATACTTTTTTTTCAATTGACCAAATAGATAAGATTTTATTGGTAGATTCCTACAAGTTGTAAAAACTAAAATGAAAAATGAATTCTGTAACATTCCAGTGTTATTTAAGGAAATTGTCACTTCTCATACTGTTTCTGTGTATCTGGAAAGGCTGCTTCTTGTTAATAATAATAAAAAAAGAGAATGACATTCCCTCATAATTGGTACTGCCCATCCTATTCAAGCCCTAGTCATGTTCTACATTCATGAATCTGTTGGCCATTTGAGTCTTCTTTGGGCAGATGTCTGTTAAAGTCTGCTACCCAGTTTTTGAGTGTGTTGTTTTGTTTGTTTGTTTTGTTTTATTGTTTTAAGAATTTGGAAATTAACCCCTTATAACGATATGTGGTTTTCAAATTCTATTATCCCATTCTATAGCTGCATTCTCATTCTTTTGACTGTATCCTGCCGCAGTCTGGCAGGGCACAATTCACGAGCCACTTATCAAGCAGAAATGAACTTTATTTTTAGAACACACACGCCGCACTACACGAACTCTTCAGGAATTCTCTCAGAGCCCAACTGCCACCACCGGTTTCCCACGAGCCTCTCAACCCCCCACTCCTCCTGCTCTTGAGGCCGATTGGCTGGGTCGTGGGCGGAGCCAAAAGAGTCCCCCAAAGAGCCGCTCTGTGGTCTGAAAGGGCGGGGAAACAGCCCAATGAGCATCACCGCAGAGGAGCCAATCAGCTGGCAGCTGGAAGTTTGCTGGGGCCATGGTGAACCAATCAGCTGGAATTTTGCTGAGGCCGCTGTAAGCCAATCAGCTGTAAGTTTGCTGTGGCCCCTTAGGCTGTGGCTCTCAACATCTCCCCCTCTATGTTTAAACAACAAGCATGTGGCTTAGGGACTGTGCCTGCCTTAGGTTGTCCAATACTACACATGGTCCTTACCCATCATTGGATGAGCTGTCTTCAAGGCATCAGCCTCCTGTCTTAGGTTGGTACCACTGCAATTGGATCTTACCCGTCATTGACTACCCGTCCAGCATAGAGCCACACCTGTGGATAGGCCTTTGTACCAGCGGGGGGGGGGGTGAGGTTCTTTGCCTCACCTCTATTGGCCCCCAAATTTTAGCTGAACGACCATGACAAGCAGAAGGGACGAGGATACACCAAGCCAATTGATGGCTCCTTTTGGAAAAATTGCACCACCGATGACATCATCAGCAAAAATAACCCAACACTACCACAAGTCGCTGCACCAACAGATAGTTCACAAGGCATACAGGTGAGTTCACAATGCATACAAGTGATACATATTCCAGGCAAGTTCTGCAAGCAGTTCAGTGACAGCTATTGCAGAAGCTGTAGATTGGTTTTATCTTTGTCTTCACTGGCAGTGGGATGAAGATAGGAATTCTGGCAAAAATGGCTAAAGAAAAAATTATGTAACATTCCAGCAGGCACTAAAAGAAAACAATTTTCTGAACAATATACATTATCCTGAAGAGAATTATTAAATATAATGAAAAGGAAAGGTGAAAGTAAACAAGCAGATCTGTTAACCTCCTTTTTTGTTCACATATTAAAACAATCCTCAACAGCTGTTTACCCAATTTAAATTAAACCATTTAAATCACGTGAATAAGAAAAAAATATTTGGATCCACTTTTTCATGAGTGCTCATCATATATTATATATGGATATACATACATACAAACATACAACACAAAACACAAGTGTGCACACATAATATAATACATACAACACATAACATAATAGTAAAGGCATTATAACTTTTTACAGGTGAAATCTCCATTGCAATGTTTAAAAACTCTATAGTCAAAAAATAGAACTGATCAGCAAAACATTAACCTAGGTCTGTATGAGCTCAAAAAACAAAATATAACTTCATGATATGGGAAAGGGCAATAATAAAACAGATATTGAAAAAAGCATCCTGGTTCTGTCGCAGATGTAAGGATAGCCAAACTGGAGTTTTGGATATCAGCTGTTATGGATTTGAGCCAAATCATCTTCTTTTTGGTCTGTAGAAATCACTTTATTTAATCTCTCTGGAATCCAAATCGGCTGCTGTTCTCCCTGTGGAAACACACAAACAGATCCCTGACTCCAGACAATTACTGGGTCAGGACCTTTCCATTGTCCTGTTAGAATATCCTTTCAAAGTACCTTGGGCTTATGTATATTTTTTGGACACATATGCCTTTCCGCAGCACTAAGCCCTGATGAATCCAAATTTAAAAAGTTTAGAGTAAAAAGGGTTATTTTAAGTTTATCTTTGGGGAATATATACCCCTTCCCAATTCCCTCTTTTTGCTTTAATAAGTACATTTTAATAGTTTGATGAACTCTTTCAACTATGCCTTGTCCCTGTGGATTGTATGGGATTTCTGTTATATGAGTAATGCCAAATGATGAGCAAAATTGTTTAAAAGAGGTAGAAGTATAACCATTATCTGTTTTTAACTGTTTTGGAACGCCCACAGTGGCAAAATTTTGTAAGCAATGAGTTATAACATCTTTAGTTTTTTCTCCAGCATGAAGGGAGCCCATCAAAAATCCAGAAGAAGTATCAACTGTAACATGCAAATATTTTAATTTTCCAAATTCTGGCAAGTGTGTGACGTCCATCTGCCAAATATGGTTAGGAATCAATCCTCTAGGATTGATTCCAAGATTAACTTGTGGTAAAAAGGTCACACAATTTTGACATTGTTTTATTATTTGTCTAACTTGTTCCTTAGTTATTTTAAATTTACGGGAAGATGATCCAATACATATGGCTGTATAGTTCCTTCACATCCTTCAGGATCCTTCCAATCTAATACCATTGCACTTCTATGGGGATTAGTCGCCACTCCTAGGCCTCGAAGCGTTTGAGTGGCTTGTTGTAATAGCCAATGTTTTGGCCATTCTTGACGAGACATGATGCTAAGGTCTGCACCTGTATCCAGTAGCCCATTAAATTCATGTCCTTGAATATTATTTTTAGCATGGGGCGAGAATCTAAATTTAAAGAAAGCATAGCCCAATCTACACCTGTGGAGCCTAATCCCTTGGAACCTCTTTCTACAGTATGACTGGAAAATTTATCATGTAGGCTGGGTATTATTAGTAACTGTGCTATTCTATCTCCTGGTGAAATTACTGATATACCCTTTGGAGAACTGGCTATAATTTTTATTTCACCTTCATAATCGGGATCAATTACTCCAAGACTTATCATAAGTCCTTTTAGAGTAGAAGAGCTGCATCCCAATAATAAGCCTACTGTTCCTTTGGGAAGAGGTCCTTTTACCCCTGTGGGAATGATTTGAACTCCTTGTATTACCTTAGATAATTGACCTTGTAAACCTCCATGTCCTTGTAAAGTCTTCCATGCCCTAACCGCCTCTGCAGCAATTTGTGCGTATACGCCAGGATCATATGCAATTTGTTGCTGCTGATCCTCATAAGGTCCCTTTCCTAACAACATATCTAGATTTCTCTGAGGATAACCAGCTGCTGCATTTTGCCTAGCCGTCTCCTTGCAGAATTCCTCATTGGCAACCTTCCATAACAGGTATTGTCTTCCATTTAGCACAGCTTTACACATACTAGCCCAGTCTGCTAGCATCATGTTCAAGTTGGTAATGGATTCGACCATGCTTACAGTGAAGGGTGCTTGAGGACCATAGGTTGTTACAGCCTCTTTTAGCTGCTTCACTGTTTTGAAATCTAAAACATGGTGAATTCGCTGCCCTCCTGCCTGCTCAAATACAGGGCATGCTAATATTTGAGGTCCTGTCTCAGGATCTCATCTATCAACTATGGCCCTTGGGGGCCTCCCAGCATATGGAGGTGGCGCTGTTGGTTGGACACTTATGCCCTCTGGTGATAGAAAGGTGTTAGTAGCAGTCTCCTGTTGTAACTTTTCCCCTGATGGCTTTTTCTGCTCTAAACTTTCTTCTTCTGTCTGACTAGCTCGAGAAACCTTCTCTTTTACTTGATATTTTTTCCTCTGTCTGACTAACTTTAGAGACTTTCTCTTTTACTTGAATGTTTTCCTCTGTCCAGCTAACTTGAGAGACCTTCTCTTTTCCTTGAATCAATATGTCTTCTCCTTCCTCTACCATTGTCTGAACTGAAGGCTTTAGACTAAGCAAACAAGATATGAACGTCCACAATGGCAACGTGCCAACTGGCAGAGTTCCTGGGCTTTTCTTTTCTATTCTTTTTAAATCTTCACCATGATGGTTCCATTGTGATATATTTAACAACTCTTCCTTAAAAAGCCATGGGCTACATTTTTGTATTGTATCAATGTATGCCCTGACTGCTCTTGATTTTACTGAGATGCCTCCTTCCTCTAACAATTTACTTAACAGTCTTTCGGTTTGTTTTTTACTGATTTCTGATCCCATATTTCTACTATAACTATAATACAACTCAACAAGATAATGCCAAACAAAACAGAAACAGTATTAAACAAAAGTGGAACAACAAAAATCATTATAATAGCCTTTCTATCCTCCTGATATGTCCATCTGTTCTTTCTCCCTATCTGTTCCTCAGACGCAAATAGGTTTTCCTCAGATGTGAGCGGTTTTTCTTCCGTCTTACACATCTCCAGGGACAGGCAACTTAAAACAAAAGTGAAACAAAACGAAAGAAGAATCTTAAAATGGCTACCCATCCTCTTGCCCTGCCCTCAGGGGTGAGCAGTTTACCTTATCACTTACCCTCAGTCGTTCCCCATATGGGCCACCAAATGCCGCAGTCTGGCTGAGCACAATTCATGAGCCACTTGTCAAGCAGAAACAAACTTTATTTTTAGAACACACACGCCGCACCACACGAACTCTTCAGGAATTCCCTCAGAGCCCAACTGCCACCACCGGCTTCCCACGAGCCTCTCAACACCCCACTCCTCCTGCTCTTGAGGCTGATTGGCTGGGTTGCGTGGGTGGAGCCAAAAGAGTCCCCCAAAGAGCCGCTCCGTGGTCTGAAAGGGCGGGGAACAGCCCAATGAGCATCACCACAGAGGAGCCAATCAGCTGGCAGCTGGAAATTTGCTGGGGCCACAGTGAGCCTATCAGCTGGAATTTTGCTGGGGCTGCTATGAGCCAATCAGCTGGAAGTTTGCTGGGGCCCCTTCGGCTGTGGCTCTCAACAGTATCCTTTGCTTTTTTTAGTTGTAGATGGACACAATACCTTTATTTTATTATTTACTTTTATGTGGTATTGAGGATCAAACCCAGTGCCTCACACATGCAAGGCAGGTACTCTACCATTGAGCCACAACCCCAGCCCCTGTGCAGAACATTTTTTTTTAAAGATAATTTAGTCCTGCTTACGTATTTTTGCTTTTCTTGTTTTTGCTTCTGGTGTCATATCAAGAAATCAATGCCAATGCAAATATCAAGGAAGTTTTCCCCATGTTGTTTTTTTGAGTTTTATAACTTTAAGTTTTATGTTTAAATCTTTAATCCATTTTGAGTTGACTTTAGTGTAAGGCATTAGTGACTTTAGTGTAAGGTTGGGATCCAGTTTTACTTGTTTGGATGTGGATATCCTTATCTTATGAACACTATTTTGGAAGAGACTCTCCTTTCTCTATTAAATATTCTTTGTACCTTTGTTAAAAGTTGGTTGATTGTACATGTGTAAGTTTATTTCTAGGGTCATTGATCTCTTCCATTTGTGTACATGTGTGCATTTATGCCAGCACCATACTATTTTAATTACTGTAGTTTTGTAAGATTTTGTAATCTGAAAGTGTGAGGACACTAGCTTTGCTCTTTCTCAAGAAAATTTAGAATATTCTGGGTCATATTTAGTTTTATGTGTTTTTTAGGATTATTTTTTGTATTTCTCTAAAGAAAATTTACTGGGAATTTAATGAAGAATAGCATTGAATTTACAGATCTATTTGGGAGTACAGATATTGCAATAAAAATAAAATAAATACTGTAGTCTTACCATTTGTTCATGACAAATTTATTTCATCAATATTTGTACTCCCAGTATATAAACCTTTCACTTTCTTGGTTAGGTTTATTACTAAGTATTTAATGGGATTATTTACTTAACTAAATTTTTGGATAGCTCATTCTTTTTATTTTTAGTTTTTTTTTTCAGTTATACACAATTGTAGAATCCACTTTGATATAATTATACAAGTATAGAATATATCTTATTCTAATTAGGACCACATTCTTATGGATATACATAATGGTGAGATTTTGGTCAATTTATTATAAATACATAGGGATATTATGTCAGATTCATAACTGTCTTTCCTTTTCCTATCCCCCTTCTCTTCCCTTCATTCCACTTTGTTTAATCTACTCAAATGCTAGTCTTCCCTATTTCCTGTTATTGTGGGTTAGTTTAATATATCAGAAAAAATTTGACATTTTTGGCTTATTTTCACTTAGCAAGATAGTTTCCATATACATACACTTACTGATGAATATCATAAATTCATCCATCTTTATAGATGTGTAATAGTCCATTGTGTATATGTATCACATTTTTTTTCCATTCACCTGTTGAAGGACACTAAGTTGGCTCCATAGCTTAGCTATTGTGTATTGAGCTGCTAGAAATATTGGTGCAGATGTGTCAGTCTAGTATGGAGATTTCAAATCCTTTGGATATGTGCCAAGGAGTGGGATGCTGGGTCAAATGGTGGTTCCATTTCTAGATTTTTGAGGAGTATTAATACTGTTTTCCAGAGTGGTTGCACCAATTTGCAGTTCTACCAACTAAGTATAAGTGTACCTTTTTCCCCATATTCTTGCCAATATTTATTATAATTATTAATTTTGAAAATTACCTTTCTGACTGGAGTGAGTTAAAATCTCAGTGTAGTTTTAATTTGCATTTACCTAATTACTAGAGTTATTCAACATTATTTCATATCTCTGTTGACCATTTGTATTTTTTTTTTCTTTTGAGAAGTGTCTGTTTGGTTCCTTTGCCATTTACTAATAGGCTTATTTGGGATGTGTGTGTGTGTGTGTGTGTGTGTGTGTGTTAACTTTTTGAGTTCTTTGTACAGCCTGGAAATTAATGTCCTGAGGTGCAGGTGGCAATGATTCTCTCCTATTCTGTAAGCTCTTTTTCACACTCTTGATTGTTTCCTTTACTGTGAAGAATCTAGAAGATTTTTGTTTGATACAATCCCATTTACTGATTTTTTAAAATTCTTGCACTTTAGGGGTTCTGTTAAAAAACTCAGTTCCTCCCCCTTCCAGCTGCTCTCCATAGTGCGCTGAGCATATGAGCCTCACGCCTTGTATGGTCTTGTGGAAGACTATGTTGTTACCTAACATTCTGCTCACTGGTTAGCGGGCAGAGCCTGGAAGGGTTTGAGCGGCTGTGCAGGCAAGCTTGGCCTGTGCTCTGGACTGCAAGTGTTCCAGACCGGGTACTCCAGGGGTTGGAAAAACTATACTAGGCGAAGAACTTGCATCAAGATCAGGACTGAAATACATTAATGTGGGTAATTTAGCTCAAGAAGGGCAGTTATATAATGGCTATAATGAAGAGTATGATTGTCCCATTTTAGATGAAGATAGAGTAGTTGTTGAGTTAAAAAACCAAATAAGAGAAGGTGGAACTATTGTTGATTACCATGGTTGTGATTTCTTCCCTGAACGCTGGTTTCACGTAGTTTTTGTGTTGAGAACAGATAACAGTGTCTTGTACAAAAGACTTGAAACAAGGGGTTATGGTGAAAAGAAATTAAAAGGTATCATGCAGTGTGAGATTTTTCAAGTTCTTTATGAAGAAGCCGTAGCATCCTAAAAAGAAGAAATTGTGCATCAACTGTCCAGCAATAAACTAGAAGATCTAAAAGATAATATAAATCAGATCCTGAAATGGGTCAAAGATCGTAACACTTGACTGGTCACTTTACAATCACTGTTATTGATACCTTTCTGCCAACTTCATAGAAAATGTCCACATATTATTAAAATTATTATTAAATAATATTATTAAAATCATGTTACAGGCCTAGCAGGTGCATAATGTAAAGATTTGTGCCTGGGTCTCTTTTTCTCCATATAAAAGCTAAACAATGTCAAATATAAGGAATATAATATTAAAAGTAAAAATTGTCATTTAATGTTTTAGTTACTAAATAATAAATATGACCAAAGAGGCTGATATTCTTTATGCTTATTATAGAAGAAAATGCAGATGATTTATTAAAATAAAAAATAAAGCATCAGGAAAAAAAAACTCAGTTCCTGAGCTGACATGTTGGAGTGTTGGGCATACATTTTCTTCTGGCAGGAGAAGTTTTTCTGGTCTAATTCCTAGTTCTTTGATCAACTCAAAATTTAATATTGTGCAGTTTGAGTGATGAGGGTTACATTTCATTCTATTACATATAGACTTCCAGTTTTCCCAGCAGCATTTGTTGAAGAGGATACATTTTCTCCAACATATATTTTTGACACATTTATCTAGTATGAAATAACCGTATATATGTCAGTCTGTCTCTGGGTAGTCTATTCTTTTCCATTGGTCTTCATGTCTGTGTTCATGCCAGTACCATGTTCTTGTGTTACTATAGGTCTGTACTCTAATTTAAGGCCTGGTATTTTGATGCCTCCTGCTTCATTTTTCTCAATAAATATTTCTTGGGCTATTTTGAGCCTCCTATTTTTCCAAATTAATATTATGACTCTTTTTCCTATTTCTAAGAACAATGTCATTGGACTTTTTTGGGGAATTTCATTGAATCTGTATAGCAATTTTGGTAGCATGGCCACTTTTGACAACATTACTTCTGCCTATCCAAAGCATGGGAGATCTTTCCATCTTATATATTCTTCTTTAATTATTTTTCTGTAGTGTTCTGTAGTTTCTATTGTAGAGATACTTTGACTTTTTAAAAATTGATTTCCAAGTATTTTATTTTTCTGAGGCTATTGTGAATGGGATGGTTTTCATAATTTCTCTTTCAGCTGATTCTTTATTGGAGAATAAGAATGCAGTTAATTAATGGATGTTAATTTTGTATCCTACTTTGCTGAATTCATCTATGAGTTCAAAAAGTTTTCTATTGGAGCATTTTGGGTCTTCAAGATAGAAAATATGTCATTGGAAAACAGAGATAGTTTGACTTCATTTCCTATTTGTTTCCCATTAATTTCCTCTTCTGGCCTGATTGCTCTGGTTCACGTTTCAAGGACCATGTTGAATAAAATTGGTGAAAGTGAAAATTCTTGTCTTATTCCTGTTTTTAGAGGGAGTGCTTTCAATTTTTCTCCATTTAAAACAATGTTGGTTCTGGGTTTGTCATATATAGCTTTTACAATGTTGAGGCATGTTTCTTACAGACCTAGTTTGTCTAGTTTTTTACACGTGAATAGATGATCTATTTTGTCAAATATTTTGGGGGGAGCATGTATTGGGATAATCATGTGATTTTTGTCTTTAAGTCTATTTATGTGATGAGTCACATTTATTAATTTTCATATGTTGAAACATCCTTCCATCCATGGAATAATACCCCCTTGATCATGGTGCACTATCTTTTAAATGTGTTTTTATATGTGATTTGCTAGTATTTTATTAAGAATATTTGCATTTATGTTCATCAAGGAAATTGGTCTGAAGTTTTCTTTCCTTGATGTGATTTTTGTCTGGTTTTGATATCAGTGTGATACTAGGTTCATTGAATGAGTTTGGAAGACTTCTCTCGTTTTTCTATTTCACAGAATAATTTTGGGAAGGTTTGTATTAGTTCTTTAGAGGTTTGAAAATCCATTTGATTCTGGGCTTTTCTTTGTTGGTAGGCTTTTGGTGGCTTCTTAAGTTTCATTACTTGAAATTCACTCTTTAAATTTTCTGTATCAACCTGGTTTAATTTGGGCAGGTCATATGTCTCTCAGAATTTGTCACTGTCTTTAAGATTTTCTAGCTTATTGAAGTATAAAGTTTCAAAATAGTTTCTGATTATCATCTCTATTTCTGTAGTGTCTGTGGTGATATTTTATTTTTGTCATGAATTCTAATAATTAAAATTTGTCTCTTTCTTTTGGTTAGCTTGGCTAACCAAAAATATACAATTTTGTGTAGTTTTTTAAAGAACCAGCTTTTTGTTTCATTGATTTTTTTGGAAATTTTTCCAATTTCAATCTTATTGACTTTGGCTCTTATTTTAATTATTTCCAGTCATCAACTGATTTTGGTGTTGATTCATTGTTCTTGTTCTAGGACCATAATATGGAATGTTAGATTATAAATTTGGTACCTTTTTATTCTCTAATGTGTGAGATCAACACTAAGAACTTTTCCCATAGAACTGCCTTCATAGTATCCCACAGATTTTGATATGTTGTATCACTCTTCCCACTTACCTCTTTTTTTTTATTTCACTCCTGATTTGTTCTGCTATCCATTCATCATCATTCAATAGTGAATTAATTAGTATCCAGGTATTGGAGTTGTTTCTATTTTTTATCACATCATTAATTTCTAAATTTGTTCCATGATAATTTGATATAATTCAGGGTATTATTTCTATTTTTGTATTGCTTAATGACATAAAATATGGTCTGCTTTATAAAATGTTCCATGTGCTGATGAGAGGAAAGTGTGTTCAGTCATTGATTGATGAAATTTTCTATATATGAAGATGGTGAAATGAGATGGACATCATTACCATAGATACATGTAAGACTACACATAGGGTGTGACACTACATCATGTACAACCAGAGAAATGAAAAGTTGTGCTGCAGTTGTGTACAATGAATCAAAATGCATTTTGTTGTCATATGTACCTAATTAAAATAAATTAATTTTAAAAAGAAATTTTCTATATATGTGTGTTCAGTCTAGATTGTAGATTGTATTTTTTACCCTCCTCATTTATTAGCACTGGTTCTGTTTGACATAATGGGTTTCCAGTAAAGATGCAGTGCTATATAAAGTGACCAGCATGTGAGCAGCAGGCTCTCACTTCTTTCATTCTTGTCATAGTCCCACATGTCGGAGGAGCCCTGGATGGGGCTGACCTTCATGTCCAGTATCCTCTTGGTCTGCATGGCCACCCACTCTTCATCAAAGATGTGCGGGATGGGGCCGAACATATAGTGCTTCTCCCAGATCAGAACAAGGGCGGTGAAGCCAATGAAGAACAGGGCTGCGCCCACCCCAGTCTTCCACTCGTTGGTGACCCTGTTCATCTCATCAAAGCTCTCATTGAACTGAATAGGATACAACTCAACTTTCTCATCCCTGGTCAGGTTGCTCCAGGAGGCGTTCTCCTTCTCCTTCAGGGCCTTCTGGCTGGGGGACAGCTGCCTGACATGGGCCACGTCAGGAATGGGTAGTCGCGCCGGTTGACATACCCGGGGAAAGCAAAGTCATCACTCTTCACCAGGCTCATGTGCTCGCGCACACATAGAGGTGGAAATGGCTCCCTTGCTGATTAGGCTAAAGACCCTGGTAGTCAACATTCTACACCGCTCTGTCGCATCCACATTGCACCTGCGCTTGTCCTGCAGGGAAGGCTCGCGAAGCCCTTGAAAATACTTCCTCCCAGGGCAAAGAAACCGGCGTGACGTCAGGACCCAGCCCGCAGCTAGTGGGAGCTTGGCGGGGAGGCCAAGCGCGGGAGGCCAAGCGCTGGAGGCCCCCGCGTGACCTGGTCGCTGGGATGCGGAGAAGGAAGCGGCCTAGGTCACAGCGCAGCGGCAAGCCTCCCCGAGGCCTGCGCCTCGCAGCGGTGTGCTGAAGTCAGAGCCTGAGGCCGGCATGCCTCGTGTCTGTGGAGGGGCGGATACGGCCCAGCCCAGGGCTCCGAGGCCGCCCGGAGGCCGCTGCCTGAGGGACCCCGCGCCTGGAGCCCCGCTGACCGGCCTCAATGTCACCGCGCCCCAGTCTGCCCGCTGTCCCACGCTGGTACCAGCTGCCGGCCAAGGCCCACAGGCCATTGGACCCAAGACCCCATGGGCAGGCCAGCTCCTGACCCAGGGCCAGCCGCCAGGCACTCACGTGGGCCGCTTGTAGATTCTTTATTTAGTTTTTGTTTGAAAGATCTATCTAGTGATGACAGAGACATGTTAAAGTCACCCAGTATTACTGTGTTGTGGTCTATTTGATTCTTTATTTTTTTTTTCCAAAAACTTTTTGTACTTGTAGATGGACAGAATGCCATTATTTTATCTGTTAATTTATATGTGATGCTGAGGATCAAACCCAGTGCCTTACTCATGCTAGGCAAGCACACTATCACTGAGCCACCACCCCAGCCCTATTTGATTCTTGATGTTGAGAAGGGTCTGTTTAATCTATGTGAGTATTGCATTGTTTGAGGAATTAATATTTATGATTATTGTTTATTGTCATTGTATAGCTCCCTTAAGCAGTATGAGAAGATCTACTTCATCTATTCTGATTAACTATGGCTTCAAGTCCACTTTATCTGATATGAAATTAGACACCTCTGCTTGTTTATGAGATCTATGTGAATGATGTTTTTCCCCCATCTTTTTACTTTCAGTCTGTTTATGAGTTTGCCTATGAGTCTCTTGAAGACAGCATATTCTTGGGTCTTGTTTTTTAATCCAATCTACCAGCCTATGCCTTTTGATTGATGAATTTAGACCATTTATATTCAATGTTATTATTGAGAGGTGATACTTATTTCTGGTCACTTTATTTTTAGTTTATTTTGAGATAAATTCTCTTTTGACTGACTATTCTATTGTAGTTCCTTCCTCTACTTGTTTTCATTTTTATTCTGCATTTCTTTTTCATAAAATATTCTATCGAATATGTTTTGCATGCATGCCAGCTTTCTTGTTGTGAATTATTTTAATTTTTGTTTATCATGGAAGGTTTTACTTCATCTGCAATTCTGAATTTTACTTGGGTATAATGTCCTTGGTTGGATCCATTTTCTTTCAGAACCTGGTATATATTTTTCCAAGACCTCCTTCCTAGCTTTTAGTGTCTGGGTTAAAAAATCAACTGAGATCCAGATTTGTTTACTTCTGTCACTAATCATTTTTCTCTAGCAGAGTTTAAAATTCAATCCTTATTCTGTATGATAGACATTTTTCAAAATAATATGCCTTGGAGTGATTCTGTTGGAACTTTGTGTATTTAGTCTTGTATGCCTCCTATATTTGATTTTTCTATTTCTTTAATTTATACTTCTGAGCCTTCATCTATCCTGATGAATCTCAGATTTGGACTTTCAACATTATTCTAAATTTCATGAAAATTCTGACCATTGCCTCTTAACATCTTTTCTCCATGATCAACTTTATTTTCAAGATTATATATATTATCTTATTTGCCAGAAACTATTATCTCCCAAGTGGTCTATTCCATTAAATTTTTATTTTGGTTAAGTGATTCCTTCTTTTATTAAAGTATTTTTTAATTGTTGATAGACCTTTATTTTATTTATTTATATGTGGTGCTAAGAATCAAACCCACTTCATCACACATGCCAGGCAAGTATGCTTCCACTAAGCCACAGCCACAGCCTCTGATTCCTTCATTTTGAGGATTTGTTTCATTCTTTTTCAGAATATCTATCACTTTATTGAAGTTATCTTTCACTTTTTATCTTTTCTCTTTGATTTCACTCTTTTCTCTTTGATTTCAATCCATACATCATTTTTTTAAAATTTCATAGACCAGTTTGATTATGAACTTTCTTAATTCCCTCTCTGACATTTCATTCACTGCAGTGTCAATGGGGTCTGATGTTGTAACTTTCTGGGTTGTTTGGAATGGTGTGTTGCCTTGTTTTTTTATAATGTTTGTGTGTGTAACCATATATCTGAATGGATCTGAAGCAGCAGAGTTTTTTTTGTTGTTGTTGTTGTTTTTTTTTTTTTTTTTTTTTTTTTTAGGAGGAGGAGGGATTGGCTTATTTCATTTAGTGTGATATTCTCCAACTCCATCCATAATGCAAATACCATATTTTCATTTTTCTTTAAGACTCAGTAATATTCCATTGTGTATATATACCACAGTTTTTATTCATTCAACTTCTGATGTTTTTCTTTTAGTAATTTCCCATCCATAACATTCTGGGGTCCTTGGGACCCAGATCCTTGGTTAGAAACTCTCACTTTTACTTGTTTTATTAGGAATTGAGCTCAACTTCTCTTTTCCACTTTTTTCCCCAAGCAAATGTTTTAATATACATTGACAAACTTATTCTAAAGTTTGTTTGGAGTGGCAAAAGACCCAGAGTAGCCAACACAATACTGAAGAAGAACAAAATTGAAGGACTAACATGACCTGACGTCAAGGCAATATAAAGCTACAGTAATGAAGACACTGTAGTATTTGGCAAAGAATAAACAAATACATCAGTGAAACAGAATAGAGAGTACAGAAATAGATGCACACAAATATAGTCAACTCATCTTTGGCAAAGGATTAAAGAAAATTGAATGTAGAAAGAAGACACTTTACAACAAATGGTGCTTAAGCAACTGGATATCTGCATTCAAAACATGGATCTAGATACAGGTGAACTTGAAGTGGATCATACACTTGAATTAACCTATGAACTTATTGTGTCCCTGTATGCAAGTATTTAGATTAATGCTATATATTATCATACAGGTTGTTGCTACTATTTGTCTCCCCTATGTAGCATTAATCTAAATACTTGTTTCCTACTGTAACATCTACAATTGTAATAGGCACAATGAATAAAAATAGTAAGATCAGCAATTTCCATTAGTAAAACAGTAATTATGTATTGCATTTGGCATAAAATCAAACATTAGGTGTTATATATATGACTTCTGTCACTTAATAATTGCTTTAAGGGCTGGGGATGTGGCTCAAGCGGTAGCGCGCTTGCCTGGCATGCGTGCAGCCTAGGATCAATCCTCAGCACCACATACAAATAAAGATGTTGTGTCCGCTGAAAACTAAAAAATAAATATTAAAAAATTCTCTCTCTCTCTCTCTTTAAAAAAATAATTGCTTTAAAATTAGTGGTGGGACTGGCATTATATAAACCTACTAATGATAACAATTTTAAAAGCAGAATTAATTAAGATGAAAAAAGAAGAGAAAGATGGGTAGAAAAGAGCTGGCAATTTTAAAAGGTGAAGAGAAAAAAAATACAGAGATATATGTTGTGTTAGTTATGAGGTGAGAGGAGAAAAATAGAAGCAAAAATTTTTAAAAAGAGTGAACAAGAGAATAATAGAATTTGGCTGTTATCAAAAGAAAAGAAAGAGAAACAAGGGAAACAGAATAGTGAAAAAATACCAAACAAAACCAAAATATACTTATCAAATACTCTTATCCTAAAAAGACAGAGTAAGGAAAAATAACTACTTTCAAAACATGCTAGAAATGAGAAAACAAACAAATATGTATATGTATAAAGGACAAAGGTTCATGAATTTTCCAACATATAAACACACACACACACACACACACACACACACACACACACTAGAATCTTTATGAAAAATTAAGGAATTATTTCCATTGTGGTGGCAAAAATAATCAGTGAATATATTTTAGCTGTCTGAGTGTGGATAGCAGTGTCAGGAAATGGAAGAGCAGTGACTGAGATTGGGGGTCTCTGATGACCTCATGGCTGTGGCATGCCTGGTGCCTGGGAGAGTTTCTGTGCAAGGGCACAGGATGCCTAGCTGCTATGGTGGCACCCTGCCTGAGGAGGATTTATACACGAGTATTATCAGTCTTGACCTTGTTCTCAGGCTCACAGCTCCCCAGGATAGAGGAATTCGTGTGCTGGACAGCCTCAATGTTTCACCAGCTCTGCTACTCCTGAGTCTGCCCACTTAACAGGAACCTGAAACAATGGATCTCCTTGAGCTATACATAAAACTCCTAAGATTGCTCACTGCAACTATGGAAAAGCTGCTTAGATGTTTCTAGTTCTACAACTTTCCTGAATACAAAGAATAATGCTTGCATAGTCCTTAACCTGATAATGAGTCATATATAAGTAAAGATTGCTGGCGTAAGATCTACTTTTACATCAGAGAGAGCAACACTCCACCTGATCCCAGCTTTATCTTCATATTGCATGTGTGAGTCTTTATTTTTTAACCCTCCATTGCCCTTTGCCAGTTCCATGCGTTTAGCCATGCTGGTTGTGGCATCTGGGCCCAGTTTTCTTTCTTTACATTTCTTCTTGAGGTATATACAGAGCACAGTAGTAGGGGCTGTGGGCTGTTTTTGTGTGTGTGTTGTTCACCAAGATGCCAGTTGGAGTTCAAAAAAATTCCATCTTGACTTCTTGGAAGTATTATTTGGGGCAGAATGGGAAGGGCTGTCAGTTCCACTCCCAGAATGAAGTTGCTACTGGGTTCTGAGATATAAGTTCCTGTATGTGAAGATTCTGAGGGTGGGGTTTAGATCTAGTGAGGACCCAGGTGATTTATTGTGTGGCATAGTGTTTTATTGAGCACCTCTAGAGCCCAGCAATTGCTGATCTATGCTGGAAGAATGTACCCCAGGAGTATCCCCAGGAACAGGGGACACAATCCTTCACCATTCTGTTGCTTACAGATACTGCCCTTTCTAGACTCCTAGGCTCAGCCCCTGACCACGGTCACACCTGCCCATTCAAATTTGTGACCTGCTGCAGTTTGTCCTGTAAGCCACTGGACTCAAAGTGGGGAGAGGTATTCCCCTGGGTAAAATAATTTCTGTGCCAGATTTTCTATGGATTTTCTAGATACAGTCTAGGTCATGCAGCTGATATCTGCCAGGACTGTGTACCAGAGCCAGCCCCAATCTTCTGGATCCAAGTTGCTAACTCCTGTTGGTGCCACCACAGTGCAATGGGCCTCAAGATTGCTCCTGCCTCAGCTCTCTGTAGACAATTAGGAAACAAGGGGCATCTATTGTGTAACAGTTTATTGTGCTGAATAGCCTCAGGATTTGCCTAGGAAGGATGCCCCTCCAATCTCAGGATTTTCCATGTTAAATCTGTCCATAGTATTTCTCATCTTTTCCTGTCCTTTTCTCTTAATCTCACTGCTCCTGGAAGCAGCTTAGCTCTAATTTTGTCCATTTCCCTTGTTTGGTATGCCCCCCAAAATTATATATCTCTAAGGCATTCCGAATATCTAATATTGAATTTTAGTGAAATGTCTCTTTTACCCACCTCCAGAAGTGTATTCCTGCTGCTTGAATCCCAGGTCACCAAATGACAAGAAATACAGCTTCTCTATAGTCTGCCATCTTGTTCTTTTTTTTTTGTTGTTGTTAAATTTAAAAAATGGAAGGCTACACTTTTCACTTAATTATTATGGTTTCAGCAATTGTGAAAAGATGAAAAATAAAATGTAGGGGAAAATACAGAACAGAATGAACATGCTTTCTTGAATCATACATCCTTCTAAAGCCACTGGAATCCCAAGGCTCTCATTATGTGTGTGTGTGTGTGTGTGTGTGTGTGTGTGTGTGTTGCATTTTGATTTCTTATATTTCAACTTTACTAAATTTGTTTATCAGTTAAAACAGTTATTTTAGAGTCCATAGGATTTTCTATATATAATACCATGGGATTTGCAATTAGAGATCATTTTACTTATTACTTTCTGATTTGTATTCATTTCTTTTCTTGTCTAAAGTCTCTGGGTAGGACTTCCAATATTATGTTAGATAAAACCGGCAAATATAAATTCTTGTACCTGGTATTAGGTATTGTAGTAGTTATTTGAATTGTCAGCTTGATTGCATTTAGGGATGTCAAAGATTAAAAGGCTTCTGGGTGTGCCAATTAGGGTGAATTTATGAGTGACTGGCATGTTGTATAGTAAACCAAAATGGTGAACATCCATAAGTGTAGGCAGGCCATCCAAAAGGTTGGAGACTTGGTTGGAATAAAAGTTGGAAAAACAAGTAAGCAGCAGCATATGCAAGCTCTATTCTTCTTGAACAGGTTCCTGATTGCTGCTGTGATCACCTGAGGACATCAGACTCTTGCTCCTTCACTCTTCCAAATCAGACTCTGCCAGTGATTCTCCAGAGTATCCAGAAGCCCTCAGTCTTGAATTGGGACAGCATCAATTATTCCTCTTGTTCTGAGGCTTCAGTCTCTTGGATTGTGTAACTACTGGTTCCTCTGGCTTTCTAGCCTGAATGCAAGACATTGTGGACTATCCAGCTTCTGGCTGTGTAAGCTAATCTAATGAGTCCCCCTTCTACAATCATATTTTCTGTTAGTTCTGTTCCTCTAGAAAACATAATACAGGAATAAAACTTTTCATTTTTTCATCATTATAATGTTACCTGTGTACTTGTCACAGATGGGTTCTATTATATTGTGGTGCATTCTTTCTATACTTTGTTGAACATTTTTACTTTGAAAGGGTTTTAAATTTTTTCAAAAAAAAATGTTTTGTATCTATTGTGGTGGTCATTTGAGTTTTACACTTGTATTCTCCTTTATTCTTTTATTAGTGCATTATACTTATACATAATATTGAGGTTCATTTTGATATAATCATACAAGCATAGGATATAATTTGCTCCACTTCAGTCCTCAATTCTTTCCTCTAACCTCCCCTCCTCACAACTTCTCTTCCCCCGACAACTAAACTGTTCTTATTCTATTTATTTATAGTTTTTAATTAATGTTTTGTAGATATGAATAAAGGTAAAATTCACTATGATGTATTCATATATGTACACAGCATAATTTGATCAATTTCATTCCACAGTTCTCTTAGCTTCCCTCCTTCCTTTTCCCTTAATCCCTTCCTCTGCTTCAGTGATCTCTCTACCATCTTCATGTGATTATCCTCCAATATTTTTTTCTGGTTTTACTTCTGCATATGAGAGAAAACATTCAACCCTTGACTTTCTGAGTCTGGATTATTTCACTTAGCAGTAGGTTCTCTAGTTCCATTCACTTACCAGCAAATGCCTTCTTTTGATGTAATATATAAAATTTATCTATTAATTGAGGTTTTCCCTGGAGGTTATCAACACATAGACTTCTGGATGCCCTGTTTACAGGCCCCAAATTATCAACCTGGAGTGATTTTGCCATTCAGGAGACATTTACCAATGTGGGGAAACAGTTTATCTTTTCATGACTACAGATAGGTATGCTATTGGCATACAATAGGTAGAGGCAAAGAATACTGCTCAATTCTTTGTAGTGCACAGGACAATTCCAACAACATAGAACACCCAGTCAAGAATTAAAATATTTGGTTTGAGGAATATTGTGTGCTCTAATAACCAAATTTCCCTGTTTAAAATAAAAGACTCTTGTGCTAAATGTGGAGCTATTAAGGCTGTTTTTCTCTGCCAGGATTAATAAAACTGAGGCTGCAGATGACCTCAGAAGTACACCAAAAAGATATTGAATAAAATGTCAACAGCTTCTGTAAAACTAGTTGAAACATTATGTCATCTCTAAATTTTTCCTTCATCAAGTATATTGTGAGGTTAAAGCTAAGTACATGAGAAATGATCTTGGAATACTTAAGAGTTACAGTTAGTTTCAAGGAAAATTGAATGTCCACATATTTTCCAAATTTTCTGTTAAATCATATTATTTTTCCTGTTACAAAAGGGCTGGGAAGTGTGCAATAATGATAGTTGCCTTAGGAATTCCAAAGGTGTCTCTCTCTCCTCATGAAAGCAAATGATCATACGGACAGCATGATGTTCATAAATGTCACCTGGACAGATGATGATTTTTTTTTGGTATTACCAATGTTAGAGAATTATAATTAAGTAGAATATTATGTAAAAATACAAGAGTGAACTCTTACAGGAATGTGGTTATAGGGAGAATAAGCCTTCCTAGTTTTTTTCTAGTTATTTTATATAGTGCCTTGGCATGCATCTATTCATATTCATGAGGCTTTCCTCAGTGTTCCAAAGCTACTATTTCCCTTTACTCCTGTATATATAAAGCTATATACAGTTTTACACAAATCTGTATATATACATTCCTCATTTCCCTTAATAGATAGTGAGCTTCTTGTAGAAATGTCATTTCTGAAATATTCATAAGGCATTATATTATAATAACTGGCACTAAATAGTTACCAAATGAATAAATATACAGAAAATGAATACATGAATAACAATTGTGAAGAAAATGTTAAGGTATGTTGAACTAAATTAAAATGAAGATGTATCAAATTTGGGGGGGTGCAATGAAAGTAGTGCTTAGGATTGTTTTTGTATTAATGAATATACTTTTTTATAATTTTTAAAAAATATTTCTTTAGTTGTAGGTTATATGTGGATCTGAGGATCAAACCCAGTGCTTCACACATGCTAGGCGAGCACTCTACCACAGAGCCACAACCCCAGCCTTAGTGAATATACTTTTAAAGAAGATAGTCCTAAAATCAATAATCTAACATCTTATTTAGGAAATTGTTATGGTTTAAATGTGGTGTCCCCCGAAATGCTCAAATGTGACACAATTCAAGGTTTAGAGGAGAAATGTGTGGGCTATAGTCTTAATCTAATTAGTGAATTAATTCTTGGTGGGATTAACTGAGTTGCAAATGGAGGCAGCTGACATTGGCATCAACCACGTGGTGCTGGTATTGGAGGAATTCAAGATGGAGTAAGAGGTGGAGGCTTCTACCAAGATTTCAAAGGAAGGCCTGGGAGGCCAGAAAAAGTACATCAGGGTTGGAGTCCCTGGGAGCACTCCCTGAGAAGTGAAAATGTGGAGATGTAAAAAGGAAGCCGAAGTTTCAGTGGAGACCCCCAGGAAATGCCAGTAATGTGGGACATCATCCTAGGAAAGCTGCAGGAATTGAGCAAAGAAAAGCCAATAGAAAGGCCACTTGTGCAGCATCAAACAAGGTCACAGGGGCAAAGCTACATAAGCCTTTTGTAGAGAAAATCACAATGCCATGTGCCCCAAATGGAGCTACAGGATTTGTTTGCCATGCTGGATTTTGGCTTGCTTTGGTCCTGTCCTTTCTTTCTTCACCCCTAATTTTGGAAATGGAAATGTTTACTCTGTACCATCATATATTGGATACTTGTAAATTGCTTTTACTTTTATAGTAATTCAGAATGCCAGATTGCCTTGATCCTGAGGAGATGGTGGACTTGAACTTTGACCTATCAAGTTAAGACTATGGGGATTCTTGGAAATGGACTAAATGTATTTTGCATTGGCAGATGAGTGTGTTTGGGGGTCAGGGGCAGAATGTTATGGTTTAGATGTAGTGTCCCTGAAAGGCTCAAATGTGAGACAATGCAATAAGGTTTAAAAGAGAAATCATTGGGTTAAAACCTTAACCTACTCAGTGAATTAATCCCTGATAGGATTAACTGAGTGGTATCTGGAGGTAGGGTGGGGTGTGTCTAGATGAAGTGGGGTACATATTTTGTATCAGGAAAGTGGATTTCTTTCTCTCTGCTTCTTGATCATCATGTGAGCTGTTTCCCTCTGCCACACTCTTCCACCATGATGTCTTACATCACCTCAAGCCCCGAGGAATGGAGTCTGCTGTCTATGGACTAAGACCTCTGAAACAATGAGCCCCCAAATAAAGGTTTCTTACTCTGCAGTTGTTCTGGTTGGGTCCTTTTAGTTACAACAGTAAAAAGCTGACTAAAACAGAAATTTCAAAAACAGAGAAGATTAAATCCAAAGTAAACAGAAGAAAAGAAATAATACATGTTAGAACAGAACCACCTCAGGCCAGTATTCTAGCACTAATCAGACATGCTATAATGATGACTCAAATACTGAACATGAGCAATAGGTTGAACCTTTGGAAGACATGTATATTCTTATTGATAAAAAATGACAATAAAATTGGGACTGACAAAACAAAAGAACAATTACTACTTGAATGAAAATATTGAGAAAGAAATATTTCATTGAGCTTCTAGTGACTTTTTTATCACTGAAAATGAACTACTGATAGATACAAGATCAGATACTAAAATTATCTTTCCAGGATGTTTTACTTATACTTCTTGTAGTCATCCATTAAGAAATCTAGGTGAAGTGAAGAAAATGGTGTCACTAGTTTAAGAAAAAAAAACACAGAGGCATTTAAAACCTGAATAAATAACTTTGAAGTGGTTATACCAGAAGTTATCTAACATGAATTCACTACAAAGTACAATTTGATGATGTGTAGGATGAACACAAAATTGACTACATTTTGTGGGTGATGAACAATCTGTTAGTCCTGAGGCTCAACAAAATTAAAGGCTATTGTTATGTGTCAAAGAAAGATGTAGAAGAACTTCTGAAAAAAAAATAGCCAGTGGTGAAATTGAAATAACACCATAGTTACAAACTTACAGTAGAGACTTTTCTATTCAAATGATAGGATAACTTAAATCATTTAGATCAGTTTCTTGAACATAAGAAAATATGTAGAATGTGATGTGAGGATAAATGATTATTGAAAAATTTCATTTCCTTGTAAGCTTAGAATGTTTTGTTATTATTGTTTTAAATTGGAATACATAAATTTTTAATCCAGAATTTGTGTGGAAAAAACCAACTGATAATAATGTATTACATACCATATATATAGCAGTATATATGGTGTGTGTGTGTGTGTGTGTGTGTATACACACACACACACCATATATAGAGTGCTATTTGTAAAAGACATTTATGAGATTATTGTAAAATGAGGGAACAAAACATGTTCCAAATGCATTGTTATGAAAAATTTGAAGAAACAAAACAGCTCTCAATTTTTTATGTTTTGTCAAATATTTTCATAATACTTTGCTATTTGCCAGGTTCTTTATATATCATTTAGCTTTCATCATAGTCCAGAAAAATTATCAGAGGAAGCTATTTGCTTAGTTATCTCAAAACAGTCTTTGCTAACACATTAAACTAGTAGAGAGTTGCTCAAGAATTTAAATGATGTGCAGTCATCCCTCACTAAGCACATGGAATTTGTTTCAGGACCCCTTTTCTATTAAAATCTGTGAATGCTCAAATTCCTTAAATAAGATAATAAAGTATGTGCATATAAGCTATATACATCCTCCTTTAAATAATCTCTAGATTATAATACCTAATAAAATATAATTGATATGTAAATAATGACAAAGAAAAGTCTGTACATATTCAGTACAGCTGCAATTAGTTTCCTAAATACTTTCAATGCACAGTTGGTTGAATCCTTGGATGTGTAACGTAAAGATATATATGGCAAACTGTACATCCTATTTTTTATCATTCTAAGTTGATTCTGTGGTTTAAACATTTTGAAAATATCATTTTGATAATTAAATTCAATAGATACTTTTGGTAATAGTACTGGTAAGATTAAATCATTTTAAAAATATAGTATTATTCAATTAGTATATCCTGTTTTCAGAATTATATTGTATAGTGAGGCTACTCATAAAATGAGAACTGAGTTCTATTTTACAAGAGTTAAGAAACCCTTGACACTATTAACATTTAGTCTGTGTTGTGGAAGTCCATTCCAGCAATTTTAAGATGTTTAGAAGCATCCCTGGGCTCTACAACACATGCCATTTATCACTACTTCTCCAATGACAAAAATGCTGTATAATAATGAAAAAATGTAATAATAAAAAATATTAGAGCATAAATTAGTGAAATTAAGTCAACACAGAAATTAAAGTAAACCAAAGGCAGATTCTTTGATGATATAAAATATTGATGAACCTATCCAGAACAACTAAGAATAAAAGAAAGAAGATAGAAATTATTAATATCAGAAATGAAAGGAAACATCACTACAGATTCTATGAGCATTATGATGATAATAAACACTATGAATATTATAGAATACTTAATTTATGAAAAATTCTGTGCCTCCAAATTGATAACACAAGTAAAATTGATCAATTTCATGAAAGACATAATTTGTCAAAACACATACAAGAAAATATAGAGAATATGATTAGGCTTAGAGCAATTAACTAAATTGAATTAATAGTTAATACCATTATACAATAAGATACAGATGGAATAACTTTAAGCTCTATCAAATATTTAAGAAATAGATTATACAAATTTTCTATAATTTCCTCTAAAAGATGTAAGCAGAGGGGATAATTCCAAACATCCTGTGAAGCCAGCATTAACCTAATACAAATATCAAATATATTACAAGATACCTACAGATCAATATTTCTCACAAACTTGGATGAAAAATCCTCCACAAAATATTAAAAAACTGAATTCAACAATGTATAACAAAAGATATATATGATGACCAGATGGGATTTATTTCAGATAGGCAAAGTTATTCAACTTTCAATAATCAGTTAATGTAACCACTGGATTAACAACAACAAAAAAAAACCACACAATCATATCTGTAGATGCAGAAAAAGCATTTGACAATATACAAAATTCATTTATAATAAAAACTCCCATCAAACTAGAAATACAGGGTTAACATCCTCAATTTCATAAAAATTTAAATTTAATAAAGTTCATAAAAATCCTATAAACCACAGCTGAAAACATATTTTATGGTGATATATTTGAAGTTTTCTTGCTAAGATCAGAAAGAAGGCAAGAATATCCCCATTTTTATATCATACTGGAAGTCCAAGTTAATGCAGTGAGACAACAAAAGGAACTAAAAGATATATTTATTGGGAATGAATAAATAAAACTGTTTCTGTTCACATATGGTATGATCATAAATGTAGAAAATTCAAAAGAACCATCATCTATAACAGAAGCCTTCTAGAACTAACCCATAACTTCAGAAAAATTTCATGATACCAAAATAATACAAAAGATTAATCATTTTTCTTTATATAAGAAAAAAATCAAGTGGAATTAAAAGTCAAAATAAAGTAACATTATTAGAAGCATACTCAAAATATTCATAAGCTCTATAAAAAAAATTACAAAACTTTGACAAAGTAAATCAAAGAAAAACACATAAATATGTTCTTGGACATGCAGACTAAATACTGTCAACGTGTAGGTTACTTCTAATTTGATCTACTGAGTCAATACAATTCCAATCAAAATCCCAGAATGTTATTTTGTGGGTAGTTTAAAAATATTTCTAAAGTTCATATGGAGAGTCAGAATAACTATAATATTCAATACAATATTAAAGGAGGAACAACAAAGAGGCTTAGCTCTACCCATTTTTAATACTTATTATGAAGCTACCTTAATGAATTCAGTATGGTATGTGTGAAAGAATAAACACTTCAGTTGAACACAGTAGAGAACACAGTAGAGATCCAAATAAATACAGTAAACTGATCTTTGATAATGGAGTTAAGCAATTAAATTAAAAAATGTAGTCTTTTCAAAAAAATGGTGCTGGAACAACTTCATACACAAATGAGTCTAGTCACAGACCATATATCATTCATAAAAGATAATTAAAAGTGAATATAGAACTAAATGTAAATTACAACTATTAAAAATAAGTAGTAAAATATCTAGATGACTTTGTGCTTGGTCATACAACACCAAAAGCATTAAAGGTACAATTCAATAAGGAAATTATTGATAAACTGGACTTCATTAAAAGATCAGTGATGTTTACATACATATACATATACATATACATACACTGGATTCATTCTTCTGTTCTTCCCTTATCCCATCCCTTTACCATCTCCTTCATCTAGTTCACTGATCTTTCTTCTATTTTGATGGAATTCCCCTCCCCACCTCCTTCCTTTACTTTGGATTAGCTTCTGCATATCAGAGAAAACATTCAACATTTGACTGAGTCTGACTATTTCACTTAACATGATAGTCTCCAGTTCCATTCATTCACCAGCAAATGCCATTATTTCATTCTTCCTTATGGATGAGTAATGCTTCACTGTAATACACCACAGTTTCTTTATCCATTCATCTGTTGAAGCACACCTTGCTTGGTGCTATAGCTTAGCTATTGTGAAATTTGCTGGTATAAAAACTGATATATGAATATACTACAGTGAATCTAGTCATCATGTATATCCATAAGATACTAACCTTTCATATATATATATATATATATATATATATATATATATAAAGAAATGTCAGAGTAGAGGGAAGGGAAATGGGAAATACTGGGGATTGTGTCAAAATGAATCATAATGTTATGCATAACCTAAAAAGAACAGGGAAGAGGTGATAACAGGTGATAAAGGTAAAAATTCAGTGACTCTCGGGGGTAAGGAGAATGTATGCATGAATATGCAGAGGACACATTCTCCACCCCTGTCCCAGGTGCTGAAACTATTCCACATATAATTATAGATACATGTTTCATTGTACATGTGTCAAAACCTATTGTATGTACAATGCAGTATTAACCCTGATATAATATATAGATTTTGAATGATAATACTTTAACAGTGTAGGATTACAGAGTGTAACAAATGTATCATTCTGATGTAGTATGTTGATATTAGGGGAGGCTGAATGTGTGTCATAAGGAGATTTGTGAGAACTATGTTTTTGGCTCAATTTTGCTGTGAACTTAAACTGTTCTAAAATTTATTTCTAGATTGCCACAAAACTTGCTCTTCTAATATTCAGCCATTTTTTCTCCTAGAATTGTTGCAAGCCTCTAGATAATTTCCAGAGTTTTGAAAATGTTAATGCTAACAATTTATAATTTTTCCATCATTTTTTCACTATTAATTGTGTTATTTCAAAGTTTTACTTCACCATTTTAAAAAATTTGTTCTTTTTAGTTATACATGATAGTACAGTATATTTTGACATATTTTAAACATGGAGTATATTTTATTCTAATTAGGATTCTAGTCTTGTACATGATGTGGTGATTCTCTGTGGTGTATTCGTATATGTACATAACAAAGTTATGTCAGCTTCATTCTACTATCTCTCCCATTCCTGTACTTCAATTTTTTTGACTTCATCTTGGACATGTAAAAATTATCTCAACATACCATTAACAGGAATCTTTGTAAATATTTTGATTTAGGTATGTTTTGGGTATACCTCATGAAGAAATCATATTAGGATATATATGTATAAGGTAGATGAGCTAGTGGGGTGATATAGAAGCAGTATTAGGCTGCAGAGACAAATACTTAGGAATCTGAGTCCTCAGAAGGAAATGACAAAGCCATACTTAATTTTCCTGTGTCCTTCCTCAACAACTGTGTTTAAAGTTACTTCATATTTCCACTGAACTGAGAGAAGAAAATCAACTCTTCATAGATAGTGACCTTTGGGTGAGTTTTGAAATAAGATACCTTTCCAGAGACAATAGAGAGTTTTTAATCTCTTTTAGAATCAACCCAGGTACCAGAAACCTATAAGAATGTGATAATTACCTTCCAATAACACTACTCTGAATTTCTTCATTTTCTTTTAAAATTTATATAATGTTAATAAAAAATGACTCAGTTCAAGACACTATATTATTCCCATCTTTCATGAGCCCAGAAAATGGTCAGTTTAATTAAAAGTTTCATCTATTTCTTAAAGATTTTATATATATACATGGGTCAGAACGCTAAATCTATATATATCTACCTACATTTCAAAAGTGTAAATGACTTCTCCCATATTATGTATTATTATAGTTTTATTATAATAGTTTTTAATTTTTACTAAAAATCATTGGTTTTGACAAATACCTTTGTTGTTTTAATTTTCGTTCTGTTTAGATTTCTATTCAATGTTTTTATTAAGAATGGTTGCTAAATTCTATAAAATGCCTTTTCAGATTATATTTGCTATTAATGATCACAGAATTAAATTGATATAGTCCTTTTATTAGTCATATTTACATTAATATAACAAACACCTGAGGTAATCAACTTAGAATGAAAGAAGGTTTATTTTGGCTCGAAATTTTGTATGTTCAGGTTCATGATCAATTCTGGTCCATGATCACCTTGTTGCTTTTAGTCCTGTGGTGAGGAAGCACCTTAAGGTTGCAGCACATGGTAGAACAAAAATGCTCATCTCATGGCCAGGAAAATGAAAGACAAAAAGACTGGGTTCCCAATACTCTGTTCGCAATCACACTGCCAGTGACCTAAGGGCCTCCCACTAGGCCCTACAATTAAAAGGTTCCATCACTTCCTAATAGTACCAAGCACAGCACTCAAACTTAAATATATGGGCCTTGGAAGGGCATTCCAGATAAAAACTAGAGCAATATTTAATTTACAAACTAGAGCAATCTTCTAAGTATTTCTAGAATAAACCTTTATGGTGAGAGAGCATATTCCTTTAATACATTGTTAGATTCTATTATTGACATTTTATTTAGAATGTTTGCATTTATCTTCACAAGTCCATGATAGTTGTATTTTGGTTTTGGTGTAATTTAACAGATTTTGATTAAAGTTTTCTGGCTTTCTTAAATGAATTGAGGAGCTTTCTTATTTTTCTGAAGACAAAGATAAACTTAAAATAACCCTTTTAACTCTAAACTTTTAAAATTTGGATTCATCAGGACTTAGTGCTGCGGAAAGGCATATGTGTCCAAAAAATGTGCATAAGCCCAAGGTACTTTGGAAGGATATTCTAACAGGACAATGGAAAAGTCCTGACCCAGTAATTGTCTGGAGTCAGGGGTCTGTTTGTGTGTTTCCACAGGGAGAACAGCAGCCGATTTGGATTCCAGAGAGATTAATTAAAGCAATTTCTACAGACCAAAAAGAAGATGATTTGGCTCAAATCCATAACAGCTGATATCCAGAACTCCAGTTTGGCTACACTTACATCTGCGACAGAACCAGGATGCTTTTTTCAATATCTATTTTATTATTGCCCTTTCCCACATCATGAAGTTCTATTTTGTTTTTTGAGCTCATACAGACCTAAGTTAATGTTTTGCTGATCAGTTCTATTTTTTGACTATAGAGTTTTTAAACATTGCAATGGAGATTTCACCTGTAAAGTTATAAGGCCTTTAGTATTATGTGTTGTATGTATTATGTGTGCACACTTGTGTTTTGTGTTATATGTTTGAATGTACGTATGTCCATATATCATATATGATGAGCACTCATGAAAAAATGGATCCAAATATTTTTTTTATTCACGTGATTTAAATGGTTTAATTTAAATTGGGTAAACAACTGTAGAGGATTGTTTTAATATGTGAACAAAAAAGGAGGTTAACAGATCTGTTTGTCTACTTTCACCTTTCCTTTTCGTTATATTTAATAATTATGTTCAAGATAATGTAAATTGTTAAGAAAATTGTTTTCTTTTAGTGCCTTCTGGAATGTTACATAATTTTTTCTTTAGCCATTATTGCCAGAATTCCTATCTTCATCCCAGTGCCAGTGAAGACAAAGATAAAACCAATCTACAGCTTCTGCAATAGCCATCACTGAACTGCTTGCAGAACTTGCCTGGACTATGTATCGCCTGTACGCACTGTGAACTATTTGTTGGTGCAGCGACTTGTGGTAGTGTTGGGGTATTTTTGCTGATGATGTCATCAGTGGTACAATTTTTCCAAAAGGAGCCGACAATTGGGTTGGTGTATCTTCCTCCCTTCTGCTTGTCATGATCGTTCAGCTAAAATTTGGGGGCCAACAGAGGTGAGGCAAAGAACCTCCCCCCCTCCCCCCGGTACCTCTCCACAGGTGTGGCTATATACTGGACCAGTAGTCAGTGACGGGTAAGATCCAATTACAATGGTACCAACCTAAGACAGGAGGCTGACGCTTTGAGGTCAGCTCATCTGATAACGGGTAAGGACCATATGTACTATTGGACAACCTAAGGCAGGCACAGTCCCTAAGCCACATGCTTGTTGTTTAAACAGAGAGGGGGAGATGTTGAGAGCCACAGCCGAAGGGGGCCCCAGCAAACTTCCAGCTGCCAGCAAACTTCCATTGGCCCGCTGATGATTGGCTCACAGCGGCCCCAGCAACATCTAGCTGATTGGCTCCTCTGTAGTGATGCTCATTGGAGATGCTCATTGAGCCGTTTCCCTGCCCTTTCAGACTGCCAGCTGATTGGCTCACAGTGGCCCCAGCAACATCTAGCTGATTGGCTCCTCTGCGGTGATGCTCATTGGGCTGTTTCCGTGCCCTTTCAGACCACGGAGATGCTCATTGGGGGACTTCTTTGGCTCCGCCCATGTGACCCAGCCAATCAGCCTCAAGAGCAGGAGGATTGTGGGAGTGGGAGAGGCTTGTGTTTTGGTATGAGAGGCTTGTGGGAAGCCGTTGGTGGCAGTTGGGCTATGAGGGTTTTTCCTGAGGAGCTGTTTTGTTTGGCGTGTGTGGTTCTAAAAATAAAGTTAAGTTTCTTTTGACAAGTGGCTCCTGAATTGTGCAGCCAGACTGTGATAGGAGGGTGTCTCTAGTGTAGAGCTGAAGAAAATGTGAGGTTCATTTTTCAAATATATCTACATTCTAAAGGAGATTCATTAATTCATTTTATAATTCACAGGATAAATAGATGAATATGGAAGAAACTGGGAAGAGCTACATATTTATGCAATAATATTTAATATGAGGAATAATGGGAAATAGCATGCTATACACAATCTTTTGCATCTTTACAGATAATTTTTTATGTAAAACTCTATATTTTTATTTTTAGGAGAAATGCAGTAGAAACCGTGATTGGATCCAAAATAAACAGATTCTTACATGATATGCTCAGGGTACAGATTTTATTTTTAAACATGGGATGATTGTTCAGATTTGAAGATAAAAGAGTACCCTTGCATGTTATCATTCCACTAGATATGTTTAGGAAATCTTACTAAAGAGCAGACCCAGTATGGAATGATATATATATTATTTTTACATACACACACACAGTCACTCTCTCACATTTCCACTTCACTATTGAAAATAATGAGGATGGAGGTTAAGTATAGCACACACCCAGTTTAATCAGAAATTAGGATAATGTCATTATTGTCAAGGTTCCAAAAGTAAATTAATCTAATTTCTATTAAAGCTCAGTAATAAAATGTTATAGTGCCTGAAAAAATGTATTATACACACATATACATACTCACACACTCACATATATATGTATGTACACACATATATATGTATATACACAATATACATGACTATATATATGTATACACATTTTATATATATGTATACACATTATATATAATGTATATACACAATATACATATATACCTATATGCATATATATACACATTATATATATGTATAAACATTATATATGTATAAATACAATATATAGACTATATATGTATATACATTATATATGTATAAACACAATATACATATAGACCTATATATGTATGTGTACACATTATGTAAATATATATTATATACACATCACATATATACACACATTACATTTTATATATATATATATATATATATATATATATATATATATATGATGGTGTCTTTTTTATCTTACCCATGATTTAACTGAAAGGGTACAAGAAAATGATCATTGAACAACTAAAGGAATATAGTAGACTTTCTTTAATTACCCCTGTTTATTCTTAAATTAAAGTGCGTATTTTTGGATAGGAACATGGCGGCGGGTGCGGAGAGATCAAGTCTCTGACCTCTTCAGCTGCGCGGGCATAGGGAGTCGTAAACCGTCTAAATGCTGTTTGCTCAGGATCACTAGGCAATGCTGAGCTGACGTGGATCTGGGGTGAACAGTCTGGGCCTCTCAGAACACACACCGAGCCCAGATCGGCTGAATTCAAGCTCCCGTTCGCCTGCTTCTCGCAGACAACCTGCTGTGACTCAGCATTAAAGGATCCCGCTGAAACAACTGGTCAGTCCTTCTGAACCTACGGAGGTTAATGCCAACCGAGCCTTCATAGGCATTGGCCACAGGATTGAAACGGGGCTTGGGAGAGCCAATCAGGACCCACCTGTTGCATTGGTCACCCGGCAAAGGGAAAAGAACTGTCGCCATTTGCATGGGATACCACCGTGGCAGAGAACTGATGTCACCAGAATGTGGCAGAGGAGACAACTTCAATGAAACCAGCAGCGACAGGTATGTAACCCCCTAGCCTTCCCTCTCCACACAGCGGGGAAACCTTAAGGGCCCCTCCCAGCTCTCCCGTGAGCGTGATAGCCAGACGGTGGGAATCAGGAGTGGCATGGGACCCACGGCACAGAACTCCAGGCTACCGCTCCCACCAGTTCTGACAACTGAGGTCTCTTGCACCAGCTACCGAGGGCGTGGCTACTGGAGGGCAAGCAAAATTCGCTGAGAGTTCTCAGCCCCAAGCTCTACAAATGTAGGGTCTGAGGGAATGGCAAACAGGGAGAGTGTGCCCAGTCGTTCATGAAAATACGGCTCCCAGGAGCTGCAGACCTGGCGTGTAGCCAGTATTGTGGTGAGCGTCACCGGTGAGCGGGGCCTGGCTTAAGGAAAAGTGGGGAAGTGACTAGACACAAGAGAAGGCCCTAGGCACTCAGGATTCGAGACCCGCCCAGTCTGGGAGGAGGAGCTGCTACACAGTGATTGGTTCCCGCGTATTGAGACGAGAAGCTTGGCCCAGTGGGCACAGCTCTACCTACTGGAAGAGAAGTTAATCAAACTCTAAGACTGCATTTATTAATTTTTTTATTTGGGTTTTTTTTCATTTTCATTTTTTTATATTTTTATATTTTTTATTCCTTTTTATTTTCTATTTTCTTTCTTTTGTCTTTTCATTTCTTTTCAATTTCCTTATTCCCCCTTCCTTGAATTCTACCTGCTTATTCTCATTCTCTTTAGTGACTTCTTCACTTCCCTTCTAATACCTTTCCTTCCAAGCATCAAATAAATTTATAGGAGTAAACAGTAACTCAGCAGTCAAACAGAACAAGAAGTAACATGAGCAGCATGAAAAAGCAAGGAAGAAAAGGAGTACAAACAATGCAGGACAGCCTAAATATTCAGGAGGAACCTAGAGGCATCAGAAAAATGGTCAAATAAAGAACTCAAGGAATACCTCAGACAGATGGAATGGAACCTTAAAGAGGATATGAGACAGCAAATTCAAACAGTGAAAGAACACATTGAAAATGAATTACATAAACAGATAAAAGAAGAACTTAAGCATCTTTATCAGGAGTTAGAGATTATAAAAAAAAACTCAAACAATAATTCTAGAAATGAAGGAAAGTATAAACCAAATTAAAAACTCAAATGAGATTATCACTAACAGAGTGGAGCAAGTAGAAGCCAGAACTTCAGATAATGAAGACAAAATATATCATCTTGAAAAGAGTCTAGCCAACTCAGAAAGGCTGGTAAAAAATCACGAGAAAAACATCCAAGGCATATGGGATAACATAAAAAATCAAACTTAAGAGTCATCGGGATAGAGGAAAGTATAGAGGTTCAAACCAAGGCAATGAGCAACCTGCTGAATGAAATAATTATAGAAAACTTTCCAGAAATAAAAAAGGAAATGGATATACAAATTGTAGATGCATATAGGACACCAAGCACACAAAATCACAGTAGACCAACGCCAAGACACATTGTTATGAAGATATCCAATATACAGAACAAAGAGAAAGTATTAAAAGCTACAAGAGAAAGGAGGCAGAATACATTCAGGGGTAAACCAATAAAGTTAACAACGGATTTTTCATCACAGACACTGAAAGCGAGAAGATCCTGGAACAACGTATTTCAAACACTGAAAGACAATGGATGCCAACCAAGAATTTTGTATCCAGCAAAATTAAGCTTCAGGTATGACAACAAAATAAAAATCTTTCATGATAAACAAAAATTAAAAGAATTTGCAGCTAGAAAACCAGCATTGCAAAGCATCTTGAGCAAAACACTACACGAGGAAGAAATGAAAAACAATAACCAAAACCATCAGTGGGAAGTGCCTCAGTAAAGACAGAGGGCGGGGGGAAAGCTAATCATGGAGAAACAAACTAAATTAAAAAAGAAGACAAATAATCAAACATGGCTAGAAGTACAAACCATATATCAATAGTAACTCTAGACGTTAATGGCTTAAACTCTCCAATAAACCTACATAGACTGGTAACATGGATAAAAGAATAAATCCAACAATATGCTGCCTCCAGGAGATACATCTGATTGGAAAAGACATACATAGGCTGAAGGTGAAAGGTTGGGAAAAAATATACCACACACACGGTCCTCGTAAGCAAGCAGGGGTGGCCATCCTCATATCGAATAAAATCGACTTCAACACTAAGTTAATCAAAAGGGATAAGGAAGGACATTATATACTCTTAAAAGGAACCATTCACCAACAAGACATAACAATTATCAATATTTATGCACCAAATAATGGTGCTGCGATGTTCATAAAACAAATTCTCCTCAAGTTCAAGAATCAAATAGACCACAACACAATAATTATGGGTGACTTCAACACACCTCTCTCACCATTGGACAGATCCTCCAAACAAAAGTTGAATAAAGAAACTATAGAAATCAATATCACAATCAATAACCTAGACTTAACTGACATATATAGAATATATCAACCATCATCAAGTGGATATACTTTTTTCTCAGCAGCACATGGATCCTTCTCAAAAATAGACCATATATTATGCCATAGGGCAACCCTCAGTAAATATAAAGGGGTGGAGATACTACCATGCATTTTATCTGATCATAATGGAATGAAACTGGAAATCAATGATAAAAGAAGGAAGGAAAAATCCTACATCACATGGAAAATGAACAATATGTTACTCAATGATCAATGGGTTACAGAAAACATAAAGGAGGAAATCAAAAAATTCCTAGAGATAAATGAAAATACAGACACAATATATCGGAATCTATGGGACACAATGAATGCAGTTTTAAGAGGGAAATTCATCGCCTGGAGGTCATTCCTCAAAAAAAGAAAAAAACCAACAAATAAATGAGCTCATACTTCATCTCAAAGCCCTAGAAAAGGAAGAGCAAAACAACAACAAATGTACCAGAAGGCAGAAATCAACGAAATAGAAACAAATTATTGAAAAAATTGACAAAACTAAAAGTTGGTTCTTCGAAAAAATAAATAAGATCGACAGACCCTTAGCCATGCTAACGAACAGAAGAAGAGAGAGAACTTAAAATACTAACATACGGGATGAAAAAGGCAACGTCACAACAGATACTACAGAAATACAGAAGATAATTAGGAATTATTTTGAAAACCTATATTCCAATAAAATAGAAGATAGTGAAGACATTGATAAATTTCTTAAGTCATATGATTTTCCCAGAGTGAGTCAGGAGGATACACACAATTTGAACAGACCAATATCAATGGATGAAATAGAAGAAGCAATCAAAAGACTATCAACCACGAAAAGCCCAGGACCAGATGGGTATACAGCGGAGTTTTACAAAACCTTTAAAGAATAATTAATACCAATACTTTTCAAGTTATTTCAGGAAATAGAAAAAGAGGGAGAACTTCCAAAGTCATTCTATGAGGCCAATATCACCCTGATTCCCAAACCAGATAAAGACACCTCAAGGAAAGAAAACTACAGACCAATGTCCCTAATGAATTTAGATGCAAAAATCATCAATAAAATTCTGGCAAATCGTATACAAAAACATATCAAAAAGATCGTGCACCATGATCAAGTAGGTTTCATTCTTGGGACGCAAGGCTGGTTCATTATACGGAAATCAACAAATGTTATTCACCACATCAATAGACTTAAAGATAAGATCCATATGATCATCTCGATAGACGCAGAAAAAGCATTCGACAAAGTACAGCATCCCTTTGTGTTCAAAACATTAGGAAAACTAGGGATAACAGGAACTTACCTCAACCTTGTAAAAGCTATCTATGCTAAGCCTCAGGCTAGCATCATTCTGAATGGAGAAAAATTGAAGGCATTCCCTCTAAAATCTGGAACAAGACAGGGATGCCCTCTATCACTACTTCTATTCAATATAGTTCTCGAAACACTGGCCAGAGCAATTAGACGAAAAAAATTAAAGGCATAAAAATAGGAAAAGAAGAACTTAAATTATCACTATTTGCAGAAGACATGATTCTATATGTAGAAGACCCAAAAGGGTCTACAAAAAACTACTAGAACTAATAAATGAATTCAGGAAAAGTGGCAGGATATAAAATCAACACACCTAAATCAAAGGCATTCCTGTATATCAGGGACAAATCTTCTGAACTGGAAATGAGGAAAACCACCCCATTTGCAATATCCTCAAAAAAAAAAAAATAAAATACTTGGGAATCAACCTAACAAAAGGCATGAAAGATTTATACAATGAAAACTACAGAACCCTAAAGAGAGAAATAGAAGAAGATCTTAGAAGATGGAAAAATATACCCTGTTCATGGATAGGAAGAACTAACATCATCAAAATGGTGATATTATCAAAAGTTCTCTATAGGTTTAATGCAATGCCAATCAAAATCCCAACAGCATTTCTTGTAGACATAGATAAAGCAATCATGAAATTCATATGGAAAAATAAAAGAACCAGAATAGCAAAAGAAGCTCTAAGCAGGAAGTGGGAATCAGGCGGTATAGCGATACCAGACTTTAAACTATACTACAGAGCAATAGTAACAAAAACAGCATGGTACTGGTACCAAAACAGGCGGGTGGACCAATGGTACAGAATAGAGGACACAGAGACTAATCCACAAAGTTACAACTATCTTATATTTGATAAAGGGGCTAAAAGCATGCAATGGAGGAAGGATAGCATCTTCAACAAGTGGTGCTGGGAAAACTGGAAATCCATATGCAACAAAATGAAACTGAATCCCCTCCTCTCGCCATGCACAAAAGTTAACTCAAAATGGATCAAGGAGCTTGATATCAAATCAGAGACTCCACGTCTGATAGAAGAAAAAGTTGGCTCCGATCTACATATTGTGGGGTCGGGCTCCAAATTCCTTAATAGGACACTCATACCACAAGAGTTAATAACAAGAATCAACAAATGGGACTTACTTAAACTAAAAATTTTTTTCTCAGCAAGAGAAATTACAATAAGAGAGGTAAATAGGGAGCCTACATCATGGGAACAAATTTTTACCCCTCACACTTCAGATAGAGCCCTAATATCCAGAGTATACAAAGAACTCAAAAAATTAAACAATAAGATAACAAATAACCCAATCAACAAATGGCCCAAGGACCTGAACAGACACTTCTCAGAGGAGGACATACAATCAATCAACAAGTACATGAAAAAATGCTCACCATCTCTAGCAGTCAGAGAAATAGAAATCAAAACCACCCTAAGATACCATCTCACTCCAGTAAGAAGTCAAACAACAACAACAAGTGCTGGTGAGGATGTGGGGGAAAAGGGTATTCTTGTACATTGCTGGTGGGATTGCAAATTGGTGTGGCCAATATGGAAAGCAGTATGGAGATTCCTGGGAAAGCTGGGAATGGAAGCACCATTTGACCCAGCTATTGCCCTTCTCGGACTATTCCCTGAAGACCTTAAAAGAGTGTACTACAGGGATACTGCCACATCAATGTTAATAGCAGCATAATTCACAATAGCTAGACTGTGGAACCAACCCAGATGCCCTTCAATAGATGAATGGATAAAAAAAATATGTGGCATTTATACACAATGGAGTATTATGCAGCACTAAAAAATGACAAAATCATGGAATTTGCAGGGAAATGGATGGCATTAGAGCAGATTATGCTAAGTGAAGCTAGCCAATCCCTAAAAAACAAATGCCAAATGTCTTCTTTGATATAATGAGAGCAACTAAGGACAGAGCAGGGAGGAAGAGCAGGAGGAAAAGATTAACATTAAACAGAGACATGAGGTGGAAGGGAAAGGGAGAGAAAAGGGAAATTGCATGGAAATGGAAGGAGACCCTCATTGTTATACAAAATTACATATGAGAGGTAGTGAGGGGAATGGGGAAAAAATAAGGAGAGAAATGAATTACAGTATATGGGGTAGAGAGAGAAGATGGGAGGGGAGGGGGGATAGTAGAGGATAGGAAAGGCAGCAGAATACAATAGTTATTAATATGACATTACGTAAAAATGTGGATGTGTAACCGATGTGACTCTGCAATCTGTATTTGGGGTAAAAATGGGAATTCATAACCCATTTGAATCTAATGTATGAAATATGATATGTCAAGAGCTTTGTAATGTTTTGAACAACCAATAAAAAATAAAATTTAAAAAAGTGCCTATTTTTATGTAAGTGTAGACTGTATCTAGGGATTATGGCAATGTTTGAAGAACTCAACAAGGCATAACTTATCTTTGTATTTTAAAAGATTAAAAAAAATTTTCAATTGTGTTGATGAGTCATTGTGATTTTTTATTATAAATACCTATTTTTCTTCAAGCCTTAGTCATCTGGTAATTTGAATTATGTAACGAAAATACCTCATCTTTATTATAAGTGTATTTACTGACATACTACTGCGTATTTCTGATAATTATACTTTTCAGCAAGACTAGACTATTGCTAAAGATATTTAAGCTTCAAATAAACTATACTGAGTATTGTGATATCTCTCCAATTACTATTTCTCTAGTTCTTATTCTTCTAATAAAGCCTATATTTAAAACTATTTTGCATTCTGTAGAGAGATCACATATGATATGCAATCAGTATATAGAGAGTACTACAATATCTGGCTATACTAAACTTGTGATGTGGATGTTTCTGTGTGTACAGGAAATTAGATTCAAATATTTGTAATATATTTTTGACATATTTCTCTCAATTTGCCATTTTAGTAATTTTGCCACCAATGTGTCTATGCAAATGTTGTAGTTACTACTTATTCGAGGGAGAGAAAGCTTTACCAATATAAAATGAAGTGAAATTAGGGAAATGAGTATATACAAACCAAGTATATAATTAGGCTATGTGAATAGTGTTATCTTTTGGTTGGTGCTATTTGTTGGTTAATCTGTTATAAATGGTAAAATTAAATTAATTATACAGTCATAATATTTAGATGGTCAGTCTGTTGCCATGTTCCATGTGTATGACCTCTAATGAAATCAATGATGATTCTATACAAATTCCAAGAAAAAAATTGCTACATACTTTTTTGAAACACACTGTAAAGAATTAATTTGATACTATTTGAAATAATAGGCATTTACCCATTTTGTAGTTGGCACCTCACTGTATGTTTCAGTGATTTTATTTCAGAACTCATTTTAACCTTATAATATTTACAATTCTTACTCCACATACTGCACAAAAGCACAAAACAAAGCAAATGATACAGGCATAAGACCTATAACTAATAAATGGTAAATAATCATTATATAACCAATTCAAAATAGTTTGCGCGGAAAGAATTCTTCACTGTTCATATACCATAACTTTTGCCAACAGTAAAATACATTTTCTAAAGTAGTACAATTCAAGTCTCAAAACAGTATAACAGTAAAGAAACTATTGTGATTTAACATATTGTGAGCATTAAAGCAAAGATCCACATTTCAATCAACCTTTGATATTTCAAACATATCTTAGATACATATCTTAAATATGCCTGAATATTTTCATTTACAGAAACACAGTAAATTCTTATGAATTTCATTTACAGAAACACAGTAAGTTCTTCAAAATTTTTCATTCAAAGACAAAAATTGGTTATGTGGACTATAAGACTAAAAAGGCACCTAAGAGTGTGCTTGCCTAGCATGCATGAGGCACTGGGTTTGATCCTCAGCACCACATAAAAATAAAGATATCATGTCCACTTAAATCTAAAATATAAATATTAAAAAGGCACATAAAAACTTTATAACTACATTTACATTTACTGATTTCCAAAAAAGCTGAATTGTTTCATGTTAAAATGTAGATCATTCTTTTTGATATAATAATGTAGAAAATCACATAAGCAATTTTACTGTATTCTGGGCAACTACACTGAGATTTTACTACTTAGTTTCCCACTCTGACTATAATATTTTTCACTGGTATTTTCTTTAATGATAAACATCTGTATGTGAATTTACTGAAACTTGAAACATATCTTTAAGAGAAATACACATGAATGTAATTTGTTTTCTTAGGTCTGAAGTCAGACTTTCTAACTTTAAATTTATTCTCAACAGATGAATTGTTTTATGTCTCATTAAATGGTACTACAGAATTTTTTATCATAACCAATAGTTTTGATCTAGTTTATATGGACAAATGCAATTATTCAATAATGTGGACCATAAATAATTAATTTTCATCTTTCATTATTCACAGCATAGTCTAAGTTACATATTTCTGGTTTGAATTTTCTGGATAATTGCTTTAATTCTTTTTTTGTGCAGGTTGAGACATTTACTTACCACACAGATGAACTTTAAAGAAAGAATTTTGTAGTTGTTTATACCTTTCAAACTAGGAGAAAAAGTTACTAACACTGATTTCACTCAGTTTAAATGGGAAATATCTGAGATTAAAGATTTTGCCACAAGTTTCCAAAGTGAATGTTAATTTTCAATTAAATCTATTGACAATGTATGGATATAAAGTGAATACCATTTTTAGAGATATATGGGATGAGTTTTACAACAGCAAAATATCATACATAACAGTCATTATTTGACATGTCTTCTTATGGTTTAGCATAAGTCATCTAATAAAAGGAAAACTAAGTTGGGTTAAAGAATTTAAAGGGAAATTGAAAACATAGTTATAAGGCAATATCATCCAATGTTAATAGATTGCGATCAGGAAGATTTAGATAATTCAACAGATTATTTCCTGTCTTTAATGAAAGACACTTAAAATAGAATGAAATACATATAATATACTGAACTTTAGTTATTCAATAGGTGTGACATTACATTATAATTTATGAAGATATCTATTAATAGTTTTGTTTTAATGTAATATTAATTATGTACGAATTTTAAAATTTCATGTGTTTGACATAATGTTATATATTAAATTCAAACCGAAATTTGGTTTTTGTTTTTGGAAAAGTATAAATGTTTTTTGTCTTATAAGCTGAAATAAAACTTTCGTTAAAAAATGATGTAATAGCATATAACAATGGTTAAAAGGACTACTACTCACTGATAAATTAGTTCATAATTTACACCACTCTAAACTGAATGAAACAATAAGCCAATCAGGTGATTTCTTCACATTCAGAGTTGCCTAGAGTTCCAGAACTGAAAAGTGAATTTTTATCTCTAAAATCATGGCTTCTAATTTACTGTGCTTTTAAAATTCCTAGGTAACCTTGAAAAGTCAGAGGATCCTGAAATTGAATTATCTGCTATACATATATATTGATACTTGTTTTTTATAGAATGGGACCATCTAGGAACACAATCTTCCCTGACTCAATAATCATGATATCTCTCTTAACTAGGAATTAAAATTGGAAATAGTGCAATTTTACCTTTTGATAATATAAATGTTAATAAACTTCCCCAGATTTTTCTTAATTTTTTGCATATAATCACAGTGAGAACAGAGAAGTGTCATTTAATATACAAGGAAAAGGTGGAGGAAAAACATGATTAAAAGGTTGTTCTCTTCAGAAGGGTGACTATAAACAAAAATAATGCACTGATACCTAAAAATATTAATACCCAAATGATAATTAATACCTAAAAAAGCTAGAAGAAATTATTTTTAAATTTTGCACCATAAAGAAATGTCAAATATTTAGGAGATAAGCAAGTTAGACCCAATTTAAATATTATGCAATTTGTACCTGTCTCAAAACTTGGCATGGTATTCCATTAATACATGCAATATTGTACTTTTGAACATAGGTTAAATATAAATTTAAAATCAGCTAAACTCTTGCTCTTCAGGAAAATAGACTGCATGCTCTCATTTGGAAACTGTCAAGATTGCTAGGATTTATATATCTCGTTTACAGGGTATTCTCCTTAACTTAGAAACGGGCACATAATTTCATATAAATCTATTTGCAATATATTAAATATGGTCCTTAACATTTCTAAATCAGATAACTTTAACTTCTCTGGCATAGGTTCTCTTTCAGTACATGTATTATTTACCTGGAAGAAAATATTGCCTTTCACTTTAAATATGTATTAAGTTGCTCTCAAATTAAGTCAATATTTAATCCAAAAACTTGTTATAATTTACACTTTTTACCTGATGATAGTATCTGAAAGCATTTTGCTTCACAGAAAATATGGAGCTGTAGTAGTTATTTGACAACAGCTAATTGGAGTTCACTGCAATCATTGGTTTTTGAAGGCATTTAATCCTCAGTGTCCCAAAGCTTTTCTACAAAACTCACAAAACAAGAAGTAACATAATTTACAGAGATCCTTTGTTCAAAGAGATCATATATAAGACTTATACAATAATTCACAATTTTATTTGCATAAGCATCTGCTAATATATTTTTGTGTTGACTCTAATTTTATTGGGGGAAGGTGAATATTTTTTAAAACTTTTAAAACAGAAAATGTAAGTCAATTACTATCAAATATCAATTTATATTTCAATGAAAATTTAGCTGGTGGCTAAAATGATCATACAGAAATTTTTAATCTCTGATATTACAAGCACATTATATCATCTTTATAATTTTTCTTGTGGTATTAAAGTCCCACTTTTTATAGAAAACTTTATTTTGTCCTTCTCTAAGAATGAAACTGATGAATAGGATATTAGAATACTCATACTACACTCTGCTGTCATTTTCAAGAACAATCTTTCCTACTAAAACCTCCAGAGATGTACCAATGCTAAAACAACAATCATTCCCATGTTTCTGGATTAATTAGTTGAGTCAAATGACTAAGTATGCCTGGATCATATCTATTTATAATATAAAGTAGATTACTTAATTAACATTTTAGAGAATGGTTCAAAGTCTACCACCAGTCCTAGAATAAGTTGTCATAAATTACCATTAAATTATATTCCTTGGTTTATTTAACCTATCACTTTTAATTTGGGAACTCTAAGAATAGCTGGCAAAGAGGGCCATTTCAAGACATTTCTCCATTAGGACATTTTATGCATTGACAAGAGTTCGTTATTTTGTTCTGAGGTATGAAATGGTTTATCCATATGGTACTATTTTTATAGATAGGGAGGTTTATCTTTTTGAATGGTCAAAGGAAGCACATGCACATAGTATTCATCTATAAATCATCCATTGCTCTTTCAAGGGTTACAGCTAAACAAAAAGTTGTTGCTGCTGCTGATGTTCTAGTTTCAAACACTAATGCAATCCATGTAGCACTACTTTAAATGCCAAAATTTTGTGAATAATATTTGCACACTCTCATAATAAAGCAATTTTAAAAGTCACATATTAAGCTCAAAGTTTACCAGTTACATGCTAAACTGCTATCCAAACATTATATATTCCAAATGGTATGTTTTTGCTCAAACCTGCAAAAATCAGGGAAAACTGTTTTCTAAAGAAAGCAACTAACAACAATATACTGACAGTCTGACAAATTTGCTACTTTTAGTTAAACATGCTGAATAAATGTTCAAAAAAGAAGCAGCAGATATGCAATACAATTTCCAACACCCATTACATAAACTATGAAATTGTATAAAGAATATAACCTTATAAAGGACAGCACAATTGAAAACAAAACATCATTACATATGTTTTATAATGGTAAAGCAAATGGAATGCACAGTAAGTTGAAATGTTTTATGCCTTGCAAAAGTCATTTTCATGAGAATGTTTATCAATTTGATTTCACATGCACCTTCAAATCTTGTTTAAATGTTAATATATAAAATATTTCTTAAATATTCTATGAAGTGAAAGGTTATTTTCCTAAATCAATATAACTTTGAAAAGAATTACAAACTTTAAAACTTTAATTTTCTCAATTATGTTTTACCTTTCCATATTTTTAAAGTTGAAATCCTTCAAATAATACACTGACTGAAAGAACTTTTTATTATATCTAAAGCATTTTACATACTATCTTTATTAATGCCTAAAACAAAAAGTGATTTTCAACACAAATTTTAAAGACCCTTTATAATTTGGAAGCTAAATTTAGTAGGATCTTACTTATATAAGAAAATGGAATTTGGGTACCGGATACTTTCCTAGTTTGCTGGAGGTGCAGTTCACAACTATTCTAGCTCTGTAATTTTGTCTTGAATTCAGCTGGGTTATTTGCCCAAACTAGATAATCCTTCTGTTTCAATTTTCTTTGATTAAACTGGACATAAGTCACTATTACAAGAATACTTCTAAATTTAAGTTAGAGATAACCCTACTAGTAGAACTTTGATAATAATGTGTAGATGTTTGTGAAATATAAGAATATTCTGGTTTAAAAGAATGTTTATCTGCAGCAGATACCAAATTTATCTCACCATATAGATTTTTCTTTTTTTTGTTTTGGGTTAAGCTTCTGGGAAAAAAAGGCTTTTTAAAACAAAAACACTCCTGGATTTGCACAAAATGAAATGGTCACAGAGTAAGTAGTCTCTCTAGTAATGGGATGACACATGCTCTAGAGTGAAGTTTTAAGTACTAATTTCTATTAACTCCTTTAGATGAAGATTGCATTAATTGACTGATGTAAAAGTTTCCCATTTATTATCCTAATGGAACAGAATGAGATAACACTGCTTTTCAAGGAAATTAGCCTAATCCTGGGGAGACACTCATATATAATTGAAGATAAATAATTTATTTTTTCTGGTTAGTTGGGGACAAAGGAAGGCCTAATTTAGTGATAGTATCTATAAACAAAAAGTCATGAGAAATAAATCCAGAGCTTTCTCTTCTATTATGTCATTCCCATTCAATATGTTAAGATTCTCTCTTGAGAAAATCTTACATAACAGTTTTGAACTTTTCTCCCCAAGAGAAATACATGCTTGATGTGTTAGGAGAAAAAATAAAGATATCAGACTATTCTTCCATTATGACTTAAAGTTTTAGCAAATACCATGAAGAAATCACTTTTTTAAGGAAGACAAAAGTCTTAATTCCCAGTAAGACTAAAGGCAGTTATAGGAGCACACAGGGATGTTTCTAAACATCATAAGAATTCTATTATTCATTATAAAACGTCACTTTGGAAAATACTGAACCTTCACCATTGACATCATTAACATAGTTTTTTTATTCTTAAACATTTTCCTATATATTTTGGAATTATATTTTGTTACTGATAAATACCTTTAGTCTTATGTACATGCATTTCTACTAACTTCGAAGTAAAGAGTATATTTGGGAAAGAATGATCAATCATCATTAGTCAATACAAAGTATAGATTGCTGAATTTTCTTTTTAATATATTATTTATAAATTCTTTATTTGTCCCAAAAGGGACAAAGTCCATTTGTTTTAAAGCCTCAGGGTTCTGTGATGACATAATACAATTATTTAAAAATATATTGCTCTGGTATAAAATGTCAGAAATATTGAATATTATTTGAAAATGCCATATAAGGTGTACTTCTTGTGTTCTGTATTGTAATACAGAGAAGACAGGTTAAAATATTGACAAATTCTCAGAATATAACTGTTAGGACTTGTTGTGATGTATAAACTTTTGTTGGTCAATAAAACTGAGATGAAAACTCAGAAAAAATTCAGAATCAGAAGCAAGTAGAAATATAGAAGTTTTCTGATGGTCTTAATGATACTTCCAGGTCAGTTCCCCTTCTATCATCCAAATAATACTGGCCATGGGTCATTTTCATTATGCAAAGGATATTCATTTTGAATCCCCACTGGCAGATTTGCTAGTGGCATATCTGATATAAAATGAGTAGATATTCAGATATATTGTAAACATATGCAATCACTGAATAAATTACAGTGTTATGTAAAGTCTAACCCTAGGAGGCACTTGAGTGGCATATTAGAAACCTTTGGTAATGTTAAAATGAAGAAAATGCTTCATTGAGTGATAAAGAAAAAAACTTTCACTTACTAAAAGTGAATGTTTCCAGATATATTAAGATGTTGGGCAAATTGTAAATGACACGGGTAAAAACCGCTGCCACTTTTTTTTTCTCCTTTTTGCCATTCAGAATTTTGTTTTAACAGATGATGACAGAAAGGTTTAACATTCAGAGAATTTCATTCTTTTCAAGTTATTTCAGGAAAAAAAAAAAAGAGAAGGAATCCTACATAACCAGTCACAGCACTGATTGTACACCTGGGCGGTATTATTTTTCTAAACGACAAATTGGTTAAGTATCTTGTTTTTAAATGATAATTTACTAATTCCAATATTTTTAGAACCAATTTTCCAGTGTTTTTTTTCAAACTAAAGCCAGAGTTTGAACCCAAACTAATTTAATTGGGAAACAAAATAAATTCTTACAAAGTCCAGGGCTTTAATATCTTCTGAATCTGTTGTCTTTAAATTTACACATTTCTATTAAGTACTGAGAATTCATCGATGGTATTACTCACTAGAAAAAAATGGAGTATAATAAAATAATTGATTGAATACAAAAATTTGACACTTGTCTTCACTGTACCTCAGAATTAAAACTTGAGCGGTGTTCTTACATTTTAGTCAAAGATGCAGGCATCTCAAATGTATTTGTCACAGCAAATTTGAAAGTCTTAAGTCGTCAGCAAGATCTGAAAATCATTTCAATTGGTCCATAACATTTGAAAGTTAAAACCAGTCAATAACATTCAAAAAGCATTTAAAGCTGTCAGTTCACAGATGACATTGTGTTTACTATGGTGGTATAAACAATAATTGATGGAAATTTGTTGGTAACGGCACAAAAAATAAAACCAGATCTTGTGAATTTTGTAGACTTCAGAAACTTTGCTTTTAAGAGGTATTAAGTTAAAGCAAAGTTTCTATTGTATCTGCATTTCTTAAACCATACCATTTGGCACATGAAAGTGCAATGCATGATATGGCTGGAAGAAAATGGGTGGTGGCCCAGATGTTACATAATAAACAGGATACCCTCCCTCAGCAACTAAGTATGGAGCAGGTTGATAAAAGCAAGTTACATTGTCTGTATTGGGTAGAATATTCTGTTCTCCAAGTACTTTTAAAGCCATAAGGGTGATCATGTTGAGAGTCTGTCTTCTTTCATGTCCCATTAGACAAACAGTGCTTTGGTTCACAACTTCACGCAAGGTCATAAGGTAGTCATATTTGCTCTTTTCTTCACCTATGAAATGGTTGCGGAGGTATGATTCAATTTTCTTTTGTTGTTCTCCTACATCAGGAAAATCAATGAAGAATCTAGAACACATATAACGTTCCAGGGTCTTGATTTCTGCTTCACAAGCTGGCTTGAAGTCACGAACCAGCAAGTTACTATATTTCAAAAGGCCACCACCTCTAATTTCTTCAGGTTTCCTGGTAGATATCAGCTTGTATTTCAAATGATTCATTGCTTCTTGGAAGTCTCCATACATACTTTCAGCTACAACAACAGGATAGAATTCTTTGGCTAGCTTAGCACTTTTGTTGCTGTAGAAGTCTAGCATGGGATCCAAAAGGATTTGAAAGGAATCTACACTAAATTCAAATTGTCGTCTGAGTGAATTCACAAATTTTAATTCTACATTCTTCCCAGTGTTATTTGAAAGAGAGATGAGACTCCAACGATCATGCTTATTGCAAACTTTGACCATCTTCTGCACATAAGCCTCTTTCATGGTCTTTAGGGTAATCTTTTCCTTTTTTACACCTTTTGGTAAAAAGTCAAGTAGACAACCTAGAACTGAATCCTTAACTACCTGAAATTCCTGATCACTTGGAAGTTCAACACCAAAAATTATGTCCAGATCTTTATAGATGATTCCATTATGGCTTGCAAGTATGTAACTTGCTGTGGAACCATTCAATCTGGTATCTTTAACAATAATTCCTTGCTCTATGAGTTGATCTTTCACAATATGAATGATATCTTTTGGTTTTACCTCCAGTGTGGGGAAATTTCCCCGTCCATGAATTGGAATTACTTCCTCTAACACGTGATCCAGTGTTATAACTTGTTCCCAAGTGAGATTGCTGAATCTGATTTCAGACATTATGAAGTCAGTAGATCAACTAGGGAGCAAGCAAAACATTGAGAGGAAATATTAGCATCTTAAAACCACTGTTATAACTAAAGTAAATGAAATAGTTAAAAACAGACTTACTTTTTATTATATCAGCTAAGCATTACCACTGACCTATATCCCCTATATTTTTAAATTTTTATTTTAAGACAAAGCTTCCCTAAGTTGATTAGGGCCTCTCTAAATTGCTGAGGCTGGCTTTGAACTTGCAATCCTTCTGCCTCAGACGTCTGAGTTGCTAGAACTACAGGCATGCATCACTACACCCAACCCACAGTTAACTTTAACATAAACCAAGCTAATACTAGGAAATAAATTCTCAACTTACATGATTATGTTTAAATCTAGTAAAATAAAAGCCATGACGATTATTATCAAAATTTGTTAGATTCACTGGTAAATGTAAACAGATTTCTCATGTATTTTTTGGAGCTATGATTACTGTTGATGTAAAATATTGGCCTTTTTCAATCTTTATGTAAATACCAAAATAGTGTTATTTGTTTGGGTGGTGTAAATTTTGTTCACAGTGTAATCATAATACATCATTGAGGTTAATTGTCATGAACAAAAAGTAAAATTACACTGCATGTCTGAGTTTGTTAGATCACGTAGACTGAATATTACAGTGCCTAAAAACAATGTATCTTTATTCCACAAATATAAGACCATTATCATAAACATCATTTCATATTCATTTGTGTTCACATTTTAAGGAATATTACTGAAGTCATTCATTGAATATTAATTCCTTGGATTTACTGAGGTTAAGGAGGGTACCAAGTTCATCACCTCTTCTATGAACACAGAAGTCCTTTAAGAAACATCAGTTGAAGGATACAGCGAATGTTACTTTGAAATGAAAAACAAATTAAACTATTTTGTGCCAAAAATAAATGGAATAATATACAAAAGCATAAGAATTCTGAGCTTGAAAAAGTATATACAGCAGATGTGCAATATAATATAAAATTTGACAATTAGGGGAGTGTCAGGAAATTAAAATTTTCTAGTGTGTATAAACACTATAAGTGTAATTAGATATAATTATTTCGGAATAATTACAGTGAATACATGCTCTATTAAGGTGTATAAGCAAATAAATCTAGGAAACTAAAGTTCATTGTGGGCATAATTTTGAAATTAGGCATTCTTTTCTGAATAACAGAAATAAAAACTATATGATTCTTAAGACAGATTTTTATGGATGCCATTCTTATATTGCCTATCTATGGGGTTTTTAGAGCAAGCCAAATATTTAGAGTTTAACATACTTCCCTAGTCAAGCTAGGAAAAATATAATTACCTTATCTGACATCTGTGGAACAGACTTTGGTAATTCAAGCCTTTTTTCTAAGGTCCAATTCAGCAACAATAAGAAGACAAAACAATCTGATTTTCTCTATGCAATTCTCATAAGAAAGAACTAAAGACTTAATGTCTATTTTTGTTTGGTGATAAAATGGTCATTTGATGGGTTGTATTTTATTTGAAGCTACATTAATTGCAAATGTGTGTAAAATCTGATATGTGAATAGTCAAATCAATGCTTAAAGACTGATTGTCTGAATTGACTACAAATCATATTTTTTTATTGTGTTCATTCATCCATCAAGTAAAATGATCTGCATAGTGCCTTTTGGATATTGGAAAGAGGAAGATGCTAATGAATTGATAGTACATGCAATATGAACTTGAAATCCTGATTTTAAATTTGCTTTCCTGGCATTATCATTGAATTATTTGAAGCTAACAGTTCTTTTTTTTAATTCTCAAATTCTCAATTTGGAAAAGTAATAGTCCCTAACACTGGGTGGATTAATATAAAAGTTTTAGGAAGAACAAATTATCCTAATATTTTAGAAACATTACATATAAACTATATAGTTTTAATTGATGTTATAGAAAATGTTCTAAAATTTCTCCTTAATATGAAAGCTTATTTTTCAAATGAAAAATTTCCTTTCCTTAATGGAACTTTTCTTTATTAGTGTTAGTGCAAAGAAGAAAAAAAATCAATGGCCTGGGAAAAAAGAAAGCAATTCCTCTAAACTCATGAACAATAAAGGATGTCCAAACCCTTCACTCCTATTTAATAAAATTCTTGAAAATCCAGCCAGATCAATCAGGTAAGAGAAGGAAATAAAAGAAATACACGTGGGAAAGGAATAAGTCACATTATCACTTGTTTGCAGAGGATATGATCCTATACTTAGAAAATCCAAAAAAATTCTACCAGAAGTCTTATAGAGCTAAGAAAGAAATTCAGCAAAGTAGCAGGATACAAAACCAGCACATAAAAATCATAGTTTTCCTATACACCAATAATGAATTTGCTAAAAAAGAAATCAGGAAAAGAATTCCACTAATGATAACCTTAAACAACCCTAGAAATAAATCTAATCATAAAGGTAAAAGACTACAACAACAAAAATCCATAATGCTGAACAAAGTAATTGAAGAAGACACTAGAAGATGGAAAGACCTGCCATATTGATGGATATACAGAATATATACTCTTTAAATGTCCATGTAACAAAAAGTGATTTACTGATTCAGTGTAATCCCTATCTAAATACCAATGACATTACTCATAGAACCAGAAAAATATCAGTCCTAAAATTCATAAAGAAGAATAAATATTCCAGAATAACCAAAGCAATACTGAGCAAAAGAACAGGACTAGAGGTACAACAACACCTGACTACAAATTACACTAGAAAGCAGTGATATCAAAAACTGCATGATAGTGGCAAAAAAAAAAACAGAAAAAAGATAAGAACAGAATATAATAGAAGGCACAAAGATTAACCCACACAGATAATCATCTGATCTTTAACAAAGCCACCCAAAACATTCATTGTAAAAAGATAACTGTCTAATAAATGCTGCTAAGAAAACTGGATATCTATATGTAGAATATGTGAAATTAAATCCCTATATTTCACCCTGCACACAGTCAACTTAAAATAGATTGTATGGCTGAGGTTTATTTATTTATAACAATAAATAAATAAAATAAAGGTATTATGTCCATCTACAGCTAAAAATATTAAAATGAAATAAAATAAAATGGATTGAAGAACTAGAAATTAGACCAGAAACTTTATAACTGAAGAAACTGCAGGGTCAACACTTCAACATATTGGTACAGGCACCAAATAATATATATCTAAACCTCAGGAAATAATATGAGAAATTAGTATATGGGATGGCATCAAATTAAAAAGCTTCTGCCCAGTAAAAGGAAAAAAGAACATGAAGACAAATCCTACAGAAAGAAAAAATATATGATAGGTACTCTTCTTATAGAGGATTAATAACCAGAATATATAAAGAACTAAAAAACTTTAATACCAAAAAATTCTAATCAATAAATATGCAAAGGAACTAAACAGACCCAACTCAAAAGAAGAATCAAATGGTGAACAAACAAATATTCAACATCTTTAGCAATAAGGAAATGTAAATAAAACTATACTGAGGTTTTCATCTCACTCCAGTTAGAATGGTAGCCTTCATGAATACAAATAACAATAACCGTTGGAAAGGATGTGGGGGGGGGAGAAATACTTTTGAACTCTTGGTGGGATTATAAATTAGTACAACCACTATGAAAATCAGTATGGAGGTTCCTCAAAAGACCAGGAATGGATCACCATATGACCCACATATACCACATCTCGGTAATTAACTTAAAAACATTAAAGTCAACATAATGTATTGATAAATGCATATCCATGTTTATAGCAGCACAGTTTACAAAATCTAAATTATGTAACCAGCCCAGGTATCTATTAGTGAATGGATGGATAGATGAAGAAAATGTAATATATATACACCACGGAATTTTATTTAGCCATAAAGAACAATGCAATTATGTTACTTGCTGGTAAATGAATTAAACTGGAAAACATAGTGCTAAGTGAAATAAGCCAAACCAAGAAAGATAATGGTCATATATTGCCTATCATCGGTGGAACCTATAGAGAAAAAAGGAGAAAAAAATTGAGGAAGATATTGTGGAAATAAAAGGGAGATAAACAACAGAGAAAAGGAAACCAGAGGGAGGAAGGGATGGGGGAAAGTGAAAGGGGGAAAACTGGGGAATGAAACTCACTAAATTATACTGTTACGTTTTGCATGTACAAATAAATAACAATAAATCCCACTGTTTTGTATAAGAATAATGCGACAATATTAAAGAGAATATATTCAATGACCTAATCCTAGACCTACAATCTCCACATAAATCATGAAAATAAAGGACAATATTAATGTTGCTATATTGGCATTATCAAACTTAACATGTTATTTTTCATAAAGAAGTTTTTGAGGGCTGGGGATATGGCTCAAGTGGTAATGCACTTGCCTGGCATGCGCGGGGCGCTGGGTTCGATCCTCAGCACCACATAAAAATAAAATAATGATGTTGTATTCACCAAAAACTAAAAAATAAATATTAAAAAAAGAAGTTTTTGAATAAAACCACCCAAATACATACTTAAATTAGCTAATTGCCAGAACATAGAAGTCCTTGATAACAAGTGTCTTTCAAATGAAAACTAGAAATCCCTATTAAATGTCATGGATCTGTTTATAGATATTAGAGGAAGAAGGAAGGAACAGAATCATAGTAAGACCTTGCAAAGAAAAGAAACAAGTACAAATTTTAACTTCACTTTATGATAGGAAAGTGGCACAAGGAAACTGTTCATCAATGTTCAACATTCCACTTGCCACCTAATTGCCTGTGTTCACGATTCCAAAACTTTCTAGTCTTTGGAATTATCTAGAGAGCTTTAAAAATTACATATATAGAGTAATTTAGGCCTAGTATTTTCCTAAGTATAAGAAAATAATAATGCAGAGAACTTGCTAGTATGTGGGGAAAATGGTGGTGTTGAATGAACAACTGTCAAACTCAAGAGTTTTGACAATCATTTATGTTTTTAATTTTACATTTCTCTTACCATAACTTCATAAGCTGTTTTTTAAAATATTTATTTCCATTAAATTATTATATTACTGAGGAACTCTAAGCTACTATCTCATGATAATTTCTACTACTATATGTATAGTAAATACATTATGAATTTATAAATTGCATTAGAAAAAACACATAATCATAAAAAATCTGACACATACACACAAACATATGCACATTTAGACATATGAGCACACAAAATATAATGAAATATATGTCACAACGACATAAATATTGGTCATTTGCATTGATATGGAATGCAATTGATAGAGTTCCCACAATGCACACTTCTATTAACATGGATAGTCAAGATTTGATGGAAATAGTACGCTTCTTTTGCTCTTGTCCATTTTAATATAATAGACAATACTGCTATGTTATTAACACAAATTTTAAATATGACATTAAAGTAGTAAGACTTATTTTCAACTATGGACTATGGCTCAGCATTAACTGTCATACTTCATATAGTACTGTCAATCCACCATACATCAAAGACAGAAATAACACATTTGAAACTTTGGGAAACAAATTGAATTTGCTGAATGTGTTCTTTATGGCTAAATAAAAAGCACAGCTAAATATAAAGAGGGAACAAGTTTAACAAAACCATCTACATTCCTTACAGTACTATGTTGGGTACAATACAGCTCTCAGTTACTGAAAGTGCACTTTTGAACATGAAGTGTAAAGTTATATTTTCATGGGCTGTATGTCCAAATTCAAACTCTTCAGTGCTTTTTCATAAGCCTGAACACAAGTACAAAACCTGAAATTTCTAATCATTGTCAAAATGTGAAGATCACCAGTTCACTTTTACAGATCATATAAATCTTACTCAGACTTTCCCAATTTACTTATCCTTTAAGCTAATTCTTTTCCCATGTAGTTAAAAATATTGGTTTGCCTATAATGTATCTGACTATAGTAAACCCTGAAATTAAAAAAAAGTGATTTTAATTATTTAACCAATTAAATTCATCTGAAAATGCAAAGTAAAGCAAAAGATTTGTCAAGAATTTACCAAGGACTATAAATGGATACTTGTAAAATAAAGTATAATTGTTCTCCCTGCCAAAACCTTATAGTGCCTCTGACTATGGAAAGTAAAAAGGGGTTCAGCCACTGTTTTCTTATATTAATGCTATAACTATTACTTACAAAGAAAATGAGAAGTGACTTAAGGAAGTTCAGTGGATTAGACAAAGGGGAATGAAGGAACGGGCCACAGGAATATAAAAGATAGTAGAATGAATCTGTCATAAGTTTCATATATATATATATATATATACACATGAATACAACATGGTGAGTCCCAACATTGTGTGCAATCCACAAGACTGATATCATAATTAGAATAAGATATAATCCACGTTTGTATAAATACATCAAAATAGATTCTACTCTCAGGTATATATAAGAAGAATAAAAATAAAAGACTTACATGGGAAGGATAACTTTCAAAGATGCACTATATTTAATATGATGATTCAGCAGATCTTTCAGTGACGACAGCAATTTTCATATTATTAATGAATAAAGTCATGAAACAACCAGTCTGAAGAATGAAAAACAAAAAGAGATAAATACAAGTAATTTGATGCTCCTGGCCAGAATTCCAACAAATTATATACATATACACTCACAGAAGATAGAAAATATTACTTTAATACAATGGCTCTAAAATTTTAGCATGAATGAGAGTTATATGGGGGGCTTGTCAACACACAAATTTCTGGGTCCAAACTCCAGAGTTTCTAATTCAATTGGACAAAGGTAGAGCCTGAGTATCTGCATTTCTAACAACTCCCCCAGATGATACTAATGCTCCTGGTCAGGGGAACATAATTTAAGAATCACTTCACAAAAGGAAATTGAAAAAGGATGGTAAAGGAAGAGTAGTTTGAACAAGAGTACCTTATAATTTTTTTTTCTATTTCATCTAAAACATATTGAATAATGTGGGAGAAGTCTCATCAATTGCATTTTTGTACAAAGGACTGAACCCAGGAACTTAAAAATGTTTTTAAACTATGACTTTTAAAAATGTTTTAACTATCCAACATTTTTTTTTCAACTAGACATTAAGCCTCATGGTAAGTTTTTCTAAAGCTTGTATTATTGTTCTAAAACAGAAGTTTTAACTAGTTTCCCTATCTATATTAAATGAGTATATACAGAAGTGAGTTCCTGGACTTTAGAAATATTCAAGTTATATAATCACACATACTACCAATACATATATAGACAGATTTTGGTCTCCTAGTGTATTGTATTTCATCAGTCCAAGGAAGTATGAAATATTATTTGACTACAGGAAATAGGTTTTTTTATTTACAGGAAATTAATATTTTGACATACTGCATTTGTTTCCAAGAAATAATATTAATGCCTGTGAGAAATAGCTGGAAACAACAGTGCAGTATTTAATTATGGTTTACTCACATCCAAACATTCCTTTACAAATAGAGATACCAATTTCAGAAAAAAAAATAATAGCATTTTCCTTATATAAGGAAGAAAACATGATGATTGCTTTGATGCTTCCATGCTGTATTCAATAAGACAAAATGCCCTGGCCAATATTAATAGTGCAGTACATTAAAAAAAGTTATGAAACAGTGTTAATCATCTCACAGAAGCATCTTGCATTGCTTTTGCTCTATTGAAGAAAAGATTATAGTTTTACTTTAACCCAAAAGAAAACGAATGACTCATATTTGATTGATTTGAATCTGAAAGGAATAATATTTTATAAAATACAGAGTGGGATATCTGAACAAAATAAGTCTGGTGGAGCCAGAAAGAGTCCCCATCCCTTCATAGTTATTACTTTGTATCTTGTTTCATGATGAAAAAATGTAAGATGCCCACTGTTTTGTTATTTTGCTTTTGAAAAATAGAGCTATAATTTCAAATAAGTACTTGGTTGCTCAAATCAAATTCTATGATTAGGTTGCTAAGAACTAGAGGAGAAAACTGTTTAAGGAAAAACTATTACAATAACCTTGTAGGAATAAAGTAGATAAACCTTTTAAACCAAATTATCTTAACAGTCAGGCTTTATTTATTTTTTGCAGTTCTCAAAACTGCGAAGAATTTTTCTTTTCCCAAAGCACAGAGATACCAACAATTGTAAAAGTAGTGAAAATCAAAGCAAATAACTTGAATTAAATGTGATAAAAGTGATCTCTGATTCATGAGAGCTCTAGTGATTTAGCTGCTGTATTACAGAGAAAGCAATTTAAAATTAGCTCTTGTTATATTAATATAAATGGGATTAAAATAAATGAGGCAGGGGCTGGAGATGTGGCTCAAGCGGTAGTGCGCTCGCCTGGCATGCGTGCGGCCCGGGTTCGATCCTCAGCACCACATACCAACAAAGATGTTGTGTCCACTGAGAACTAAAAAATAAATATTAAAAATTCTCTCTCTCTCTCTCTCTCTCTCTCTCTCTCTCTCTCTCTCTCTCCTTCTCTCTCTCTCTCTCTCACCTCTCTCACTCTCTCTTGAAAAAAAAATAAAAATAAATAAAATAAATGAGGCAAGGCGCAGTGGCGCATACCTGTAATCTCAGAGACTTGGGAGGCTGAGGCAGGAGGGTTACAAGTTCAAAGCCAGCCTCAGCAACGGCGAGGCACTAGGCAACTCAGTGAGACTCTGTCTCTAAATAAAATATAAAATAGGGCTGGGGATTGTGGCTCAGTGGTGGAGAGCCCCTGAGACCAATCCCTGAAGCCCTCCACCAAAAAAGAGAAAATAAATGAGAAATTGTGGATATTTGGCAGTTATCACTACACATTGAAAACTTCCCCAATATCTCCCATTATTTCCAATCCAAAATAATTATACATATTTTCTTTTCTGATTGTCTACTACATTTACCTAGATAACCCTAAAGTAATGTTTATAGTAATCAGAAAATCAGAATGTATGCCCCCTCCAAATAGCATAGATGACTCCATAAAATAGTTTAGTTTTATACCAGGTGAGTCTAATGGCAAGATGTAAGAAAATACACGTACATACATTTACACTTGACCCCAATGTTATCCAATCTCTCTTTAAATGATTTTTTAGTTGCATCACCATAAGGCAGATTTACTCTATGGTTATTAGCCATATGATAGCTGAAGTTTTAAAAATGTGTATAAAATAAACTGTAAATCACAATGTTCAGTGGTACACACTAATAAGTGAAAATTAGATAATTGTGAAATTTTTATGAAAGGTATTTAATTTTTAAAAATCAATGTTTATGTATTGAAATTGAAGTTATTATATACATTTTTAACAACTAGAAATGGGATGATGCTCAGAGTTATAAATAGGCTTATTGTAATCAGGCTCGTGGCCCTTGCTGGGAGGGGGAGGAGAGTATCACTTTCTCCTCTACCAAAAGATGACTGTAGTGTTAAAAGTTTAGTTTCTATTCAGACATAAAAGGCCAGCATAAACTTTCTATTTTAATGTTATTCATATCCTCTTCATTCTCTTCACTTTATGACCATTTATTTTCAAGTGCTATTTTATTAACACTCCTTCCTATTCTAAGAATCAAAGTTTCTTACAGAGAATTTATACAAATGCCCATTTTCCTGTCACTGATGTATAGAGAAATAACTTCTCAAAATATGTGAAATCATAGTTAAAAGGGGCTGTGAGTTAAAAGGGTTACATGAAAGGTGCATTGGAACATTTAGGATAAACATGCAAGGCACCTGAACACCTAGAGGAAAAAACACACAGGATCCAAAAAAGAACTGCAGTGGATTTAAAAAAAACTTGATACTCAGAAGCTTAAAAGAAATGTTTTCCCCTGAGGCTAACCATCTGCCCCTAATCCCAGAAAATCTCATCACTTTCTTTCCATTCTTCCCTAACTCACACATATACACTTCCTGTGTTATTGTTAATTGTTCATGTTTCTGTGGTTGTTTCCTGTTATATTTAAGTGATAAAAGTGTGCACTGTTAGAAGGAAAACATCTCATTCCTTTCAGGTTTAGTGCCAATTCCCTGCAGTGTGATGTGTGAGCTAATAGCAGCATAGCCTCCTTTCCTTTCTCTGCTCCTTATAGGGCCTAGTGGGGTTACAGCTATGCAAATCCAACAGGAAATAGTACAGTTTCTTTTGCTTCTCATATATACCTGATGCAGACTTGCCACCTCTGGAAACTTCCACCAACTTCAGAGAGACACAATGGTAAGAGAGAACTCCAATGCCCTTTGAGCTAATGACTGGTTGAGAATGTCAATAATAATGTGCTTCCTAGCAAGTTGGAAACTAAAGATATCTAGTGGGATCAAAGCACAGTCCCCTTTTCACCAGATGCTGTATAGCTAACCATGACCCTCACAGTAAATCCACTAACCTCATAGGCATTTCTCAAGTCATTCCAGATCTCTAACCTCTCTAGTGGACATGTCTGTAAACAATCAAGGGATTAAGGAATCTCTGACAGCTGAAGGGACTCCAGAATTGTAACCAATACCACATGCACTTTCCACATGACTCATAAACACGGTCCTGAGAAGCAGGGAAATAGGAACTCACCAGAATGCTCCAGAAAACAAACAAAACAACAATAAAAATAGCCTCTTTTTTAAAAAATTCTCTGTTAAGAGCTCTTCTCCATCCCCTCACCATCCCCTTCTAAGCCATTAAAACTCACTTCACCAAATGCTGTTCTCTTCAAATCCTCAGTCCTGTCAAGGAGGGGGATGGTGCTAGAGTGAGGCTACAGAAGGAGCCTGCTGGTAAACAAGGAGAAGGGAGTTATGAGAGAGAGAGAGAGAGAGAGAGAGAGAGAGAGAGAGAGAGAGAGAGAGAGAGAGAATATGCAATTTTTTAAAAAAGAGAGGAGTAAAGAGAAAAAGGAGAGAAAGAAATCAAGGAAGAAAGGAATGAGAGCATAGAGAGCAAGCACTTGCAATAGTTGCCAGGATTGCTAAACCACTGCTGTCCAAGGGCAACTGGGTGCTGAAATAACTTCCCAATAATTCCCTTCTAGTCCCATTCACCAACTCCACAGACTTCCCTTCTTTTCAGGCTCATTCCTCCCCCACTCTTGTCCTGTAAAACCATTCCATGGCAACCTGTCCTCACACAATCTAAGGTGGTCCATAGTATTGTGTCATATAGGTTTTACATACCTTAGGTGGAGTGATCTCTCTAATACTTTCCATTCTCATTCAGTGTTAAACTTTCTCCAAGGGAAAAATACTACCCTTTTTTCCCTTCCTGGATTGAAAATGAATTTCCTCTTCTTTCTTGTAAATATTGCCTGATCCCTCCACTTTTCCTGCCTCTCACCCTTGCTATGTACACCATACACACTTCTACTCCTCCCTGCATTTACTTCGATCATTTCCAACATAAACACAAATTTAATTTCATGCCTGGAAGGCAATTTTGCCAAACACAAGTGGGTTTTATTTTTCTAGCAGATTTTTTCTTAACTGGCTTTATCATGGGGAGTTCTCCTCACTCACTTCAATACTTATTGCTCTTGGTTTGGCTAGAAATATTCAGGTCTTCATGTTTTCTCTCACTCTGCAAAAACTTGTAAGTGAAAACAGCTGGATAAAGTAATTCTTTAAAAAACAATTTCAAAATGCAATTAATTTTTTTTTTTAGTTTTCAATGGACCTTTGTTTTATTTATTTGTATGCAATGTTTAGAATCAAACCCAGTGCCTCACACATGCTACGCAAGTGCTCTACCACTGAGCCACAACCCCAGCCCCATCAAAATGTAATTCTTGAAACTTTAAAATAGAATTGCCTTAATTAAATCCACTGTTCACTATTAATTTGATAGTTGTTTGTAAATTTTTATTAAATTGTTCTACTAGAGAGAAGTAAAAATAATTCACTTTTAAGGTATGTAAAACTATACAAAAGAGATGATTCATGAATACTTTGTAGAAAGAAAAATAATCTAGACAGGAAGTTCAGGATTATAGAAAATTACATACATATGTAAACATGCTTGATTACCCGACATAACTTTCTTTCTCTGATATGTGGTAAAGATATTTGATATCTGAAAAAGAACTAACTTACTTTAAATCTTTAGTTTAGAAATGTTTTAAGTTTAATTTTGAAAACACTAACTCTCAGGCTATTTACTGGGATGTCAATGTGTCAGTCAAATAATCTGGAGGGGGAGTTGTAATTCCTTTACATTAAAATTAAGAATAAATGTGATTCTGGATACCATATCAACATATGAATTATATCTTTCATCTCTTATTCTTGAATTAGTTCGGAAATTACTGATGACTTTTTAGCAGATTGAATTTACCACAGCCATGATTATGGGCACAACTATCAGTAGAATATATTTTCTAAGATGTTCAGTACAGATAATCATTTGAATTGAATAAAATAAGTTTATGGATAAAATGTAAATTAAATGTCAGTTTCAATATCTACTTGTAGTAGAAACTAAAAGGAAAAGTAATGAAAGCCCCTTACTACAGCATTTCTTACCATATCTTTTGATAACACACTTTGTTGAATTCAAATATATCAACACTCCTACTCTGAAGACTTTCTTCTCCAGAGCTCCCCATTAACTGATCTCCCCACATTCTCAGTACCTCACTTGCCACAATACCATAGATACTGTTGCCAGGAGACAAAGAATATTACTATTGCATCATTAATGATCTTAAAGTTAGAAACACTTTTCAAATGAGAAATTTAAATGATTCTAGTCTGTATTCTAAGCCTGAAGGAAAAAAATGCTATGGGGGACATATTAAATATTAAAAACATGCTACTCAAGTTACCTAAATCTTGGTTAAAAATAGTAAAGATAGATAGCCCATATAGATGAATATGGAGCCAAGTATTTTTAAAAATATTTTAAGTTGTAGGTGAACACAATGCCTTTATTTTTATTTACTTATTTTTATGTGGTATGAGCACTCTATCACTGAGCCACAACTCCAGTCTGCAGCCAAGTATTTTTATTTTATAGTTTTGCAACTATCTTTTTGTGAATTCAAGTTGTCATAGTTTTTGAAATACAGATTTTGGTGAGTACTATCCATTTAACTTTTACTCCCCAAATAAAAATTTTAAAAAAATATTTCAAGAGTCAAAAACCATTGCAATTCATTACATTTTATAATTAGAATGCCAAAAATGAACAAAAACTATTTAAAAGAATTATTCCCAACATGTATTTTAATAGTATGTCCAGTCTATAATAATTATCCCATAAATGTTTTTGTTCTTATAACAGGAATTGAACCCAGGAGCACTAAACATTTGAAACACATCTCCAGCACTTTTTATGTTTTATTTTGAGACAGGGTCTTGCTAAGTTGCTGAGACTGGCTTTGAACTTGTGATCCTCCTGCTTCAGCCTTCCGAGCTACTGGGATTTCAGGCATGCACCACTGCACCTCTCTCTATACTTTCACTTCCACCCCCATAACTATGTCTGAATTTATATAATTTGTAACATGTATCTTTTAGCAATTTGTTTTAGTTATGGTTATTATTAATAATTCTGCCCTCTAGCCCTCATGTTAGGGATAAAAATATGTTCATAGCTCAGTATCAGTAAATTCTAATACCCAATAAAGGTTTTAAATAAGACTATCAAAATTAAGTATATATCTAGTTTCTAAATAAAAATATGAAAA